>NC_090942.1:48605910-49230910 GCF_040807025.1 Struthio camelus
ATTGTGTTCACCATTAAAACTTCTACAATTGTTATTCTTGGGGATCAGTGAAATCAGTGTAGTTGCATTACTTAAAAAGTTATCACAAATAAAGCAAAGGGAAGAATTATAAATTATAGATAACTTCAAAACACATACAAGAATTCATCTTTCATGGTTTCCTCTGTCTTAGTATATGTCTCCAAAACGTCACTGACTGAAATGTAGACCAATGTCTTCATTCCTCTGACACTGAAGTAAGTACTCTTCTCTCTATAACAGTTTAGCAGTAGAACATTTTACTGATCCAAATCCCACCATTCCTAAAAGGCTACAATAATTTCAAAGTAAAGGCCTGTTATTAATACAATGAATTAATACGTATTTTAACTATTGTTCAGAGTTTTATTTTAATAACCTCGTGAATGACTTTTGTTTTTTCAGAATTAAGACATTTAGATACTTATTATGATGTTAATCATTTAATTTCATTTTCACATCACTGCATACAGTGATGATGGAGTGAAGATATAATAAATATGCTGTCACATGTATGCAATTCTCATTAAAATAGGCAGCCCAATGAATGAGCTAATCCAAAATCACAAGGTCTCTGAGTAATAAGTTACAAGTACTGCCACTTATTTGTTACTTATAAATTAACTGCGCCTTAATTTAAAAATTGCCAGGCCCAAATTTCTCTGAAAGAAAGTGAAGTAAAAATTAATTAGCTGAAGTCACGGCCTTCAATCTCCTTTTGTTTTAATAACTGCATGTCAAACGTAAAGTCTTTCAGAATATTTTGTAACATAAGTCTATTGGCATGGGAGACAGAAGGACTAACACGGAGAAAGAAAAGCATCACTTTCAGAGTTTCTAATGCTGACTGAACATGTGCAACACCCCCATTAAC
Organism: Struthio camelus; assembly: GCF_040807025.1. Lineage (NCBI taxonomy): Eukaryota > Metazoa > Chordata > Aves > Struthioniformes > Struthionidae > Struthio > Struthio camelus. The sequence continues at coordinate 48,606,803 of NC_090942.1, forward strand.
ACTTTTCCTCTATTTTATTCAAAGTGATAAATGTTGTGACATGTGGTCTACAACATACACCGTATCTGTTATTCTTCCCCGGTAGATTGAATTTCCGTCGCAATCCCCAGCAGATCATCCTTGCCAAAATGAATCAGCCCCTCTAGGTTACTTCTGATATATGGAAACAATTGCCTGCATGTAGCTTTCTTGAGACACAAATACAGAATTCATCACAACAGCCCTAGATGACCAATTATCTCAGAAATATAACAAAAACTTGAAAAATGGACTCTCTAAATCAATTCTCATTGAAGCTAAAACTTTTCAGACCATATGTTCTTCTCTTCAGGCATGGTAGCTTTACTGGGGGAATACATTTTTCACTCTACCTGTGTGCTATCAACAGCTGTACTGAGAAAGAAAATTCTCCAAATAATTCTGCTAATATATTATGAACAAAAAAAAAATCCTGATAATAATGGTTAAAATTATCTTTTATATAAGCATGCTTTTCTATATTTACTGTGCAATAATTTTATCCAGCCTAATTCTCCCAAAGTATTGATAGATTTCTGAATTTCTCATGCAAACACAAGATGGAAAGACTGTGCATTAACCCATAAACAAAAAGGAAAGACAGACATTATTCTTTTTCCTCTCTTTCTCTCTTTTTTTTTTATTAAGAATCTCTCTCAGTCTCCTCATACCAGGAATCCTGATTTATTGAGTTTAGGGTCACAGCAAAAATATTTTTCACCTCCAAACCTAAGTGTTTCTTCCCTTTTTTCCACTGCTTTCAGCTCGCACTGACACAGCATGGCATTTTTTTTTTTTTCACTACAGATTATGCAGATGTTCTGATTTTGTGCTTGTGTCTGTTCAGTACAGAAGCTGGTGAGGTGTCTGTTTTGCTTGGACTCTATTTAACCCATTACTCTTGCATGCAAATTAACTGATGATGTATGAGGAGCGATTAAAGCACTGCACTGCAATTCCCTGGTTAGAAATGATTTAATTTTATTTACAAGCTTAATGTATTAGCAGTTTAATTTTTCATGTATCACTCTCTGTAAGAGAAATGTCAGGAAGATTTCTCTCTTAATAAACACAAAGACATTAGGTTCTGTTTTATTAACCATTTTGATAATTAAAAGTGTATTAACAAATATTGCACTGAAAGAACGCACTATGAATATTCTCCAACTATTCTCTTCCCCTCTCCCAGTCTAGCCGTACACTAAATAAATAATAGTTCCAAAAAACCACTAACTCTCAGACAACAGTTTACATCTAATAGCCTGAGGTAGTTTCACAATTACTCTTAGGTGACCAACAGCTGACCATACAGTCCAACAGCAGTATCTGCTTCACCAAATAATACTAAAAAAAAAGAAAAAAAAAGGAAAGTAAGTAGAGTAAAAATGGCAAAAAATCATCTTTCCTTTGGTAAATATAAAGCAAAAAAGAAGTTAATGATGTGATAAATCTCTGAGATTTCGAGTCACAGTAGTAGATGCGAGTGTCCAAAATATGAACTTGATCACACAAATGAACAGGTAGAGAAGCATCACTGCCTCCACTTAGCAAATTATTAGGGACAGAAAAAAAAAGAGATTGTTCATTGCAACAGAAAGAAGTGTGTAGCAAAACTAAGAACTGAGTGCAGAACCTTATCTATAACATCATCCTCTACAATTAATCTACAAAATCGTGTAACGTAATCAGAAGCACAAAAGCAGCATTAAATTCAATACATTCCAAATAGCTTTAATTTTTGTTGGGTAACACAACACCATAAACATGTAAAACTGCAAAGTTTTGTTTGACAAGCTTCTTGTTTTGTTTAATCACACATGTTTCAAGAGTAAAATGCAGAGAACTCTCACTGCAAAACTGTAAATTAATAACATATCATTAGAAATATTTATGAATAGGACATAGTGTTGATACAGCAGAGGAGACAGACAATGTCTTCTATGAGACTTATAAACAGTGGGATTTGTCCATGAGTGCTGAGGGAGCTGGCCAATGTCGTTGCTAGGCCACTCTCAACCATCTTTGAAAGGTCATGGTGATCAAAAGAGGTGCCTGAGGACTGGAAGAAAGCAAATGTCACTCTAGTCTTCCAAAAGGGCAAGAAGGACGAGCCAGGAAACTAGAGGCCAGTCAGCTTCACCTCCATTCCTGGAAACATGATGGAGCAGCTCATCCTACACACCATTTCCAAGCATATGAAGGTCAAGAAGGTGATCATGAGTAGTCAACACGGATTCACCAAAGGGGAAATCATGCTTAACCAACCTGATAGCCTTCTCTGATGGAATGACTGGCTGGGTAGGTGAGGGCAGAGCAGTGGATGTTGTCTACCTGGACTTCAGTAAGGTTTTTGACACTGTCTCCCATCGCATCCTTGTAGGTAAGCTCAGGAAGTGTGGGCCAGATGAGTGGACAGTGAGGTGGATTGAAATTTGGCTGAGTGGCAGAGCTCCGAGGGTTCTGGTCAGTGATGTAGAGTCTAGTTGGAGGCCTGTAGCTAGCAGTGTCCTCCAGGGGTCAGTCCTGGGTCCAGTCTTGTTCAATGTACCCATCAGTGACCTGGATGAAGGCACAGGGTGCACTCTCAGCAAGTTTGCTGATGATACTAAACTGGGAGGAGTGGCTGATACTCTAGAGGGCAGGGCTGCCATTCAGAGGGACCTGGACAAGCTGGGGAGATGGGCAGAGGGGAACCTCCTGAAGTTCCACAAAGGCAAGTGCAGGGTCCTGCACCTCAGGAGGAAGAACCCCCTGCACCAGGACAGGCTGGGGGCTGACCTACTGGAAAGCAGCTCTGCAGAGAAGGACCTGGGAGTCTTGGTGGACAACAAGATAACCGTGAGCCAGCAATGTGCCCTTGTGTCCAAGAAGGCCAATGGAATCCTGGGGTGCATTAGGAAGAGCTTTGCCAGCAGGTGGAGGGAGGTGATCCTCCCCCTTCCTCTCAGCCCTGGTGAGGGAGACTGCATCTGGAGTGCTGTGTCCAGTGCTGGGTTACCCAATACAAGAGAGACATGGAGTTCCTGGAGTGGGTTCAGCAAACGGCTATGAATACGATTAAGGGCATCTCTTATATGAAGAAAGGCTGAGAGAGCTGGGACTGTGCAGCTTGGAGAAGGAAGGCTCAGGGGGGATCTAATCAATGCATTTAAATATCTAAAGGGAGGCTGTCAAGAGGAGAGGCCAGACTCTTTCCAGTGGTGCCCAGCGATAGGATGAGAAGCAAAGGTACATATTGAAACACAGGAAGTTCTGTGTGAACAGGAGGAAAAACTTCTTTCCTGTGAGGGTGACAGAGCACTGGCACAGGTTGCCCCGAGAGGCTGTGGAGTCTCCTTCTCTGGAGATATTCCAAAGCCATCTGGACATAGTCCTGGGCAACGTGCTCTAGGTGACTTTGCTTGAATGGGGGGATTTGACTAGATGATCTCCAGAGGTCCCTTCCAACCTCAACCATTCTGTGATTCTGTGAAACATTCCACTTAGGTCAAGATTTTACTTTACAGTATTGGTTTCAAAAGCTCTCCTCAACTGTAAAATGTTACCTTTTTCTGTTTCTTTTGCCTTTTGTATCTTAACAATTGAATTTTAAAAGTTATTTTCCTTTTTTTTTCCATCAGTCCTACTTAGCACCACTATCTTACGCATAACTTGCATAATAAAAAATCATTTTCATCACCCTTCTAAAAACAATGTACACACTGGAAATTATCCGTTTGTCAATTAAAAGCCAACTATTCTCCACTCATATATAGTTGAGCACCACTCTAACACCCCAAAGTCTGAATTGAGTGTAGCTGTCAGATTAGCTAGAAAAAATCATGACTAAGTAAGCAGACATGATAACATCTATTGTTATGAGCTATTTCTAGTGAATGACCCCTTACATTTCTAACTTAAACAAACTGATGGGCAATGTAAGGAATTCTATCTGTAGAGATCTCATTCTATAATGTAGTGCCAAGATTTTGCTACCAGTCTTTGAATCCAGGATATTTCACAAACTCTAAATTGTATTTATTTAAAATATGCAACATAAAGTAGGAACTAAAAAAAATTAAAGATTTTTTATTTTATCTGGCAGATAATTTTCAGTCATAAATCAGCATATGATATTAATTCATGTAACAATTCCATAATAGCATAATTAATTCAATGAATTGAAGTTGACCTTACTTATAAAGGTGTAAGAATCTGAAATAAACTTTCTCAGTCCAAGTTCCCCTTTTTAGTTGTACAAACCTACCATGCTGGTCTCTAGGCTCAAGCAACTCTAAAATTTTCTTAAATGGTTACTTCATTTAAAGTATTACACTTAATTTGTTAAAAACATTAAATTGTATTCTGTATCAAATCTGGCTGTACTTGGAACCTTAATAAATGGCATCTTTTCATGTGGAGAAAAAGGAAGAAGGAAAGGGAGCTCTAAATTGTAAGCTAATGGAGTGTAAAATTTTCATTATCTAAATCTGTTTGAGTGATAAAAGCCTGATCATTGTCAGAAATGCCTAATTTTTGTATTATTCTACAACTTCCCATAGACCAAATCATTTACTATGCATTCTAAAAGATGATTTAAGAATGGGCTTTCATTTATGCAGGTCTGAAATATATCACAGTGCCTTCTGAAAATAAGAGTGCTTCAGTATGCTGGATATCAACATCATTCTTTCCCTGAGTACACAAATGTACAGCTAAGGACAAAGAGTAAACATTTGTTCATTTTAAATCAATAAAATAAAAACATATCCTTGGAAAATTAGAGCAAATTTTAGAGATAAATGCATTATAAATGAAATATGAGTAATTCTGTAACACTTTTAATCAATATCTGAAAGTATTACTCTTTCTCCTTTCATTAAATATTTGCTTTTTTTCTTGGCACAATCAGCCCAGTCATTAAAATTTTTGGTTTTTTTATAACCAAGAACTCATATTAATTCAGAAGCAACAAGTAATGAGGCTTCATTAACTGGGATAACCAATCGACTTACATTGGATGCTTATTTAATTGAGAGACTGCAAAATAATATTTAAAAAAAAAAGTTTTGAGTTTTTAGTCTCAACATTGCTGAACCTCATTATTAGCTGACATTAGATAACTAGTAAATATCTTGCTTACACTATAATCTAAATTAATTGAACACACTTTAAGTTTACACCAAAATTTTAACATGTTCATTTATAAGACTCAACTTAAGAGTCGGGCTAGAGTGTCATGCTCCCTCCCCTGAGCAGGCACATGAAGGTTGCTGCACTGTAGGTTTCAGGACTGTAATTCTGCAAGCTCAATGTCCCCTTAGAGGAAATCTTATCAGGGACAAGGAAAAAGATCAGAATTCAGCTAAACACTCGTGTGTTCCTGGTGCTTTTGTGAAGTAGAATTTGATGGCATAACACAAGCAGATAAGAGCTCTGTTGAAATGGCTGCTTTGTCAAGTGCAACTCTACAGTGCTTTGTCATGAATACAGTTCGGTTCAATATTTTCATAAGTTACTTGCATAATGTAGCAAGGAATATGAATATTCAGTCTCCAGACAACTCAGAGCTTTGGACAACAAGCATGCTCCAGGACAAAAACAGAAATTAAAATTACCTTGACAAACTGTAGAACAGGCTCAGAAAGACAGAATGTCATTTATTAGAGATACATGCATTCAAGCAGAAGTGATCCAAGTGCATCGCTATACTTAGTGCAGAATAGTCAACTGCACAAATACAGGATGGGGAGCAACTTGTTTACTTTATTTTATTGGTGATTTCTGACCATTTTACAGAGCTGTACGAAGAGGAACATAACTAAGAAGACGTGTAAGGCCATCACTTAACTCTGACTATGACTGGAAAGAACCCGTGGAGTGTTAGGCTCAGTTTTGGGGACTGCCTTTTAAAAGAGTATGAATACATGGGAAGGGGTTAGAGAAAAGTAATAGGAATGAATAAAGGTTTTACCTACAGGCCCTGTGATGAAAAGCTAGGCTAGCTTAGCCTCTCAGCAGAGGACTGAGAGGAGCTATAATAGTTTTTGAACATATAACAGGCTGTTACAAGGAGGAAAGGAATACTATCATTTCCTAGGACCAGGATTAATGAAACAAACACTAATTGCCTTGATTTGCAGCGCAAAAGATTTGTTACATGAAAAAAGTGTCAAAGCAAGGACGCTGAAGTCAGTTTCTAAGAACAGATCAGATAAACCTGTCATACTCCTGATAGATATATAATTAATCCTGCCCTTAAATGGAAAATGGATTATATCACGTCTTTGAGTTCTGTTGTTCTGATTCTGGGTGAAACTGTGAGATTGTTCTTATTTCATAAAGAAACATTGTAAGTAGCTCATTACTTTAAAACTACCATGGAGTTGTACAGAGAGGATCCGAATAAAACCTTCTGTTAATCTTATATTCTTAAAAGTATTTGTGAAACTAAAGCCTAACTGTAAAGGAGCAAGCATTAATTTAAATCCTAAAGAAATAAGAAAGCATAGTTACTAGCTAGCTCCTCACAATTACACTGGAATGATGGCAGCAGCTATTAGAATATAGTTGGATTAAAGTGACAGAGGACTACCATCTTTGGCTTTAAGACAACCTATCAATCACAACTCATGCTGCTGTTAGATTGTAGTCAAAGCATAGAAGTATAGTCCTGGAGCTCAAGTTGATTTCACACATATTTTGCCTTTTTTCCTAATTTAGAAGGTTGTAGCCATGCTCTGATTAAGACAAAATGTTTGCACACTCAAAGGTCAGGTCACTTGAAGTCCCATTTTCATGTTACTATACCAAGTTTTATTATTTTCAGTATATGATGACATTTCTAAACTAAGTAGTTCCACAAATAGCTTTGAAAGCAGATTTCTCCAAGCAAGGAAAGTGTGTTGAACATATTATGCATATATTAGTTCAAAAATATTAGATTAAGTTCTGAAAAATCCAATACTGCTTTTTCTATTACAGTTTTCTCTACTGATACATTGCACTGCTAGAACATGTTTTACTAATTGGAGTTAATGACTTAAATAGGATTCAGTTTTATCAAATATTAAAAAGTTATGCAGTTTTCAATGATTTATTTCTTGCATGAAAATCTTTCTGTCCTGCATGAAAAGATTTGAGAAATTTGAACCACTTAGAAACTGAGGAAGAACTCAGTTTCTAACTAAGTGAAAGTGAAAGTAAAGTGAATAAACATTAAAAAAAAAATCACAAAGAATTTGAAAGATCTATCAAATTACAGAATGAGAGTCCTACCTTTCACTCTTATTAAGTAATTATGACTATTGAGAAAGTAAATTCCATTGTAATGGAAATAATATAGAGAACTCCTGGGGTTCCAGTCTTTCAAGTGATTTGAAACCACCATGGCCATGATAAATGATGATGATGATCTTTCTTCTTAATAAATCAGGTTACGCTGCCACTACAGCCTTGACACTGTCTGAATGTCTTATTTGCTTGAATAGTTTATTTCACAAACAATATCACCATCACTTTACAGATTGGTCAACAAAGTAGCTAGATAAGAATTCATAGAAATGATGAAGCCAACAAAAGGACTGAGGAATAACAACTAATTATCAAGATAAAAGACCTGGTGTCATGTTTATACTTTTCAGTAAACTTTCAAGTCAACAAAACACTGGTTTAACCTTTGTGCAAGACAGGACATTTTGCTAACTTAATTGTTTGGAGGCTTGATGAATATGTAATTTGCTATTCTGAACCAGTAACACATTTCAGTGGGACCTGAAGAGATGTTCTAATTACTAGAGAAAAAAAAAAAAAGTTAATTTAAAATTATTTTTATAAGAGCAGTACTAATCTAAAAAATATTTATGGCATATAACTTCAGACATATAGCTTGCTCTTTGAATCTTTGAACAGTTGGAATTTTCAGGACTATTAAAGGCCATTTAATTGAGATTAAAGTAAAGCATGTTTTCTCTAAAATAGAGTTGGCAAACATTTTATTTTCTCAGAAAAAAAAAGTTTTTTTCTTAATTAAAACTTCTACAGAGTATATTCTAGCATTTTTAATAATGTTGTATGTCCTATGTTAAAAATAATTGTTATTGATGGCTGTTCCAAAAGCAGCAATCCTACTCATTTCTTCCCAATTCCATTTTCCCTCTCCCTCCTACACTCATACTGCATGGTATTACCTCCTCATTTTTTCTGGTATTAGTCTGACCCCTCTGAGATGTGATTCAGATCAGTAGTGTGGGCAGAAAATCATTCACTACTTTTTTTTTTGCCTATGGTATTCTCTCCTTTTACTAGGCAGAATTAACTCATGAATTGGTCAGATGAGTGCCAGAAATGGTGCAATAGAACTAGAAATAATGTGCAGCTGAAGTAATAGAGCTAGAAATAATGTGGAGCTGGTATCTCCATGTTGATAGTAGTGAGCTGTTTTATCAGCTCAGCTATGTCATCTCTCTGCAACCAAGGAAAAATGTATATGTATATATACACGCACACATACATAGGTTGGTTTTATAGTTCACATTAATGGAAATCATGCAATGGAAAACAATAAACTGAAATCAAGAAAAACGTATTTTTATGACTATTAATTTGTGTTGGTTTTGGAAGTGTCTAACCTCCAACTGCTGCCATTGATTAAGAGAATAAGAGAACAATAGAGCTTTCTAAAACATTTAAGCCTTTTCAAAAGGCTTTTTTTTTTTTTTTTTTTTGCTAAGTGAGAAGAATTTCTTTTATTCTTGCCTAATTTGAAACCTGGTCCGATACACCACCAGGAACGCTCCCACCTCCTCAGCAGGAAAGAATCACCTCATGCTTATCTAAAAGTTACCCCTTTCCTAAGAGAAAATGTGGCTCCTTCATTGCTCCCATTTTAGTACAATTCTACACAGTGAGCTAGGAAATAGATAGGTCAGCACAATTCCAGTTTGCTTTGCAAAAGCTAGGAATTTTGCAAATACTGGTCTTAGAATACAAACAATAATAAATGACAAAAGTAGCATGAGAACAGGAAAGCAAAATTTAAGACAGTCATCAAGATGCAAACTGAAGAGAGATTACATCATGTTCTGACCAGAAAGCTGAACAAATTGCTGTGAGTCAATAAAGCTGGTAGTTATTCTACCACATTTATAATTTAGCAAACTTACTACTTTCTAGCCTATAGCCTTCCTAACACATCAGAAAAAATTCAGTTACAATTTACCCTGCACACCTCACCCTTTCTTTGTCGTTTCTATCACTGAGCGTTAGTCATCCAGTAATTTAACTATACAGACACTGTCAATTTTCCTTAATCCTCACATACACTGGTTAAAGGCTAGAGAGACCAGGTTGTTTCCTCACTGTTACATAAATTAACAGCCCTATCTGATTTTCCACTTTTTTATAGGAGAAAGGAAAATTTCATAATAACCTCTTTGTCCTAATTTATTAATAATGTTTGATCATAGCATGAGCTTTTGTTGCTCTTAAATTTAACAGAACTTCAGAATACTAAAATGTAATAGCAGACAGTACTGCATCCATTCCCTTTTGCAGCAGTGCTTCTATTAGATAACTCAGGGATCAATACCTGCAAAAATGGTAGAAGGCATCTGTTGATCCCATTGCTCATGCTGTCATTCATGTTAACTCACTGCTTCATTCCCTTGTAAAGGCCCAGAAGTGAGCTTTCAGGAAGTACAGATCAGTTGTCCTATATATTAGTTGTGCATAATACTCCATCTATACGACCAGATACCAAATCTTTTGGGTTGGTATTTGATATTTGGGGTCATGCTACATCTTTACTAATCACTATTTTGCTCATGCACAGGTTTAGGAAAGACATAGGTTTAAGATACAGGTTTAAATCCTCTTAAATTTATTGGGAATCCCATGTTTAAAGACATGCTCACAATTCTCTTAGACTGCGTGGCCGCCAATAGTGTTTTAAGTGCATCTTAACTGTTAGCAAGTCATGTGAACCTACTTAAGATCCTGAAGAAATTCTAACACCAAATTTACCATTTATGTGTATTATTAATCAAGTATAAATATGCATACCAAACTATCCCATGTCATTTATATGGCTTTTTACAAGATACTTTGTGCTCCTAGAGAGAGATTGTACGCTTGACAGCTTTAGAGCCAGTAAGTCAGCACCAATAGAAAAGATGACCACGGAGAAATCCAATCTCTACATTTAACTGCATTTCAACTTTAATTTTATCCCACTTCATTGATGTATACTTTAGAAATATGAGTATATTCTCTGCCAGAGAGGATGATAGCACAGATTAGATTCAGCATTCTGTGTATATAGCTGGGTCAGTTTGCTATAGTTTGACTTTTTCCAGATAGCTGCTTAACTTACGTATTATGTGAAGGGTATAGCTGCTTTCCCATATCTGAATCAATTCATTAACCTGCCTGCTGTCTTAAAATGTTTTATGCCACAGTGAGACTGACTGTATACATTCCCTATGAGTATTATAGTGATTGGCTTTAAGAAAATACATGACAGTTTCCAGGAATGTTTATGTGTTCTTCTAAGATCTATCTATAAAATCAGTAAAAGAGAATAAATTTGCACAGACTGTTCTTTTTCTCTATTTGACATATTTTTAATTTTAAAACTGCAATGTTTCATCTAAAAGTGTACTTGGAGGGAAATAAAAGTCAATAGGATTCTGTTAAAATTTCCTTTTCCTTTAAACATTCCATCCACAACTAAACATTTACTTTCCATCAGCTAATTTGGAATCATTTTGACAATTCCCTATACTACAGTATTTCTCTATACAAACAATAATAGCTGCATTCATTCATATATTATACCAGTTACTGTCGGTAAATATTGACTTTCAAAAATGTAACCAGTAAAATTTGTCATTACACTAAAGGACGTTTTTTTGTCCTCTGACGAGCAATATTTTTTATTTGAGTCTTTGTTACTTTTCTTTATTAATCTTTTATAAGGTATGACAGCAAAATTCTTGTGCTGTGCTCCTGTGTGCTTGATTCTGTTGATACAAAAATAGCATTAAAAATGAGTTTGAAATGTCACTATTAAAAGAAATATATTTTGTTTTGTATAAGTTGAAAAAATTTCCCCCAAAAGATGGAGTTTAAACACCCAGATAAGTCCTCAAGTATTGATCTATTCATAGTAAATTAAAAATTATTTGTAATCATAGTGTGAAATTAAGTATATCAGAAATACAGACCTGTCTAGATGAGGCATATAGGAGTCACAGTGGCAAGAGTATCATTACAATTTCATTATATAAAATAACTTTCTCCTGAGAGAAAAAAAGTCATCTTTCAACTAGTCTTATTTATGTAGGTTTGCATGAAAGTATGAATTCATACAAAGCTTTACACTTCTGTCAATTATTATTCCTTCATCTTTAAGTGCAGATTTGTCTTCTACATAGACGTTACCTCCTGATATTTTCTCCTCTTGGAGAGGTATTAGTGTGACAAAAGTAGCTGTTAGAAGTACACATATGTGCTAAGCAATACACTCTGAAAAACTAAGTATTTGACATTGTATTTCTATGATTGCTTAGTTTTTTACTCTCATTTCCTTCACCCTTACAAGTGTTTTTGTTACAGTCCTGTATATACTTTTGGTTCCTCATTATTAATTATGTCTTAAATCTCTCTTGCTCTATTAGGAACAGTTCTTATTCAGGACATTAAATAAGACTGAATAACTTTAGGGCTTATAGAAAATATGAATCCTGACATGACAGATATGAACTTATCCAGATTTTTAAAAAAAAATACTTTTGGGAGATGTGTTCACAATACAGTGGCATTCAAGCTATCAAAACATCAACTGAAAAGACAGTGAACGGAATATTCAATAACTTTCTTCAATAACAAAAGTAATAAAAAGAAGATATTGTTGACAGGAAACCATTTTAGAAAGTAATACTGTCCTCTGCAAGCTGAATGCTATATTTATGTATTTCTCTCTTCATTGAGTACAATTTCCTGCCACTAAGTAACTGAACTTAATTTCTCAATGTCAAACCACTCTGCTGATCCCTGCTTCCATGCCAGTTTTCAATGCAAGCTATTTATTTTGTGGATAGTGTGTTCAATATTTTACCAGAAGGGCAATATATGCAATAGTTTTCTTTCTTGCCAAATAAAAGGTAATTACAATAAAAGTAACTATTGTTCTGTTTATTCAACATCCAGGAAATGACTTCAATATTATGGGAAATTACTTCTTTAAAATTCTTGCCCTGTTTCTTTCACATACTGTAGGTGAGACAGTAAAAATCAGTATTGCTCTTCACCTGCCAATCTCTTTTGGCTAGTAACCATTACTTCAAGAAATCTGTGTCCCTCTGCTAATTTTTAAGTATAAGTATGCTGAAGTTCGCATATAATGATTGTTCTAATGTGACAAAGTCTCTACAAACTGCTCTGAGGTCCATACAACCAAGCTAATGTTCAAAGACTGTATGAGTTTTGGCTCCTTTCCCTTCCCCAAACAAGTCTAATAAAGTAATTCCATGACAAGAGATCTTAGCTAGAAATCAGTAAAATCTTCAAGATTTTAGCATAGAAGAATAAAAGCTTTTAAGTCACTTATTCTGACTACTGACTTGTTATATTTCTCCTTATGTATCAAGCAAAGCACCTAAGATCTAAAAATCTCTAAACAAGCACTATCAGAATTTTACATTGTGAGATATGACGTGAGATCCTACCCTCGCAGTCATTCAGATTTTCCATTTGTTCTCGTGTAGATTTGCACTAGTATTCCCTAATTGTGGGATTTTGGGGACCTAGTGAAATGCCCAAAGTATTTAAAAGAAGTTTTCCTTCATAAGGACATTCAGCTTGGGGGACTGCACCTGAACCCAAATTGTATTCAGTAATTGTAGCAAATTCCCTCCAAGCTTTACACCTGTAGCAGATGGAAGCAGACTGCATGAGGAGATCAACCCTTTCAAATTACAATAGTTTATGATGCTCATCTGCATTTTAATCAGATATAAAGGATTTATTCCTGAAATACATCAAGGAAGACTATTTTCACCTCCTGGAAGTGCATCAGAGAGTTTATAGCCAATCAAGCTAAATATGTTGCACATTTTCACTTTGTATATATTTCTCTCTAGAGTTTGCAATATTAAATGGATATAGGTGTCGGTGATTTTATTAGCAGCTATATATAATCCTATCAAAATAGGAAGCAGAAAGCAATTTTTTGTGCCAAACCCACTTTATTATAGATTTAATTCCTGGGCTCAAGAAAAAGATGAATTTGTGATCTCATCACATAATGTTATTTTATTCAAAATGCAGTGCAATACAATATCAGCAGATAAAACAAATAGCATGTAGTTAGAGACTAGGAAAGCTGCATGATTTGAGGGTATAGAGAATGTAAACATGTATTGTCATATTTTTTTCTTGTAGCCAGAGAGGGCATGAATTGGAATTTAGTTTTGTCCTGCACAAACGTAGAATAGCAAAATTCACCACCTGAAAAAATATATCCCATATTCCTGACAAATAAGTAAAAGATTGAATTGCCAAAACATTGCCAAGCTGATAATTATCTCAGGAAAATTATTTTCTCAATTGAGTTACAGTCACCATTTTTTTCTATTCACAGACTACTGGTAAATTAAGAGTAAAAGAAATTCAGTGGCCTAGAGATCACTGCATAACAGCTAATTGCTAACAGTGATCTTATGAGTTAACTATTGAGGAAACAAATTGTACTAAAAATACTAAGAAACTATTTGTAAACCACATAAATTGAAGAATAAACTGCTATTAATGGGCAACAGAGATTTTGCAAAGGGAGTGTAGAATAGAAATACATCTCCATCACCTCATAAAAAAAATATCTGTTAATGCAGGCAGGAACGCTTATGATCATTATTATTACTGACACTAAATAAATGCTTAGGTCTTGACTAGTACTTACCTTTTCTTCATAGGGCAAATTATTTTTCAAGTTTTGAGTTGCTCTGTCTATTTATCTGGAGCATAATGGTCATCATGGCACAGGAGTCTTACTAGCTCATAACCTGAGTTTTGACAAGGGCTATTAATATGTACTTCAAAAAGATACAACACAGTAGTGCAATTATTAATTGATAATAATTAGGAAGAAAAAACATAGCATCATAATATTAGATCTATTGTTTCAATTTTTTAAATAGTTTGGTAAGGCAGAGATGACACTTTTTTTCTCTAGGGACTACTAAGGCCAATTTCTTGATTTGCACACTAACATTAGTTCTAGATTTGAATCTTTCATTTTTAAGATTTTTACCGTGCTTATGAGAAGGAGGCCTTTTGATCCCTCACTATCCAGGGTAAGTACGAACCTTGTTTCCACAAAGCACATTGCAGTTTGTCAGACAGCAATATATTATTTTTTAGTACTGACACCTATTATGGACTGAGTGAATATATTAGTTGCGTAGTAATTAATTTCTGTTCCATTGAACTACGCAAGTTTTATCCTTGATTGCTTAAAACATTGTGCCTATTTTTCTTCATTATAACTGGATATAATTAGATATCAAATCATGAGTAGAAACTCTTAAGATTCTTGTCAAGATAAAAGTAATAGAAAATCCACTTAGCATCTTTTTTCGGTTAAGTGCACTATACCTGCTTGGAATAGATGCATCCTATTTCCAGAGTTACTTATTCTCCAGATCTGTATGTTTTCATAATGTTGACTATCCTTTCTTATATTAACCTATTGTGTAAATATAATGGCAGGATACTGGTATGTTGGAAAAGGGAACACATGAATGACAGTTTTATAGCTATAAGTCATGATATGAGAGTGACTACTTTCCTGGAAAAAGTAAAGTTTCAACAATTGATTTTAACAGTGTTATGAATTGAAATTGGATTTTTCTGTGTCAATAAGGAAAAGAACTGACAGGAGAGATTGAGTCAGATATGGTGCGAGGCTAAGGCTTGAAGAGAAGGTAACAGGAAAGTAAAAAGAGTAAAACATATCTCCGATATCACTGTGTGCTAGTGGAAAAAGTCATTGAAGCAAGATTTTATTATTAATGCTATAACAAAGTCAATTTAAATGAAAAGAGCAGATGGAGAGTGTGTATAATGTTGATACAGCATTTCAGAAAAAATACATTTGTTTCAGAACAATCTGATAAAATTGTAGACAAATAACAGCTGATAGTTCAGAAAAGGTATTTTAAAAACACTTCCTACTTAATGAGTCACTTAACTTAATCAAGGGAGCAGTTTCTATCAGGAGGAATTGGGTCTTCTGTACAAAAATAAGAAATGTTTGAGGTGTTTTCAAACACAGACACACAATAGAGAGAAGCCTTCTTAAAATAAACAATTCTCCTTGTGAAATATTCTATACGGCTAGCCCTGAAAATTCCTCTGTCTCATCCGAAACAAAAATGGTTATTTTTAAATTATTCATGAACTTCTTTTCTCCTTGAGGCAGAATATGACCTGCAAATATGAAAAGTGACTTCCTCAGTGATAAAAGAAATGTTGATATATGTGGCATAAATGTAACTCTTCTTGATTTTTATTAATGTTTTAACTAAGTTTTTTACATAATATATAAAGTGTAAAACATGGATTACATAGATATTCTTTCCATCTAATCCATCTAATGCAAAATCCGTACTTGATGACCAGTTTTACTGACACTCACTTTGCAGAAGACATCCAGCATCACCTAAATGTTCAAGCCCTGACATGATAGATTTGGCAGACTTATGCTTATTGTATTTCACTTGATTATTTGCATGAAGGCTGTCCAGTCTTTGTTCTCTGCTTAAGAGACACAAGAATACATCAAAGAAGAGCTAAACTCACCTGATCTGTAAATCCACAGATGAGCAGGTGTCTCAGAGTTATATAAAGCACCCCACATTTCATTTTCTTTCTGTCACATCTAATATATTTGAAAACTTGAATTCTTGTTATAATGATCCAAGTCATAAAAAGAAAATCTGTTTGAATTTCAGCCTTTCCATTTCCTTTCTGTGTTTTTTTTTTTTTTACTGGCAACTTAAAAACTACCACAAACACAAAGTGAACAAAGTAATAAGTTTTAAAACAGATTCCAAAGAACCCCTGCCCCTACAGAGATCAAGTGGTTTTATACGTAATATTAATGATAATACTCATTAAATGCAGAGGTTTTCATTTTATGAAAGTGATTTGTTTCTATGTTTAAAATTTCACTCACCTTTTAACCTTGATGAATCTAACAGTCGTCAGAAGAATTACTGTGTCAAGGCTGCACAATGAAACACAAGCTACAGCTGCTTCACTAAATAAAGTCTGCAGAGAAAAATGAAATCCATATGAATTTTCGGCATACTTTTTTCCCCTCTTTTTACTAAGCAGATCACCTTTAGTATATCATTTCATTGTATACAAAATAGGAAAACTTGGTCAAATAAACAGTCTTTCTCTTAGTGCTACCAAAAGATAATCCACACATTCATTATAAGTAATTCATGTGGAGAAAAACATTTAAGAGAATAAATGGGAAACATATTCTGAAGGCATGACTGTAGAATTTATATTCCTTAAATATAGTGATTACCCTGGGAGAATTCATTTGCATACACTTCATCGTTTCAGTGGAGTAGTGACATTTTGATATGCATATAAAGATTGAAGCTGTAAAAGTGCAAGACAAAATTTTAATTATCCTTTTCCAAAACTAGAGGAGAGTAGAACTCAGTATGGTTGCATAGTCTTTTTTGTTTCTCATGTGTATGATGAAGTATTTCAGTGGTCTAGCCAACAGACATATGCATACAGTCAATTGAGAGCCATAAACCTGACTTGTAGTCATCAATTCTTTCAGCTAAGAAAAATCCCAGTGCTGTTAAAAGTGGAAGACATCATACAACTGCATTGTTTCTTTTAGGTCTAAGAAAAACAGAACAAAGCTTTCTAGACAACAAAGCATTCTAATAAGGTTAAACCAGTGGTTCTGAATACTGACCTACTTCAAATCTTCTGCAAAAACGTTTTACATGCAAAATGGTAATTTTTTCAAAATAGTAAAGAAGTCTTATTACTTATATACATTATTTATATCTTTCTTAGTAAACTGTTTTTGTTTTTGTTTTATTTCCGCAACATAAAAATAAAGTGTTGTTTGAGGAGAAAAGTACTTTCCCACAAGAAGGACTCAGATGCTAAGGAATCAAGAGGTTACAGCGTAAGCTGTTCTTAATTACTTTTCATCTGTAAGTAGTTGCCTTTCTGCTATGACATGGTGCTTAAAGCTAAAATATGTCATGTGAGTATACTGCTATAGATATCGTTATACAGATCTCATGATGCACCACAATCTTCCTTATAATAAAAATGTCCAGCACACTGTAGAGTTTGAAAACTATATTGGAAATAAGGCTTCAGAGGAAAAATGGGATTATAAAGCATTAAGATGTCATCCATGAGATGACAGCCATTCACCCAGAAATTTATTTATTTTCTATCATCTCTAATCAAGCAAAAATTTTCAGTAAGCTGAAATATTACAACTCAGGCTGATCCCAGATGATAGGATATGTGTAATTTTTATTTTCCTATTAGGAACTCTTTATGTTGTAAAACATAAACTTTCAATAGACAAAAACAGATCTCCAAATACATACCAAAATAATTTTTAAAAAGTAGAAAAGGAAAAATTCCTTTTAATAATTTCTGAAGTACTTTTATAAGCCACAAACTTACTAGCCAGACAGCAAAACAAAATCCAGTCAGAGGATGATATAAGCAACTTTACTGAATTTTGAACGTTCTAAGCTGGAGTAGGTGTCTTTACTAGACAAAGAACTTCAGGCCTTTTACTTCTTATGTGGCATGAGCTATGTAAGTTCTTCATCCTGATCCGCTTAGCAAACCTCTTCTGAATAGCATCTCACTACTAGCACCTCACAGAGCAGGTTAGATTTCTTCGGTAGAAGTTGCTCACTAAGAATGCTGAATATCACTCATCATGTAGTAAACAACTTTGGAACCAACATTCATAGGTTACATGTGACAGTCTCAGACATTATAAGTCTCTAAAGTTTTCTTGACAAAGTATACAGCACAGATAAAGATCACCAGGTAATATGATAACCATAATGTTTTATTAGCAAACTGATGTTTTTCTAGGCAAAGTACAAGAAAAATTGAATTAGTGAAAGAGAAAATAGTATGGCCAATCCCAAGAGACTATACATGTACCAGTACTGACCTAAATTTAGCCATAACAGAAAAACATCCCTTCTTTTAAAAAAAAAAAAAGGTTTTTATTTGAGTTCAAGATTTATAAATGCAAGAAACCAAGCATTCTGCCCAGGCCGAAGGTATATTAGAATCAGAACTTGTCATGATCTTAGACTTTTCTCTCTCTTTGTATGTATATATGTAAGTATAAAAAACAGTAACAGGCCAACGTAGGTAGATTGTCTATGTGCCACTCGTACTTCTCCAACTCTGAGGAAAATAAACAATTCTATGTAGCTTGGAACAGACTACAAATCTCCCACTGAAAGAATGTACACATTGTCTTTATGAGACACTTACACACAAAAAAAGATATTAGAAGTTTCTGTCACACATAGTATGTATAATATATAAAAAAGTGAAAGAAAAGGCTCAGAATAATATCTTGAAGGAACTCAGAAATTTTAACTGATAGTCAGACTAAACAACAGTGCAAACCACCCTACCACTCTCCTGTTTCTTAGCAGTTGGATATTGTGAGGAAAGGATGAGTACACATACGGTCAGATACTATGTCGAAGAAAAGTCTGGGAATAGCTTTGTCCAACTGTATATGCTGATTGGGACTGTTTCACTGAATCTCAGGAAAGCAAAAACCAGCAAGCTGGAATGCAAAAAAACTGAAGGCATGAAGGACAGCCTCTGATCAACTGAGTTTATGAGAAAGTTTTCTTGCTACCATAGTATCACAGCTGCAATTGCGCTATCCACCATTAAGCGAGGGACTGGAAAAGAATGTAGATCTTGACAAAGAAGGTGCACCACAGGTGCAAAAAGACATTAGCCAAAATAGAAGCAACTAAACTGTCTCTGAATAACAGTTGGCAGGACAAAGTAGAGTGTATGGAAATGGGTGTATTCCGCCATAGAGAAACATGCAAGTTTAGGGAAGCACACGATTCAGCACCTACTAGTCTGTGTTCTCTTTTAAGAGATACGTAATGCCAGCAAATTAACCAGCACTGCAGGGTGGATAGTGTTAATAATGCTGTTCTTTCTCAATTTAGTAACATCTGTCTTCCAATATTAAATTTGAAAAATTTCAGTTATCCAGTACTCAATGACCATCCAAGAATGAGGTATTTGTTAATCTTCAGTCGGTATTTGGAAATGAAAAAGAAAATCAAGAACAGGGATGGCTCACAGTAACGTAGACACTTTACAAGAATTTTTGTTGTTGTTATTGTTGTTGCTATCACTGAACCTCACTCATCTGGACACCACTATACATGATTGCCAACCAGCTGGTTCAGAAATACACTGGCATATGGCACAATTATTAATACTAACCCCAAAGATACTGCAGTAAACATATTCCAAGCTTGAAAAACCATTTGGTAAATATTCATTTAACAAGTGTAAATAAATGTGTTCTATTATAAATTCCGTTCTGTAAATACACATGCTTTCATTGTCAAAGCACAACTTTTTGAATGCCAAGAGTTCGCCATAGTTTTAGGAATTAAGCCTGTTATATCTATGACTTCCAGTGTTGCTCCATTAAATTTAAATGAAAAAGGAGAGTGGTAAAGTGAATATATAACAATTTTACGAACAAATCTGATGAGCATTCACACACAAAATATGACTAAGTTCTGAATTTGCGTAGCCAATTTGCAAATACAGACAGAACTCTTAACTTGGTTTTAAACATCAAGCAAAAATTAATGAAAATGTGCTCAGCAACAAAATGGTAGAGGTCATAAATTCGACACACTGATCAGAAAAGAAAAACCCCAAACTTAAACTTCAAAAATGATAATAATGTTTTTTTAGGGAAGTTAATATAAAAAAAGTTGGAACCAAAAAATAACCTTACATCATCAAATATTTCACTCCTTTTAGAGCTCCTGCTACCCTCATAAATTGGTCTTTGCAGTCTGATATGTCAGCTCTCAACTGCCTCTTATACTTAGCCCGTTCACAAATTTTATTCCAGATTTTTCACTCAGTGTTTTAAAGAAGAGAGTTCTCCCAAGCAAACAATTACATTAGAAATGCTTGTGACCCCTGAAAAGTCAGATTTAATCATTTAAAACTGTACATGAGAAGATGTATATACATAAGATATACATCTTTTACATAAGATAAAGATCTCCACATAAGGCAGTCAAAAATCACCTAAGATAAGCTTTCACTCTAGTAATACAGAAAGGACAACATTTATGGTACCTATGTTTCCAGATGTACCAAAAATACTTTAAATGAAATTTATTGTGCAATTACAAACCTCAAAGGAATTCATTATTGAAACGAAAAAAATTTGCAAAAGTACAAAACTACCAAAACAAAAAGTCAAGTGTTATTTTCTTGTGGAAGTCTTCATTACTAATTTTTGAATCACTATCACTATCATGTTGCAATCATGTTGTATTTGTTTTTATTCCTTCAGATAGAAAATAATAAAAGAAAAAAAAATCACTTCCTTTTGTATTTCTCCACATTGGCTCTGACAGCAAACTATATTCTTAGTGACATATTTGAATGTATATTCTTGTTCTAAGAGATGAGAAAAAAACAAGAAAAATACTTCAGATGGAAAACACACTTGACAATTAGACAAGTTTAAGCAAGTAGGTCTCCCTCCTGTTGATCAACCAGCAACCTCAGTGTGCAAGGAGATTATGGAAAGCTGTAATGTGAGAGGTGGAGTCTCTTTCGTTCTCTAGTGTAACCACAGAAGCTGAAAAATCCTGTTAAAGGGTTATTGTAAATGAATTTTCTGTGAGAGAAGAAAGCTGAAGGAGAATGAAAGTGTGACTGGTTGAAGAGCTGACTTTAGGGGCCCAAGCATGAAAAAGATACGTTGCTAACACTCCATTTTTTTTAAAGGGCATAAAGTGAAGATGAAAGCTATGGAGAAACAAACTAAGAAAATATTGAAATATTACATATATATGTGCTAATACAAGAAATTACTAGCTACCAGTAATTTCTGCTACAAGAAAGGCAAATTCAGATTTTACAGATGCTGTTTTCAGCTGTTCTGTAATAATGCAGCCAAATTAGTTTAAGAACTGTTATAGGCAAAAATTTGCATGAAGGGGGAAAAAAAGTGTAGCTGTAATTGATCTGGCCAAGTGCAGCTAAAGCCGCAGTAAAAATTCTGATCTGTCTACAGTTTTAGGGATATTTCTCTTTGATTAATTGATTTTGGTCCAAATTGAATGAAGCATTTTTCTTCTCTCAAACTTTCCATGATAAAAGGATACTACTGTTTTCCAAAAAGTGCAAATCCTATCAGATTCCAGGTTTAAGTTACAGCACTGCAGCAGAAAGCATAGAAAGAATTGGCGTATTTTCTGCTGTATAGATTGGTGCCAGCCCAAGATGATGTAAAAGTAGGCCT
Organism: Struthio camelus; assembly: GCF_040807025.1. Taxonomy (NCBI): domain Eukaryota; kingdom Metazoa; phylum Chordata; class Aves; order Struthioniformes; family Struthionidae; genus Struthio; species Struthio camelus. The sequence continues at coordinate 48,628,434 of NC_090942.1, forward strand.
ACCTAGCTGTAAGGTATCAATAGGTGATGGAAGAGAATAAAGAAGACAGAGCCAGACTTTGTTCTGTGGTGCCCAGAGTCGGGGTGAGAAGCAATGGGCACAAATTGAAATACATGAAATTTCATTTAAACATGAGAAAAAGCTTCTTCACTGTAAGGGTGGTCAAACACTGGAACAGGTTGTCCAGAGAGTTTATGGCATCTCCATCTTTGCTGACATTCAAAACATGACAGGACAAAGCCCTGACTAGCCTGTTGTAGGTGACCCTGCTTTGAGCAGAGGGGTGGACGAGATGATCTCCAGGCATCCCTGCCAACCTCAACTCTTCTATGATTCCAAAGTACACAGTTCCATGAGAGAGACCTAGAACCTCTCTTGCCTGAGTAAATCTCTCCAATGGTGGACCTCAAATCCCAGGGTGTTATGTCATAAGGGAAGCAGGCCCAGAATTTACCCAAGACTTCTCCATTGTGAAAGCTTTGTCAGTTTTGGCTGTCCAGTTTCCTTTGTATTTTGAACATCAGTCTCATTCCAAATGTATTTCTCCTTTATATTCCTGAGAGGTTATTTTCAGCCTGCTCACAAACAGAATTAGTGGTAAAAATCCTTCTCTGTGAATCCTTTACAAATTATTTACAGCTCTTCCTATCACACTATAGCTCAATGAATCTTGCAGAGAGATATTCATATACGAAAACATCCATCTGTCTGGTTCTCATGTAGCTTATCTCAAATATATGAAATGGTTTATGTGGCTCACAACACCATGAGGATTACTTCAAGCTCTCTGAAATGCTCGGAAGAGAGGTGCTGTAATTATGATACTTTTGCATGCCTAAACCACCTGCGCACCCCAAGAACACAGCATTTTTTCCCTTTTGTGGTCAAGATAAAGTGGTTAGAGAAGCATAGTGACATCTTATCTCACTCCGTACTGAACTTCCTCTTGCAGACTGAGGTGATCTAATTCCTTTGTCAGTTCCTTACATTTCATAAACACTTAATGCATTCTGAGCGCTATGTAGAGCTACATTATTTATTTGCTCGTGTCCTCTTTATATCATATTACCATTACATGCAAAGGGATTGTCCTATAATTCAACTAAGAGTTCAGTGTTATCTTTATTCCAAAGTATTCCGACATTACAAGCTCTCTAAATGATATACAATGTAAAACCTTCCTTAATGGGTCCCAGAGAGCAAGGTTGATAAAAGGTATTCATTTATCAAAAGCTCTACTTCAGCCATCAATATGTTCATCTGAACTGATCATACTTTTTTTAGTAGAGGCTCTCAGGTACTCAAAACACTCGTTACAGATGCACCACTGAATGACAGCTGTAGAAAGAAAGAAAAAGGTCACCCATTGTTAATTGGTTGTCCATGTCACATCAGCAGTGCTAACATATATTACACCAACCTGATTGCTAGGCAGCAAAAGTGAAACATTTCTCTAGATTTTGCACTCTGGACTAGCTATATTAGATCATGAGATTATATTGAAACCATGGTCTATGAGGTTATGTGGTAAAATACTCATCTCCACAAGCACAAAGGAGCACAGAGAGAAAATGGCATGTGGGGGAACTTGAATAATACCCTGCCCCAGCTGCTCCCAGGCCCCTCACAGAAGAGCACTCAGCCCTTCAAGGGCTCTTTTCTACAAGCACAGAAGAGCACAGAAATACGACAATGGAGGGGAACCCAAATGACTGGCTAAGAGAAGGGGCACCCCACCTGCTTCTTCCCAGGGCTGTCCTGGGAGACCGTCAGCCCCACGGCCCAGGTGGGACACCCAGCATGGTGAGGCAATGGGAGCAGCTCCTCAGAGCACATTTCAGGCTGAGGCGGGAGGCGGGGGACTCAATGCCTGGGGGTGCTGGACACATTGCAGGACGCTGCCTGGGGAACAGCACTTTGGGATTGTGCAGGATTTATGGATGTGGGATGCTTAGGGGAGGAATCAAAGGTGGAAAAAGGGAGGGATCCAAGTGATTTAGGGTGAAACAAACATGGGAATAAAGAGGGGTGATTTAGGGTGAAACAAACATGGGAATAAAGAGGGCTATAGTGATAAAAAGAGGCTGAACATGTGTAAATAAGGCTGGTCAGTGGGCTTGTCTGGCCATGCCTTGCACTTAATCATCACGGTCTGTCCTATCTTCTTTTTAAATTCCTTTCTAAGTATTTTCCTAGGTGACGGACTCCCTGTCCTGTGTGCACGTGGAGGTTTGAGTGCCAGCAGCTGGCTGGGACAACAGGCGAGAGGGCCCATGTGCCTGTGGTGCCGCAGCTGGAGTGAGCGAGGGTCTGCGAGGGAGGCTGCAATCACTAGCGGACGTTAAGGCAGATGCTCCAACCAGGTGAGGTGACCTGGGAGCCAGGACGGCGTGTGGGTCTCTACGAGTGAGACCGCAGGGAAGTTGGCTACTGGAGGGACCAAGGAGTACTCGCCAAATGGTGGAGAGACCTTAGAGTCTGGGGGTCAACTGAGACTCATTTGTTAGTGTGTGTGCCTGGTGCGTGTGCGTGTGTATGTTTCTAAGGGTGAGGCACTTGGAAGAGCAGGGATCCAGGACGAGTTACTGGATGGACAGCGTATCCAAGGCCAACTGTGGGAGGGCTCTAAAATCTGGGTATACAGGGTGAGGGTGGGGAAGGGCTGTACCAGCCACTGGAGCGGGGCTGCAGGTCGCAGGGGCACATATGTCCAGGTGCCAGCAGCTGAGGAGACTGGAAATCCAGGGCCAATTACTGGACTGAGTGTCTGAGCCCAGCTGCTGGAGGTACCCACATTGTACAAGAATATACATACATAGATGTGTGTGTGTGCATAAATGTATCTACATGTGTACATATATGTATATTTGTGTGCATATATGAGTGTGTGTATACACATGTATACACACACACATATATGCCCACACAGACATATGTCCCACTAACAGACTTTTCTCCTCAACAGCCAGAGAGGGAAACGGGATGAGGCTGTTGATGCTGTCTGTATTTGAGTGTTCAGAGTGCCTGTGTTGACCTATGTGGCCAGCCGCATATGTATGTGCATGTGTACATACATACATACATATATATGTCATATAAGTGTGCTTGTCTGGGTGCAGGAATACATGTTCAGCCTTGCTATGGCTGGACCTGGAGACATACAGCTACAGCAGCCTCACCCCATGGGACAACTGGGTTCAACTTCCTTACCTAACACAGTCATATATACAAAAGATGCAAATCAAACAGGAAATAAAAATTATATGCATAGAAAAATATTTTTTTCAGTCTGCATAAAACGAGTTTTGGAATTTTTAAAATTAACCTTAAAAGAACGTTATTAGAATCTTTGACTGAAAATAGAGGAGTTCAGGATTAACAGCGTAACTAGATTAAAGAGACAATGAGACAGAACTTGATATAACTAAGTTTAAAACAAACAAATAAATAAATAAAGTGGATACCTGCAACAATAAAGAACTGAATTTGATGATAAATAAGGTTCTTCCAGTGTATTAGTATTCTAACACATGTATTGACTAGCTTGACCTGTTTTTTGTAAGCATGTCCTCACTGGCATTTTTTCACACCACCACACAAAAACAAAACCTCTAATTTTGTAGACAATTTTTATTTCTTCTTGGTATCTCCTTGCAGAAGTGTCAGTAAACTCTCACTCACAGTCCTTCTTCCTTTACAAAGACAAATAGCATTTCCAAAGCAGTAAAGTTCATTTCTTTTGCCCTAATAAACTTGTCCTTGTCCCTGTGAGTGGTAGTGACTCCCAGCTCTCACTGCACTCAGCGGTTAAGTAGCTTGTGAAATAGGTCCTGCTGAGATCAATCCTATATTTTCATATCTCCCCGCTTTGGTAGATTTTAACCACAGTTTGAAACATCAGGTAGATATAAGAACTATCCCTGTTCCAGGTATTTTAAAATGGGTCGGGATCACCTAGCTTACAGTCAAATAAAGAAAAATGCACAAGATCACAGGGCATGCAAAGTAACACCTGCAGTGAAAAGCCTCACAAGCAATTTCATTGAGGGATAAATTTAATTTCAGACTCTTTGAATGTTGAGCAAGATTTAGCTGATTTTATTATTTCCCACTATTCTCAGCAGTGTTCATTCACTAGTAATCTGAGTTATAACCGCATGAAGAACTGCAAAAGGAAAAGTTCTCTAATGACTTGGACTCTAGAGATTCCAATAATCAATGTCTTAAAGTCTTTCAAGTCTATGTAATAACCTTAAAATACAGCAAGAAACTTTGTATAGGAAAATAAATAAATCATTAACTTTAGAAATCTCTCTTAAGTGAGGGAAGAGAACAATAATGCAATTCCTGATTCATTACGTTTAACGGCTGCACTTTAAGTGCAGCAAGTTTAATCTGTGTGAGTTTTCAGATGAGGAAGTAATTTCATGTGTTAGATAATTTATATTACTTAGGATGGAATGCCACATAAAACTGGTCTGAGAAAATACATAAAAAGTGCTGCATTCTAAGAAAAAAATAAACACAGGAGGTAAGAAATTTAAAAGAAAAAAGATACACACTTTCAGGGAGCTGGTGCAATTTTGCTGTAGGCTAAACTAATGCAATTGAAAGAAAACAGTGAAGCTGTTTCAGATAATATATTCAATGTAAGGCGAGATTAAGGCCAGGGTGTTCTAGGGCCCTAGGGTAAAATTTGGGATCATATTTCCTAAGTTACTAAGCACTCTGGAAGAGTACTACTTAGAACTAGGGCATAGGATTCAAAAGAGTACTTATGATACATTTCTTCAGTGAAATGAAAATAAAAATAAAGAAAAAGAAAACAATCCTTTTTTCATCGAACACTGGCTAAAGAGAGGCATCCTCACACTTTGGCAACATCATTCAGGTTTTCTGTCTTAAGTTATTTGTATTTGAAACAGTAAACATTATTAAATATACCTGTTACTGTTCATATGGATTAAGAATGGAACAGAGACAAAGTTAATAGCGTAAGAATTGGCTAGACTATGCCCTGGGTGTTTTGAATTTCAGATTTTCACCTTGATTCTAGAGTATTTGAGACTAACAGATGACTATGCCTAAGCCCAGCCAGCAAAGCTCAGTGCTACAGTCATTCGCAGTCTATATGAAAACACATTTTATTTGTCTTATAGTTGAAATTATGCTAGTTTAAGTGGATTAAATATTGAGGTTCTTGCCCTGTATTCACTTAGCCCTAACTCATGAGAATTTTCCTTAAATAGTGCACTTACCTACATATTTTTTATGAAAATCTGTGACCCTAGTATAATAATATACTTTGTTAATATGCTTGATTAAGATCTCCCATTGCTGTCGAGTGATATCATAAAGCATTGTCACGTAATTGCTTTCAGTACAAATATAGATCATCTTTAGCTATATGGTTTTACAGTACTCTGGCAACAGACCCTGCAGTGTAGAAGACTGAAATGTACAGCCAGGGGAGTGCAAATAAAAAAGCTTTCAATTATTATATTTTTTAAGTTAGGTAAATCATGCTTCCTTTATGCTCTACAGTCACTGAATAACTGAATTTAGCAGGCTTATAGAAAGTAGCTGTTAAAACTACATACTCAGACGGTCATACCAGATATTTTAATATACATCTACAGTTATTCATGGTGTTATAGCTGTCTCATGATGAAATATCTAACGCAGCACACACCGAAGCAGGAAATCCCACAGATTTCTAATGCACTCTTCAAAACTTCAGAAGAACATCCACAATAACGTTCGTCCTGGACTTTCCTCCAGAACTTGAGTCTAGTTTTATTATTACACTAAGAGAAAGATTTAGTTACTTGAAGAACAGAAAATAAAAAAAAAAAAACTTCCTAAATGATCAGCTTCAGCTAATAATTGCTAAGTACCCACATGAAAAAAAGGGACACAAAAGTCAATACAATAATACAATAGGTATTATTACAATTAGGTCATCAAAACTATAAATAGAGGGTTTTTTTCCCCTCATTGAGTTGCTTAGAGACATTTATTCATATAAAGGGCTTCATTTGAGGAATTTTAAATATTCTTAGAAGAAACTCAGCCATGCATACTTGACATGCTTCTTGTCATCCAGTAACAAGTAAACAGTATGCTTTATGCATAAACATTAACGTATAATGAAACTAAGCCCCTGAAATAGAATGCTTCAAAGTTTCCATTACCCCAGAAATCTACAGCACAGTGTAATCAAACATATAAACAAAACCTTAGGCAGTTATTTCTGTAACATTAATTAAAGACCACAGACTATTTAGCAAAACAAAAACAAAAGGAAAGACTGAAAATTTCATGCCATTCAGTAGACCTTACACTAATCACACAGGTCGGGAGACAAGAAATTAGAGAAAGAGGGACATCACAAGCAAGCAATGATGCCACACCAGAACTGAGTTCAGCGATACTTATGGGAGAACTAAAAAAGTAATAATCAGTAAAGATATCAAGTTGTTAAAGGACAGAGGGTTGCATCTCGACTCCTAAATAAGTTGTCATAATTATTTTGACACTCTAATTAAATTTTCATCACATGAATTTGCTCATTGTTTCATGTGTTAAATGACACGATATGCAAAATTTTATACTTTTTAGAAATCAAAATAAATACAGAAAGTCTTTTGCAAAAGCTCTCAATAATGTCATGAGTCTTCCTGGTTTTGAAAGTGCAAGTGTATGTACTAGATACGCATGACATCTTGCCTACTAACCTCACAGATTACCTTAATTTTTGGTGGGTTTTGCAAAATCACCACCCAAACAGTTTGCATTGTTCAGATTTTCATTTTGCTGGAAATATTTTGTATTTTAAAATATTTAAAACCACTCCAGAAGTAAGCAAGGGAAAAAAAAGTATTTCAGCACAGTAATTTTAATGTATGTGGATTTTTTAAAATAACATAAATAAACAGGATTAAAGGTTTGACCTAAGTAGTGTAATTAGAAATAGATATAGGAAAATTACACATATGAACAGAGTTTTATTCAAAAAGAAAAGAATTGGGAAAACAAGCAAAAAAGTTGAGTTTTCTCCAAATTCTTAATACCCATATGCAAATTTTTCCTTACAAAAACAGTGTCTATTGACAGCTTCTCATGTTTATCATGACAAAGCTGTGAAGCTTCATAGACCTAATCCGAAGGAGTTGCCCTTAGGCTGGCTTCACACCTGTACTTGGTACCTCTTACAGAGATATCTCTTTTGTCTGTTGACTTTTTAGATGCTCCATCTCATTGATGTGTTAATGTAAATCAGGAATGAACAAATTCTGAATAAAGCGAGTCAGCTCATGACTCAGAACTGACCCCTAACACCTTTAGAAAAATCCTTGTAAAGACTGCAATAGTTCTCAGAGTTTATTATGTTCCAGTTTTTCTCCCAAAATTCTTAGATCTTCCAAAGGTACAAGAGGTCAATTACAGGTACCACCACCTCAAGTACACTGGGAAGACAAGGGTCAGAAACGGGCAAGAGGTTAAATAGCCAACAGCTGCTGCTGGTTCTTCTCCTGTTGGGTGATCTGCTTCCGAAAGCTACAGCTATTATCTTTTAGGGCATAGAGGTGTCTATTTCTGTATAGGCTAGTTATAAATGAACTCATCAGCCATTATGCTAGCCACTAGGGCATTTGAAGTCTCTGTGTCTCCACTTGGTATGAATAAGCATACATCCTCAGATGTGAAAAGAATCTTATAGTAGCCAGGGCTGAGCTATTCTGTCAGATACATCTGAAAGACAGAGATGGCACTCTTTATAGGGCTTGAAAATACGATCCTCCTTTTGTTCATGTTCATCCCCTTTAGAAGACACTGCAAGCCAAAGCTACAGTTTGCAGCCATATAAGAATGAGGTCTGGATTCAAATTACTATTCTACAGACCATATCCCATGAGAACTGTTTGGAGAGGACATGGACAGGACAACTGAGTACCAATGACCATATCCAAAATGATGAGTATAACAATGACCTGCCATCCTGGATGTGATATGATGAGGATGTGTTTAGGCTGCTGCTGAGGTCAGAGAAAAAAGGGTAAGAGGAAGAAAGAAGCCAGCTTGTGAGTGCTGAGAAGGCCGCTGTGGTAAAAACACTTTCCTGATCTGTCTTTGCAGTCCGCTCTATAGAAGGAATGGCTTGAGCAGTCTGTGCTGCTACTGGTGTAACCAAGGAAGAAGGTGAATGCACTTGATCTATCAGTTCCCTCAAGGATATTAAACAAATCCATGCATTTAAAAGACAGAGGACTCACAGAAAGAATATGTTCAGGCAATAGATGCTTTTCGCAATTCTATAACTCCTACTCACTCTAATTAAAGAAGAGGATTATTTGTGAAGTGTCTTAAACTTAGTACTCACGTTCATATAGTTCTTCATGCGTGAAGCTACTGAACCTGAAGTCTGCAGGTATAAGTAAGGTCTGGCAGAAACACATTTGTGTCACTGAGAAGACAATTTTGCTTTCTCACACTCAGGGTCTGGGATATAAGGAAAATGTTAGATGCAGTGTATGCATTGTAGAGAATAGAACAATGGTAAAGTCACCACACAGATCCACAGTTTTTTGAACCCCACCGCATTCAGTGTTTGAATCCAGCCACAACAGTGACATCGCTGAGTGAAGCAAATTGGACCAGTACCTGACAAGCAGAATAAAACCTTCAAAGTGTCTTTATTACAGCTTGTAAAGTACCACATAACGTAGATCATATGGAATGGCCATATCAAGGAGTGCTTAATGGAGAGGCTACAGAAAATGTATTTTCATTCCTTTCCGCAGTAAATCTGCCTTGGTTGCAAATTATGAAATCTAAAGGATACTGGAGTCACATCTGTTTTTAAATTGGCACTGCCTTACTCATAAATTCCATTAAAAAAATAATCAACTAAATCAATGTGCAATCTTCTTGTATTCTTTGTTCTAGCTCTCTTTTAGATTACTGCAGGAAGTTGAACAGCTCTTACCAGTGGTAAAAGTGCTCAGCAACCTACCGAATCAAGCCCTAGGCTGGTTAAGAGAGTCATCAGAAATTATAGAGATAGATCTTCAAGACATTAAAAGAAAACAAAACACATAAGCATTAAAAACCCAAAATATTTTGAAGTCAATGCCACAAGATTTGCCCATCTGCTCCTCAATCATCAGACCAGAAAACTGAAAAAGGCAAGCTCTGATAAGAACTAAAGCTGAGGATGCAATTTTAATTAAACTATGCTCTTGAGCTTCAAACTTTAAAATATGCTTCTAGTTTTCTATCTTTCAGAATTCTTTAAGTAGACATGTACTTAGACTCTGGAAATCAGCTTTTCAAGATACATTCTTAACAACAATGAAGACAAGCGTTTCCCAAGAGCCAGCACTAAAGCTGTAGCAAATACCAAATATCCACATTTTCTGTTTAGGAAGTAAGTGACAGAAATTGACTTTGTAGTGAAACCATACATTATTTGCACCTCTGTAACAACAAAGGGTACACTGAAACTGAAAAAGTAACGTAAGCGTTTGTAGGACTCCCATGAATCAACTCTGACAACATTTTGAATTATTTTTCAAAGATAAAAGATAGCTGACAAAGATATTTTGTCAGCTCTGGAACAAACATTTCTATAAGTACTATTAAGATAGAACTTAGAACTGCTAGATGATCAAAATGGACCCACCCATATTCAAATTGATACTTTCCATGGAATTATGGAATTACAGCCCTTTGCTGGCTGACAACCTTGCAAAAGGATGAATTGCTAACAGTACCAAACACTGCTCTGAGATTTCCTTTTTCACTCAAGCAAAGTCCCTGTAAGACTTCATTCTAAGCAAAGCCCAAATGCCAGCAAAACCGTCAGACTTTAATGACACTTAGAGTAAAATGACTGATTTAATACCACTATAGGCTTCTAGTGTGCACAAGGGAACTCTCAAAATTATTTCGTGTCGATTGCTAGTGTACTGCTAAGGGGCTTACAAGAAGCATTGGTCCTTTAGAGGATTTTAAGAAGTTCAGTCCTTATACAATATTACTAACTGAATCAGCTTCTGATGTTTTCCTCGGAGTTCATCAGGTATATTTTCCAGCAGAGCACTATTTCAGTTTAGCATATTCTTCAGTCTTATGGGGACAGGAAACTAAAACTCAGTGTTTTACACATGACATACTGAGAATAAAGTGCCAAAAGAGTTGCATATTAGGCAAGTAGTTCTGCCTTTAATACAATGAAATATTAAATTGACAAACTGGTAATAGAAATATAAAGCCTAGAAAGGTAACAAATATTGAAAAAAACATATTGCACTCCCTGATCTCATTATATTTCACAAAAAAATGATCATTTTCATAAAGGAAAATATGGCAAAATTAATTTGCCTTTAAAAAATTTTGCATGGATGATAAAAGTCATTGAAAACCAAATTTCAAGTGACTTAAATCTAACAGAAATTTCTGAAGCTGAATTATATAAAATTTGCTTTATAACACCTATTCTGAGATTACTTTTCCAGCAGAAACACTTATCTAAAAATTTTCCCTTAACCCGTGTGTTTAGAATAATGCAATCATGATGTGCAAGGCTCAGACGATATGTAAGGCCAGGTCTGCTTGGAGTCACGCTAAGCAAGAACATGTCTAACATTTCAACTTTGTCCTTGAGCTTTTACCACTCCCCAAGAAGGATACAGGCTTGTAATGTCATAGCATTCTGAGCAGAAGCTATTTCATGGTCTTTTATATGCTTCAGCACATTCTAATGTATTCTGTACAAGTCTTCAGCTCAAAGAATCACATTTATCGTCCATTTTTCCTCTACATAGAATAACCTACTCATGTTTGATAACTAAAGCACAAGAGTAGTGCTAGTTCACTAGTTCTAGTTAGTGAACTGTCAGCTGCAGACCATCAAAGCACAGAAGAGAACAGTTGGTTGCATATTTTAGGTACTTTTGTAGAGCATTTCAGGAAAAAAAACCTTGATCTGTCATGAAAGACTTCAGGTTGAGTGACATATGCTGCAGGCAAGATGCTATCAGCACTAAAGCATCTCCGAAAGGTCTTTTAAAAAAGTATATACATATCTTAAAAAAAATTAGAGCATTATTTGCTAATCCACAACATCATAAGTTCTCTGTTAGACTTTATACTAGCAGATAACTAGTACATTAAAATTAGTAATTCCTTAACTACAAGTGATCCTGTCTAGCTTGTATTTATTATGTTCAAGCAAGACGTAATTAATATGGTATTTTAATTTAGATGTGTAAAATTAGTCCTTTAAAAAAAAAAAAAAAACTTGGTAGAGAATGTTTAAAAAACCAGAATGTTAAAACTTTAAGCTTATATATATATATATTTATAAACACATACACACACACACACACATACACACGCACACTAGTAAAAATCCTCACACTATCAGAAATAAAGTAAAGCATTTTACCTAAGAGAATTCACTTAAGGGGAAAAAAATTGTGTGTGATAACAAAGTATATGTTTCATATATTGTACACGCTTTAGATATCTAAATTTCACTACTTCAAGTGAAGTCACTCCCCTCTGACGTTTCTGATTCCATTGACACAGCTGCTACTGTAGCAACCAGTCTGCTGGTCCAGACTGCAAAAAATTCTGTGCTGACTATTGATGAGGATTTAAGGACCATTACATGTTGGAAAATATATTTTATTTCCTATTCAGTTCCTGTGTCAAGAAATTCAGTCTACCCAGTTTATCAAGAACCTGTTTTATGCAAACTCCTTGAGCATCTGTGTGGGGAACAGAAATTTACTAACGGAGAGCTCTTCAGGCTGGCATATGAAGTTATGCCGAAGCATCAGGTTGGAGTAAAACTATACACACTGAGACTAAAAGTAAGTAGATTTTTTTTAAGCGTAGAAGGCAATTAGTCATTAGAACCATTACCTGAGGTTGAGCTAAATTCTCCATGACTGGAGTTTTTAAAATTATGATTCAGTAAGAACTCTAATTCCACAGCAATATTAAGCTTGAAACAATAATTGGGTCTTTTATTCATTTTAAGGGAGATCAGATTACATGATCAGCATGATACTTTTTGGCTACAGACTCTATGAAGCCACTCAGAATAAAAAAATGTACAAATGTAGTCTTCATATTTTCAAAAATATTCCCTTTTTATTGTAATCTCCTTATATTTTTAAAGAGAAGAGATTAGAAAACATGCTGTATATCTGTTAGCAGAGATCTCATTTGTTGCTGGAGAGGACAGAAAACTTTCAAATATATGAAAACTGAAAATTCCCTTGATATGGATTACACTAAACACAACCAAAAACAAGTAGTTCTGGAGTTAATATAGTAGTTTCAGTTTTAAACGAATCGATAGCCTATAAGGACTTTCATAAATAATGTACATAATGCTGTACTCTTAACAGCGGTTATAACACCTGCCAGCTTTTCCAAAATAATTCTGTAGCTATTCATAATACAAACAAACAGAAACACAATAAAGACTTGAATTTGATATAATTCAATGCATACGTAGTGGGAACACTGGACCATGCCACTCAAATCACAAGCCTACTGAAGAAGCAATTTAATCCAGTTTTCAAAGATTCATCCTTCCCTCCTCTTCATTAAATACTAGTTTATTCTCTATCAACATCTTTTCAGCTAAAGATAAGCCTATCTGGGGGTTAGGAAAAGAAAAAGGAAAAATAGTTTCTGTCATACCAGTATCATGTTTTGTAATCCGGAGAGGAGAGTAGAATAAGGGTTTGCTTGTTAACTTTTGTTCCTTATTTCTGCAGAAGAGCTGAATTGTTAGAACTATGCTAAAAATAAAAAAAAAATTAAGTGTTCTGTGAACACTTTTCTAATCACTCTACAGCCAGCTTAAAGACATACATTAAAGAGACTATCAATTGTTCAAGTGACCTATTATGCACAGATACGAGCAAGCAACAAGTATTTACCCACTGAGGAGCTGCCAGATAGTATTCAATTCATTTAATATTTATTTTCATTTGGGGAAGTAATCTTCCAAGTCAGAACTTTTCATCATTGATCATACCTGGATATAAAACCAACACTGAAAAATATTTTTAGGGATATTATTTTCAGAATAACAACAAACAAACAAAAAAAGGTAAAAGTAACCTTTCAGCCTTTCTCTCAAGTCTGTGCATAGCAGACCAATCTTCCTCACTTCCTGTAAGTAAAGACCTTGGACACAACCACTTCCACATTTTTTTTCTGCCATTTATGCTGCTTTCTATAACTTACATACTGGGAACATCTCATTCAGTCTCTGTCTGGATTCTTAATTTCCTTCAGAATTAATCTGTTTACTTGCACTTTTGTTTAATCCTTTCCTTAGGTCAGTTGCCCTTATCATATTGAAGCGTTTCCTTAATCTCTTTTTACAGCTGACATTTTGCCTAAAGATTGGAATAACGTTCCACACATTTTTAATAACAAAGACCTGAATCCCCAAAGATGAGTGTCAAAAATTCTCCGCTATTGCCTTTTTATTTTTTTCTGATAAAATAAATACGTATAAACTGCATTCACATTCTATGTGGGGTAAGAATGTTAAAATAAATATATAAGCTGTTTCAATGTTTTACCTTGCAAGATTCCTCACTCACTTCTCATACTTTTCTTGATGATTAAATAATAAAAATACCCTTTAAGCAATATCCTGTTGTTGGGAACCAAAAACTAAGGAATCTTGCAATGGAAGTCATAGGAAATACCACCGATATTTGAAATTATGCCATATAAGCACACTATGCAACAATACAACTTCACAGATAACTGCTATTTAATTATGGGCCAACTGTAAAATCAAGAGGAGACTTTTTCCCTCTCATATGGTGTTAGAAATACTGTATTTTCACTTAATGGAAATAAAGATTGCCTTCCCTTCTCCTGCATCTCAAAGCTAGACCTTATCTAATAAATATTAGCATTAATATAACAATATAGTTCTACCTGTCATTTGTATTAAGTATAATTCTACCCACCAGGCCACTGTTTAAAACACCAATTTCAAAAGTAGCTTCAAGGCAATCATCTAATTTATTTTCAAGCATATGCTAGTTGCTAAAATCATTTGGAATGAAACCTTCACACATTTGCTGTGCATAATGAATAATTAAAAAACAATGTTTAATTAGTATGTATGATGTTTTGGAAAAAGCAGTGTATGTACAATTTACAAGATACATTTTTATTAGAAAAATTTGCATTCTCTGCCAGACTACAAATTCATTTTAAGGTTCCAGGTTGGTTTCTTCTCTGTTATCCCTTTTTTTTTTTTTTTCCACATTGAGCTGAACTATACGGAAAATAGCAAGAAAACTACTTGAAATAAGCATCAGACTAACAATGGATGTGCACTTGACACTGACAGGCTTTTGTTCGGGTGAAATATTAATATAGTCTGATAATTATTACACCAGGCCAAACAGTTTAAAAGTTCTGAACTACTGGAACTGAAAATTATTTAGAGTATTTCCCCAGACATTCAAAAAAAGAACAAGAGTTTGTTCTGAGGCAGAAGTCACAGGTTGGAAAGCACAAGGTATAAGCATTAAAGTTGTTTGCCTATCAGGAGGACCTTATTTAACTGTAGGATTAAGAAAAAAAGGAGCTGATTTCAGAGGAAGAAAAACAGAGGCTCACAGAAGAAAAAGAAAGAGAATCTTGGACTTCTCACATAATTCTTATACTATTCAAGAATAACAAGTGAGATAGATAGATAGAAGCAGAAAATGTTCATGGGAGTTCTTATTTTGTCTCTTTCAGTAGCCATCTTGCACTATAGTCAGATCTTTTTTTTAAACAATTACAAAACCCATGTACCCAACTGTTTTCTGTAGTGTCTACTTCTGAAGAGTTATTTTTAAACTTACGTGAACCTAGATTAGAACTTTTGAAAAGGGTGCCCTTAAATAACTAGGAAAGTGAAGATTTAGAGAAGGCCCTCCTTTCCAAAGGGAAACGGACTTCAAGGACCCATTTCCAGGAAAATACAATGTCTGAAGCCAGACAGCCTATCTGCGTAGCCTGAATGAGAGACTCACTTCCATGACTTCCCAAAACAGCAAAAGCTGCTTACTGGATGTACTGGTTACTACACTGGTTGCATTCCAATACAGCAGTCTGGTGTAGTTGTAATTAAAATAAACTCCATAACTGTATTTTTTAAGGACATTTCTAGACATCATTTAAATAATTTTTCCATAATACTAGCATTCCATAGTGTCCGAAATTGAAAAACTTTCTGGACTACGTCTGTGCCCAGATTGTGAGCATAGTAAAATTCTTACCACAGGCAGGTAAGAATTTTACTCTAAATGTGGAAATAATTCTTATCCCCCTCTGCAATTTGTCAGAGATTCTAAATGAATATTTTCTAAAAAACAGTTCTAATTACTGAATATTTTTATTTTACATTAGAGATCTATCTAGAGAAGATTCAAATAAAAAGCAAAAAAAAAAAAAAAAGACCATGATTTGGTTAAGCAGTTAAAAAATTTCAAGCAATTTACTTCAAGATTTTATTTGCATGAAATTTCAGGGTACTTTGAATAGTAGCTTAACTCTTGCTCTGCTGCAAAAAGACATATACTTTTGTTTATTTTTTTCTTTTTCATTAAAAAATGAGTCATCATAAGAAAAACATAATATGTAAGTAATCAGAACCAACTACACAAATCAGTGCTGTATCTGCCCAAGATCCCTACTGGAAAGATGAGGTATGTTCTCTCTCCTGTAAGAGTGACAAGAATGTTTTATTGTTAACTGCTATCTCTATTTCTTTAGAATAGCAAAAAATAGAAGCTACGTAAGCAATTTAAGAAAAGTAAGCGGTGACAACAATAGCAATGGATGAATAGTTATTTGTCATTGGATTTGATTAAGCAAGGCACATTTAATTTAAGCTTTTATATGCATATGTGTATATGTATACACATACATATAGGTAAACATATGCACTTTCCTGGGGCAGAGATATATCCTTGTCATTTTTTGCCACTCAAGAAGAATCTATGACTAAGATCTAGGATAGTTATTTTATTAAAAGAATGAATATGAGACGTTTATACTTATAAGGTACAGAGAGAATTTATTTAGCTTTCATAGCTTTTCACTTAGCTTTTGTTGCAGAATATTAGATAGGAATAACAAATCACTCCAATTCTTTCATCCCATGAGAAATCCGATAGTAATGCACCCCTCTCTTTAAAAATCAGAGATGAAACAGTAATGTTATAAAAAGGCTTTTATCAATAATAGAAGAAATTAAGAATTTGTAATAATTAAATCTCCATCCTGACTTCCTTGAACATAAAAGATACATTTTCCTTTCCTAAATAAAATAAACTCAAAGTATTCAAAAGACCTGAACAAGATAAAATTCAGACATTTCCTTTTATTGTGTTCTTTCAAGGCATTAACATTTCTGGTTAAACCATTCTCCTGGTATTCTCACCAAACATGTGGCAATACAGTATAGCAATTTCTGGCAATAAAACTGTTACTAGAAGAAGTATTTAGGTTTTTAAACATTCAAAGAAAGAAAGAAAAAAAACGAAGAAGCTCTTGCGTAGCTGAACTTTGCCATATCTAAGTGCTTGCAAATTATATTAGAAGCTGGAAGCGTTTGACCATCATCACTGTAATTGTGAGAAAACGAAAAACTGTTTACTGATCTATACACTAGAAAATGCCTGACTACTATTTAAGTTCTTAAATATGCCTGAATCAAAATGCGTAAAATGCACTATTACATTGTATTTCTTTCCACGTTTGGTATGTTCCGCCTTGGGCCCACAGAACTGAAATGACCGGCTTGTCCGCTCTTCCAACCTTTCTCACGGCACAGAGGACTGGAATGTCCATGGAGGGGAGCACTGATTTCTGCAGACAAGCTGGCCACTCTGCACATAGCTATTTTCAATCTGCCAACTTACACTATGTAACCAAAAAGATAGAAAAATTTCCTTCGGATTAGAGAAAGATTTTTCATTACATTTTTTTTAAATCATTGATACCATTGCATTTCTTAATGTTCCAGTGCTCTGTGCCATTAGCAACAAGTCGCTGGGTTTCTGATAACCAAATATTAAGTCTAAATAATATATATATATTTTTTTCAATTAAAGTCCTAAATATGTGCATCTGTTCTTAATCAGTTCTGTCTTGTCACTTCTTTGACTTGGCAACTGAGCATTTCTAAATGTATTTGGTTTTCAGCTTAATGCTTGACAGTAACTCTGCACTGTTTATATTCCGCCTTTTCCCAATACAGAAATAAAAGTTACAAGCTGCAAATTAAAAATAAATCCATGGCACACAAGAAGCTCTATAGAAGTTATTAATTCATCATCCACTTTTCTTCACTGTTTCTTAGGCTTAAAGTGTAATCTTAAATCTTAAACTTAAAGATTAAGTTCATAAAGTAAGGTTGGCGCTGAAAGCTCAACACTTTTTGCTTAGAGGACAAAAAAAAAAAAGTTCATTATTTTATTTGTAATAGAATTTAAGCAGTACAGAGTGAAATTGAGAAAAGCCAATTCAGCTAACATGCCAATCAATACAAAAGCTTTTGCTTCACAGATAAAGGTTAACTTGTTTCATAAAAAAACGTCATGACCAAATGCTCTGATGAATTCCAAAATTTTTAAGAAAAAACGTATATTCAATTTAAATGTGCAACACTGGTATTTCGGTTCTGTATCCATACACAAAATGTATTTTGTACATACAGTGATGACTGCCTGGGAGGTGAAAGATTAGAAAGAAGGGAAAAAATCATCACAATACCAAACAGATTATAGACCAAAAACTGTAACCAGAGTGACATAAGCCTTGCTTAAAACAAATAAAATTTAAGTATTCTTACTGTGTAAACACCTTAGATTGCACTAGAATTACCCTTGTAGCATTTATTTTTAAGATACATGACTTAAAGGTAAGAATTGAAATACAAGGTGAAGGCCCTGCCGTTTTCAGATATATTGCTCAGTAGCTTGACAACTTGTTCTCCTCAGAAAGGAAGCCCAAAAGAAGAGCTAACTTGCTTCAAAAAGTTTATGCCATATAAATAAAGAGAATATGCAAGAATTTTGACATGCCAGATCTTATCAGAGTTGTCCAACTCTCAGAAAAGTTTCAGTTTTGTTAAGATTCACAGATGGTACAGATCTCTTGATAAAACACTTTATTCACAGGCATACAACTAACAGAGCAGTGTCTCCAAATTCCAGCTTCGTCCTTCCAGAGGTCTCTGCCAATTACAACACAGTAAAGACTGTATTCTTCTTCGAACAGTTTTTCCTTGACCAAGTATCATCTTCTCATTAACCCTTTATCACACAATCTTTCTCCTCACCTGCCTTCCTCTTCTTCAGAAATCTGTAGATAAATTCAAAGAGATCTCCTCTTGGTTCCCTTTTCTCCTTCACCTTATTTAAAAACTTAAACTACGTAGCGTGGACAACCTTTCTGTTTTACTTCCTTCTTACTCAGCTGCTTTCTCCTTCTGTTGACTAGCCATCAACTTCACTTCAAATGGTTCAAATAAAACTCATCATTTCTTCTCTGATCATTCCCTTCTCCTTTTTCCTTACTGTGGACAAAATTTCTTTTCAACGTCTATCTCAGCACCTTCACATAACTAGCTATCTGTAAACTTTTTTTTTTAAACAGGCCATCACATCCTAAACCTTGATAATTCCTTCTACACAAAGAAAACAAACTACCTGAGATATAACCTTTCCTATAAGTCAGCTCCTTTATCTAGACTCTTACGTGCTCATGTTTCAGCTGCAGTAATACCTTTGCATTTAAGACCAGATGAAGCCTTGTTCTACCTTAGATACATTCAGAATTCTACTACAAACTCATTTACCTAGGTCGCTGTTTTGAACCAATCACATTTTTTAAGACGTTCTTGAGTTGCTACATCAAGTATAAGCTACTTCTTGAGAAAGAATTTCAAGGAATTTCATAGCTTCTTTCTTTTTCTATATCAAAGACATCAACCAGTCCAGAATGCCAGCTTTTATCTCCTATAATATATATTCTACACAAAGACTATAAAAATATGTATATTCTGTATTGTAGATTGTTCCCTGAAATAATCTGCTTTGGATAAGCTTTCATTCAATATCTGCAATATTATCTCCTTTTCTTCCCTCACAGTTTATCTTGCCACCATACCTTCAAAAAGCTTGGTAAGACTCATGCCATTAGTGTCCTAGCACTACCACCTTTCACACTGACTAGTGCTGTTCCTTTGTTACTTTTCCTGCAGCACAGGTTTTGTCAGTCTTTTCAATCAGTCTTGACACTCCACCCCAGGATTCACAGAGTGACAAACATAAGGTGAACCTTGCCCCCCTTATGATTCTTGAGTAGTTAAATAAATAACACGCTAAACCACTAGTTAGTCTCGTTTATTCCACTAAGAATCTGTTCTTTTAACAAGAAGTTATAAAAATATATAATTAAAGTTTTCCTAATAAAGTTTGCCTATAAAATATGTAGGGAGTCACTGACCAAAACCCCGCGTACCTTTGAAACAGGGAAGAAGAAAGCAGATCAGGATTGCCACCTGAAGAATAATTCTGTATTATTTTCACTGATGATGTCTCTCTAAAAAATAGGACTTTGGAATAATTTATCAAAACCATATTTCTGAAGACATTTTTATGAAAACTCGTTGAGAAATTAAACCAAATAACCTAATCTAGCAAATTAATGTGTCACTCCTTTGCTCTTTTAGGTGTCTTATGCGGAAATGTTTCACATACGGGAAATTGCACAGACACTAGCCATCAGAAAGGTGCCTTCACACAGCTCTTTCTTTTGAAATAACATTATTCCTTTTTTTGTTTTCCAGTATTAGGAGTTTGTTTTAAAATCAATCTGTCTTTTATATAAAAAATTGTCTGTACCATACGCAGATGAAAGTTTTCCCTCATGCTGTAATTATTTCTCCAGAAACCCAATGCCCAAGCAAAGTGTTATGGCCCATATGAAAAAGCAACTGAAGTAAAGGGATTCAAGAAACAGCTGTAGATCTTATTCACATTCAAAGATTCCAATGGATTTAAGAAACTAGAAAGAAAGAGAAACACACGTAAAACACGAAATTGAATTTTTCCAATGACATAGATATATGAATTCTGATTTTACTGTGTAAGAGAAAGAGTCCAAATCTTTACAAGCTCTGTAAACAAAAAGAATCAGATCTTCACTCAGTCATGGATCTGACTTAAAGCCTTTGAGAAATTAGGACAGGCACGTGAAATGGGTCAGCCAAAGTCAGGATCTTAGATAGATGCCAAGGGCTTGCTGCTCTTGGTTTGCTGTTCCTATATCAAGCCTTACTGGAATAAATCTCCTGATTGATTGCATGGAACTAGCTCACTTTGGACATGAACTATAGACTTAAGGTTGTAGCATCAAGTATTGTGAGGAATGATATCATTCTGTACAGGTTTCCTTTCCAGTGGATCTCAAAGCACAAGCAAAGCAAGGACAAATCCCCTCTGATGTACACAAATTCAAAAATGGTAGCACTTTATATATATTAAAGATAATGTACCTATTCTATACTGAGCATTATCTATTCAAGAACAGCTATAACGTTTATGCCAGCAAATTCTTTTCAATTGCATACAATGCTTCTCATAAATGTCTATAGTAGCAAAAATATAGTCTCCCACAGAATCACAGAATCACAGAATCACAGAATCACAGAATCGTTTAGGTTGGAAGGGACCTCTGGAGATCATCTAGTCCAACCTCCCTGCTCAAGCAGGGTCACCTAGAGCATATTGCCCAGGATCACATCCAGACGGGTTTTGAATATCTCCAGGGAAGGAGACTCCACTACCTCTCTGGGCAACCTGTTCCAATGCTCTGTCACCCTCACAGGAAAGAAGTTTTTTCTCAGGTTTAGGTGGAACTTCCTGTGGTTCAGTTTCTGCCCATTGCCTCTTGTCCTGTTGCTGGGCACCACGGAGAAGAGGCTGGCCTCATCCTCTTGACACTCCCCCTTCAGATACTTGTACACGTTTATGAGCTCGCCTCTCAATCTTCTCTTCTCCAGACTGAACAGGCCCAGCTCTTGCAGTCTTTCTTCATAGGAGAGGTGCTCCAGCCCTCTAATCATCTTTGTAGCCCTATGTAGCCCAATGCTACAGTGGTAAGCTGGATGTTGGTACTAACTGATAATTAATAATATTCATCATCATCAGTTAATATTAATTTTATACTGTATGTCATATAAGTATGAGCATCATACTTTCATACTTGCCATATAAGTATGAGCATCATACTTTCATGCTATTTACTCTTTTCTCTGAAAAGGTCATTTACCTGTAGCAGACATTTTTTCTACCTGACAGAAATGTCTTCTGCTCAGCACTTTTCCTGCTTTTCACAAAAACAATCATTAGGTATAGCAGTTTGAAAAAAATATATTCCCTTGAAAATTCTGATATATAATTGAGCAATTGCATTTAGACTAAATTCAATTTTCAAGCCCATGTTTACTAATCTCAATAAACTAAAGATATGAGTTATAATTTTCTGTTTACTTTTTTTTTTTAAATTGAAGGGTTTCAGTATTCAAAAGAAAAGCAGATGAATAGCTAGATAACACAAATTTGGCTAGGGGATCCCAATCGAAACATACCAAAAATTAAAAATGTCCATAATCTGGAGAAGAATCTTGTCTGAAGAATTATGAGGTGCTCCTTATAATTCATCCTGTATCTTTTGGATTGTGGCAGGATTAATTTACTATTTTTATCTTAAAATATTTGTTCCTTCCACCTAGGCCAAATTCATCTATTATAAACTGCCTTAGTAGCTCTTAACAGAACTTCATCAATCTTGTTCTATGACTAAATTTCTTTTCTTTATTTATTAATTCTAGATATTGATTAATTTATTCTTAACATTTTTTTTAAAGCTTGGTCATCTTTTACTGCAGATACTTTTTGAAGTCTTCATTTTTTCTGTGGCTCTTCTGAACACTAATCTATTAATCCTCTCTTTGAACTCTGGCTGCCAGAACTGGACACAGAAGTACGGCAGAAGTTAAACCAATATCAAATGCAACTATTAGCTGGCCGTCTTCTTGTTGTGAAACCTAATGAAATACACATAATGGAATGTTTTTGATATCAGTGCTTTTATGAATGATTTAAGCATCAGATGGGGTTGCTTATAGTCTGTTGCTTATCCTCCACGGTCAAAGTTTTTTCGCAGTTACTGCTTCCAAGGATAAAGGCCTCTATGCTGGGTGTATCTTAGAATTCTTCATTTTTAAACTAGTTAGTTTACATTGGGCTGCAATGGCGTGCTTGTTTGTTTGTATTAATCCAACCTGCTTGGCAATTCAGATCACTGGCAGGCATATTCTGTTCTCTTCTTTATTGACTACATCTGTCCACAACCTTTGACCTACATTCAAATTGCATCAGTGCCACTTCTGCATACCTTTCAGGTTAACTGATAAAAAACAGAGGATGCCATTAACACTATCAGTGATTCCTGTAAAACACCTACTCAGAGCAACTCCTACTCAGAAACACATTTCAAAATGTGTTGGCCAGTTCTTAGCCTGTTCAGTCGCTGATCTGTGATACGGTTCTGCTTCTGTAAACAATTTGCAGTATGAACATATATATTCAATATAAGAATATGAACAATATGTTCCTATAAACGTCTATAATCAAACTTGTAATAAGCTTTTTATTGATAAATGTTTACAGCTGATAAAATTACTTTTCTTAGATCTATATTGATTAGAATGAGCTGTTTTAAACATCTGTTAGCCCTTGTTTAATCAGGTCAATACTATTTGTTCAGATCAGAATGTTGCTGAATACCAATATCAGGCCTACGATTTCTCCCCTTCTTTAAAATACTGGTTTCACTTTATTCCATTTCTGCTGAATTTCTCTCAAGTTATACATGACACGTTTAACACAGACTGCAGAAAGACTTGGCTGTCTCAAATTCTTGGGTACTGCTTATCTGGATTCACTAACTTATAAATGCCTAAATCCAGTATTACTGTTAGTGTAGACAAGTTCTGCTTTATAATGGGAAAATGTATGTGAAATATAAATACATATTGAATCTTATCTTGAAATAGATCATTGCATTTTTGACTTTATTTAAAAAGTAATTCCTCCATTCCCAGCTTCTAATTTACGTGTGTCACCATTACTTCTAGTCTCTCTCTCTTTTCTTCCTTTGTTAAACAAACTCCATTAATTTTAACTTTCCAGCCAAGCAAAATTTCCAGTAAGTTTCAGGAACACAAACTAGAATTAATTTCCATATTCACATATGAACAGCTACAATTCTTCTATTGTCCAGACTCCCAGTACTTGTGCATAAGCAACTAAAAAATTCCTTCTCTTCACATTTCAATTTGTCTTGATTCATTATTATTGTTAGTAACCCACCTTTATGCTAAGAGCTCAGAAACTTGACTTTCCGCTCAGTTTAATGTTAATTTCTTCCCTCTTTTTCATCTGTGGATTTTGCTGTTGGTATCTATTGAATTGTTACTGCTGTCAACATGTTAGGTCACTTTGAATAGTGGAACAGAGGATCTGTAAGTATATGCAAGTTTAAAACATGTATATGTGATTCATTTATGCTTCTAGAAATTAAAGTACAACATATAGTGAAGTAACACAAAGTTCTTTTAGAGATTAACAGTTGATTCAAACCCTTTACAATTTAAAATATATCAGTTCTGACTGTCTTTTTTCTGAAGGGGGAGAAAGGAAAGACACATATCAAATAATGGCATTATATATATAAAGCATACAATTTTATGTTCTGTTCCACAAGTCGGGTGTTAAACCGATATTACCATTTGAAATGTCAAATTTCACGGTATCAAACAACAGGGAAGGATCTTTACACCTATAGTAACAGTTTGACTTTTAACCAGTTACCCTGAAGTAAAAAGTTCTCTACGTCATTACTAAATAGACAAACCACCCAAACTTCTCAATGCAACTAGTTAATCAATTAGTAATTGGAATAAGTACCAGAACCATCCTTGTGTGTGTGTGTGTGTGATTAGATTCCTTTTAAGAGCAGATTCTAAGGCAGTTCTATATAGAATACTAATATAGCTCTTGCATTATTTCTAGTCCCTCTTTGTTTTCTGATAATCTTCCTCCTCCCAACAGTTTCTGTGTTAAAGAGATGAAGCCTGAGTTTCAATAAAGAACCTTAATAGAAAAAGCTCTATCAGAGGTAAACCAAAGATGCTATCCAATTTCATGGGAATTTCAAAATCTTGAAACCCTTTTTTGTTCTGCAATGAAGTAAAACAAAACATTTTTAAAGTATCTTCATGAAAATACAAGAATGTTCAGTTTCTCTCCTCCGGTCCAGGACAAGAATAATAGCTAAGAGTATACCTGAATGAAAAAAATCTTGTAGGAAAACCTTTGAGTGAAGGGATACATTATCATGATACTCTATTTAGAGAACTAGATTACATCCATCAGACTGTTAGGTAGGATGGAATCTTCTCTTTCCCTCACGAAATTGTGAGCGCAGCTAACAGAGGCAGTGAACAGACACAGCAGTTTGCACAGCAGTTCGTGCAGAAGGGTGCAAAGAAGGTGCCTTCGTCTCCAGTCACAGTAGGGTACACTTCCTCAATATGGTTATCATACACTGCAGAGCGCATTCTCCAGCAGCCGTAAGAGTTGCTGCATTGCCATGTTGGAGGTTTCCACCCAGACAGACCCTCTGATAGTGAATGCAGCTCTGTAGATCTCAGGCTGCAGGGAATGCCTGGGGCCTCTCCGTGATGCTGGGGCTAACAGTCAACTTTTCTGCAGAAGGTGTGCTGTTGTTGAAGAGTTGTGTCGCCAGGTAAAGGAGTTACAGGAGGAAGCAAGCAGGCTGTGTAGCATCTCAGAAGATGAGAGAGAGAGAGGATGTTCTCAGAGACCCTACAGCTTCAAGAGTCTCAACCCCCCATAGCAGTGGAGATGCAGATGGGCTCTGCGCCATGTGGAACAGTAAGTCATAACTCTGTAGAAGATGAAGTCTGGAAACTGGTCACTTCTTGTATTAGGAGAAAGGCTTTTGCTCCTCCTGAAGGCTTGCAGCCGATTAACAGGTTCAGTGCCCTCCAAGCTGAGGAGCTGGGCACAGCTTCAAGTGAAGAAACTGAGCCAACAGACATAGGAACACCTAGAAGAAGTGGAAAGTGATTGTTGTGGGTGACTTCCTGCTGCAGGAGAGAGATGCACCCATCTGCCAACCTGATCACTTGTCTAGAGAGGTTTTGTTGACTGTCGGGGCTCAAATCTGAGATGTCATGGAAAGATTGCTGAGGCTTGTCCACTTGTCCGACTATTACCCCTGCTGCTCTTCCACTTGGGCACAAATTACACTGCCAAGGGCAACTTGGAAAGTATCAAATGGGATTTCAGAGGTCAGGGGATGGTGGTCAGGGGCTCTGGGGCCCAGGTTGTTTTCTCCTCAGTCTTGCCACTGAGGGGGAAGGATGGGAGGAGGAGCAGATGGATACTCCAAGTAAGCTGCTAGCTGTGTCACTGGTGTCAGCAGCAGGGTTTTGGTTTCTTTGACTGTGGGAATCTGTTTGAAGATCAACAACTGATTAGGAGAGATGGGATCCACTTCACTAAATCGGGCACACATGTCTCTGCCAACAGGCTAGCCAACCTGGTAAGGAGGTCTTTAAACTAGGAAAGATGGGGGAAGGGGAGAGTTGTAAAGACCATGCAGTCAGCAAAACAGTGTTCAAGTGGGGATGCATCCAGCAATTGCATGCAGCTATGGAAGGACCTACAAAAAAAGACTATGGGGAATGCTCTTGCATTTCCCTCCTGGGAAATCAGTATGCTTGAATACTTCCCATAAGTGCCTGAAACGTCTGTACACAGCATAGGGAATAAACAGGAAGAACTGGAGATCTGCATGCAATTGCAGGGCTATGATCTCATCGCAGTTACATAGCCATGGTGGGATAGCTTACATTACTGGGGCACTGCCATAGATGGCTACACTCTTTTTAGAAAGGACAGGCCAGGAAGGTGAGGTGGGGGAGCTGCCCTTTATGTGAGAGAGAAACTGGAATGTATGGAATTTATGGCCGGGGTAGAAAATGAGCACGTCGAGAGCTTATGGGTAAGGATTAACAGGCAGACTAAAATGGTTAATACTGTTGTGGGTGTTTGCTATAGGCCACCTGATCAGGAGGAGGAAGTAGTTGAGGCCTTCTACAGACAGCCGGAAGCAGCCTTATGATCAGAGGCCCTGGTTCTCATGGGGGACTTTAACCAACCTGATATCTGCTGGAGGAACAACACAGCAAGGTAAAAGCAATCCAGGAGGTTCCTGGAAAGCACTGATTCTAACTTTCTAACACAGGTAAGGAGGAGTCAATGAGGAGAAGTGTGCAGCTGGACCTCATACTATCAAACAAGAAAGGGCTGTTTAGTGATGTGAAGGTTAGGGGCAACCTTGGCTGCAGTGACCCCAAGATGGTGGAGTTCAGGATCCTATAGGGAGGAAAAGGGGCAAGATTAGGATCACAACCCTGGACTTCAGGAGAGCTCGCTTTGACCTCCTCAGGGACCTTCTTGGAAGAATACCATGGGGTAGGGCTTTGGAAGGAAGAGAGATTCAAGAAAACTGGTTAATATTCAAAGATTACCTTCTCCAAGCTCAAGATCAGCGCATCCCAATGAGCAAGAAGTCAAGTAAAGGGGGCAGAAGCCCTGCATGAATGAGCAAGATGCTCCTGGCAAAACTCAAACAGAAGAAGGAAGTCTACAGAGTGTGCAAGCAGGGACAGGCCACTTGGGAGGAATATAGGAATGTCATCTGAGTATGCTGGGATGAGACTAGGAAGGCCAAGGCCCATTTGGAATTAAATCTGTCAAGGGATGTCAAGAACATCAAGAAGGGCTTCTCTGAATACATCAACAAAAAAAGGAAGACTAGGGAAAATGTGAGCCCACAGCTGAATAGGGTCGGTGCCCTGGTGACAAATGATCCTGAGAAGGTAGAGATACTGAATGCCTTCTTTGCCTCAGTCTTTACTGCTAAGGCCAGCCCATGGGAATCCTAGACCCTGGAGACGAGGGAAAAAGTCTGGAGAAAGGAAGACTCTCCCTTGGTCAAGGAGGATTGCATTAGAGATCATTTAGGCAAACCTAACATCCACAAGTCCATGGGCCCTAACGGGATGCACCCATGAATGCTGAGGGAGCTGGCCAATGTCATTGCTAGGCCACTCTCAATCATCTTTGAAAGGTCATGGTGATCAAAAGAGGTGCCTGAGGACTGGAAGAAAGCAAATGTCACTCTAGTCTTCCAAAAGGGCAAGAAGGACGAGCCAGGAAACTAGAAGCCAGTCAGCTTCACCTCCATTCCTGGAAACATGATGGAGCAGCTCATCCTACACACCATTTCCAAGCATATGAAGGTCAAGAAGGTGATCATGAGTAGTCAACATGGATTCACCAAAGGGGAAATCATGCTTAACCAACCTGATAGCCTTCTCTCATGGAATGACTGGCTGGGTAGATGAGGGCAGAGCAGTGGATGTTGTCTCCCTGGACTTCAGTAAGGTTTTTGACACTGTCTCCCATCGCATCCTTGTAGGTAAGCTCAGGAAGTGTGGGCCAGATGAGTGGACAGTGAGGTGGATTGAAATTTGGCTGAGTGGCAGAGCTCCGAGGGTTCTGGTCAACCTAGTTAGAGGCCTGTAGCTAGCAGTGTCCTCCAGGGGTCAGTCCTGGGTCCAATCTTGTCCAACTTAGTCATCAATGACCTGGATGAAAGGACAAAGGGCACCCTCAGCAAGTTTGCTGATGATACTAAACTGGGAGGAGTGGCTGATACTCTAGAGGGCAGGGCTGCCATCCAGAGGGACCTCAGCAGGCTGGGGAAATGGGCAGAGGGGAACCTCCTGAAGTTCAACAAAGGCAAGTGCAGGGTCCTGCACCTCAGGAGGAAGAACCCCCTGCACCAGGACAGGCTGGGGGCCGACCTGCTGGAAAGCAGCTCTGCAGGGAAGGACCTGGGAGTGCTGGTGGACAACAAGTTAAACATGAGGCAGCAGTGTGCCCTTGTGTCCAAGAAGGCCAATGGGATCCTGGGTGCATTAGGAAGAGCTTTGCCAGCAGGTCGAGGGAGGTGATCCTGCCCCTCCACTCAGCGCTGGTGAGGGAGACCACATCTGGAGTACTGTGTCCAGTGCTGGGTTCCCCAGTACAAGAGAGACATGGAGCTCCTGCAGCGGGTCCAGCAGAGGGCTACGAAGATGACTTGGGGACTGGAGCATCTCTCCTATGAAGAAAGGCTGAGAGAGCTGGGACTGTGCAGCCTGGAGAAGGAAGGCTCGTGGGAGGGATCCCATCAATGTGTATAAGTATCCGAAGGCAGGGTGTCAAGAGGATGGGGCCAGACTCTTCTCCATGGTGCCTAGCAATAGGACGAGAGGCAACGGGCACAAACTGAAACACAGGAAGTTCTGTGTGAACATGAGGAAAAACTTCTTTCCTGTGAGGGTGGCTGAGCACTGGCACAGGTTGCCCAGAGAGGCTGTGGATTTTCCTTCCTTGGAGATACTCAAAAGCCATCTGGACACGGTCCTGGGCAATGTGCAGAGGGGTTGGACTAGATGATCTCCAGAGGTTCCTTTGAACCTCAAAAATTCTATGATTCTGTGTGGTATTTTCAAAATGGTTGACACAGACTTTTTCCCCAAAGGTTGAGTAATTAAAGAAGTGTTGGCTATTGTGCAAATAACTGTGTAAATATGAAAAGCCAAAAGGCTTTGCCAAAGGAAATATCCAAAATAAAGATTTAAGATAGGCCTTCAGGTTATCATTATGATCTGATTGAGTATATGCATGAGAAATGAGCATTCTGCTATCACAGAAGAACAGATAAAAATAGATGTTAGGAAGCAGTGATTGTGGGTATAAGAATAGTCATACTCTAACAGAGAATTTAATTAAATCAAAACAGTAATTTAAAAAATTTTTCAAAAGTTTCATATATAATGATGTCAAAAGACATCAAAGACAAATATAAAATTAAGATTACATAAAACCAACGTAATTTTCCCCTTTTCTGTATATGCTTTATGACTGATTCTTTAATACTATAATTCTTTCCTCTCTTCATCTTTCGCAGCATCCCTTTCCCATTTGAAATACAGGACGGACAGTTTTAATAGACGGCTATATTTTGATTTCATGTTCATTCTTGTATGTATAGTCTTAATTGCTGCATATCATTCAGCCCTCCAAGAAGGTAATTATCCTCATGAACTTTTTTACTGTGATCATCACTGAGGCGTATAAGCACCACACATTTAGTGAATAGAATACAACAATATCTTGTAATATTTTAAACATTACTTTACATGACTTAGATTCTCCACACTGTGTACATTCTTTATACAAAGAGTGTTTCCTCCTCCATGCTTTTCTCTTGCCTCTGTCTTTTCCCATTCCTCCCTCCCAGGCATGTGATTGGCCCTTCTTATTCAGGGTCTGCCATTTACCTGACTGCAGTCCAGTTCAGCTTGCTAACCTGAACAAGAATATAAACTGTACTTTTTGTCAGATTGGTTTTCTGCTGTTATTTGAATCCCCTTATCATGTGAAAAGATGAGCATCAAAAGTGCCAAATGGAAAATTCTGTATTAACCCCACATTTCATGTCATATCACCTGCATGTCATCACTCTACATGTAATAATCACCTTTAACTTTCCATATACATGAACACACATTAAGTTTTTCTGTTTTATATGTCTGGAGGTATGTATATGTAACATGCACATATGGAGATCTGGCAGATGCAGACGATCCACAATTCTAAAACCCTCATATTCTCAAAACATCAAAACAAATCTCAATTTAAGAATTTTTCATACCCATATTTCTTAATCAAAGTTTCTCACAGCTTTTTATGAAAAATCTAAATATCTTTTTTTCTCTAATTTGAGATGGAAACAGATGTCAGATATCCTACAAAATTTTCTGTGATTTTCCTTGCTTTGGGATGTGATTGACAGTGGGTTACAAAAACACCTTTTCAAGGACCTGTGCTTCTAACAAAGCAGAGGGAGAGCAGAGGGAGAGCAGAGGAGGTATCTGCAGTGTGTGTGCTGTCCACACGCACATCTTAAAGAAACCCACATTGCACACCAGAAAAATCACACTCATACTATTCTTTAAAAGCATCTCCAGCGGTTAGTACACCACCACTAACAAAATAGCTCCGTTGACATACAAAGAAACGCCACAGCTCACCAGTTAACCTGAAGGCAGATTAGCATTATCTAGAAGATGGGGAATGAGCTACGAACAGCAAATACTTACACCTGCTTTTTCACCTATTGACAGTGGCAGTGCTCCAAGTTAAGGAGACAAAAGCAAAGTTAGTGACAGTCCCATCTTCTTAACAAAAATCATTCTTTTTTTTCCTTTCAAAAGCCATGATGTTTTCCTGTATTCATAAAATATTTGACTGCTTTATTCTAAAGCTTTAGATTTACTGCGTGAATTTGGATTCAGCTTGGTTTTTGTGAGAGAGCAGGAATTTGTAAGGCATTGTAATAGCTGTAATACACACCCTTGTTTGTTTCCACTTTGTCACACACAAAGCTCAAGATCACTTTCAGCTAGAAAAATACTAGAAAGCACTGGTTTTAAATGAAGCATACATTGAATTGCTTTCTTTCTCTACCCTCTTTTCTGGTATCTTGTTGAAAAGCTATACGTTTGCAGTAAAGGCTACTCAAGTCAAGCCTAAAGCAGTAGCTTTGCAAAAACTGAACCAAGAATATAAACCTCATCAGAAGACATAATATACAACAAAATTAAGATAGAAAAGTTTTGTTCTTATGCAATTGGACCAACAAATCTAAACACATTCAATTAATGAATTTCTAAAAGGAAGATATTAGGATAAGTCTAAACTTTCTAGAAGTTTAGGATAAGAGAAGAGGGAACTGTCAATTTTCCTGAGCTGTACTAAAAACCATGCTTTCTGCTAACTGAAGACACTACACTTTATTATCTACTATATTACTAACTAAACAAATCTATTAATAAGTTCAAAGCCAGAAATTCTGTCAGTACACTACTTAAAAAGGTCTTACTTATTCTAAGCAGCATTGTAAACCACAAGATAAAATAAGAATTTATTATTCTGAGGGCACAAAAAATTCTGAGTTGTTGTGGGTACAAATGGCCTCAAACAGCACCCAGGAAGTTCACAGAGTGTGTTTTCTCTATGCATGCATATAATAGAACAATGAAATAATTTAAAGTGGTACCTTTTCAAATAATCAACCAGAAAATAATACATTTACTGTTCAGTGAAGGAACTTTTCACAGATTTCTTTTGCACTTAGGTTTCATTCATTTGGACTTACTAGCTATACACAAAAGCGCTGAATAGAATTTATGAAGTGTTAGTACAGTTGATTACCACCACAAGGTTAAAAGTCAGTCAGTTTCTTTTGTATGCAAATGAGAGAGAATTATTAGCACTAGCATAACTAACATACGTGCATTAAGGGAGACTACTTTTTGGCTGTGTTACAAAAAGGAAAACCAAAGACCAGTGAGTTTAAAAGGGAAAAGTAATTGATATTTGATAAACCTTGACCCAAAAACAAAAGTAGCTAATTCACTACTTTTTAACTTTTTTATACTATACTAGTTTTCATACAGTTTGTAAGTATGAATTAAATGCCTGTCATGTCAGGCCCTGGGATATAAAAAAAAAGCATATAATTCATCACCCACCACAAATGTTTTGTAGTACTATAAAAAGATTAAAACTAAGGTACACTTCGAGCATTTGTTCAGTGTTTGTTTAACAGGAAATATTTGCTCAAAATTATTTTCCCTCCCGTTACAATGAGGATTTAGTGAGCATCACCCATCCTTGGCAAATTGATCAGTACTGAAAGACAGTCAACATATGTTATTTAAAGCCATCTTACAGTGACTACCTCAGATGTAAGGATTCAACTTGTAATAATCTTTTCTAACTTCAGTATGTACCACTTTCAGTACTTCCGTCTACGTTGGGCATGAAGTTGCTTTTAATTTGCATTATCCTGAAGGTTTGGTTGGAATCGTGAGTAAAGGAGCCGTTCCTTTGGAATATTATCATTCATACCAACATACATAAGATATTTTTGAAGTTAATAGAATAAAGATTTTCTCTAGAAAAGACTGAGTAGGACATTTTTAAAGTGGAAAAGTAAAAGATCTACAGCAGAAAACATGGATTCCAAATGCTTATGAATGGTTCAGGCTGTTAGCAGCATTCTACTGTACTCTCCACCTACCACTCATAACTCTTAAAAAAATACAAAGAACCCAGGTGCAGAAAAAACCCTCATAAACGGAAACATCTGAACCCATTTTGATAAAGTTGAGATTCTTTCTTCTCTACCTGACTTTTTACCCAGCAAATAACTAGAGTATAGAAAAACAATAGTTTACAGGGCTAATATCTCAACAAATCACTGCAAAATAGCTAATCTTATCAATTCTTTCTTTCCAATTTATAATGCTATATATTACATCCGCTAATAGGGAAGTCTCTCAAGATAACTACTTAAATTTATGCCCAGCTTGAAAGACACACAAAGAGGTGATTAAATACAAACAAATGTATTGACTGCTCTTCAGCATCTTAAAAGCAGAAAAAGAACCACCTACAGTCCTTTTTTATTGTCTTTGTGATGCTTCTTTGACATCAGCCACAGATGTGAGCTACAAGGAAATCTGAAACAGAAAATGGTGACTTCTGAGAAAGAAGGAGGAATAAGAAATAGTAAATTAAAGCTAAATGTTATTTATTTTTTCTCTTCACAAATTTTATGTGTTTTTTTCATTTCTGGAAATAATAGGAGGAAACTTATATTATTTGCTACTGAAATGCTGCATGTCTCCTTTATATCATATCATTTCCAAATGAAGCTTATTCAATGAAATGACTTATTCAATGACTTATTTAATGAAAAAATGTGTTGACCATACCTTTCTTGTACCATACTCATCACACCCTTTCCAAGTAGAATTGATTTTCCTCAGACAAAGTCTTGCATCAATTGCAATCAAATCTTTATGAAATAAAAAGAAAATTATAGAGAAAGTGTTTCCAAGATAAGGTTCATTTTTAAATAAATGGAAAGATGTATTTCTGGACTTTCTTTTTTCTTTTTTCTTTTTGCTATAGGTCAATTTATTTTTATATGCTCTGAAGTGTTTCTTCACAAAAATATCTTAAACTTCAGTCATATATTTGAGTAAAGACTTTAAAATTCTGGTATGCCTAATAATATTCCTAATGATCTCTGTAGATAAAGACACCTATTTAAAAGCCAGAGCTGAAAGAGAAAAAGCAGCAGGAGGAAGGAACCAGTATTAGCAGCTATTTGAAACTCCAGCGCTTGTGTTTGTACGTGACAGTGTGCATATGTGCAAAAGAAGTCTGCTGGTTTCCATACGAGTGCTACAGAAGTTCATTTCAATCACATTTAGTTTATTCATTCTGTTTCATTCTGAAGGAATGAATTCATTCTGATCATTTCATCTATGGCTGAGAAAATTGAACTCTAACAGATTGCAGTCGCAGAAGAAATTGCCTGGTGTTAGAGCTGCAAGTAATTGTTAAACTCCCACATGCCTCAGGGGAAAAAGCATGTCCTTGATTAGAAAAACAAGCTGGGGGGGTGGAAGCGGGGAAAGAAACTATACTTGTAGTTAATGGGGTATGGTGGCATTGTGTCTTAAATGCTCTGGATGATTAAGCCATATTTTCTGCTTTTACTAACTAGCATATTATTTTATAATTAAAATAAATATTAACATTTAGAGCCTATAGATTTTTTTTCTGCACAAAGGTAGATGTCCTCTTCATACAAAATGAGCTGGTAGTGAGCAGATAAACACACAATTCTAAGACACCTACTTCTATTCATTGTTTAGTCTCATTCAATTATATACTTCTGACAGCTCTGCAGCAAAGACAAGTTTAGTGTTCCCTCCTGAACAAATATATAACTGGAAACTCAGTCCAAGGTAACAGGAATGTTTTGATGGTTTCCAAGATTGCAAAAGAGTGTTATAGAAATAGGTGGGAAGGAGTACATTTTTCTTAGTTCTGATTATATTTTAAGTGAGATTCATTCACACACTAACCTCAACGTGAATGAGAGAAGCAGACTTGCAAAGGCCTAAATTCATTCAGGACTCAAGATTTGCATTGGATCTTTCCTTTGGCCATAACACTTTCAGTGATGTGCATACTGTAGCCTTAAAGATATTTTTAATACTTAACATTATTTAATTTTCATATTTGAAGATGGAAATAGTGTAATTATACTAGATCCCCAGAAATCTCTGTCACTACTGAACTGAGATATACAAGGTAAATATTCTTGAACCCTCAGACTTTGAAAATGTAAACTAAATTAAGCACGCTGGGCAGAGCATAAAGCAAATTTACGGGCTAGAGTTCCACTTAAGTTAGAAAGCTGCAATTAGTAACAGGTTAGGTTCCTCTCAAAGATAAGGAAGACCCTCATTCTAGAAAAATTTTTCCTTAGATGACTAATTCTTGGTAGCTCCGAGAAACTGATATCTAGTATCCCCCAGAGATCTAAGAAACCTAAAACATTTACTTGCAATAACCTCTCTGTAGTAATTAAAGCTTCAGGCACAGACTTCTCTGGAACAACGACCTATCACACTCATCTAAGCAGCAGGAAATTCAGTGTCTTGTATCTCCTCTGTGCAAGTTTGTGCGAGAGGGAGAATTTGACCCCACAGCCTCAGTTTCTCAGAAAGTTGCCTTAAGAGCCAGGTTACTCCAGAATGGGGACCTTCCTCAGCTTCAGGCTAGACATTGCTGTGAAACAAAAGCCGCAAAGTTGATAGGAGTCAGACATTAAAATCTAGTAAGAAGGGAATTCTTTAGGATTAGGAAGTCTTGATTCATAGTTCTAGTCTTGCATTCAGGGACTGACTCTCTGTTTTTCAAGTATGAGTTAGAGGACAGAACTATATCTACAAAAGAAGGAATTAAAATAAAGCATTTATATTCTCACACAAAACCTTCCAGAATAATA
This sequence comes from Struthio camelus, assembly GCF_040807025.1. NCBI lineage: Eukaryota > Metazoa > Chordata > Aves > Struthioniformes > Struthionidae > Struthio > Struthio camelus. The sequence continues at coordinate 48,663,642 of NC_090942.1, forward strand.
CAAGCATAAGGTCTCTGTTGCTTATTCTCTCTCTAGACTTATGCTTCTTGCATCATGGCTCAGCTTCAGGATGTTAAATGAAGAATGACTCCATTTCATAGTTCCCTGTAACTTAGTGGAAAGGATATTTTCTCATAGAGAAGCACCAAATGGGCTCAATGTCCACAAGGTCAATGAAAGCTGAAAGCCTAAGTATCTTGCTACCAGGACTATGCTTGATTTGAAAGATTTTGCTGAAAAAAACCCACTATTCCTTTCATTAGATGCTTACCTATGGAAGAAATTTTCAATTCAGTCAATTTAGTAAACTGAAATATGTCACTAGGAACTGTACAGTCCTTTTCTTTCCACTAAACATAGTGACTCAACTACAGAGCCACCTTTCTATGGCTTGTTAGCGAGGACAGAAACACTAAGAATAGCCCCATCAGGCCATCTCAGTCATTTATAAAACAAGAGGGAGCGAGAGGTAGCTATTTAAATAAACAGGTACTATGGTTTCTCATTGTCCTAATGTTTTACCCTTTGTAAATTTATCCTCTTAAGCTCATCACAACAAATATGGGTAATTATTTAACTGATACTGTGTTTTAGGAAATCTCTCTTACTCCATTACATTTTTAAGTTGTTCTCTTTCCTAAATGAGGGCACTTAGCAGCCTTAAAAGGTAGGCAACAGTATGAATAACATATATCATTATTTGGTTCTCAAATCATAGATACTCAAAAAGGCAGTTTGGAATAACTAAAGCTATTCAAATGTATGTGTCAAATCTATCTAACGATTTTAGATTAAATGAAAATAAAAAAGGTTAATTGCTGCTTATAGGAAACACAGTTGAAAGAAAAGGCTTAATGAATAGGAAGATACAGTATGGAGACAATGTTTATTGGAATGTGCAAATTCTCCTGCTGAAAGAAGTGACCCCATGACCATTCTACATACAGTTTTAACTGGTTCATCCCACTCAATATTTTTTAAAATAAGGATTCAACTGGTATATACTTAGATATATATTGCAGTAGGATTGAGACCAAGATTTTCATGTAACTGCTATTTTCAGTGAACTGCAGTGTCATTTTCTTCTCTAGTACAAAGATTATTTAATTATTCCGGGTAGGATGGAAATATTTTAATGGAAAGGACTCAAACTTTCTCCAGAAATATACAGTAGAGCTTTTATCTAAGAGATACAAGTGCAGATTAATGTTAGCAAAAGGAAATTAAAAGGAAAGGTTTCCCCTTTTGCAAAGCCACTGAAAATAATTAGACATCTCATTTTCCAGTTCTATGAATCTATATTTTTGTTTCCACTGTTACTATAATCCGCTATGGTATTCAAGTTTCATTATATTAGGTAATCAAACCAAGAAAAAAGATATTTAATAGCTTAAATGATCGTCAACCATCTCCCTTTCAGCTAAATAAGTTGTTAGCATGTCAGGCCACCTTTTCAGAGGTCCAGATTTTTGATATTCCAGAACGTACATGACACCTACTGTTTTCAGTATGAAAGTTACTAGTAAGTCAGGTACAGCGTGACTAGTCTCTAATAAATTCTTAAAAGCATGAAAACTAGACTGTATTGATTCATTTTATCAAAAGACTGATCCCCTAAATTCTAATTGTATGTATTACAGTTATGCACTCAATGCTATATGCATTGGCAAATTACCTGATAGTATTAAAATGTTTCTCAGAATTCATAGGGCTTCGGCGCAGTCCATCTATTCCTAGAATTTCTTTGAACATTTTCTACTCTCCAAGTTAACAGCACCACTGAAGAGAGGAATGATTTGTTCCCTGCAATTTTTTTTCACTTCTCAGAACCTACTAACCATGTAAGACAAGAGGTATTATATAAAGTAAATGAGCTATTAGTAAATGAGCTAGAACTACCTGTTTCTCTTCACTGTGCTGTTCATAAAGTAACCAATATAATGGTAAGGCACCAATAAGCACCTTGGATTCACTAAAGCAAAAGGCAAAGCAAAACAAAACTCAAAGGCCCTCACAAGAATGTTGAATAGTCGACCTCCCACGAAATTCCTTTCTCACCGCAAACCAATCTCAAAGCACTTAGGCTGCCTGACCTGCCGTTTTGAAGCACAGATCAGAGTATGAAATGGCTCCAGACCTGTCACTCACTCTTCCATATGAATATGAACAAGCATTCTGTAAGCATATGTTGCTGAAAAATAATATGGTTTAAGTTGTTACAACTATTCCACATATGTATAGCCTTTGAAACATCAATTAAAATAATTATGTAACCATTGGCAGCCTACATTTATTCCACCTACCTCGTATCTTTGCATATATTCATCCACAGTATCTTGAAGAGGTATTTACCTTGATAAAACCTAGGGAAATGGCAACTTTCTGAATAGAAAAGTTAGCCCAACTAATTCACTTAGTATTCAGTTATTTCAATATTTAACAATCACACTTCAGTTACGGAATACCAGCACTGTGGCATTAAAAAAAATAAAAAATAAAAAATCTTTGGATTACATTATTTCCACTACATACTTAATTGACCATATTATTTTCAGAATTCTCTTACTTTAACAGCTGATGATGCACATCAGGGTTCCTGAAACCCAGGAATCACCCAGTGCTGGATGATAATAGCAGAGTTTACTTTTGTTCTTCTAATCCTCAATGCAGTAATCTGATCCTTTTTTTTCTTTTTAATTGAAGACCCCAAATCTGCTGCCGATGAGAAATAAAAATATTGCTGCTCACTTTAGCAGGTTTCATATATATCAAATGTTGTATTTTTTCAACAGACTTTCATGCAGAACTAGTTCATAATCCAACTGACATTCATTTTCGTAATATGGAAGTTGAACTGCCTAAAAAAAGCATTTAATAAATGTTTCTGTTAAAAAAAATAATTGTTTTCTTATAACTAACTGCTGTGGTTCCTATTCTGTCTCGGGGTATAACGGACGATAAATCAGCTTCTGCTTTTGCTGAAAGGCTTGAGCTGTACTGTTATCCTAAATTCAGACTGATGTAACACAGAGAACAATATCCCAATGAGACTTCTGCTCAAATAATGACTGCAGGAACTGATCTGCTTTTGATACAATAACGTGCTAATTTATTACAAGAGCAAGGGGACACCAATTTCTGCTGCAGGGAAAATAACTGCAACATTGTACCCTATCAACTGCAATTGTATCCACTTCCCTGTAAGTCTTCCCTTTCACAAACACATACAACATAAAAATGGATACATTAAGAAAACAATCAACCAAATATAACAATGAATGGGTTCCATTTTACAGCTATTCATGTTCTAAGAAGTTTTCAAAAGATGATATACTGCACTGCAGAAATTAAATGACTTCAGCTAAAAAAGGGGGATTGGACCAGATGTTTCTCAGTTTTTCTTGAATGCAAAAATACTACAAGCATGTTCTCAGAAATTTTCCACATTAATTTTAGACAGTGAAAATTGGCTCAAGTTGGAGGTTCATCTATCCAAACAAGCAATAAAAGACTTTCTGAAGATTTGCCTATTCTTATTCAAGAATAGCATGCATGTCTAGACAAAATGTCTCCTCTTAATCATGTTGTGGATCACCTTGTGACCGTTTGTGGAGAATTAAATTGTTGAAGTGGAAGAAGATTTGTTTGGTATTTACTCTATTTGCTTTATAGTGGCCCTAAATGATATTTAAATCAGATATTTATAGTACACCAGCTTTTGTTATATACTGTGGAAAACTCAGCTGTTTCCATCTGGTTCCCTCTTACACAAACAGCAGTGATATAGGGCTAATTCTTTTTTCAGCAAAACTAGAAAGGAAGATTATTTATTCCTAAGATATCGCACAAAATTCATTAGCACAGCTGTTGCTGCTTGCACAAAGAATTCCAAATGAATATGATGGGTTATAAATTTAAATTAAAATTGATTAGTAATGCAAATCTTAATGACTGCGGAAACAGGACTATGTAAAGTCATGACATTGTATACAGTATCTCTCTCTCATGAGCTATTTTTGAAGCATCTTTACGGATAGTGCCAAACTGTATCCATGGGGGTTTATCAGAAATGAGCCCAAATTCACATACATCTCATTAGTGATCAAAGAAGCCACACAGTGAACCAACCATATAGTGTATACTCTGTGCCAGTGGGAATAGCCTTGTTTAGCACTCTTTTCAGGACAGTTTCGGTATAAGTAAATTCTCTTTTTCTAGCTTCGTTTTTATCATCAGCTATTTTAATGCTGTTTATGTATCTGTTTAAATGCTTAAGATCACAAATGAACTGTCAGTTTCCAAAAGCAGTAAATATTCTGTCAGACTCAGGTAATACAAAATGCTGCAAAAAAGTCTTTTGGTAAAATGGACATACATTTTTCAATTTTTATTAGAATCATGTAAACAACTTAGCTTTACAAATTCACATATTCAGAAATGCAGCCCAATCCCAATAATAAATCTTGTTTCTAACTAACTAGGGCATCTTTGGATCCTACTATTAATAAAGTATTATATTTGAAACATACTCAGAAATTACAGTGAGGAGAAAAAGTACGAAGCCTAAGAGAGAGAGTGCAGCTTGAATCAAGGGTTTTTTTTTTTCCCCCCTTCTTTCTCATTTTGCATGTGTGACTGTTGTGTTTCCCAAACAGGCTGATGCTCAGTTGTAGTTACATGTTGTCTGAAGATCTGAAGGCCTTCATCTCATTTTTACCTGAAGATCTGCCATGATTTTGACCACTCATCTAAAATGCAAGTTCAAGGCCATGGATTTAATCCATCCCATTTATAATTTTAAGGCCATGTTTGCACTTTAAGTACCTTACAGGAATTCTTGACAGACATTTATTTACAATGCAGAAGGAAATTATATTTTTTAAAATTAACTCACAGAGGAGAGTATCTTGTTCATATAAAATTGTGGATCCAGTGAATTCCTCTACTGAAGCAGCACAGGAAAATCAGGGACAACTAATTAGGTAAAATTCTCTGTAAAGCTGAGACAAGCTTCAAGATAGTTCTCAAATAAACAAACTGTTATTCCTGTTAAAAAAGATGCTGTCTCTGCTGCTGCCATTTATCTCAAAGTGGAAATTATCCAGTTTATCTTTCCTCTCTAAAACAGACAAGAAATGAAATTGCTAGGTCTTAACTGAGAGGACAGAAGTACAGAAAATTTTGTGGCCAGTTCATGTAGATAAGTTTCAAGGAAAACATACGCTACCAGTTCAAATGATTGAGGCATTATGTTGACCATATGGTGCAACAGGATTATTTTATTTCCCTTTTGAATACATATTTAAATGAAGAACAGTACTTATTTAGTGGCAGATTGAAACCACTCAGCTTTGGGAACAGTATTTTTTTGGAGATGTAAATTTGAAAGAAAAATTAAAAAAAGTTTTTTTAACTACCTTTTTTTGCAAGGTACACAGGAAATAGAGGAATGTGGGACAATCTGGCAGGACCTTTATAAAAAGTCACACGTGAAGTGAGACAGGAAGTGAGATACAGAGAAAATAGTGTCATATCTTTAATCTGGATGCCCATATGCTTACATCTGAAACTGAAAAGAATAAACAGCTATTAGAGGACATGATGTGAGGAAATAGGGCAAGGAAAACACACAGTTAAGAGTAAATCATTTAGATATAATGGCAATAGGTGCAAATAAATGTGAAAATAAAATATTTTGAGGCATACCATTTATTATTTTTAAAATAAAAGTTACCCATGGTTATGCTGATGAGTAAAAAAGCTTCTATTGGTCTGAAAAAGCAAGGCGGGCATGAGAAATTTGCAGATTTTGTCACCTGAGAATTACATGAGTCATCCTAGAAAAGTGGCAATGAGAACTCTATATTATACAAGGATGCAATTCTCCGTACCACAGATGTTTTAGAGAAAAGAAGAGAGGGATCAAATCTACTTTTAAAGTAGATTTAGAGTTATAAAAAATACTAGAAGTAGTTTCTGTGTCTGTCTGCTTCTGGGACCTGCACATAGGATCTTGAAAGGTAAAAAATAAATCTGAAATAAAAACACAAAAATATAGAAATGGAACAAAGTCTGTGCAGCGCAGTGTCTGCTAAACATCGTTTACTAGGAGGATAAAAAATGCTTCATTTGATGTGCAACCTTGAAGGCAGAAAGAAGCCTAGAGAAAAATGTGGATCTTCGAAGAATTAGAATTTCAATAGGTCACTCCATTTAAAATCATCAACTCACTGAATCATTGATCACTTTTTTACTGAAATACATTTGCACATCATTGTTTCTTCCGTTCAGCTAGCAAGATGATTGCTATCTGTGAACCATCTGTTAATCTGCTGGGAAATAACTTTGATATAACCAGCTTTACTGTGCAACTTTATTGTGCAAGTGCTAAATAGGCTGAGCATTGGTTCTTTCACAAGCCAACACCTTGCATTGCAAACAGCAACTGCATGAGAAAACTGCAGTTCTATCAGTTGACATTTTTTGGTCAGCTGTCACCTAGCTTTTTCTTCGTTTGACAATATGCACAACCGGCTGCCTAGAACTTCTTTGTAAAAGCTCAGCTCTGGCTGCATCAAAGCTTGAGCCAACCCTGTGTACATATGAATGTCTCAAAACTTGCATTCAGACCCTCCTCTAGAAACTCACACTACTTTCTCTATAGCGTTTTCCACTGTTTTCATTTTATTTGTAGTGTACAATGTCTTGCCTTTACTTTCATTTTTCAATGACTGTCTGGCAGCAGAGATCCAGCTACCTCCACCACCTTAAGAACCGCAAAGTGACTTTTTGCTCCCTCACAAAAAAAAAATTTAAATGATGACACTTGAGAGCCCTTCAAGTTTAGAACAAAATAATTATGGAATGCCACTGATTAACACACACTAACAGCAAGTAAAAGTTTCTGGACTGACATTTCAACCACGTAAAATACTATTTTCAAAATATTATCTGCAAACTCAGTCTCTCTCTTTTTTAAGCACAGAAAAGAAGAATATGGTGTAAAACTTTTTTCCTGTTTTCTGAGTGTTTTTTCTTGCAATAGATAGCTTTTTTTTGTCCTCCTTATCTAACTTTTTAAAGACCATTTTAACTTCTCCTAGCTGAATAATGAATATCTGAGTGATTCCCTTCTGGCAAGGTGCAGAACAGTTAGCAGAGCACTGATGCTTACAGCCCCTTTGCTGCCATGGTGTGCAATAAGAAACTGCTAATTCTTAACACTCTCTCCACCTTTGTGATCTCTAAATGACCTTTTCCTGGGTTATTTGTATTAAAGCCTTCAGCTTAAAAAAGAGCACTATCATCATAGAACTTAAAAATTTCAGTAAAGATAGAACCCTGTTTATTTGCCTATATTACTGTTTACATACATACACGTGTGTGTGTGTGTGTGTGTGTATTAATAAATACATATGTGTGTGTGTATGTATGTATAGTGTGCTCTTTCTTCTGTGCCAGACTATTCAGTCTCGGAAAAGATTGTCTTTTAGCTCTACCCAGAACAGAGGTCTGACAAACTCAGCTCCGTGAGCTGATCTCTGACTTTTGCTTTGGACACTAACTTTTTATTTTTACATCTGGGTTTCCACACTGCTGAATAAGAACAGAATTCTGAAGCCTTGCAAATTTGCTCCTAGGAAAGAAGAAATTTGTGAAGTTTGCTTAAAAGTGTAGCTTGTGCTATCTACACATGATATGATGCACAGAAAAACAGTATGCGGGAAATTTACTATTTTCTTTGTGAATCCCACCCTAAGATACAAGATGGCTTTCAAATGCTGACACTAACCAAGAACCTACAAATGACTTTTGCTTTTATTGCTTCTAATATATTTTTTTTTAATATTGAGAGATTGGGGAAAACACTTGTTCTATCCAAATATATCAATCAATTCCAAGTAAATGGTCCTGTGCTGCTATTTCACTTGGGAGTAAGAGCTCCTCCCAGTACTTGTCAGCTTCACTATATACATAGAGAAAATGACGGTCAACAACAGGATTGTCAATGTTATAAAGAGAAATAACACACTGCACAACATGAAGTGCTGAATAAACTCAGACCATGTAATAACCTAAGGGTAGAACTTAATTGTGAAATGCAGATACTGTGCAGAACAAAGATTTTCTACACAGGAGCTTCAATGGAAATAAGATAAAATAGCCTGCTATGTATATCAAATTTCAAAGAATGAAAAATCTATTTTCCTCTTCTATAAGGGAATATGTTGTTTCTTTCTTCAACTGTGTATTTCTTTGAGCACTCCAGGCTTTTTCTAAAATGGAAAAATCAAAGGAATTTGAGGTAAAGCCACTTGCCTTAAATTACAAATTTAAAGATTAGACAACCTTTCTTGAAGACTTTTCAGTGCAAGACGTTCAAAATAAATAACACAAAACTGGACTTGAGAAAAGCCCAATAGCACACAGCAGGAGATCTGAATCTTCAAATATACTGCTGCCTCTAAAAACCTGTGATATACATATGCATCTACCTGGCATCTGTTTAACAAAAAAAAAAAAAAAAAATCCGAGAATTTTCTTGCTGAATAAGATTATAAAGCACTTTGAAAATTAAAAACAAGTAGGTGGTCATACGCAAATATTCAATATTTCCTGGTAAAATTTCAGAATATTTTCCTCCTAAAACACTTTGTTAGTGCAAGTTTTCAAGTAGTTATACATATCCTTCATAATAAATGTTGTCAAACAGTAATATCGTTTGGTACCTTGTGATCACTGACTGCGATAATCTTAAGTATTTTTAGGATCTGTGATTGTTTACCTAAATTGAAAGGATGGTATCTTAATATTTTTAAGTACATATTTCATCCTTCTGATGAAGACGTCCTACTGGACATCGTTGTCTTCTTTGCCAAAATACACAGGAATTTGGAATAAGAACAAACAAACAAAACCATAACATTTTATTTTAACTGTTTGAGTAAGTATGCCTGTCATCAAGCGCTCGGGGTATATTTTTCAAATTAATCTTAAGCTTTATTCCTCAAACCCCTAAAAATGAAGGGAAAACAATATGAACAAACAACATGGAGAATTACACTGGAATCAAGAGAGACAAGGTAAAATATTTTTGAAAAAGAAAGTAAAAAAAATACATCGATCAATCTCTGTTTTGATGAAGAGCTGTTCAATTAACTGAGAATTTGTGATAAAACTGAAAGAGGAAGGGAAGTGAGTAGGAAATTTTGTGATTTAAGGCTTGAAGGAAAAGATAAGTAGCAGCAAAACAAAAATCTGGTAAAATGTTAGAGGGACTACTAATGTGGGAAAAAATAATATTGGAAAAGAAAGGTTCACTAATGAATTAAGTGACAAGAACAGCAGGTAACTGATGGGAGGAAATAAATAAATAAATAAGGAACCTAAGTAAGCTCAGAGCATTTAATAAGAATGGCTAGCAAACAGAAAGTAAGGGAACATGTGAACCACGACAGCATATTCACATCAGGTGATCCACACTTTGTGCATCATTGGCTACTACAGAAATTAGTCAGTTTATCTGATAATGATGTTTTTAAGAATAAATAGATAGCAGAAGTTAAAGAAATATTGCAGACTCTTGTGCTATATTGCATTTCCTTAAGTATCATTAAAATATTTAATTCCTAAGAGAGATTAAAAATAAATAAATCATGATGCCTCTGATGTCTGTGACAACAATGAAAAAAGATCAAATCAGCAACCTTACCTCATTTTTAAAATCCTGTTTTAAAACTAGTTAAATGGAATACTCTTACCGCCTTAATATTAGCCATGCCACTTAAAAGACAAAATTTACTATGATTGCAATGACTATATGCGGAAACAAGGCTACACATTTTTCTGAAAAATCTGGCTTAGGACATGTTAAAAAGATCTCAGGTTGACTGTTTGTGCTTCCCCCTTTCTGAAAGCCTTCACTGGGGTATCTTTCTTCTGTATCAGATATCCACTATTTCGTATCCCCATTCCCTCCATTTTCTCAATCACATACAACTTTGATTATGCATAGACCTGGAACCACCTCCCAGAGAATGCCAACAATTCCAATCTGCTCCCAGCCCTGCTAGGAATCTGTCTTTTCTCTGATGTATTCTAGTTTTAACACCTTGTTGCACTTCAGTAGTAAATTTATTTATACAATAAATCAACCCATACAGTTTCCAGTTTATGACTTTAGACTGTTCGTGGAAAGTCACAGCTCATCATATGTATTGTGTCATGTTCTGTTACAGTAGAAGTTCAGCATCTCTGTTTCCTTGGACTGGCTGGGAAACAAAAAATTTCCAAAGTTTTGACATCACCTTTTATCCACCATTAGATTGCAAATGAGGAAACCTGAAATTTTTCAGGGGAAAGGAAAAGAAAATAAAGACCCTCCAATGAAACGCTGAAGCAGCTACCAAATTTCTCTTTGACGGAGGATAACCAAAATCAAGAGATTTTATTGCCTTATTAAGAGTAGAGACTCAATTGCTGCTCTCTTCTGGTGAGGAAGCAATGTTCAGGCTGTAAAGGTAGTCACTTACGCTTCTTGAAATGATTTTCTATATAAGTTATCAAATATTCCAGAAGAGCAAGAAGGGCTAAGAGAGATTGGCTCTATTGTCTGCTGCATAGGATAATCACTTGGCATAAAAGCAACCCAAGATAATTCACTGTACTGAATCAGGGAGACGAATTTATCTTCGACCTCTTACACTCGGAAGCATGCCTTTATTATCGTTCTGTCCTCAGAGGGTTTGCATACAGATATGACAAGGTAGCAAATCTTGGACTCAGGCTTCAAAGATGATGTTTCCATCCAAATAGATCAATCTTCATGAAAGAATATATTTTCAACAACCTGACATTTTCCTTTTTTATTTAACTTTCCAATCAGCTCTGTTGTATCTTATGACATATACATCACATGTCCCATAAAAATAACACAAAGGTAGTGAGAAGCATCTGAATTTCTATCAGCACAACAACCTTGCTTGTGAACTATCATCTGATTATTGCAAACAGAGTACAATATGCAGCACAAGAAATCTAGAGTAAAACTTTCTTAACTATTTATTAATACTTGTATCAAAAAATTCATTACTCTTCTTACACACTGTGTGGAAATAATATTTAACAAACATCCCCAAAAGCAATAGCATTTCAGCTCTTCCAAAAAAAAGATTATTTATTGTTCTCACTTCCAAAAACAAAAAAAAGAATGTTGCTAGTTATTTATCCATTACTTTTTAAAAAATGGTCAAAGGAATTGTATGTAATTGTTCAGCTAGGATAATCTGTATGAAATGATGTTAGAAATTGGCAAAGTAAGTAAACCACCACCAATAAAATGTGCTGCACTTAGGATTCCATTTCTGATAGTACTTGTGATCTCCTCCTTGAAAAGTTCTTCATAACATGTTGTGGATTGATTTTTCTGTTTATGTTTTTAATTACCATAAAAGAACATGAAATAATAGAAATCACTGAGTTTAACATGCTATTACAGCAAATTTCCAAACACAGTGGCAGTGGTAAAAGAATGCACATCACTAAAGGTCAGCGCAGTGGATCAATTAGTTAAGCAGAAGGGAAAGAAGTCTTTCAGCTAACAAGTTACCTACCTCAAAGTTTGATTTGTGAGGCTTTAATGTTTAATGGTGGCATCAAAAGAATATCTTGAGTAACAGGAACTCATCAACAGTCCAGATCCATCCAAGAGTGACCTTCCACAGAAGGTATGGAGTTCTCCCCTCCCCATCTCCATTTTTTAATATCCCTCATCATTTTGCAGAATACCGTGATTTTTCTTGTAAGACTCTGGTTAGGACTGTTGTTACTAATCATACTAATATTCCTCCTTATATGTTCTATATTTACTGTTAAATTAAATCACAGAGCTAACTCTCTGTTCAAAAGAACGGTAGTCCTCTGTACCTTCATGCTCATGCATACCAGCATGTGCACGATGTCTGTGATTATTGTAGCTTTTAGATTTTTACACCTAGTCAAAGATTTCAGAACTTTCCAAGCTGAAGTATTTACAAAGACAATGTACCTTTGCTATGTGATAAAATAGATGGGCTTAAGATAATTAGACCTAGGTTTTTCAAACCAGTCAGTGACATGGTTTATGCTTTTTATTGTGAGAACACGTTAAAGATTTACAAAAAAACTAGAGCAATATTTAGCTAGTTTCGACTGTTAATTCTCATACTTCTAAAAGCCTACATCTGAAATTATGATATTACACATTTTAACAAATTTTAATTTCAGTTTTAAAATAACAGCTTAGCTGAAAGTTGTCTTTTTTCTGATGGGATTGGCAGTTTTAAATGAGCATATATACCTTTTACTTTTACTTGTAAATTTTAAAAGAAGTAACAATGACTTACCGTGTCCTTTTTTGAACAGTATTAACTATGTAACTTAATAAAATATGACCATTTGAGGTGGATAGAAAATAACTGTTAAAATAACAGTTGTGAATAAAGAAAAAGTCCTTATGGGTTATGTATGGTAGCTATAATTTACAGTGATAAATGTTAGGATTAAGAAAATAAATTGAGTGACTAAGGAAGCTTAGTCCTAACTCTGTGGAAGGTATTTCAAAGTGAACACGAAGCAATTAAAAAATAAGGTTAAGTGATTAATTTTTAAGCAGATTTTTTTAGGACAATATTTTATGAGATTCAATTGCTTTTGACTCTGTACTGAAAAACTGGGTCACTACATTACAAATTTAGGGTAAAATTTGAGTTCTTTTGAGACTGCAGTTTATTATTTAAATCCTTGCTTTATTAAATTCACACACTAGAGATCAGAGGCATATAATTACAATGTACATTCCCATCACTGCCAAACCAAGCTAGCTATATCAAATTCATATTCTTGGAAGGAGCATTTTAACTTTACAAAACACATGCACTAGTTTAATAAAGATGCTGGTGAAATCATTTTGATTCACAGCTGACATGCAGATGATAATAGCTTTGTTTTGATCCAGGCGCTCAAATGCCATAAAATACTATATTACTATTGACTTCTTAAGGCAGTATTAATTTTACACTAAGTAAGGATTTAGTAGTATTTTCCCTTTGAAAAAGTTGTCTGAGACTTCTGAATCGGTATGCTCTTAGAAAATTTGCAGAATTTTCATGTATATATTGATGAATTCAGTCTTTAAGGGATAGATTCATTATTTGTTTTGCAATTGATCATTTTCTGCTAAAACAATATCTGTATTAAATTAATGGCCATTCATATATAAATTATAGCAAGTAAATATTTTTCTGAACGACTACCACTGCAAAATAGCATTAGACTATTGATTTTTCATTCTGACAGGTTAGTAGGACACAGTTCAGATAAACCCTTATTAAAGCCAAGAATAGAATGAACTAAGCATCAAGAGTGAAACAAAATACTTAATTTAGTGGAATTAACAAGCTAAAGGACTAACAAGCTAAACAAGGACTAACAAGCTAACAAGGATTAACAAGCTAAAGGACCTGTCTGCAGATCAGACTTCATATAAGATTAATTCCTGGTGTTCCATAATGGATTGCAACACACAATTGTAATAATTAGCTGCAATTCTGCCCTCTACTAACATTCAAGAGTAGGAAAGTTACTTTATGAAACGGTTGCTCCCAAGAGATCTCATGAAATAAATTCAAAGAAAAGGAAATATATAAAGAAGCTGTTCACAATAGTAATATAGGGTTCTGTGCCGTGCGGTCAAAAGTGAATATGAATGCTACCTGCCCACAGCATTTCACAGTGTTAATTATCAATTGCTGCTGCTCTCCCAATTTGTATGGCAGATGTGTAATGAATCAAATAAACAAAGGAAGACTATTATATACCACTTCCATTTCATTTAATGTTCAAAATGGTATCTAGAAAAAAAACAATTATAGAGATATCCTATCTATACTCACTATGGGGAAGTGGGTTGGAATTCTTAAAACATAAAGAACTTCCACAAAAGTTATGTGGAGACGGATAAAATTCTCAGTTTCATTAAAATTAATGGAAAACTCCTATCGATTTTCATAAGGCCAGGGTTTTACCTGTATCCTTTAATACCTTTTTGTTAACATAATTAAAAGAAGAACATATTCTGGTCAACGGTATTATTTTGAAAAAAATTTATGTAACATTTTTTCACTCTATTTTCCTTGCATTTAATCCTCCCTGATGGACAGAAAAAAAGAAAGGTTGTTCCTTTTTTTTGCCTTTTGGAAAGATAAGAGGAAGGAGGGACAGGAGATGGAATAACAAACATATTTATGTTTTTAATTCTCTGATTGCACGAAAATTAATTCATTGACTTGCCATGTTTAAAGTGCTTCTAAATCTCAGATTCGCCTTCATGTTCTGAGGCCTTAGTCCTCCCTCTTGTATTTCAGGTCACATGAAGATAACTTTGTTTAAAATAAAACCAGAGAAAAAAAATTCCAAGATGAGATAAGATAAATAAATTAAAGCTTTATGCTATCATTTCAGGAAAACATAGCTTATGATTATACAAAACTATGAGGAAAGTGTGCTGGTTTCTTCTGAGGTAACCATGTTCACAATTTCTGCGTGGGTAAGTTATTTAGTAAGATATCTATTAAATAGTATTAAAATGACATTTAGTTACTACCTACTACACTGATTCCTTGTAATACATTACATAAGTCATTTTTGCTTTTCATGTTGCAAACAAACATTATGCTAATTTGTTTTAATATTTTAAATGAGGTGCCCTTCGCTCTAAATCATCTGAACAAGTTCTATGTGAACAGTATTTACAAGTTGGCTTTGAGCTGATGTACATATTCTCCAGTACAACCTATTATTATTGACAATCTGTATGTTTCAACATAAAGATCTAGAAAGTAGAAGTAGAGTTGAATAATATTGACAAGAAGAAATGCAGAGAGAAAGGAAATGGACAAAAAGCAAACTTATTTCAATATCTGACACTGAAAACAAAACGGATCCAAGCTCTCCAGTGTTCAGTAGAATACAGCTAGCTTCCAAGTAAGTATATTCAGACAGAAGTAGAGTTGAATTGGAGCCTCCATGTGGAGAAAAATTAAAGTGGACTTTTTTTCTCTTACAGTTAAAGACAAATCTGAATTAAAGGTACTTTAGAAGTGTTCTTTGTCTTCTCTATCTCTTAGCCAAAGCAACCGTTTTGGAACATTAAGACTTTGTCAAGTGCAAGCATAACGATAATCCAAGTAAGCTGTGCCTTTTTTTGAAAGGGCAGAAGAGAAATGCTCTTTGTATATCTGACACTTAATGTAGTTTCTCTATATATGAAGCCAATAGCTCTTCTATGATAGACATCACTGCAAACATACTTATCCTCACAAAAATTAACTGCTATTATATCGTCTTAATTCCTTTCAGAGTTGATACAGTATTCTTTAAGTGAGGAACTAAGAAACATAGAAATTCATTCACAAGGAAACCACACATGTATTAAACCGTACTTGATCCAATATATTTAATCTCTAAGAGAATAGGCTTTTTCATCTCTGGAGTACCACAGAATATAGTGTGATGAGCTTTATCTATCCTACTGCCTGAAAGCCACCATTAAGACCAAGACCCACAGTTATCGGTAAAATAATTTGTTAGCCTGCTCAGCTGTGCTTCATAGGTTCACAGATGGGTCTTCTCTTCTTCCATACACTTCTATAATACATTTTCCTATCAGGAGATGAAAGGAGATTGAAAAGATGGTGCATTTCAGGAATTGTTCTTACATATTGTCTTTAAGCAGTTCTGGGCTCCTAGATGATGCATAGGTCTAAGAAATGTGCCTGCTTTGGGAAGGTAGAGTGAAGATAAGAAACTAGAAAAAAAAATAAATTACACAAGCGCAGAGCGCAGTCTCAAATTCTCACAGTTAGACGTTTTTAATGAGATTGGGATTAATTTTACAACACCTGACATGTTTTTAAAATCTTGTAAGAACAAGAAGGATAGATAACATAATTGCAATTTAATTTACTCATTCTTCTCTTAATAAATATTGAATTTATATGTACCTTCTCTATGCACGATCAAAGAGGAATAGAGAATTAAGAATATATTATCATAACAAAGGATGAAACTGGAAATCAAGTCTCAAAGATGTTAAAAGCATAATAGGAGAAGAAAATAATATCTGTATCTCATATCAAGAATTCTAATATCGAGTTGACATTACATGTTTTCGACAGTTTTAGATGGGAATATGAAGTGATATTATAAACTATTTCAGTTAATACAAATAATTACAGTTATCAGCAATACCTCAAAATATCCACCATTACCTTTCCCACTTATGCAGATTTTTTATCTCTAAAAGATAGAATGCAATGAAAATGCTAAATCAACAAAGCATGGAGGTTACTGACCCAGCTTTACTTTGCAGGCTTCTGAGCTAGTAGAAGCTTTTCAAAAATCTTTCTAAGCCCCAACAGTCTCCTGAAAACTTCATTCACTCTCGTTAAAAGTATATTTTCTAAGGATATAATCAAGGGTAAAGATATTTCATGAAATGCTGTTTCTCTGTGCTTCTCTGTACTTAAATCTCTCGACTCTCGCATCACAAGTCAGGCTAGATTTTGATCTTCAGATTCTACCTGTTTGTTTCTAGGAGAAAAAATAAACATTTGAAAGGATATAACTTATAATTTATAATTTTCTAATTTATACCATCACCATTACATAGTACATATCTGAGGCAATTTAACATTGATTTAATACTTCAAATAGTCAGGTAAGTTTTTTTTTTTTTTTTTTAATTTCTATCTGAAGAAGTTCTGGCCACTTTTATGGCAGAAGAACAGCATTTTTCCAGCTGTGAGGAGAGCCCCATTAGTGCAACTACAGTGGAGTACTACTAGCAAATCCTAGAAGAAAAAAGACGTCTTTACTGGAACTTACTGTTTTATCGCCACATACTAAAGCTCATTCAGAGATTCCCTCTTTGGTGTGAGATTTTCTTATTCTGTAATTTAAGCAAATTTACTAGCTTTTTCATTTTCATTAATTAGTGAATGGTTAAAGAATGAGGCAAATATATAAAGCTAAAATGAACATCAATTCTACTACTATTACAGTTCATATTCGTAGATCTGTGGGTTTTTGACTCCTATTAGACAGCTACTGACTGCATGCACAAGAGCACCAAATCAATTCCTCTCACATTTTGTGAAGGTATTGAAACTTTGAAGACTATATACTCAATTTACGCACTTCTTTTTTACTTAGCGAGGAAAAAATCCCAAGGTTTTTGGTTCAGATTTATGTGGATATAGCAAATACTTTTAGACAGGTGAATATCATGTATCATGTATTTCCCACTCGCATCTTTGGTCCCTTTAATCCAGAGAAAGCTCAAGAAACATGAGAGGAAATAAACAGTGCTTCGTAACTATATTCTGTCTCTAATGTTCTGTGCCAATTTAAACAGAAGAAAAAGTAGTATTAGAACTAAAATCACGTCAGTTGAAAAGCTTAAAAAAAAAAAAGTTCCAAGTATTTGGCAAATACTAGCTTATGTTAATTCATGTTTATATTAGCCAAAGATCAAAGCAATTATAAAGTCCCTAAACCTAATAACAGCAGGTACTTCATAAAAAAAATTGTCTCTGTATACAGCATATACAGTGAACACTACATAAGTACTTTTGAAATAAATAGACAAAAAGAAGCAATAACGTCAGGACTAATCAGTCACATTTATTCATCCCTGTGTTGGGCAGAAACCGCGGGGTTTCGGGGGCGGGCGCTGCAGGGCGCCCTGTGTGGGAGGAGGCCGGAACCGCCCCGTGCCGGCGGCGGCCGGTTCCAACCGGCTCCGTAACGGACGGGAAACGCCCCGCGCGCCAAAGCTGCCAGCGGCCCGGGGCGGGAGGCACAAGGAGGAGAAGCAAGAGGAGGTGAAGCAAGAGGAGGTGGCAGTGGCAGCAGCGTGTCAGGATGCAGGTAAGTGGAGACACGGGAAAACATGCAAAAGGGGATACATAAGAAGTGTGAAGAGATGCAGTTGTAGAAGAGAAACAGAGGGGTCAAGTAGAAAGGGATTTTGTTGGGGACGTGGCTGGAGGCACGCTTTTGGAAGGAGGTGCTCCATGCCAGAGGGGACGTACCCCTGAGGGACTGCCGCCCGTGAGGGACCAGCCAGGCAGGAGCAGAGGAAACGAATACAAGGCCAGGAGCAGCGCGAGAAAAGAGTGAGAAGCAAGGCGCAGGAGGCAGAAACCGTTGTGGGCAGGAGCTCGCCCTCCTGTGCTGCCCCTTAGCATCACTGGGCAGGTGTGGAGGGAGGGAGTGTAACGTGCAGCAAAAACAAGGGAAGCGGGGAATGGGAACAAGGGAGGAGTTGAACCGAAGTTGAACTTGAGGAAAGGGGAGGAAACGTGTTACCTTAAGTGTTTGTTTATTGTTTGTCGTCCTCGTTTAGAGCTAGTCAAGCTCAAAATAAGGTTCTGAATAGGAGAAATAGCCTCTTCTTGCCAAAAAAGCTGTAATTCATCAGTCTTTGAAAAGCAGCAGTTTGATTATTTCACTGTGGTTGAAATATGGGTGAGCTGTACGTGGAACAGCTCTTTGTGTCTTTAAAATAATCTTTTTGGCAAATAATTTTAAGTTATGCTAGTTTAAAAATAAGCCTTGTTGCCAAGCTGAGAGCCTCCAAATGAAGAACATGACTGACTAAAAGACAAGCTGACTAAAAGCATATATTTCTAAGATCCAATTCAAGAAACGGTAGAATGCAAAATTACTACTGCTCAAAAGGTTGATACTTGAGGGATGGCCAGAGGCAAATAAGGAGGACTTACGCTTAATTCATCATTGCTGGTCTGTTTGTGATTTACTAATGGCTATTGGCAGTTCTTAAAAGGAAAATAGTGATTTCCACCAGCACGAGGAAAGAAAACCTTTGTAACTTTCATGACAGTCATTTGAGCATTGAATTATTTTAGGAAATAAATTCATTAAAAGTGGAGGACTCTTTCTTCACAGGCCCAGAGCAAATACGCAGATTGATACTATGATTTGAGAGTGTTCAGTTTGTCAAATATACTGGCTGAATCAGACTATAGAACCATTATTTTCTCATTAAGCACTAGAACGTTGGCTGAACTGTGCTAACTAATCGTTTTATCTTAGAAGACAAACTATTTAGGATGTGCTGGAACAACATACAAAGATTCTTGTGCTAAGAGCCACAAAGCTGTTGTATTGACGTAACACTGCAACAGTGGAAAACAGAAAAATGAACTCTGGTTCTGAAAGTGATGGAAAGGTATTTGCATAATTCTAATCTCAGCAGAGCTAATTAGCTGATCTGCTAAAATGTCCATATTGCGTTTGGGAGTGGAGCTAGTTTGGAGACCTCTGCCCATGCAGTATTGATATCTTCTACCAGTTTTCTTTCTGAATGTGAAGATGTGCTCTTTTCCAGGTGTGCACAGCTAAAATTCCTTGCAGTGCTAGAATTACAGAGAAGGTCTGGAAGGTGTGCAGCTGCATTCATACAGTGTCATAGCTGAGCAAATACAGCTTGTACCGTAGACTCAAATCTGGCTTCTGTGATGACAACTCAAGAACCTTCGCTCTTTATTTTTTGTCCTGGGATTGGCTGATGTAGTTCAGATCTAAAAGTGTCTAAATCTATAAAGTACATACAGCTCATCATATTTTTATTGAAATTTATTAAACAGAAATTGTCATTTGATAGCCTGAAATCTTTTTTGAAGTAAATTTAAAAAAAAAAAAAAGATGAATGACATTTTCAGATAAAAGCCTATGCCTACTTCTACAAAATTTGGTTGTGATTTTAAAACAAGGTAGTGAAGGTTCTGAGGTTATATTTTCCTCAGTATCAAATCAGCTGGTGGGGGAACTGACCTTCTGTTAAGAAGGGAGTAGAATACTTAGTATCTTTACTTGCTTATATTTCTATAGAGTTTATGACCAAGTATTGAAATCATCCACTTAATTACTAATCCATATGAAAATGTCTCCTTTTAGTGAATTTAAGGGAAATTAAACAAAAATGATGAAAAGAATTTTGGCAGACCTGGGCAAAAGGCAATTTTATAGTTTTACTAAAGTTGCGCTTAGAAATGGCTCTATTAAACGTAGAGATTGACATAAAATCTTTTGAAGTAGGGGAAGAGTTATTCTTGTACCTAAATCGTATGGAAGATCTGAACTTCAGTTTTCACATTCCCTTCCAACTATTGAGTTATATATAGGGGACCAGATATGTCTGAAAACTGCCTCTCCCAGACCACTTATTTCCCTAAAACTTCCAGACAGAATGAAGTGTAGACAAAATGGGTGAGGAAGTTCCCAAACTAGTGCTGACCCAGCAGACCAGTATTCATGGGACAGCAATGGGCAGGTGTATCATCTTTGCCTGGAGCTTCTTGTCAGTGCTTGATGATTTGGGCGAATCATCACAAAGAGTTTTGTTTCTGCATTCATACTGCTTTATATAGCATCAAAAGCTGCAGAGCGAGAGTAACAGCAAAATCTAAATGCAAAATGTAATATAATTTACCTTTAAAGTACCTTTGAACTTCTGCTGAGTGAGACTCGTGTGAGGTGCCAGGATTCTGGGTTTAGCTCATTGGACAAAACTAACTAGCTCCTCCTGCTACAGAAGATAATCAGACACCTATGGCTGAGCAAGTCACCTCAGACTTCATTTGTCATCACTGCAGAGATTACATACCTTTGAAATGCAATTCATCTGACAAATAATTTGGGACGGGAGGATGCAGTCCCTAAACTCCTCTGTCTGTGTAGGCTAGATCTGCAATGTTTTTAAAGAGATCCTGCATTGGCTGGCTCAGAGGTAGCCATAGTAGTTTCTGCATGTATTCAGAGGAGTCCAAGTCTGTCAGTCACTTGCAATTGCTTATTGTAGCCACTCCGTTTTCATCTCAGGATTATTTTGCACCCTGTTTTAAGGGCTGTTGGCTGTTTAGGGTGAGCAATCCAAAACCAGTTTCCCTCTCTCCAGAAATTCAAAACAAAAAAATTGAAGCTGGTACACATCTCTTCCCCCCCACCCCCACTCACAAGAATATTGCTGAAACAAAACATTTTATAAAGGAATAGTTTAAAAAAAAAAAAGGAAAATTCCCAGCTGCTTCTTTCAGCACACAAAGGTAAGGACATAAAGACTGTAATTAAAATAGGGCAGGACATGAGAATTTATAAATAAACTGTCAAGAATTGCAAGCAAATAAAAGATGAATTTGGTCATAATCACTACACTTAACTACATATATGTTACGTGGTGAAATGATGCAGTTTCCAAATAATAAAGAAAATCTACCTGGGATATGAAAGGTAGGAATCCTTTTGGAAAAAACTTAAGTCACCAAGTCTGAAAGTTCTAGTCTGTAGTGGCCAGGTAATTAGTGGACATTGTTGACATTCTCGCAACAATGCCTACTGAGGTTAATGTAATTATACTATACCATTAATGACTGTCAGCAATGCTGAGCTGTTCTGAATTCCTCAGATTCCTTATCTGCCTCAGTTTTCTGGAGATAAAATAAATAGCATAAATAAATGATAGAATGAGTGTTGCTTTCACTGGAATAGTGACATTTCACATATAAGGCCAATATATCTGGCTTTAACAGTGAAAAAAATAGCAATTTTTCATTTTGTTGGTTTTTAACTGTTGACTGAGTGATTAACTCGACTGAGGTAACTCAGAGCTCATGTCAGGGCTTTTAAAGTATGTTTCACGAACTATCTGTAAGAAACTGTTCATTTGGTCATAGTAGTTCCATGCTTTCCTTCCAGAGATCTCATAGTCATGATGAACAATGTATTGCATCCTAGAGGACCTGTGAGCTTCTTTCACTTGATTACATTCCCTTGTGGTCTTTTTTTCCCTGCTTGGCAGGTACAAAGAGAAATTATGCCACCAAAATCAGACATGAATAAATAGAAAAGACTTTTGACTCTAATACATCTTTCAGGGCTTCTGACATCTCTTTCATTTCTAATAATTATTTTTACACCTGTGAATCATTTAGGTATTTTACCTGAAATCCTAGCCTGGGTAACTTCTACCAGGAGTTTTGAAATGAACTTAGATCAGACCAAAATTTCATTTACAATATTCAAAGAAAAAGGCTGATCACTTATCAAATGTTCTCCTATTTACAAGAACACATGCTAGGTGCATTGCTGTGAAATGAGACAGACCCAAGATTAAAAATTATGGCTTTTTTGTTTGTTTTAGTTTTATTAGTATTGACTGTACCAGTATTTATTGCATGATCAGCCTTAATTGGCACTGAGTTGTCTTTTTCCCCCTCTAATAGCTCGGAAATTATTCATTTTAATTGTTATTCTTTGGTCCCTTGCAGAACTGTAATAAGCTTCAGCTGGTCCAGAAATCCACTGTGCAGGAACAGCAGTCAAATGGGTAATCCATCATTTACTATATTTTTTTCCTTGAAAAAATGAAAAGTTTCCAGTTAGGTAGAGCAATAGTTTTAAGGTTGAATTGACTTGTTTTCTGCTCTAGGTACTTAAACTTGCTATTTCTTTATGTAGCTGCTCTTTGACCTTTTCTGTTAGGAAAATTAGATGGTCCTGGTGTTGGCAAGAAAAAAATTGCAGCATGATTATGCTTTTAGGGTTTTCCTCTTCTGATGAAAACATTGCCATTAAACATTAGAGGTTGTGTTTCAAAATCATATCAAGGTTGTTTAACTAAAGTTAATTAAAAGTACCTTTTCTACATACAACACACTATTTTGCTTTTGCTTGCTGTTCATAATAAGCTTCTATAGGAAGATGCTTTGGGAGTAAAATCAAAAAAAGAAGGAAAAAAAAAAGCCTGAAATGAAGATATTTTAAAAGTACCTAAAATCAGATTTTCATGGTCACATTTAATGACAAAGTAGCCTCATTTTCAAAAATGCAAAATACTCATCAGCTCTCTTAGAAGCATGAAACATTGTTAGGTCTGCAAAAAGATACTTGTCTCCCAAACACAGGCTATCCTCCTTCCATTTTTTCATAGGCTATAATATCAAGTGTACAAGCTTTGATGCAAAATTAAGGTAACTTTTCCAAAATCATATTTGGCAAATTCCTCAAATTCTGACTGGAATTGTACATATACAAACTATGTTGTGCCTTTCATCATTCCAAAATAGAAAAGAATATGAAAATCATGCGCTAGACATGGGAACTGATTTCTAGATTTCCTTTCCAAAAGATGCCTAAAATACTGTTTGACAGCCATGGACTAGTCTGTAAATTAAGCCTGAAATTTTCTTAATAGGCTAATAACTGAGAAAATAAGAGACATACTTTTACCTACCAGTGGAGAAGAACTTAAAAAAAAAAAAATCAGTTTGATAGAAGAAAAGAAACTGCACTTAAACTAGTACTCCCTAAACTCCACAGTACAGAGACTTACCTGACAGAATTGATGGGCACCGTAAACTGATCTGACAATGAGCATATGTAAATAGTCTGGGAGTAGTACTTTTACAGTGCATCTTCAAGAATGATACACTATATTAACTTCTATTTTTAATACATGAAGACAAAAGGCAAAATATATTCACGGCTGTGGAGCCTGGCTGTGTCCCCTTCTAGCACTTTGTTATTTATTTTATTTGGTTTATATGGATTATAGATGGGTTCTTAGTCACCTGACTTTTTTTCCTATTTTAGGTTCTAATTTTAAATAACAAAGAAACATTTATTGGGATATTTTAATATTAGAAAATCTACTGATACAGTCTTCTAACAGCCAAAAGTAAAAATTACTGCACAGTGAAATAGTTTATGGAAATAAGGAATATACTTACAGAGGACTCTCAGAGGAATTTAAACATCCAGTATCACCTTTACACACATTGAACAGAAAAGTTTGAAATTAAAATATTTCAGCATTAATTTAATTGTTTGATTCCAAACACCTTTTAAGAAGGCGCCATAAAATCAGCATATTTTGAAGGTCACTGAAAGCTATTGCTCTTTGACTTCAAAAATCAGCCAAATAGATCGTGAGAGCTGCAAATGACAGGTTACCTTTTTAAAGTCAATGTAATCATAATGAGATACTGTAGAAATGCATTAACCTGCACATCTGGCTTATTTAGTGACAAAATAATTATGTAAACCTTGAGCTCCTAAAAGCTTACACCTAAAAGATACTCAATATATTTAAGATCTGAGATAGATAGTAATATGCAGCTAACCTTAAGAGTATGTTATTATCACAGTACTGCGCAGGGATGGCAGGATTCAATGCAAGGGTGTATCAGAAATCTCCCTTAAAAGTTTTAACTTTCCTTTAAAAATTATGGATAAAGTACATCTCTTTGGCCAGTTACGTATAGAGTTTCACTTTGTCAGTACTGTTGGAAGACCTTCACAAAGGCTGAGATTTGTGTGCATCCTCTGTTAAGAGGTAAACTTGGAAAGTGCAGCAGCCTCACGCTGTCTCTCTCCTATAGGAAAAAAGAAGAAAAGATGGTTATTGTAGCTTGGCTCTACTGCAGTATAATGAAAAATAAGAGACAAGGCCTGCATGGCCTGGTCATAGCTTTTCTCATTGGCCTTTGTCAATTTGTAGTTTCAATCTGCGACAAACAGCTGTGAAATGTAGAGGTATTAAAGGTGCAGAGGGGAGAAGACAAGAACATCGTGCCCTGATACAGAACACCTTGCAGAAAGTTACATTTTCTTCCTTTAGGTCCCCTTCTCTCAAGCCCTTCTTTGTAGTTTTCCTGCAAGAAAAGGGGAGTCTAACCTTTAGTTTCGAAGGTAAAATTTCAGTTTATGGTATTTCAGCTATCGAGTTGTCTTGGGTGCCAAAAGAACAAGTAACTAAATATTAATTTGAATATCCATAAAGACTTGTCTTTTTTTTAATTAAGAAATCAAGAAATAACAGTTGTTCTTCTTACTAGATACTATCAACACATACATGCGTGTGTGTGTGGGTGTATATATATATATATATATATATATATATATATATATATATAAAATGATTGTCCCATAAATAAAAAAATAATTAAGGAAATGATATAAAGCTGTCACACCATTTGCTTTCACATATCTCAGCCACTTCCTAAGTGGTAATCTGCTTTATGAAAGAGAACTTTCTTCTCAACTGGAGAAATACTAGGCCAATGGTTCTGTGCTTTTTATTGATATATAATGCAACTGCACATCATACTTGTTAGAGAGGTAGCTATTAATAAAGAATAAATGAGATGGTAAGAATAAGTGGGGTGTGGGAGAAATGGTAGCTTATAGACAACTATTAATTAACAAAGATTTAGAATAATATTTTTTCCCAATGCAGATTCTAATTAAATGTAATTAATAATAGTTAAAAGGTATCTGGCATTTTAATCAGGCAGATATGTCTCTTACTGTCAGAAAATAAAATTGAAACAGCTAGAAGTCTTTTATTTACAGGGTTAGCTGGAGAGGAAATTAAAATAGAGCTGGTAAACTGAATATATCACTCATTTATTAAGAGATCACAGCTATGAGTCACAGGGGTAAGAAGAGAGAGGAGGACTGTGACAAATTTAAATCTGTATCTCTTTCTAGACTTACTATAAGGAGACTGAAAGTATACTGATGGGCTTGGTAGCTCATTGTACTAATACAAAGATGCACAAAATTTTTTGTTCTTACCATTACTGCATAGTAACAATATCAAAGCAATTGGTGAACAAGCTCCATTTTTGCATAGAGATTTTGTTGGTTTAGCTGCATATGTATAAGGTTGTCACTTTTTAAAGGAGTTTACTATGATGTAATGTGGTTAACAAATAAGATACTACTTCAAGGAAAAAATGCACTCAGTGCTTAATTTGGAACTGGGCCAAATAAAGAAGTCAAGTAGCTCTGATGACTGGAAGAAGGTGAAGATTTCATATGGCGAAGAGGACCTGGACTGAGTAATTGCCTCTGACAGTTTATGGAATCCCATCAGTACAAACAGTCATTTTTAATTTGTGGAACCAACAAAGTACACGAGCTATTTAGTAACCTTTTCTTTTTCTTTTTATAACAGTAAGATAAAGTAAATGTGTCCTGTACATATTAGGCAGTTGTAGTACCTAGCGACATTGACACAAGGTCTGTCCCTTTGACAACTCCTCCTTTTTGGTCCAAATAAAATTTTAAAATGTCTGTTTTTATTTTTCCTTTATAAAAAAGCTGTAGCTTTTTTCCAGTCTGAGTCAGAATGAAAGATCCTTAAAGTAAATTTTTCCTCCTTGAACCAGCGCTTATTACTTCTGTTCTGATTCAGGGTCCCATGGGAAGAAAATTGCTTTTTTTACTTTAATTTTATAGCAGTCCTACAAAAATTAATTCACTGCCTCTGGGTTATAACTTGTTGTATAACTTGAACACTATTCAATGTATATATATGGGTCTTCTTTTATGACAATGCAGGGTTATTTTAAAATACATATGTAAGTGTGTGTGTGTGTATGTGTGTGTTTGTCTGTCTTAGGACTCTTAATAACTTAGATATTTTTGAAAATCTTGGTAAAAATCATGACCATAAAATACAAATTTATGTTTATAGGTTTCTTGAACGCTCTAACGCATGTTAAAGCAGACACACAGAATTACAGTTTCCAGAAGCAATAATGCTTTTAAACTTCCAACCGTGCGGCATCAGCTTGACAAAGTTGATAGCCCTCAGTATCATAAAATTGAACCTAAACAAATGGCAATAAATACTTGCAATCTGCTAAGCAACAAAAGTACAGAATTTATTAAAATAGGAAATCAAGGCTGAATTATGGTACAATACTGCTTACGTGAGATCAAATCAGAAGAGCACACACAGAGGTAAGCGTAATTAAAATACTGACTCTACATTATTTTATACATGTATATGAAATGAAAATATTAAAATATTAGAGACATTGTCCAAATACGTTTTATTATTCCAGGCAATGTATGTAAGAATTACTCGTGATCAAAAATGTGAAAGTTGGTCGCAGCGTGAAAATGTTTAAAGCTGAGCTTCTTTATCTGCAGATTCAAAAATGCTATTTCCAAAACCTGTATCATTCTGAAAACATTCAGGTTTGGACCACTTGCTTTGTCATTTAAGTTAGAACTATCTGTTTTCTTTCTTGCTTTCCTTTTTTCAGTGGTTCTTCAGCATACTAAAACATCTTTCAGCTACAGGTTCCGGAATGCATGTTATTAAGGGACAAGAAATTGAGAGAGAAGACCATTGGTGAGCAACTTCACCAGTGAGATTATTTGTGATATTAAGGGCAGATGAACTGTAAAGCACAATTTGAAGAAGTCTATTGCAGAATATACATAAATGAAGGTCAATTTGAATGTTTCAGGAGAAAGACTGTAAAGATGATTCCTCAGGTCAGTTCAGTAGAATGTATTTCAACACCACATTCCAATCAGTCGTAGAGAAAAATTAAGTGAAATTGAATTCAACTATAAAATTCCTGTATAATTTGAATAAGCATAATTTGAATAAGCACACTGGTCAACTCGCCAGACTCTACCACCTGGTAAAACTGTCATCCTTCGTTTCAAGATACGCCTTCCTTGTAATGATTGATAGCTTGTAAGAATCAATATACTCCAAAGAGCATATTGTCAAAACTCAACACAGAACCTTTTGTGGCACTGTTTTCACTGTGCATAGATATAGCCAATCCTTTTAGAGAGATAGGTTTTGAAAAACTATCATCACAAACAAGAGATGAAACAGTCATTATTTTGAGGACTCAAGATCTTAAAAGAAGATCGCCTAATGAATATTTATTAAAGAGTGTAGGATGGTAATTATATCCAGTGACATAAATTTTGTTCTCTTCTTGCAATAAAATTAAATACTAATCTTACCTATTTTATTAAATAAGTTTTATGAAGAGATTATTCCAGCAATAGTAAAATATCTTTTGAATAATGGCTTCTATGGGAGCAAACTTTCATATTGGCTACACCATTTATTCTTTCTTATGGCAACTTCAGAGGCAGCAAAATAGAACATCCAGATTAATCATTTGATGCAAGATTTTCTAGACCCAAACCTAGCCCGTTCTTCCAGAGAGGAAACCTCACAGACCACGACTCAAATGTCTTGTCCTGTCACGCGAGTTATCTTTTAATTTTCCAGTGTTAGTGTGGAATAATAACTTTATTGCTGTGCTTGCATAGTGCTGTTTAAATGTGCTGTGACCTAAATGCAAAACGGTGAAGCACAGTGGTTGAGCTAGAGGATCTCTTCCTACGGTTTCAACAGTCTTCAGAGACGTTTCTGATCTGTAACACAGCAGCAATTCCTATCCCTGTTAGTTAGCATAGGAGGGAATAGCATAGTATTCTACTCCTGATTGTTGAAATTAAGGAAACCCTGGGGAGATTTTCCTGCAGCCCCTCTAGTGAGTTCACACTTCAACAGAATGTCTGTTTATTTCTCATTATCACATTTTAGTGGCTATAGTTTGCTCCTTTTGCAGAAGGTTTGCTGAGTTTTCATGATAAGGCTGTATTAGGTGTTTAAGGATACTAGCCAAATTTCACGTATCACTAGTAAATGGTATACACATAAAAAACCTGCTACATTAAACAAAGTCGTATTTCATTTTTTGATTCACTTTGTGATTCAAACAGTCAGGAAAACATGAATAAACTGCCAGAGAACAAATTGGACCTTCCCTCAGGCAGCCTTAAATTATTCATCAGTCTTTTTGGAAAAATTTGTTAGACATTAGGAGCTATTTTATATATTTTTAGTTATTCAAGTAGTGAATATTAGATAGAGTTTATGCTGGTGTCAGCAGTGCCATTTAGAATTTATGTTGCATCTCCAGAAAAAGAAAGGACTCTTTGGACCTTCCTCAAGGCAAGTATTAGGAAAACATATTTCTTAATTTTTAAAGCACAGATACCTTTTCAACTCTAAATTAGAATCTGGGACCAATTAATGCAAGAGAAAAAATGGGGTGGAGGGGAGAACAAGTGAATATACACAATGGAAAAACAAGGAGGGACACTGAAAAAAAAAATAACATCTTTCAATAGGCCACAGAGTGGAACATCAAGCAGAGAGAAGAAAGACTCTTAGGAAGAAATGCTCCACAGAAAGATGTTACGCGATGAAAAGTGACCACACAATGCAGTAACAATGAGATAAACTGAGCTACTGTATATCAGATACAGCATATACATATATACTGTTGAAATAAGCTAAGAGAAATTACCCTCCATTCCTGAACACGGAAAATGGAATACTGGATTTAACTGTTAGAAAACCTGAGGAGATCATAATGTAAGTAAAACATATTGCTCAAGTATCACACGTTTAGAATTTTAAAAAACAATAACAAATTCTTACTGATTTTGGTTTGTGAGAAAAGCCTGAATTAAAATTTTGTAGTGAGTTCTTGTTTTTATCTTGATTTATGTCATTCCATCTTTATTTAAATTAAAGATGCTGCAAATAGGGAGAGCTTTCATGCCAGATGTTTTTACATATTTTCTAACTCATCATGGCAGACTGTTAAATAACCGCTTTTCTTTTTTAGGGTTTTTTCCTATCTTTTTCAAACACTCCGTGCTTATATCCTACTATAATAATAGTCAAAATTGCATAGTCCAGGAAGTCCAGTGAGATTAGTTTGTATGGATAACCTCAGACTGAGACAAAAACTTTGCACTTGCTTTTCTCTCTCTGCTGTTTTCTTTATTTTAAACAGAGCAATGTATACAGAGCAGGGACTGGGCAAGAAACAAGCTGGCAGTGGTACCTGAACATCACTGGACACTGTTACTAGCTATGAAGACAGGCAAGAGGTTTGTATCACGTGCAAAGATTGGGCAGGGCACAGTGAAAAATCCAATAAAACCTACTCTTTTGCAAGGGAGTAAGGGAAATATCATGAGATCATTTTTTGATTTGTTAAGGTTGCACAGATAATCATCCACCCTCTTAATTAATATTACTATAAATTCTGGTATTAGTGTAATCAAATTTATATTTTGTTCTTGTTCCACACCGAAGGGATCACACATTCAGCGTGCTGTAACCGGTAACATTTTCCCATTGCATGATAATTCTAGAATATAAGTGATCTCTCAAACCAAAAAATCTAGCTATAATCAAAACTTGAAAGTAGTCTCACTCTCTGGAAAACTTTTAAATGTGACATTTTCCTAGTGCAAATATGAAATATGCTCAGTCAATTCTTATACCCATTAAAATTGATATACATGTCATAAGTTTGCAAGTCTAGAGCCATTGCATTCTTAAGTCATAAGATTCAAGTCACTGGGACTGTTTCTCTGCCAGTGTAGAAAGCAGACAATAAATGAATATAAGGACTCAATAAACTTTTCTATTTTGTAACAGGGCGGTGGTTCCATTCTTATTTCTATTATATATACTAAATATACTTCTGTTCTTAATAAGATCCTGTTATTCATATACGTTTCAGGAGTTCTCTGCTGAACTTTTTTTACTTAGGCAAAGAACTTCTTACAGAAAGCTGAAATCCTTCTTCTTTTATATTTGTGCTGGTCTGAGAAAAACTTGTCGTGACAGTTCACTACCTCTTAAATGCATTAAAATACTGTGTAAAAAACCTGAGTTATTTCTCAGAATTATCAGAGTGAAAGAAAAATGCCACTTTTAAAAAAGCATAAGCACAAATGTTGAAAAATGTATTATTTGTCCGTTTTGATACAATGCAAGTGAAGCTGGAAGATAGAGCTAGCCCAGGATGAGTCTGCAGTGTGCAGTAAGTCTGAGCCGAGGCTTAAGCTCTGAAGGTTTTATCTCAGTATGTTCTGGGGCTGTGATTGTGTGCTTCAACCTAATTTGTGCATAATAATAACAGACTCCCCTGTGGAATTTGTCACCTATGGCTGGACATGTCTAAATGACATTTGAATAAATAATCTGTGAAAAAAGGAAGAGAAGACTGGAGAAACTCAGAAATCATGTCTATACTGCTGAGCGCAGACAAGGTCTCTGTTCTCTGGCTTGGAGGCAAGTGGCATGCGCTGTTCATGTCCACGTTACTTATTATTTACTCTTTGCCCCTGTTCATTTGTTTGTTTTCAGTTCAGGGTCTCTAAAATAATGGATGGGTTGCCATTGATCAGCATGGTGTCCTCAGAGCATAAAACAGAAGGTAGGTGTTGCATTTCCAAGTCTGACTTGGTCGTTTCCTGGGGAAAATGAGGGCAAAGTCTGTTGAGATAGTGCTGGAGGGAGTCGAACCTGATCAGGCATCTTCTCTATACTGCCTGCCGAGAATGGTTTCTGTCACATCCCCTAAATACTGCCTAGATAAATCATTTCAGAGAGCCCTATCTGAAATGGACCAAAACTACGTAAGAGAATGCGCTAACAGCTAAGCAGTGGATGATCAGTGTTGCAGTGTTTGAGCTCCCTGCCTCCCCATTTTTACTCAGCAGTACAGGTTAGGTAGAAGATAAAATGCCTAGAACTGTCTCTAAAACAGATTAACAATGCATACACATCATCTGACTTCAGGCACTTAGTCAGATCCTTAAAAGATCTTAGCAGACATCTCTACGCACCAGAGAGCAGCCATCCCTGTCATGACAATTACAAGCAGAAGCATCTTTAGCATTACTAGTTACAGATAAAGATTAGCCTTCTGGCATCTTAACTTGGTTAGATGAAGTGGCTATTTATAAGCTCTGGCTTTACCTCTACTGTGAATTCTGAACAGGAACAGTGAATGGTAAATTGTATTGGATAGAGATTCTTATTTTGCGTATACATAGTGTATGTATATATATACACACACACACACACACACATATATATATGTACTGTCTATATATATAAAGTGTATATATTCATAAGGCCTTCTTTACTGAGGATATGTAATAAAAAGATTTTCCTTACTTAGCGCAGGATATTCATTATGATGTAACCTACCACACAGTAATACAGAAATGTACTCATGTTCATCTTCACTCAGGAGCACTTGGTAAAGGTTCCTAATAGTATATAAGGAGAAAACACTTCACTACCTACAATATAACTGGTTGCATTTTAGTGTAATTGTAAAAGGTCTGATCAAACGTTCACCAAGTATCTTGACTGCAAGTATAACGAGACCACCTGCTCAGCTGCAGTCTGGTAACCAGCTTCTTTCAAGTAATGCATTTTGCCTGTTATTTCAATCAGCTAATAATGTGAGAATTACCAGATACTACGTCTTAGAATTGCAAGCAGTTGTCTGATCGTTCCTGTATCAAGAATACATTGTGATGGATCACTGCAAGGACATTAGGAGCCTACACCTCTCTCAAGTAAGATTCACTCTCAAAATTCAGTCTTATCTATATGCAAAGTGCAGGAATACTCCTTCCCTAACAAGCAATGGTTCCACCTCCTGGTGGATTTTTTTCCCACCAGCCTTGTAAGCTGTACGTTCTAGAGACACAGCTCCTTTCCCTTTTCTGTTTAGAAGAGCCCCGTTATGGTTATTTCAGAAGATTGCCATAGCAGATGATCAGCTGGAAGCTTTAGTTGAGCCATATAAGACAGATAATTTAATATCTATAGCTTTTTGTAGCCATTTATTGTGATCGACATTACTCATTATTAATATAGCCTTTTAGAGTTATAGTGCAATGTTCATATTTGTTAGCTACTAAATGGTATTTAGGTAAAATATTTCTGCTTACCGTGGCTGAGATAATTACGAAGACAGCTTCTAAATTACTTATGTAACTTTGTCAGGAACAGATTTTTACTTAAATGATACACTTTATTACTGTATACACGTTACATTGAACAAGCTAATGATGGTGGATTTAATATTTTGATTCAGAACGTGATCTGTCTCACAGCAGAGCTGGATCTAGATTCTTTGAGGATTATAACTACACATAATTTTTTCACTTTTTAAGGAAATATTGATAATGCTTCTGTATAGGCATAAAACTATCAACTGCTTATCAATTTGAACATGATTAATATCCTCCCCTCTCCTTCAAGAATTTTTTTTTTAATCATCAGATTTCATGCTTATTTGGTTTTCTAGTGGAGTTAAAATATTTTACATCCTGCCTGCTGAACATACACACACATCTTGATGCTTTGTGGTCTGTGGGTTTGGGAGTGTGAATGTGATTAAGTGAAATCAGTTTTGCTTTAAGATAAAAACACCTTCCCATCCTATCAATTCTTACATTGAAACTTGCTACAGTGTTGTAATATTAGTTCCTACATATAGTTCCTCATTCCATACAAGAGTTGTGATCAGTGGCGCAGAGTCTAGTTGGAGGCCTGGAGCTAGCAGTGTCCTCCAGGGGTCAGTCCTGGGTCCAGTCTTGTTCAATGTATTATTCATCAGTGACCTGGATGAAGGGACAGAGTGCACTCTCAGCAAGTTTGCTGATGATACTAAACTGGGGAGAGTGGCTGACGCACCAGAAGGCTGTGCTGCCCTTCAGAGGGAGCTGGACAGGCTGGAGAGCTGGGCGGAGAGGAACCTCCTGAAGTTCAACAAAGGCAAGTGCAGGGTCCTGCACCTCGGGAGAAATAATCCCCATGCACCAGGACAGGCTGGGGGCCGACCTGCTGGAAAGTAGCTCTGCAGAGAAGGACCTGGGAGTCCTGGTGGACATGAGGCAGCAATGTGCCCTTGCGGCCAAGAAGGCCAATGGTCTCCTGGGCTGCATTAGGCAGAGTGTTGCCAGCAGGTGGAGGGAGGTGATCCTGCCCCTCTCCTCAGCCCTGGTGAGGCCTCACCTGGACTACTGTGTCCAGTTCTGGGCTCCCCAGTACAAGAGAGACATGGCACTACTGGAGAGAGTCCAGCAGAGGGCTGCAAAGTTCATTAGGGGACTGGAGCATCTCCCACATGAAGAAAGGCTGAGAGAGGTGGGCCTGTTGAGCCTGGAGAAGAGAAGACTGAGAGGCGATCTCATCAATGTGTCCAAGTATCTGAAGGGGGGCTGTCGAGAGGATGAGGCCAGCCTCTTCTCCGTGGTGCCCAGCAACAGGACAAGAGGCAACAGGCATAAACTGAAACAGGACATTCCATCTGAACATGAGGAAAAACTTTACTGTGAGGGTGGCTGAGCACTGGCACAGGTTGCCCGGAGAGGTAGTGGAGTCTCCTTCCTTGGAGATATTCAAAACCCGTCTGGATGTGATCCTGGGCAATGTGCTCTAGAGGACCCTGCTTGAGCAGGGAGGTTGGACTAGATGATCTCCAGAGGTCCCTTCCAACCTCAACCATTCTGTGATATCTGTCTACATGTCCATTTCTAACAAAATCAGTTTCTTTTTTCTTCCTCTGTCTCAACCTTAGCCCATAGTCCCTTATTACTCTTTACTGCCTGTGGTAGGGAAGCATTAATGAGTCAGTATGAGTCAGTTCTAGGTATGAGCAATTTGGATTCTGTAATAACTGTTTGGATCCCGGTCAGTCTGAATCTACTGCTAGATCAAAAAAGGGTCATTGTCCCTCCAGAAATGATATTTCATGGAATCACATGAGCCTTTTGAGAAAGACAGCTTCTCTGCATGCCCAGATTTATATGTTACCCTCCTAAAATTGCTCTCCTCTTGTTCAAAGATAGTCCTGCCATCACAGAAGCTGACAAATTGCTACTCAGATTCAAATCAGAGAAGAAATGAACTCATTTCCAGCCTCCCTGTTGTTTTAACTAATCTCTTTTTGAGCGAACTGACCCAGCCAAATCAACCAAAAGGGAGATAAATATATAAATACATAAATATATACATAAATATGTATGTATTAAAAGACTAGAAATTATGACACATGGACATAGAACTATTTTCATATGTCAGGTAGCTCAATATTTCTGTGTAGGTCAATCATAAATATGTTTAGCTTCTTAACAATGCTGGCTGCCTTTAGGTTTTCAAAGCCAAGAATAACACTGTGGAAATTATGGGCTTTGGGAGTATTAAAACGGGCAGGAGGAGATACAGAAAAGGCAAGATGGTGTAGGTTTGAGAGATTTGGCCTAATTTTGATGAATGACTTTTAATGGCCCGCTGAATTACACAAGCTGAACATGCCTGCTTTGAACCCTTCCCATCCTGTCATTCCTTTATAATAATCAGACAAAACATAGGACAAAACTTTATCTTTTTAAAGTCATGACAGGAAACATACTTTTTTTTCAGATTTCTGATTCATTTCGGGATTCTGTAAATACTTCCTCTTTCTTTCTCTAGTTATTCATCACTGAACTCTCCATCTCGTAACTGATCTGCTGCTGCTGATGTGTAAAGTAGGACTAGAGAAAAAAATCCAAAATAAATATACATGCGTTTGCTTTTCCTACACTCAAAAGTTCTAGCCTTATTACTAAATATTGCATCTGTATGATCAGAAAAGCTCTTCAAAACTGGTAGTTTTAAATGTGTTGAATGTCAGTAAATATAACAGGTACCATCAGATAGGTTTCTCTTTCAAATGTCATAATCAAATTCAGAGTAATTTACAGCAAATACCAAAGCCTAGGAGACAGTGGAGATAAGAAGACACAGTCAAGGATTTATAACAACCTCTCTGAAAAAGTTAGTTTGTATTTAGAGCGTTTGGGAAATACCCTCACTGATTTCTGAACTGATCTCTGCTGTGCAGCTATAGCTAAGAATTGCTATTAAAAATACAACAAAACCTTAAGAGCAGGAACAAACAGAGGCTTGTTTCACATAATCTTACAAGGTTTTTTTTTTTTCTTTTTCAAGGCTTGAATGCATGAAAGAAGGTTGGATGTGACTGCAGGGAAATATACCCAAGCATAACCTGGACACAGATCCTAGAAGCTGTTCTAAGTGAGTAGGCACTTTAACTGTTGTGGTATCCATTTGGAGTTGGGAAGACAAGGAAGAGGCTGGAGCATGAAAAGAAGTCAAGTCTGTCCATGCTGAACAGCTTGCAAAGTCACTTTACATTGTAACTTGAAATGTGAAATTACATGCTATGTACTCTGCTCTTCACTGGTATTTTCTGATATGTAAGATTTCCTCTGACAAGATGAAAAACAGAATCAGTCTTTTCTTTCCCTTGAGATGACAAAACAGGAAACAGAACTTTGGCAGTAGGAAGCTTTCTAGAAATATCAGTAGGTCAGTATTACGTTACAGGTCTTCTGATTCCCAATCCAGATGCAAGTCCAGTGAGCATGCAGCCATCACTCAGCAGAATAATGATCCCTTTTGAATAAGGATAAAAAGGAATTAATATTCTGAAATGTGTTCACATTTGAGATGTTGTTAGCAAATCAAAAAATTACCCGAAAATCTTAGGACAAAAGCAGTCACTGCCAGTTGACATAACTATTCTTCTTTATAGGATAACTTTGTATTCTGAACATAAATTTAATGATTTTTAGTTTCTTTTCAGTGGACTTTTAGAACCCAGTCCTGACTCACTCACTAAATGCAAAGACTTTTTCTCATATTACAGTGGCAGTGTTGGATTGTTAATTCCATTCTTCTGTTTAAATTGACATCATTTAAAAAGTCAGAGTAATAACCAGCTGTACCATAGTTTAATTATAATGGCATCATCAGTTTAGTGGTGTTTAAAAAGTATATCCAAGAGTCAAATGTCTCTCCAGAAAAATCACTCTTGTCCTCTCTTCTTATCTATCTTCTCTGAAATGTTATGTTCTTATATGCCTACACCTGACACTGCCATTTCTATAGAAGCAAAACTTAACATGAATAACGGAAAACCTTGCTTAAAAGTACTGGCTCCAGACTGGTTCCATCTCCCAATCTGATTTCACATACTTAATTCTGTAACAAGATCTCTGGGGTCTGCACCATTTTTAATTATGGTATCAACCCCAATTCCTTGATTTCTTATTAATGAGACAATGATAAGTTATTCCACAGCAATTTCTTCATTATTTCAGAAATTTCATAGAAACATGTTGCCAGAAGCTCAGTTGTTCTTAACTGTACCTCCTAGAAAAATCTCTTTTCCTCTTGCAAGCTCTTAAAACATGAGGAATGAGCTACTACCTGGCACAACTTATGGGTGTATAATTTATATGACCATTTCATGCACTATGTATATTCAGGTATGAGAAAGCAACAAATTATGGCACAAAAAGCTACATTTCTTTGGAACAGCAGTAGTTCTGTTTGCTTTCTAATGATGAATAGTAATATTACACCTAAATTAATATTCTTCTCCATACTTTTCTATTATACACCAACAAAATAAGACTGATTAATGGTTGCTGCTGCTTCAGAAGATAAAACACACCAGAAAGGGACTTAGGAAAGTACTGTATTATTGACTAAATTAGTTTAATAGCTTACTAGTTCTGAAGACATTTGGTTAGGTTTCATGGAATATGGAAGTTCCTTACGGGTCTCATATGTGGGTTTACCTCTCACCCTGCTCCATGACAGGAGAAGATGATGGTACACACCTCTTCCTAAGTTTCAGAGGCAAGAAAAGCTAAGAATCAGGTCAGAAAGAATGTCAGTCCAATTGTTTGTCAGGCCCTCAGTACCCTGCAGTGGTTTGGCAGCCTCTGCTTGAGGCCAGCTCCAATAACAGCGCAGCCGTGAAGAGCTGTGTGAGTAAGATTAAAGCCTTGTCATGAGCTTCCCCTCCATAGGTTGGGACCCGTTTTTAAGCTCAGTCACTCACCTTTGGTCCTTGTCTCAGTCATGCTGCAACCATGTCTGTGCCTGGCCTTGTACCTTGCTGATCTTGACCCTCACCCTGACCCTGACCTGCAGACCTGACCTTCTGGCTTGACTTGGATTGTCATCACTGGACCTGCTGTAGGACTGTTCACAAAAGGAGCAGATAGGAAAAATATTCAGTGTTTTAGGATTTATTCATAGCATCTGCTCCAGGACATTTTAGGGATCAAACTGATAATTCATAAGACTACAGACTGGAGTCTCAGTCCTTGTATAGTTCAAGTAGGTATAGTGAGAGTGGGAACAGGGGAGGAAGAAAGAAAATGGTAGGAATTAGAAGTATACAGGGGAGGAATTCAGCACGTTTATATCCTCTTAAGTGAGATTGTGTGAATGTTTCATGCCACCCTATCTTTACTACTATTTTCTCTTTGAAAACTGTGTTGTAGGTAGAAAGATACAGAATCACAGAATGACTGAGATTCGAAGGGACCTCTAGAGATCATCTAGTCCAGCCCCCCTGTTCAAGCAGAGTCACCTAGAGCACATTGCCCAGGACCGTGTCCAGATGGCTTTTGAGTATCTCCAAGGAAGGAGACTCCACAGCCTCTCTGGGCAACCTGTGCTAGTGCTCAGCCACCCTCACAGGAAAGAAGTTTTTCCTCATGTTCAGATGGAATGTCCTGTGTTTCAGTTTGTGCCGTTGCCTCTCGTCCTATTGCTAGGCACCATGGAGAAGAGTCTGGCCCCATCCTCTTGACACCCTGCCTTCGGATACTTATACACATTGATGGGATCCCTCCCACGAGCCTTCCTTCTCCAGGCTGCACAGTCCCAGCTCTCTCAGCCTTTCTTCATAGGAGAGATGCTCCAGTCCCCAAGTCATCTTCGTAGCCCTCTGCTGGACCCGCTGCAGGAGCTCCATGTCTCTCTTGTGCTGGGGAGCCCAGCACTGGACACAGTACTCCAGATGTGGCTTCAATAGGGTTGTGTAGAGAAGGAAGATTATTTTACTCGACCTGCTGGCAATACAGCCAGGGTACCATTGGCCTTCTTGGCTACAGGAGCACGGTGCTGGCTCACGGTTATCTTGTTGTCCACCAGCACTCCCAGGTCCTTCTCTGCAGAGCTGCTTTCCAGCAGGTCGGCCCCCAGCCTGTCCTGGTGCATGGGGTTTTTCCTCCCTAGGTGCAGGACCCTGCACTTGCCTTTGTTGAACTTCAGGAAGTTCCTCTCTGCCCATCTCCCCAGCCTGCGGAGGTCCCTCTGAATGGCAGCACAGCCCTGTCCTCCCACTTTAGCCTCATCATCAAACTTATTGAGGGTGCCCTCTGTCCCTTCATCCAGGTCATTGATGACTAAGTTGGACAAGACCGGACCCAGTACTGACCCCTGGCGGACACTGCTAGCTACAGGCCTCCAACTAGACCTTGCACAACTGACCACAACCCTCTGAGCTATGCCGTCCAGCCAGATTTCAGTTCACCTCTTACTGTCAACTCATCTAGCCCACAAGCAAGCAAGTTGCAAGATGAAGATAAATTATGTTAGAATATTTTTTTTCTTACCAAAGGTGGAATAAAATTCATTACATAATTCAAGAAATAAATAAATATGTTATACCAAATGCAGTTATATATTGGACTTTTTTTTTCATTTGCAGATGCCAGTCATTATAATATAATAAGACAACTTACAAGATGTTAGGACTTCTTTGCCCTGCTGCTATAAAAATAAAATACAACACTGTCTAATATTCTTTCTTTCAAACATTAATCTATTTTGATATTTTATGAAAGAACAGAATTTTCTTATATAAAGCAAGTATTAAAAAGTGTGGGACTGGAAGAAAAGAATCCTACAGTGACTTCTAATTTATCATACAATAACTACACTAATTTGCAGTTATCAACCTTCTAACTAAGCTAGCGGTTCTGTACAATCACTGCAGTGATGAAGGAAGTTAAATTCTATCATTAGTAGGATTTATGGAAGTGGAAAAGGATTCAGGAAAAAAAAAGACTCTTTCCTCTTAAAAAATGAAGAGTAATTAATATTTACCTTATTAGCACAAGTGTAAACACTACTACAAAAAGTAGGCAAGACAAAGATAATTTTAAAAAGGCTAAAAAAAACCCCAGGCATAGGGTTTTCTGGCCTATTCTAAAATATCAGCATTCAGTCACCTTTCATAGAAAACATTAATAAGTGACAAGTGTTCATTAAAAATGAAAGTGGAGGGGGGGGGGGGGCTAAAAAACATTAGATTCCCAGAAGCAAGTAAAAGTAGGATCAAACTAGAATAAAGAAACTTCAGATAGTTACTGGGGGCTTTGTAAATTTTAACAGTTCATAAATATTTCCCATATTTGCTAAACAGGAACAGATTCTAATTTGAAACATCTTTAAATGTAAGGACAAATCTACTTTAAAACATTTCAAGATTAATGGTGACCCAACTTTACGTACTCACTGCACATGATCTGGAGCATCGTCATAATTGCCTAACAAAACCAAACTGATCCAGATATTCAAGCACATTGACTCTTTATTGGTCAGTCAGGTTCCTTCTTTCACATGTGTTTTCTTTGTAACTATTGTTAAGTAAAATACTAAGAGACTTGATGGAAACATAAGCTGCTAGCTCAGCTTATAAGACTGTTATGAATGAAAACCCATAAACTTGTTTTTGCTATTTTGTTTCTCCCTTTCATTCTTTCTAACTTATTTTACAGATGATGTGCTGAAAGGAGATGCTCTAGAATCTGTTCTTCATTACCTCCAGGTTCATTACCTTATAGCTTCCTGCCCGAGATTTCTTCTATGTGTATTACTCTCACATTTCTTTTTCGTATCACACTTTCAAGAGTGCATAATAGACAAGACAGATAGTGGCAACTTTTTCATTATTATTCTTGTCTTCTGATCTCAGTTTCTGGTATTCAGTGTTCATATAATATATTTCTGGCTGGGGTGCAGGACACCTAAATTTGTTAGATCATTTTAAATGCTCATTTTAGTTCTTTCTGTCAAATTTCAGTTGGACCTTATGTATTGCAAATCTATTTTATATATATATATTTTTTTAACTTAAACCCATACTTCCAACTTTCCCTTGGCAAAGGACCTAATTTAGAATGATCTTTTTGATGAGAGTGCCAGGGTAACTACAAAATCCTGGATTTGGAGAATTGATTTTAACATAGTCCAGCTACTTCAAAGCTTGAAGTTTTAAGTTTTCTCTTGAGCTATATTCACTGACAGAGTGTATTAGATGAAGATAACATCATAGAGTAGTAGTGCAACATCTGGAACTTAATGTGAGAGCAAGTCTGTTGAGAAGGATAAGATAGTTTTGTCCTGTTTCAGATGTTTATTTCAACTGTTCTACGTCATATTACATTGTGTTCACAATAAGGTGTTAAGACGGTTGCATATTGTGGAAAAGACAGGATAATACACATCAGACTAAAAATAATTTACTTAGCAACCAAGAAATGGGGTCATTCTTACAAAACATAACAACTTGGAAAAAATCTTACACTCTAACAATGGGATACAGCTGATTAAAGGGGAAGGCAGCACAAACATGTTAAAATTAATTGTTGAATCTCTCTTTTAAACTAGTTACAAAGTTGTAGACACTACATGCATTTAGAATAAAGGACATAACTTCTTTATAGCTTTCTTATAGCAAAAGCTCCAAGAATCTCCAAGAATCTTGAAAAAAATTTCTGGTATAAATAACTAATTTGGCAATTAGTTATGGTCCAGTTTTCAAATATATTCAGCTACTGTAGATTTTATTTCCATGGAAAGTTTAGTTGTAAGAGATGTATTTGAAAGAGATGAGAGAAGGGATGACAGTAAACAATAGTACGATGGAAGTAAGAGACACTGAGGAAAGAGGCTAAAGAGAAAAACATGTAATGGAGCCATTTACTGAGAAAATTAATATATTAAAAAAGTCTGTGACATTCTTTCTTAATTTAAAATTAAAATTCTTTCTGCACCCCTCCTCAGGTTCTTGTATTGAGAGAAAAATGAAGGAAAACCTATTTCAGATTCAAGGTTTTCACAGAATCACAGAACGGTTGAGGTTGGAAGGGACCTCTGGAGATCATCTAGTCCAACCCCCCTGTTCAAGCAGAGTCACCTAGAGCACATTGCCCAGGATCGCATCCAGGAGGGTTTTAAATATCTCCAAGGAAGGAGACTCCACAACCTCTCTGGGCAACCTGTTCCAGGGCTCAGCCACCCTCACAGGAAAGAAGTTTTTCCTCATGTTCAGATGGAATGTCCTGTGTTTCAGTTTCTGCCCATTGCCTCTTGTCCTGTTGCTGGGCACCATGGAGAAGAGTCTGGCACCAAAGATTTTGCTTTAGTCTCAAGTCAGAGACAAACTGCTCAATATTCAAGCAATGGATTAAAGAGACAGAAATGTAACCTGCATCTTCTTGTATGTGGCAAAAGCTTTCATCTGATTGTTGGTGCAGTTAGTCTCTAAAAGTTCTCAAAATAGACCAGCTCATCATTCTTCAAATCTGAGTCATGGTATTTCTCAAGATCATGAAAGCATATTAGAAGCATTTCCACCCATATCCATCACAAATTATTTAAAATCTTTTTAGCAGGTATCAGTCCTGAACTTGTATCTAATCTTAGAATGACATAATTTTAAATCAGAAATCACACTTTAAAAAGCTACACTACAGAATTGTGTTTACTATAGCTCATTTTGGAAATATACTCCTTATTTTTAAGCAACTTTTCTCCACTGAAATCACTCTTGTACAGATTACATACAAAAACTTAGTCTTACCTTAGGAGCAATACTGTATTCTTTTTTTAGTAATCTGAGGTAAAAGTAGTTCTGCAAATTCAGAGTCTAGATTTTAGCTCAAATTAGTAGTATCAATAAGGTTATGTTTAATGACATACTGCACTTACCATCTTGAGTCTTTTAAACAAGCTTCAGTGAATTTTCTCTATGTAATTTTTGGGAAGTATGGCCATTTTTTTTCAGCTTAATTAAATTTAAGCTTCTGAAAACCATCACCCATAACCCATGGGCTGACTCACCCTTTGTAAATAGCTAGTGTTCTTCTTTGAGAACTTGAGCATTAACCATTAAAGGTTGAAGGATTAAACAAGAATAAAAACAAGCATGCAAAGGACAATGCAAAAAGAGTGTAACTGTTACGGTACTTCCAGGTATATAATATATAAGCACTCACACAGGTTTTTCCTGGTAATTTTAGTTTGAAAGACATGCAATAAGTGTTCTTTTTAAGCACAGTCAAGTACTAATTTGTTACCATTTTGGTCATAAAACCCTTCTATTTTCTTTCAGTAGCAAAGGTTTTGTTCCCTGTTGTTTTTTTTAAAGTGTTTATTTGCTATGTCATCATTCTATTGTTCTTTCACCCACCTATAATACCTTTTAAAGTATTTCCAATGGTACAAATTCATCTTAAAACACGCATGCTTTGGTCCCTGATCTTTTCATTAGTTTTTGGAGCAAGGTGAAATTTATAACAAACATGATTCTTCACAGTCATTTAGAACCGGAGATACTTTACTTTCCAAGCCAATATTCACAGTTCCTCACATTTTAAAAGAAGAGTAAGGCTAATGCCACATCAGAAGCTTAAAACCAAAATGAATTCATTATGAAGAAAAGCTTTGCTGAATTTTAGATAATGGTACAAAACCTGGCCTTCAAAATATTCTACAAGATCCTACTCTAAACTCAACCTTGTACCATCAATCTCTCTGTAGCCCTAATAGCCCTTAAAGTGATTTTATTTTCCAGGCAGGGTGAAACTAAATTTCAGCTTTAGTTTCTTTCAGAAAATCTTTGCCATAAGATTTGTTTTCCAGGAATCTTGCCAATCATCCTGATTTCTATTCTCCTGAATTAAATAAAAAAGCAAGATGCATGCCTTAAACCGTAAGATGGAGCAATAGTAGCTTGTGAAATTGGTATTAGATTGGTCAGTAACTTATTCTAAAACTTCTTCCACTAAAAAAAAAAAAGAAAAAAAGAAAAAAAAAGAGAAATGCACATTTAGACCAAAGCCATAATTTTTAGGAAGAGGTAGGGGGGAACTATGGAGATTTCCAAGATATCAGATAGCTCAGTAAACCTGAATACTGGCATGGATTTGAACAAAGGTCTCCTATTGTCTGCCTTTTTCAGAATAAGGACACATCAAATAGCAGACTTTTGAAGAGATC
Organism: Struthio camelus; assembly: GCF_040807025.1. NCBI lineage: Eukaryota > Metazoa > Chordata > Aves > Struthioniformes > Struthionidae > Struthio > Struthio camelus. The sequence continues at coordinate 48,707,584 of NC_090942.1, forward strand.
CTGTTACCTTAATTACAATCTTTATTTTATCACAGTGTAGAAAATAATAATTATTTTGATTTTCAGATAGTTTTATAGGACAGGAGAATATTTTCCCTGTTCATGCACTACTTAAAATTCTGCATAAATAAGCTCTCACGGTTCGGTCTTTCTTGAGTATCTCAGAACAACTGTTCTGCAAAAAATACTTTTACATGCATCTGTGATGGGTTTATGAGTCAGCCACAAGCTTGTGATGAGCATATTCACCCGACCCCCCTTTTTTTTCTTGAAATGAGCTTGACAAAAGACAATAAAAGGTTTGTAGACTCTGAAATTATTATGTTTTACCAAAGCATAGAAGAAAATGGAAATCGAACAAAATAAATTTGTAAACAGATAAAACACAGACCTCCTGGTTGAGACATTAAATAAAATACCTGAGAACTAACCCTTTCATGTCCACCGGTTCCTAGGAGATGTCCTCTCCTGCATTCATTCTTTCCATTCCAGCAAATTGCTTTACTTACAGGGATGAAAAATTCTACACTGTCCGCTGTGAGCCCCTCAAAAAACTTTCATCTGTTAGTGTCACAGAGTAGTTGACAACATACCATTCTTGTTTTTTCTAATTAAGTAGATTCACTTTAGGGTAGTTGTAATGAACAGAAGTACTTCAAAATATAGCCAAAGCTCTGCTATCATTCTGATTCTGAGAAGTAGGAACATAGATTTTATATATAATTACATCCTATAGACTTGTCTATAAATGTAATTGAACCATAAAAATGTAACACATCAATGCAATATTGGCAGAAATATTTTAGATTGCAACACTGGTATAATTTTGTTTTGCCCTATCAGACTTTGATTTATTTTCATGGTCTGCTCTTGAAACTGGATCCATAAACCATATTAACATTTACAAGCCCTGAAAGAGTCTTAAAAAGTTAACCAAAATAACAGCAAAAATAACAGCCCTACTAATTTGCTATCCCTTAAATCTCAAGAATTACTTAAAATATTAAACTTCCTATTCATAAAGAAACTAGGACAAATGTTACACAAATAATATATCCATTTACAGTGTTAATATTAGATGCCTGTTTTCTCAAAAAGCTCAATAATAAGAAGAAGAAAAAGAAGAACTGGAAACACTGTTTTGATCCTAGGAGGTGATCAGAACTTGACTTCAGAAGGTTCTTGAGCTGTATCCAAATTAATAGAAGTTATTACGAGAAGAAAATATTTTCACATGTATTTAGACATTTGTGGTGCAGCAATATAGTAAGACCAAAAAATGTATTTACCTGGTACTTTTTGAACAAACAATTAAATAGCTATTCTACTAAAGGCATCATTTTAAATAGCCCCAGATTTCTTCTTCAAGACAAGTTCAAACATAATATAAAAGTTCTTGAGAGAGTAAGGAAGACAAAAAAAAAAAATCAGGAAAACGGATGCAAAACTCTTCCAAAAGTCACAGCTGTAGGTTATGTAGGGCTGAAACTGAAGAAGAATGACATTCACAGTATGAACGTTCTAAGTGAACTTAGTAGCTTGAAAGAATTCGCCAAGGTAAGAAGAATATTGTCACAGACTGAAAAACCTGACTGGAGAAGAGAGCTAAAACTCAAGAGAATGGAATACCCAACCCATTTGTTCTTATTAAAAGAAAATGAAAGCCTAGAGAGTTTTTTGTTAAAAGCTTTTTTGTTAAGACATTCCAGCCTATACCATTATGAGCTGATATATAAATATATCCATGAATTTCAATGAGCAACTTGGAAATTTGTTCTCTAGTGAGACAGCGGATGTTGGAATTTGATTATGAACGTGAAATGCCTGAGAACTAATTGCTAAAGGTAGGTAACTGACACATAAAACAGTGATACAAGAAAACCCCTACTGCAGACTTTGTAAGTTGCTACCATGGAGATACTTAAGATAGGCACTCACGTGATCATTCTTATTTGGGAGTTGTTTGCCTGAGAAAAACCTCCCTGTACGCATATGCATACATAGTACAGAGAAAATTCTGGCTCTGCTCTGCCTCAGAGTGCCGAGATAACTTAGCAAGGCTCTCTGTATACAGAGCACCTCCCACAAGTAAATGTACATGTTAAAGAACAGTATATTCCCAAATTTCAAACTACATGGGAATTCTCTTTGTGTTGGTACCTACTCCAGTAGCCTCTTTCATCTTGAATACTTGCTGTTCTGCCTAACACTGAGTAATTTGGTAGGAATTCGAATAAAAATTAAAAGGAAGATGGGAACTTGAGGTATTAGGTCATGTAGAAATGATTAGGTATTGCTTGATATGGGAAGAAATAGTAAGAGGTATGACAATTCTGCATATATAGTACATACTACATGTACCGAGATTTTTCTATATGGACACGTAGGACTAAGTGAACATTTACGAAGGGGTAATCATTAATGGTTAGAACATGCTAGCATTTGTTGTAGGTCCTTTTGGTTTTTAAATATAACAATGCTATATTTAAAATTCAAGTTATATTTAAAATAGCAAGACCTTTCAGGAAAAGAAAACTTCACACCCTTTTAAAACTAAATAATGACATCTACATTGTCAGGAAATGACAGGATCAAGGATCTTGTATACTGCTGATTCTGTTACCCACGATTTTTCTGCTATTTACCAGAATCAGTTACTGCTTTTAGGACATGCCTAAACTTGACAATGGAAGCCTTTATAGAAAGCTTTTTAGCTGTAGATAAGAAGGTCACCATTCTTAATGTGATGTCAGCTGATCACAATTTGTCTTCACTTACAAGAAAGATAGCGTCTTTTTAAATATTCCTATTCCGTACTCAATGCTAATGTTTAATATTATGCTAAGAATATTATAAAAATATATTCTTAGTGAAGGCAAACAATCACTTTTTGGGAAAATAAAATCAAAGAAAGCTCTCTGTTAGCTAACAGCTAATGCAGAACATAAATCTTAATTATAGTCTTAATTATAGAGCTCATTGATTTTCAAAGACCACTTCCTCAAAGCTCAAAACAGTTCATCCCAACATGCAGAAAGTCAAGGAAAGGTGGCAGGAGGCCTATATAGATGAACAAGGGGCTCCTGACAAAACTTAAATGAATCATATAAGAGGTGGAAGCAGGGTCAGGTCACCCGGAAGGACTATAGAGACACTGTCTAAGCATGCAAGGATGGTGTTAGGAAAGCCAAAGACCATCTGGAGTTGCATCTGGTGAGGGATGTGAAGGTCAGCAAGGTTTCTACTGGCATGTCATCAGCAAAAGTAAAATGAGGGAAAAGCGGGCCTGCTGCTGAATGAGTCAGGGACCTGATGTCAAAAGACATGGAAAGGCCAAGGTACTCAGTACCCTCAGATTAGTCTTCAGCAATCTCAGGCCCCTAAGCCCTGAGGGAAAGTCTGGAGCAAGGAAGATTTATCCTCAGTAAAAGACAATTATGTCAGAATGCATTTAAACAAACTGGACATACAAAATTCCATGAGACCTGATAGGATTGTACCCATGAGTGCTGCTGTGGTAGCTGTCTGAGGTCCTTACCAGGCCATTCTCAATTATCTTTAAAAGGTCATGGTGATCTGGAGAGGCTTCAGAGGACTAGAAGAAAACAAATCTCACTTCTACAAGAAGGGCAAGAAGGAGGATCCAGAGAACTATAGGCCAGTCAACCTCACCTCCATCCCTAGGAAGGCGATGGAGGCAAATCCTCCTGGAAACCATTTCCAAACATATGGAGGTCAAGAGGGTAGTAGGCATGGATTTACAAAGGAGAATCATGCATGATCAACCTGATGGCCTTCTATGATGAGATGTCTGCCTTGATAGACAAGGGGAGAGCACTGAATGTGGTTTATCTCAACTTTAGCAAGGCTGCTGATGTTGTCTCCTACAACATCCTTGTTGACAAACTGTTGAAAAATGGGCTAAGCAAATGAATAGTGAGGTAGACTGAACACTGGCTGATAGGGTTGGGATCAGCAACATAAAGTCCAGCTGGAGACCAGTCACTAGTGGTGTCCCCCAGGAGTGGATACTGGGGCCAACAATGTTTAACATCTTCATTAATGACCTGGACAATGGGACAAAGTGCACCCTCAGCTAGTTTACAGACAATACAAAACTGGTAGGAGTGTTTGATACACCAGGTTTTTGTGCTGCCATTAAGAAGGACCTCAACAAGCTGGAGAAATGAGCAGAGAGTAACCTTATGAAGTTCAACAAAGGGAAGTGCAAAGTCATGCACCTGGGAAGAATAACTTCATGCAGGCTGGGGGGCTGACCAGCTTAAAAATAGCTTTGCAAAGAAGGACCTGGTGGTTCTGGTAGACAAGTTGGATACAAGCCCTTGTGGTGAAGAAGGCCAATGTCATCCTGAGCTGCATTGGGAAGAGCATTGCCAGGAGCTGGAGGGAGATGATCCTTCTCCTCTACTCAGCTCTGGTGAGACTATTTGTGGACTTCTGTGTTCAACTCTGGGTTTCCCAGTACAAGACAGACCTAGACATACTGGAGTGAGTCCAACAAAGGGGCCACAAATGTGACTCAGGGACTGGAGCATCTCATACGAGGAGCATCTGAGAGAGAGCTGGGACTGCTTAGCCTGGAGAAGAAAAGGCTCAGGGGGAATCTCATCAGTATGTGGGAGGGTATAAAGAAGATGGAGTCAGACTCTTATAAGTGGTTTTCAGTGGCAGGACAAGAAGCAATGAGTACAAATTAAAATACAGGAAAATCTATGAGAAACGGAATATAAGAATATGAGAAAAATATGAGGAAAAACTTCTTCATTCTAAAGATGGTGGAACATTGTAGCAGATTGCCCAGAGAGGTTGTAGAGTCTCCATCCTTGGAGATATTCAAAGCCCAACTGGACACAGTTCTGAGCAACCTGCCCAGTTTGACCCTGCTTTGACCAAAGGGCTAGAACTAGGAGATCTCCAGAGGTCGCTTCCAACCTCAACCATTTTATGATTCTGTGATTTTGCAGTGCTGCTTCTGTGTGTACTCTTTCAAAGTTCCATGCATGTTCACATAATTTTATTACATAGGCTTACAGAATTATAGATTAATTTAGGCTGGAAGGGACATCTGGAGGTTATTTGCCTTAACCTCTCCTCCCGCCCCGGTCCCTGTCCCCCTGTCAGAGCAGGGCCATGCTATGGCAAACTAAAGTGACCCTCTCACCAATCCTTCGAAAAAGTCTGGAAGAAGGTACAGTTAATGAACATGCTTATTTTCTTCATGTACCCACTTATATCATAACACTAGATGATGCTGCTGTGAGACTCTGACTGGTTTAGTTTCCTACAAAATATATATTCATTTTATAGCCGCAGGAACAATGATGAAGTTTCAAATAATAACATTCCTAGGTATAGATATTCCTAAAAATCAGAACTGATTTTTGCCTCATGCAATTTTAGCTCATCCTGAATATGTAGACAATGTGTGGGGCTAATAAGAAAAAAAGACCCAAAAATCTGGCTTAATCTTCCTTCTCAAGTCATGGAAGTAAGGGAAATTACTTAATAGAACAGAAACAAGAATCAGAATATATCTGAATATTTAGAAAAAATTATTCTGAAATGTTTTACTCCTCCCAGAAACTCTTTCCTATAAAATACAAAGGGATATTTCAAAAGCGGTGGGTATCAAGACTCTCAGTACTTTTTAACAATTTGCTATGCTAAATGTTTTTAAAGTAAAGTTAGATTTTCATCTTTAGGTTTAATTAAAAAATAACCTTTTATGATACAGCTTTAAAAACACAATCTTGCCATGCATTGTCAGTATTTAGTATTTTTTCCTGTACTCCTGTTTGATTGGCCATTATGTAGATTTGTGTTGTAGCAAGGCTTGAAAATTGCTGCATCTCGACACTCAGCAGGAGTTTCAGTTTTGGATTATCTCATATACCTGTATCTCAGCAAAGTAATTTCTCCAAAGATTGAAATCATATGTATGATTTTCTCCTGTTTTATTTGGAGCATTGTTTTTCTCCCATTTACTTGCCCCCCCCCCCCAAAAAAAAAAAAAAAGTATTTTTGCTTTATGGCAAATGACATAACTTTTTTCTGTATCATTTCCCTTGTTCTCAATGCAAAAAGCTTTCTTCTTCTGTGGTCTCCAGCATTTTATACCACAGTGAGCTCCTGAGGCTGATAAGAAGAGGTTCCTTTGAGTAAGCAAAATAATTAAGCCCATAATCAACTAATGGAAGTTTTGGTCAATTACATTTTCATACTCAGGGTGGCACCTGCCTAACACTGTAAGTTGCAGCTGATGCGGCTTCCAAGTTATACATAAATCTCCTGACTTAAATGATCAGATACAAAGCTATAAGGTGAGCCCACCAACTGCTACATGTAAAAATATTTTTTCAACCTGAATTTGGTCCTCAGTATATCTATGTTTTATTTAATAACATCAGTGATATCTACATCAATGATGTAGATATGGACTGTGCTGAAATATTACAATAAACTCAGATTATAGGCTACTGTACTGTATTCCAATACAGTCAAAAATGTCATCTGGTCAAGATATTCCTCGGACCAGCTCTCAGCAGGGCTAAGAATTCCTCAGCTCCAAGATTTCTGTTGCTTACACAGTACTGATGTTTTGTATAAGGGATATTTCTAGGGAAATTCCCTTCATGTGAAATACACTCCTATTTTCTAGCAAAAATTCTTTTCATATTTGCCTAAAGAAGCAGCATGAATTTCACCCTGGACAAAGTTTTCTTCGTTTTACATTTCTGACCTGCTAAATTATATTATGTCAAATTATGGCAAATTACATGGTGTCACATCATGTTACATAGTTCACATTGTAAGTCAATTCAGGTTGACACAATATGACAAAGTAATGCAATATATCAGATCTATAAACACATTCTTTAAGTAATGAAGTAATATTTTAGCGTACAAACTAGAGCACCTATTTAGGATTTAATATCCATCATCTACACCAGCAGCAGCAGCATTTGAAGCAATTAGGTCAAGTATCTGCCAGAAGAGGATATTTTCTGTTGTCTTCTCTGCTAATGGATTAAATGGCACCATGCTAGCATTCTTCTCACATTACACAAACTCATTTCATTAAAACACTCAATATACATGCCAACAGTCCTGAAAGAGTACATATATTAGTTGATAAATATATGTGTTGTTAAAATACACTACTTGGCTTTTAATTCTTTTTTGGTCTTAATTAAATTGATAAGTGAGCTTATTGCTTTGGTAATTAAACTCATTGTATAGGAGGCATTCATTCAAGATTGTGATATAAACAAAGCTATTTTCAGAACAAGAAACGTACAGTGAATTTTACTCTATAAAAACAATGGTGGCTAGAGCGTCCAGAGTACTAGTCTTTTTCTCCATAGAACAAATACTGCTCTAAACAAACAACAGGCTACGTTTAGGTTGCATCACCAGTCATGTTTGAAAGATTAATCAGGAGAGCAAGGGCAGCGTTATAGCATCAAGGAGATGCATTTCTTAATATTTGTTTACCCTGAAATTACAGTGTAGCACACAGATGCTTGGAACTAGCGTTGGTATCCGCTAGCAACTTGAGCTGTGACACAGACTGTACACAAATTTGCATGGTAACCTACTCCGCTTCTGGATATTGTTCACCCTGATCTCCATGCTGCTAGAGTGAGATTGCTTCTGATTACACTATACTACATTGAAAACTGAAGTACGATGTCTCGCTGTTGTTTCTAGCGGCCAACTCTTACATTCGACGGGCGCAACACTTACAAAGATAACAGGTCTCTCAGTCAGTGCCCCTTTAAATACCCACTATAGCAAGAGTGGTGGGGAGACAGGCTCATCAAGCAATTATCCAATTAGATGACTTAAATGAGAATGGAAAATGCTTTAGGAAGGCATTTTTTCTTTGATGTTTTCCAGTTTAGTTAGCTGTATCTACCTTTGTGCCATAATGATAAGAGGGGCAGTGTCAGGAAAGAAAATTTGCAAAGAGGAAGGTGGCTGCTTAAGCCATCGTTACCTCTAAAACGTTGTTTGTTCAGTTATGGCCCAAGGAAGAAATGAGGGAAGATGGAGGAGAAGGGGAAATAGACAGAAAAGTGTTACTTGAAATAGACCAACTGGAATTTTATTAATCTTATATTAAAAGTTACAGATATTTTTGTATTTAAGAAATTCTTATGTCCTGTCATTTACCAAAGTGTGCTTGTGTTGAAAGCACAAACATTCCTATCCAGAAAATATATCTAGATCTTTTTCCTGGCTCCTCAAAATATTCAGTGAAACGTTACCAATTCACCAATGAGAAAAATCATTATTCAGGCAGATAAGCATAATTTGTGTTTTTACGAAACAGACTGTATTTTTTGATAAACCATACCAGAAATCTCTGAGGGGTAGAAAAATTTCTCATAGTCCATGTATTATAAACCAATTATCTCTCAGTCTAAGAATACTAATCAGGACTCTGCTAAACATCATTTTAATAGCTAAGCAGAGTGCCTTAAGTTTTAAATAGGTTCATTAATGTTCATATGCAAAGATTATAGAAGATAGAGTTTCTTTAATTGCACACCTAAGAATATTATGGCTCTTCAAAAAGATTTTTGAATGAAGTTCCATTTCAGTATCAAAGCTGTTTATTTCTTTTTTATCACTGGACAAATCATTCTTTATCACGTATATGAGAAACCTTGTCACTTTGCCTCAGAAGAAAGTCTCCCTTTTTTTTTTTGTTTTGTTTTGTCTTTGTTTTTCTTTTTAAATAAGAACAGAGTATTCAGTAAAGTAAAACAGCAGAGGATATGCAATGATGGTCTGTAAAATATATATAACCATCATAGTCGTAGGTACTAAGAATAATACACTCAAAAGTAAAACCTGTCAAAGTATTGCACATATAGTATCAATTCTATATGGTTGATCTGTAATGCATTGCTAAAAAAATGATAAAACTTGCTTTGGATCAATAATTTCATTACTAAGAGTAAAATTTTGGATTGATAAACTATTTTATTTGGCATGATGAACTGGAGAAGTTCAGAAATTGTACTTTTCTATTTTGCAGCCAAACAAATTTTCACTTTATAATAAAATGATATTTTATATTGCAGTTAACTAAATTTAGCCTTGAAATAATGCACACAATTAAAACCTAAATTATTTTTAAGATCCTCTGATATATTCAATTCCTCTCTAGATGACCCCTGTATGTATATTACTTTAGTAAGCAAAAACAAGGACATTTCATTTCAAGTTGAAATATTTGATATATAGTTTTGCCATTGAAAGAAATCTGTATTTATTTATGTAGTTTGTAGTTGGTTGGGTTGGGATATTGCATATCAGCTGTGTGTTCTTGAAATCTAATTATAGTATTTGACGCTACTGAAAACTGGAAATCCTCACCATGGAGCAGGTAAATAACCTACAGGAAATCATAAGAATTCCTGGCTTTGTTACAAAGGTAACATAAAGGAGATCTAGCATCAGCAAATCTCTTGCACAAATCCCTCATTATAGGTAGGAGGGATACTCACCAGGAAAGATGCATTCCCTAAGTTGAAGCCCCCTTAGGGCTGGGAAGTTTCAAGTTGTGAGAAATCAGTAGTTTGATCTTATTTATTCATATGAATGCAAGATTTGAAAAGACATCCTGGGGATTTTGTTCAGAAGTAAAGCCAGATACCTGGAAAGAGTCATGGATTAAGGAGTTCTGAGAACTTTATTTTATCTTTCCTGGACACTGAGTTTGCTTACTGTTTTGTCAATGGAGGATATTTTTGGACAGTGATTTCTAGGAAAGAATTAATAGATCCTACCTGTACATAGTTAGAAAAGTACCTAAGGTCAAGTATTTCCCCAGCATGTTCTTGACATCTGCTGTTCCTATCCTATTTCACGAGAAATACTGTTTGTAATATGTTTACTTTTCATATATGTATCACATCTCCAATTTTTGTGAGCAGTAAATGACCTTCTCAAAATTGAATTGCTTGCTTTTTATGGTTCAACACTTACACCCAGGCAGTTTCCTCTACCAAGAACATCATGAAACAATTCACTATAGCAAATGTCATCATGTATTCATCTTTTTTACTCACAGCCTTATCTGGATTTTTATTCATGTTTTCCTCTATACTCCCTCTTTCATTTCCCACGTGCAATGAATTTTCTGGTATGGAATTTGAACTCTTTCTGTAAGCATTCCTGTCTATCCACATTTATTCTAAATCAGTATGAGGAAAAATATGTCATTGTTTGTAAATGTGGCCAGGTAATCTCAAGCTCAAGTAAGAATTCAGCTTTTTTCCCAGTGAATGGAATATTATGGATTTATATATGATATAGTTTCACCTGATATCTTCATAGAAAATTATGATGTTTGCGGTATACAGCTGATAGCTTCATTTGCAAGTAGTAAAATGAGATGTGAAAGCTAGTGATGGAACTCGCTCAAGTTATTTTTCTTCTTGGAAAATTGGAAAACATCGGACAGGAAGCCAAAGAACAATTGAAGGTCTGGAAAACATGCCTTGCAATAAGAACTAAAGCAGCTTTATCTGTTCTCTCTATCCAAGAGAAGATTAACAGGTGACTTGACAACACTTTACAAACAGATGCATAACGAGAGCCTGTGGTTGGAAGCCAATGCTAAAAACTAAAAAAAAAAAGAACTTTCATTAAGGACAACTCGACTATTATTGTACCCAATGATAGTGCAAATCCATCAGTTGAAGGAGGATATACACATGAAATCTTATGAAAAAATAATCTGTGGTTAGGATAGAAACTACATATTTAACAAAGAGGTTAGTAGATGATAAACCTTTTTTTTTTTTTTCAAAATGGTCCTAGCAAGTGAATTCCTTGACACAGAACCTTAGCATTGACTAATAAGATTAAGATGAAGCCATCTGGCCTTTGAAATACTTCATTGCTGATGCTTCAAGGCAGATTTCAGTGTTAAGGCACAATGTTCATGAAACCAGAGTCAGCACATGAAGTGACATATTCTTCCCCTCATCTTTGTGCTCTACTTCTGCATATACCATATACTACTGGAAGTTAAATATCTCTTTTTATTTTATGTACCACTCTGTACATAAACACAACAGTATGCTCACAACAGTAAATGTATACCACATTTAGGAATGCAGAGAAAGTGGATTGCACTGTAATATCTATTTTTGGAGACTTTTTACAGGAATTTATCTCAATAAATAGAAAATTTATTATTCATATTAATTAAAATAACACTACAAACCAGATCCTACCTGACACTACCTGACTAAATGAGAAGATAGTTTTGGCAGCTTGCTTCCGGTAACTGGTAACAACCTACTTTTGGTAGTTTACTTCTACAGAAGAGAAGTAAAACTCATTCAGAAATCAGAGGAGTCAAATTGCCATCTTTACATAATTTTGGATTTATATATCATCTTTTTCTAAGAAGGACTAATGTTTGTGTGACTGATATGCATGTTGCTGGCTTGTGCTGGCATTGTATGCTCCACAGCAATTCTGGGAGTCCCATGCAAAGAGATTTTGTTTTCATCAAATTCCATGGTAAATGATATTCTTTTCTCATGTTTCTGTTTTGATAGGATTTCATCCTATCAATCAATGTTAAAACGTTGAATAGTAAATGTTTTAACAAGATTACTCAAATAAGAGCAGACAATGATTGTGTATTACCATATGATTTCCTTTAATTTAGTGACTTTACCCTCTTATCAGATATTTGTATAACCCTTTCTTAACAAATAGACGTACCCCTAATCTTTTCTCTTCTGGGAGATTTCAGCATTTTAGTAATATTGTCTGTTTGACATCAAAGTGTCCTTCAGCTTATCTATTCTTTTATATTAGCACTTGTACTTGGAGGAAAGGAAACTCAGCAGGTTGGATCCCGCTACATAGGTAAAACGAAATAGTATGTAATAGACTAAATAGTATGCTATTTTTAGCCACTACAAGAAAAACTATAGTAATCTTATTATCCAGTCAAGCACCATTCAGGGTAGATGTATTTCAAATATACTGGCTCCTACAGGTAGTAGTACTATTGGATGTGCAAGAAGTTACTGTTTCTTGCCTTTTCTATCACTGACTGCTGCAAAATGCTTAATTTTAATAAAAAAACCCTAAAAGGATTTAAGCAACACTTATCTATCTGTCATATCGTTTTATATCCGTGCCTATATAGTCTTTTTTTCTGTGTAGTCTGGAAATGTGTTTCACATGGCTTAGGAAGCAAAAAATGGTTAAGATTTGTTACAAATATGCCAGCTCATGCAGTTAGTTTCACTTTCAGTGCAGATGATTTTTTATGAATAAGCTGTATTCCAATAATAAATCATTATTACCCTCTCCCCCAAGGAATCACAGTAATTCTGTTCAGTAAAGAACATAAAAAAGCAGCATTTAGGACAATCCATTTGCAACCAGTGGCACCTGATTTGAACCTGAGGTTCAAACATACAGACTTATAATATCTACATATATTAACTGGCTTTCTCAGCCAGAAGCCTGGAAAACTAAAATATCATCGTACAGTCTCCATCATATAGCACACTCTGACTTGTAAGCACTCAAACTAAGGATCTAAAACAATAAAATAACAACACTGCCCCACCTCGCCCCCAGGGAGAAATAACAAAATATGTTAAATTTCAGACAGCAGATCGACTAAACAGTCCAGACAGGTTGTCTTAGCATCATCTTATAGCGGCATACATCAGTACCTTCAGCTTTGCCTTCTCCTTTCCTTCAGTACTCTCCATTTACAGTTTGTTTTTATGGGGTGGTAGAACCCAAAACACTGGCAGTTCTGAGACACACTGTTCCGTTTCCTATAATTACTTCTGCTGAGATAATATTATTACCTAGATTACTAGGTCTTCATCAGCTGTTCAGGTCTCACTATCACCTTGAAGGTGCCTCAGGATCTTAAGGGACAAATTCATTGTACATAAAATCCTTGACCTCATTGCTACAACGGAGGTGCTCCTGATAAAAAACCCTTACTCCTTTACTGATGTTTAGGCTTGTGTCATTACTTTGCCTAACACGATCCCGATTGTAGTCTTTTGTTAGGGTGACATTTTGAATTAAACACATTTTGCATATTGTTCGCTGTCCAAAAGGTATAATAGCATTTAGTTACCCTTACTGCAATTTCAACCAAAGCTGTTAACTTCAGTGGATTTCCCATTGGTTCACTTCTGCTTTCTCACCAAGAGGTGCAAAAAAGAACATTCATTTCTCCATTTTTACATCACCCTTCTACAGAGTAGAATGTAAATGTCTTTTTGAATGTTGCCAATATAATGATATTGGAGATCTTCCTGGCAAAGCAGAAGGTCCAGATTCAAGAAAACTGTTCAGAAATTGCATTGCATGTGATTCCTTAGACAGCTAGAGGTAGCTTGAAATAAGCAACTTTTATAATCTTTTTTAATAGTATATTATTTATTTTACTGTATTAGTTAGGAGTTCTGCTCAAGAACTATGCTTTTTCTGAAAAAAAGATGGCTCTGAGGAAGATGAAGAGGTAGTAACACTCACAGTAAGAGTTTATAAACAACTAAAGCTTTGCCCATTTGAAGGTTTATCCAGATATTTAGCTTAGTGTAAGCAGTCCCTTTAAATTTCTGCATAACAATGACAGCCAGAAAGAAAAGCAGATTTTGGGGAAAAAAAAAAAAATTAGGAAAAAACTTTTTGGAAAACTATTATCATCAAGAAGAAGCCAAAAGAAAATATAAAAATTTTGCTACTGAGCCTATGTAAGCCTATTTTTCCATATTGTATAAAGCTGGCCAGGCTTGGGCCCAGTTTAACCAGATAGAATAGACTGTACAGCTGGCTCTCAGAGATCTTTTTCGAGTTGCCACTTAAACTGCTATTGCAGCTGGTCTTTTAACGGCAGGGGAAGCCTCAAAGGTTTCAGTGATTTCAGTCTCGCCCTTTGGCTGCCAGGCTGCTTTTCCCTAGGGAAGCAGAAACCAGAGCGATAAGAACTTCCCTGAAAGTGAGCAGAGATCTCACTTTTGCTCTGCTGATACTTTTTGACAGGAGGTAAGGGAGACAGAGAGCGAGCAAGGCAGCTTTAAGGTAAGGTGAAATGTTGTAGTGGGTATAAGCTTACAGCTCACTGCAGCAGGAAGGTGGAAATCTCTCCTTCCACCCCATTCCTCTAACAGACCTAGGCAGATCTGGTCCTTTGCTGACATGATTTGGGTCTCAGATTCACCAGCTGGCATGATGCAATTTGCTAATCTATTGGAAAACTATCCATTTTTTCTGCTGGGTTAGCTTTCTGTCAGGCTTGTGCTTTGAGCAGTTCATGAAGGGGTTTGATAAACCAGCACAAAGCAAGCGTCTGAAATGCTTCTCCGGAAGAAGGGAAAGAGAGGGAAAGGGCATAGCACTACATCCCTCCAGTGGTCGCAAAGTGCCAAACTGCCTCAGCTAAACGATACTCGTGCACTGCCTCACTTCCTACAAGGAATAAGACTGTTCTCCCAACCTTATACACATACCTTCCAGTACATAGGTAGAAGAGGACTATCTGTCCCAACTAAACTGATATACTTTTGAAGAACCTCATAAACACATGGGGGGAAGATGGGTGCAGCAAGCAATTATTTGATAGGAGAGTAAGCAAAATTATTGTGATGGTTAACACTAATTTAGAGCAAGAAGGAGCATATTGTCTTGAACGTATTGGGGAGCGGAGAAGGATGGAATCGGTTGCTGAGCAAAGGAAGGCCAGATACAGGGCTGACATTTCTGTAGTGTCGAAGGGCTAAAAATCACCGGTAAGTATCAAGGAGTGTGCTAAGTTATTGCAATAGATCTATAAATGCTCTTGAGAATACAAAACAGAAAACAGACCAAAACATTTCACTTGGAGTATTCAATGTTTTTGAATACTCTTAAGTATTGAAGAGATTTGTAAAAAAACTCTTCAGCTTGGCAATATCCGTTCCTTTATTACCAGCTTTATGTAACTGCTTCACAACAAGCAGAAGATAGACGACGTGGCCTATTAACTGCTTCTCCTCCTACAAAAGCTGGAAAAAGCACACTATTCCCTAATATTTCTTCTAAACTAAAAGCCTTGTAAAATAGAACCTTCCAAGCTTGTGTTTCTCTCAGTTTCATCATACAGCACCAGAAAAACTCAACTAGTCAAGTTAAAGTTCAGCAAAAACGGTAAGAGGAAATACTGGAGAAAGGAGACAGAGTTAGCAAATCCTCCTCAACTCAGAGCGTACCTTGATTTCACAAGAACTTCCTCATCATTACTTAATGATGGTAGCGTGCTACACATTTGGAAGCACAAATTATAAATGCTTCTAGGTTCATGTGAAAACATACATGTTTGCCAAGTTTTCTTTAAACCGGTAATGTTAGTTGGTGCTTAATACACAATCAAATTAGGGCTTTAATTTTTCCTCAAAATAAAAGTGTGTGTAATGACAATACAGCTTAGAAGTATATCCCAAGTAATACCCACATAAAATACATACGGTACATACCCTTAAAATAACAAAAATCTGGGACATCCCATTGATAAGGAGTCCAGGAATTTTTGAAACTCTTTAAAAGGGAATTTGTTTATCTGCTCTAAACTCTAATGAAGCTACTTTTCAAAATTTGGGAAGTTATGGACCGTTTTAAAGCATTTCTAGTGTTCAGTAGAAGCTGGAAGATAAGTAATTTTATGTCCAAAGAAGCAAACTGCCTTTCAAAGCCTTAAAAATAGACACAGTTTTAAGGTAGGAACCTCATGCTGATCAACACGTAGGAGCAGACAGGGCTACTTAAACATACGGAGCCTGATTCCACTCTCCTTTATTCTATCGACTTCAATGCAGCGACTTCCAGCAGCGTGAAAAAGAGGTAAACTGGATATTAATTCACTTTCAGAACAAGATGAAGTACTGTAATTTCTTCAGGAAAGTTATTTATCTCTGTACATGAGACAACAATTGTGATGACTGCACTAAGATAGAAAAGCAATATTGAAGCTCCCAATACAAAGAAGATTTTTAATTATACCTGAAGAAAAAAATACTGGCAGAACTCTATATATTTATTGGCAAGAAGAGACTGACCCTGGATGTCTCAGAATAACTCCCACCCTCAGCAACATACAAAAGAAATAAAAAGAAACATAAGCAAAGGTTAAGGATGCATTGTCCTTACTTTTTGTGGTATGTTTGCTTTTTCCTTCATAGAAAGGAAGATGAAGACTAAAATTTGCAACAAAAATGTTAATAAAATAGGCCTGAAGCCCTGCACGTAAAAGTTTTCAAATTCTCTTAATCTAAAATTAGGAATTTCCAGAACAGGAATACAGGCAGTTATTCCAGCTTTTCAAATGTGGTTTCGTCTCATTTGGGGAGAGTGGGGGAAATCAAACCTTTGGAAGCTTTATAAAACAAAATATTCTGTTTCAAATTTATCGATCCAAGGTCAGTCATAGAACAAAAGAATTCAGATCTACTTTTAAAATTTAGATAATCTAAAGATTTGAAATATATTACTCTGAATGCAGTGTTAATTTAATCATGAGACTTGTTAATATTATTGAGAGAGCTACATACCTCACTAGTTACGCAATTAAAAAGAGTAGTTCTGCAAGTCCAAATAAATTCACCGTACCATCCCTTAATGCAGCATTCTTATTCATATGTGTTTGACATTTATCAGTTTAAACAGGAATGCCAGCTACTTTGCAATTGTGAACTCTATTAGGTTAGCAGCATATAACATCAAGGAACTAGAAGGGAGATATTACTTGATCTGATTTTTCTTAAGAGATAGGGACAGAGGGAGGCATGAAAAATGACTTCTAATACTTACTTAATATTTTCCATATGAAAGTGAATAAATATGTACTCAGTTGCCCTAAATATATGGGTCTACTGGCACTTCAGGTGCCCTGGGAAGCTGAGGAATGGGGGCTCAAAAATACGGCAGAAGGCTTGCATCTTTTTGGACTTGTACCTGGTGACTGGGCAGGATATCTCACAGTGCTGAAAATGACACTAGACGCCTTTGATTAAGCACCTGGATCACAGTTTATGGACATACTGAAGAGTTTCAACCAAAATAAGAGAGCTTTGCAAACTCAAGCTAGTTTTGAGAGTCCCTTCCATCCCTACTCCTTGATGTTCTTTTCAGCAATCAAATATGATTCTCGGGGAAAACCATGTTTTCACTCTTGCCCACTCAAAATTACAAAATTATATATATGAGAGCACAGATTTGCCATATGTCATCAGTCCTACTTAAGTCCTTAGTAGAATTATTATGTAATAACTGATCATGTTGCCTAGCTAATGGTCTGTGTAAATGAGACACTCGAAACAAAAGAATAGCACTTCAGAAATGCTGTAAATAACGAGAAGGCAGTACTGAAACCTATAAAGAGAGGTAAATGGAAGAAACAAAAAAGGCTATAGCACATCATGAATGTTAGAAATACCCACTGTTTGCCTGATAACAGAATTTGTGAAGCAAGAATGAATTGTTTTTCCATCCCTCATGCCCTTCTTTATCTAAATACTTCTCCCAGCAGTTTCCTATTAGAGTTAGTATAGCAGAGATAATATAAAATGGTCACGACTTTTTGGGAAATCCACAAGAGATCTTTTCTCATATCTTCTATAAGGAATTAGGATGGTTATTACAAACCCATACCCCATATAACTTTGTACAGTTAATCAAGAGAGGGAAGAAGGTGCCTGTTTATATACCAAATTCTTCTCAGTATCTGTACCTTCTGGAGGCTAACTCTGGAAAAAGAATAAACTCCAACCTAAAATGGCTTTTAAATAAGCACATGGGAAAACTAAGAGGACTGCACAAAAAGATCAAAAGTGATTTTTTGATTTTTTTTAACTTGTCTAGCAGACAGCAGAGCAGACAGAAATTAAACCTAAGAAGCTATGAAGGAAGAAATAAAGGCAACATTTAAGCTTTCTTTCTATGTTTTTAAATTGTTTCTTTTCACTCAAGGAAAGCGGAGCACAGGAGACAAGCAGAAGTAGCGACTAAGGACTGGTGAAGAACGTGAACTGATGAAGAATGTGAGCAGCACAGGCCAGTTTGCTGTGCTGCAGTCAGTTCCTGTGAAAAAAATAGAAATTTCATAAGGAAATTGTTATGATAAGAAAGAAGAATGATTAGAACAATGCTAGCGGAGCAGGGAAACTAGTGGAGCCAAGATAGGTAGAAGACTACACTTTAAAGAGGACATAGCATCTTTATGGCACCTTTTTGTAATACACTTATTTACACAAGCAGCCTAAAAAGGTTTAAGAAGGCAGCAGAAATTTCCAGATGGAAATAGAGTAATGTGTGAGCAAACCATATATTTCTACCAAGAAAAGGGGGAACAGCATGGTAGATAAAGAAAGAATAGCAATGTGGAGGGTAAAGACAGAAGACAAAGACGTTAATCTTTGTTTATTTCCTATTATTTAATATCACTCTCCCATTTGATTTTTTTTTTCTTTATTTTCTTTCATCTTACTTTGAAGAAAAGTTAATCAAAGACATTGTTATGCTACTGTTGGTTACTCCCCAATGCCTTATGTTAGAAGTAATTTTATTTAATTAGCTAGTGTTTTAAGTAACCCAAAATTTAAAAGCAAACATACTATTGGACCCTAAGGAAACAAAATGGAATCTGTTCTGGAAAAGTTAGGTTTTCATGAGAGAAGCCTCTAATAAGAAATATCCATATTATCTTCTGAGGCTGTGATATTCATAAGCGATTGCATAAAATTCTGAAAAACCCAGGAGTGCCAGCATTTTAAGAGGGCTCTGTATATTTACATAAGAAGCTTGAGAGAATGGGGGAAAACACAGCAAGCATGCAAACTCCCTTTAAAAAATAGCTTGCTGATGGAAGCAGCCTGTAGGGAGAGTTTAATGAAAGCCTCTTTGCCTCTGTCTTTCTGACGTCCCTAGGAAAGGAAGCGCTTTAACAGAGTTCACTGGAAATGGGACAGAATCAATCTTTCTTCCTTTCTTTCAGTTTTTGCAAGGCTCTAGAGGAAAGAAACTTTCAGGTGTTGCATACGGGAGAAGCATATACTGCCTTAATTTACTATTAAAGCATTGAACATTAAGAAAAATTCCTTATGAAAAAGACACTAAACAATAGAAAATGCTCTTAACTCACAGTTACTAATTTTAACCCCTTATGAGCTTCTGAAATCTCCTGTCCCTGTTTTGTTTACTGATTACTACCAGATTGCTTGCTTTCAGCAGTACATTAAAAAACATGACTAATATTTGTCACTTGCGACTGAATGTCCAGTTCAGTGCATCCACTGCACTGTCAAGTATTCCAGATGCAAGCTCATGCATCATTTACTTTTAGTAGCATGACAGCAGCACAGCAAGAGCATTGGACAAATCTTAGGGAAGTTAAAGGTAAGATTTTTTTTCCGGACTTAACTCTTGCCTAGCCCTGCTTCTGTCCCTTCACCTTCAGGTCGCAGAGCCTACATGCAGGTAAAGAGTGCCAGATCGAGAACGAAACAAGGCCATGACTTTAGCTTTAATGTGGCAGTGCTTCTTCCACATCTGCAGCAACTCCCGCGCTTGGAACAGTTTAAAAATTTCTGGCTGCTTCTGCAATTTAGAGAGATCTTACATTTTTAGGTCAGCCTGCCTTACAAGCTACACTGACAGATATGCAGTAAACCTTTCAGATTAGGAGGCGGACGCTGTAACTCTCATTTAGAGACACAAAAGTTTAAAAGGCAAGAAAGTCGTCTTTACAGATTTTGTTTTTAAAACCCTTGTCTGTGGTACGTAATCCTCATGCTTTATCAAGAAGCTCCTGGAGTCTGGCAATACAGATGTAACAACAGGCTTCTATCACGTCTCACATTGGAGATTTTCAGAATTAAATACCCTAATCCCCTGTGTGAAGGGTTGAACGTCATAGCAAAAGACGAAAACATCTAACTCCAGAATTAATGTATAATACTTTTAAGAGAAGTTCTGCACAGACCCATGTTTGGAAAATATGTTATTTTTTAGATAAATATTCACCAATAATAAATGCAAATAGCTGATTATGTTCCAGAAGTACGATTTTGTCCTTCAATATTCATTGTTTCAGAAAACAAACAATAATCTCTGGACAGTCAACATTAACTTGTGGCAATGTTATATACAGCACAATGGATTTTTTGTTTGTTTGTTTAAAGGTTAGGGGTTGTTATTTGCTTGAGGGCTGCTGACAAAGCACTTGGCAGTAGGTACAACACATCTACAGCAAGTAGATCAGAGTATTTTACCTGCAAACATGCTGCAATAAAGTGCCATCATTCAATCAATACAGATTACTTAGTTAACATTTTCCTTAATGTAACTGGATCACTAGTTCATTAGATCATTACCTGATAAATAGTGTGGGTAATGAATTGAGAGAGTAACTACATACCTTCAGGAAGAACCTGCCCGATAACAATAATCCATTAGAAAAACTGGCAGTATCCTCTGATCTATTGCCCGCAAAGCTATGACTTGATGGAGAGTTTCATTCCCTCTGCTCAGCACTCCAGAAGAAAATCAGCACAATTTAAATATTTCTCAGGATGTGACAGCTCTCTAGATCCCTGGTTGCATTCTGTTCCCAGGGGTTGGCAATCTGGTGTTCCAGCGTGCACAGAGCAGTGAAGATGAATTGAAAAAGCTTGAGATAAATTAGGGATGGCTAAGTTAAAATTGTCTCTGCTCCCGAGTCTCTCATCTGCAGTCTGCAAGCCTGTTTTGCTGTGAAAAAGCTAGATGGCAGGCTGCCTCAGTGAGTTCTTCTTAAGCGACAGGGAGCATTTTCAATGAAGAAAAATTCTCCCATTATCTAAGCTAATGTGACTGCAGCTAAATCTAGTCTTAAGAGTGTCTACTAGCATGAAATTCTTTCTCATTGTTGCTTTCTTTCAAGCTACAGGTCAACGAAAAAAGAATACTATCACCCTACATATTTTTAGCTGAAAGAAATACTCAAACTTTTGAGCTGATAAATGACAGCACATTTCTTAATATAGCTGTGTCCAGTAATCTTAAATAGGGGAAATTTTTGCTGTGTTTCCTGAAATGTATGCATTTGTGCTCAGACTAACCTTGCAATGCCTCTTCTTTCTATTTTGCTTTTGATGGTTATTATTTCTGTGCAATTACCTTTATTTTGAATGCTCCAGGAGAGAAAGAGGCAGTATTCTCCTTTAGCTGACAAAAATTGAAATGACAGCTGAAAATCAGAACAATTAAGACATTTATCCTTAAGGGATGACAATACAAAAAGATGTGTGTTTGATGTTTTGTTATGCCTCCAAAAACTCTAGTTAAAAAAAAAAAAACACCACCTTTTTAACAGGTTGCTGATACTTATGAGTCACTTCTTTGGTTACACTGTCTTGCAAAGAGAGTTAAAAGTGAGGTTTTCTAGATATCACTTTAGAGCCAAAGTTTTTGACAGACAATGTCACTCATTTCAAATTGTTACGTGAAAAGTAATTTCTGAGAATAAATGATGGTTGCTACACAGTTCATGATACCAGTGATTTTCTCCATTTTGTTAAGATTTTGTTAGCCTTTAGGTGCTAACGCTTACTTTGTGAAACAGGGGCAGAGTGTGAGGTTCCTCTTCCTTTCTGCTCACACGTGTACAGCAGCTGCTGCTGAAACCCAAGAAATGGCTTGAAAAAGTCAGAACCTTGATTCACCGAGACTTCACTGCACAAAGTCCCACCTGCAAAGTTCCCCAAATCATCCCTGCTGTGGAAAAGGGTAAGGCTTGATGGAGTAGTCTTCAGAACTGACAAGCCACCTGCTGGACCCAAGACAGGCTTTGTTTGTGAAGTATTTATGAATTTTAGAATAAGTATCACTCATGTGTCCCCTCTCTGCAACTAGAGCTTCATGTGACTACTGTCTTTTTTTTAGAGCCCCAGTAACTTAGGTCATGAAGCTACATCAGTATCTTGGCTTCTATTCAAGAACATCTAATGCTTGAAGCAATTAAAAAATGTGATTTATTATTTGTAATAGTATTATTTTAGCAAGGTATAATTCATTCATGTTTAATGAGTCAAGTCAGTAATAAAAGAATTTCAGTTGCTAAGAAGTTTTTTGTTGGATTTTTGGCTGTGACCTGAAAGGAAGTAAGGGAGCAATTTAGCCAACAAAACGAAGTAATGTCTCAGTTGAATTCTTGACTTTGATCATCTGTTCACCTCAGGGTTCTCTTCTGAAGGGAGAAAGCAGAGGAAGAAAGAAGTGAAACTTCAGTACTAACAACTATATATGTGTTTTTTTCTCTAGTGAAAGAGGTTTAATGAGCCCTTAAGGGAGGCCAAGCCACACAGCAGGGAGGAGTCCGTCACCTTATAACGTTTCAGAACAAGGTGTGGACTGCTAAGAAATTGTAAGACATTACCAGGAGAGAAAATGAATGAGGCTTCCTCCTCCCCCCACCACGAATTATCTACTAATAGAGTCTAATCACTATTCAAAATGAAATAGAGGGTCCCAGATATTCAGGTTGGAAGGAGAGATGACTCTAGTGGCACAGCACACACTAGATATTTCTATTTTGCTGCTACTCAATCACAGAAACATTTTTCATGATGTCAAAAGAGAGCAGCATCCAATGTTATTGGCAGAAGGTTAAAAAATGACTGTGGAATGGTGAGTATTGCTGTAACTCTGTGATGTGATACCTAGCTGGATAACAAAAGTTTTAATTGTTTTAAGAAAACTTTGACCGGAGTATGTTTCCAGGTTTGCGTACCTTAGAGCTTTAGCAAAGTTTATTTCTAGAATCAAAATTTACACACTGCATCTATTTAGTTTTTAAATTTGGAATAATAGTGTGAATTGAGAGTTACTCGAGAAGATACCCAAAGAATGTTATAAAACTGTCTATACAATAGGGTATGCTAAATGATTTACATTTGACTAAATCTTCAGAGCTACAGCTCTCCTCAGCTTGGTAATCCTCAATGAGGAATAAATAAAACCTTAATTAAAAAAAAAAAAAAAAGGACTCATCTCTTCTATTTCCTCTTCATTCTTCACTGGAAATAAAGCAGTAGTTGATGAATTCAGAACTTTTTTTCATGCTTCACCCTGCTTGTCTTGCATTAGATTATAGTAGTAAAGTGGAACATCTAATGTGGAACTCCAGTGGGAGCAGAGACAGACATTTCAAAGATGAAAACTTCAGAGACAGCAACACAGGGGTGTTTTTGCTACCATACATTATATATCATATGGATATACATATATAACAACTTTGAAAACAAACCGCGCAGCGAACATAGAAAAGTTTGCTAAGTTTTTACACGTAGCTCTTTTCATTACTCTGTACTGACAAATGTGTGGATTGAACTCTTGTACAATTTAAGCTGCAGCATATGTTTCTCCAGTGTTTGCTTTTTATATATCTATCACATTTTATTTTGCTGTTAGCATATGCATGTTTTTTAGGCCATGTCTTGTTGTTAGCTTTTCTTCCTCATAAATTCCTGGAGGACTAGGTCTGGCTGAAAATAAAACTGTTTTTAATAAAAAATATTTTCTATAGCATTAAGATTAATGGTAGAAAATAACAGCCTGCTATGAATTCACCTTAATCAAATGTACAGGGACTACCCAGTCTGCTCTTTTGCCAGTGGCCTTCATATACTAACAACTTGTAGAAGGGGGAACAAGACATCTGAGAAATAAGCACGTAAATCTGAAGAGGAAATTTAGCCATTGGTGTGCTATTTGGGCCTGACTAGGCTACCTCGGAGAAAGAATTTACTTAAGCCAGGCACCTGTCCCTAGAACAGGGAGTGATTTAGCTTAGCACCAGCTGAAAGGCTCTCTTCAAACTTGTCTGCAAGTTTATGAGTCCCAGAAGGCGACAGCTGAGACCTTGTAAGGAGAGGGAAAGAGGAAGGAAATATATGCTCCGAATACACTGGTGCTCCTTCTCCTATCTGACTACTGATAAACGTCCTTTCAGGAAGTGATTCTAAAAGGCCTTCATGCCTTCTTCACTGTGCCTTTTAGAAAAACAATATTTTCAGACTGGAACATACTATATTAAACAGCAGATAGGTAAACAGATTCTCTGGTTCTCTTTCCTTGTACACTTACGGAAGAAAATAGAAGAATCACATTCCAAAGACTATTTAAGTATTTGCGGTGGCCCAGCTAAGTAAAAGAGGGGAGGAAAACTCAACATATTCTAGAAATTCTTAGCTTGAGTTTCTGCTTGATGATGCATTTGCCCTAGTTCTGCCTTATACAGACTTATGAATCACTGTCTGACGACACACACAATTCCCCTGCTTTCATCTCCATGGTCCAGACCACAGCTCATGCTCTTCTTGTCATCCTGTGTACTGACCAAACATTTTATGAACAGATAAACACTTGCAAGAACACACACAAACATATGCTTGCTACAAGAGGGGAGCTTTGACTGTACTAATATAACCAAGATGTGCAGAACTGAAGGCTATTAGAGTGAGCTGTTATGTCTTGTGGATTAAGCCCTCACATTGCACACAGTGCACTTTTCAGGGTTTTAATTTCCATGTTATCTAGCCTCATTCCATGTGTTGAATACCCATTTGTGGTTGGAGTGCTTTAAGTGCATTCCTGGAGCAAGTCTTTTATTTTGGTTTCAACCAGAAGAAAATCAGATCATGCTGTCCAAGACCTCTCCATAATGCAAATCATAGCACAGAAGCAGGGGAGAAATAGGACACTAGCTTCAAAACACTAATACAGATATTTTAAACCTGACAAAGGTAAAAATGAGAACGAAAAGATAAGTTACGATCTCTTTCTACTACCATTCAAAGAGTAAAAACAAACAAACAAAAAACCCAAAAAACTTTACCGATAAAATAAACAAACAAACAAAACCCCAGGCAAACAGGTACACACCTCCTTTACCCAGCTCTGCTGGCACTGTTGAGTATTTCCAAGTTTCTTGCCCTTGGAGTTTTGAAGTTCAATCCTTTTATTTTAAACATATTTGTTTTAAACTTCAATTGTTATAAACATTTCCAGGCCATTTTTTTTGGCCTCTGTTTCTTCAGAGGATTCCATTGGAATCTACATACATTATACATTTTTAAAAAATACGTTGTAATGGCTGGTATTTAAAAACAAAAGAAAATAGAAAACTTTGCATATCTATATTACAAAATAAATAAAACCTTACTGATTCAAAAGATCTCATTTTGATCTATTTATAGGTGTCTGTTAAATTATTCAGCAATAAATGTCCAAACAGTTTGTAGCTCACAGGCAAAGCATTACTTGTTCTGGCTTTATTATCCTCTCTCCTCCACTGTCTAGACTGTAAGGAGGCATAGGCACTCCTAAAATTTCAGCAGTCAATGATGAAAGATCCTTCAAACTTCCTTCCGTCAACCTTTTAGCTACATATTTGTTTCCCTCAGTTCTCATTTGCATTATAGTGAGTAGGGTCTTACTTTGAACTCGTACAGCACCTTTCATCTCAAAAGCTCAAGGCAAGTTTAACGTGCCTATCTTGAAATCTATAAAACTTATTTTACCCAGACGGAAATCTCGGCAGCTGTGTGAATTCAGAGTATCCGATTAGGATACGGGAGGAAAATAAAACAAAAACCCTGTGCGTTCCAGCCAAGTGGATCGGGGCTTTTAGACGCAACCACGATACAAAGGAAGATTTAAGTAGAGAAACTATGTCCTAAAAAAATGAGGAGGGGGGAACATGAAATAGAACCGCCGTACCTTCTTTAGGGACATGCTGCAGAAGTCAGAGCATGTTTAAGCATATCCAAACCTGTTGGTTGGTTCAGAAAGCTTGTACTGAGCTCTGAGGTACTGGTGAATGGGTTTGCCCCAAACATCCTGATGTTTATATATAAAATACATATTTAATTTGAATAGAACAAATAGCCTATAGATAATCTTAAAATCATCCTACCAATAAGATATCAAGAAAAAAAATCTGCTTTTATCCTATTTTACCACATCATTTTGTAAGATTTCTTTAAGGAGAACGTATAGAAAGTGATAGGAAGGTTCACAATTTGTTTCCAGGCCTCCCATGAAAACAGAAGAACGAAAAAGGGATGATATATTGCACGTAAAAATAGACTTCTATACACAAACTTTCAGATATTATTCTTCATGTTTCGTTTTACACATAGCACAGAGAGAAAGGCATCTTAAAAACTGAGAAAACAGAACATCTTGGTAAAATAGTTTTTCTTGTGAACTTATAGTAAATTTATTTTTAAAATAACAATTTGGGGGCAAGAGAAGCTGTCTCCCTTTAATGAAAGAAGTGGTCAGGTGACCAGGAGTCCTGGGATGTTTAGATACATCCACTACTGAGAACTGTCTAATCATTCTCTCAAAGTCAAGAATTTAGGATTATGAATCCTAATTGCTTCTTTACATGTGTCTCCCTATTTAAACTTACTGTTAATAGAATATATTATGAAACATAGGGCATTGGCTGTATTTCAGAAGACATCAGGACAAATAAGACTCTCTCTATCATGTTTTAACGTTTAACATAGTTTCCCCCACCTTATGTGTATTCGATTTTGGAAGGCGTTTCAAGTATCCAAGCAGTGCTGACACGCATTTCAAAAATAAAACAGCAGCCTGCATTCATGCAGAATACATGTGTGAATTCTCAATAGAGCTATCATTTAAGACAAATCAGAATAGAAGGAAAATAAAACAACTTTATTTCAGTTTCTTTGGCTTTGTCTCCATGAGACAAACAAAACCATACACTCACAAAACCACACACATCCCATGCTTATGCATTTATCCGGCTGCTTTTTCCTGAGATTTGTAGCATACAGACAGAAATGGATCTCTGAAAAACTGAATAGACCTAAAGTAAATGTTAGTGATACATCTAGTGATTCTGTCAATTCAAAGTCCTTTCTTGTGATGACAGACTGTGGCTTTTAAATGAGTGAAGCGGTCAAGTCCTCTTAGGCATAACTAAGTACATTGGATTTGAAACAGTAACAATTCAGGGAGATCTGTTGCCCATTTTCATGCAGGAAATCAAACTAGATTATCTCGGTTGTACTTCTGGGGTTTTAGAAAATAATCAATGGACCATTTGGTGTTCCATCTCCTTGCGAGACTGGCACAGTTTCTTCTCTGTGTAAAACAGTCGCTGAGACTCCCTTTACTCAACACGACAGTCAATAACATTACTGCTGTTGCACCTAGACATGCTTTATTTTGATACATTAACTTGTATGAAAAGGTGGCCTGATAATAGCAGGTGATAATTCTGATAACTTCAGAAAATATACTGGATGCTTAAATCAACTATTTTTTAATTATTTGCTCTGCTATGGTAAACCATCATCTTAAAAAGGCCTCAGACTTAAAGAACCTTCTATAGACTGAATTGCAGCTTTGCCTGTATTGTTTGCAGTTTTGTGGACGTGCATATACTCTGCAATGATATCTAGTGACTGTATGTAAAATCACTTGCAGTATGTATGGTCTACATTAATGTAGAAAGAGTTTCTTGGTGAGCAAATTTTATCTCCTACAGAGAGAAGATAATGAAAAATAATTTCTACCTAATCACTAATTTTAAACCTTCATTGCACTTTATCCAAAAAAAATTTTCAAAGCTGTCAGTTTGACTGTAGGATTTTTTCCCCAACAACCACATTTTTTAAATATGAAATTTAACTTTAATAGAATTCTCTTTAAAGAACGTGGGGAACATGAGAGAAGGACGATAACAACAAAGCATGCACATACCCCTACGAAACATGCACATATACTCATTTAAATGCAACATGGAGCAAAGCTTGTTTTATTCTCCTAGTGAAATAAGTTAATATAGCAGTTTCTCTCTCACTGGTGAAAACAAAATTGGTCCTTTCACAAATAAATTGCCTGTATATTTTAAAATGAACTAATTTCTCACACATAGATTTTGTTTGTACTTTCACAGATTTTAAAAAAAAAGACTTCTTCACCATCAGTGCCATCCATGCAACTCTCCTCTCTCACTGCCCCCCCTATATTCACAAGTTTATCGATGAGCTGTTTTTTAATATCATGTCCTTGATGCATTTTTAGAATATTTTCCTTTTAAACAAGTCAATTGTTTTTAAGCAAACAACTGTAAACACTGTAACAGTAAGTTACTAGCTGCTCAGTTACTAGTGCTCCAGGTTAGCATTGGTAGTGAGGCCACTGAAGCTATTGCATGCAGAAAATGAACTTTTTTAAAAAGTTAGTTTAAAAAAAAGAAAAAGGAGGAGGGAGGAGGAAAATGAGGCTATCTCATTTAGTTAACAGGATCATCTCATGTTTACTCCATGTCTCCATGCCCACCCAGATCAAGGAGTGGCTCAGCTTGTGCCTTATATGAGTTGAGCAGAGCACCGTGGCTGCTGCTACCACAATCCACTGAAATTCCTCCTGGTGCACAAGTTTGTCCTCAGCCACTTCACACCAGTTAATGAAATGGCACGTCACAGACCTCACGCTCTATTGGAAGTGATAGCATCACGGGAACATCATCCCTAACCCTTCCTGGCAGATACAACCCACCACTGACCCCATTTGCAAACTGCTTGCTAAAATGGAAAGTGGCTTTTCACACTTTGGAGGACCCTTGGCTCTGTGGTGACACCCAGAGACAGACAAAGTCTCACAATCAAGAATATGCCGCTGCCGCACACCTTCAATGCCCAGTAGAGAGGGCAGCTGCATGACTCTGTGCTTCCTGGAAAGCAAGGGAAAAGTGGGAGAAAAGCCCCCTCAGCTCCTCACAGCTTTTCCTTCTAAATAAAAGGCAAATCTCCCAAAGTATACTTGCTGCTGCTTGTGGATATTTGCTGCAGGTGGGATATGAAGCATGGTCTTGTACTGTGCCAGTACCACGTTATCAGCCTGTATGCCACTGCCTTTGGGAGAGAGAAAAGCTCTACAAATGGAGGCCTAGGAAGGCAGCATTATTATGGCATGGCACATGCTCACCTTACTGAACTGTGTAACCAGAACTGGACACTCGGGGCAGAAGAGAGAGAGATACTTTCTGATGTATTCAGTTGTTGCACAGATTTTTTCCCCACAGCTCCTGATTTCCAGCACCTTCCTTCACCTTATTTTATTCCTAGAGTACCCATGCAGAAGATCTCCACCATCATTTTGAGGACCTGCACAGAGAGCATGGATGATAGCAACTAACCCTCAGCAACTAAGTAACCTTATCTGAAGAAGTTCACCCTTTTAGATCAAGAAAGAAATTGTCCTTCTTTTTGACAATGGAGTACCTTATTATCAGTTATCACCAAAAAAGTTTTTAATGCAGTATTTTATTCTAATGATATTCTATTTTAAATATTTAAGGAAAAATATGCTGTGTTTATCATAAATTTCAATGAAGTCATACATGTGATTATATTCATTTTATTAGCTTTCATTATTCTGAAACTTTTCATACAATGCAATAAAACTGAACAAGTGGAGTCACTTTATTCCTGATGCATTTAATAGCTTAGATTATTATTTCTTTAAAGCAACATTTTTTTTTCATTTAGTTCCAGCTAATATAGCATGCTTTGTGTGGGAGATCCTATCTACTTCTTTCACCTGAGTGCTAATGTATTTGATCTATCAATGCCATCAAAACTGCTAATCTTTTTTTCCAACCCACATTTGCTTTCTTGACTAAATCTATTCAGTTAATAACACATTCCAGGTACTATCTTGAGACTATGCCTTCAAAATAAAATAGGAATATAAAGTATTTAGACTAAGCAGTTTCTTTTAGGTAGATTTAAGCATACATTCATACACTTGAATGATTTGCAAATGATTACTTATTGCAGTTCTTTGCTGCCCAAAGTATTTGAGATTAAATAGTCTATTAATATTATAACTCAAATTCAAACACATCTAATTAGATCACTTGTAATCACAGAGATAAATAATCTCACCACACCCTCTTTTCCTATTCCATATTCTTCCTTAAAAAATAACTTCATATTCAAACTTTAGTAAATAGATAATTTGCATTTGAAAACATTTTATTTTGCTTACATACTTTTCATCAGAAGGAAATTTACAGTGCAGTGGAACCTTAGAAGTAGCTTCCAAATTAGACAAGACACTCAGATTTAGAGTAATCCTAGAATAATTCAGGTTGACCAAAAACTGTCAGGTAGCTCATTTCAACACAAGTTAAAAAAGTGGAACATTAAGTTTATGCTATGTTTTATTGACCTGTGAAATATCTTTTCTTCTTGTTCTTTTCCCTCTTTACTAGAACTTCACTCCTACTCTCAGTCATTCAGCAAAATCTTTTAGGGGGAAAAAAACAAACAAAAAAACAACCAATCATTGGAGCATGTATTTTCAAACTTTGGCTGTCACTTAATCCACAGTCTTTTGTGACTTTCCATTAGTAACTCAAACATGTAGGTCAATACCTTTACAAGGTGGTTTTTCAATGGGAGATAAAGGAAAAAGGTATCCAGCTGGCACTGAATTTCACATAATCACATTCTTTTGTGCCAGTCCATACGTTATATTTTACTATGAATCTGGTGAAGATTGTGCAGCATATTTAAGCTGTGTCATATGTTGCATTCTACTCCATTAATAATGGTCAGAAGTATTTACTGTTGGCAGTGATAATTCCTGGTATATATTCCTTATTCTGAAAAAGCACTTACATAAGGATTTTATTAAAAAAAAAAAAAAAAACAGAAAAGATAACTAACTCAATATTCATGGTTTGATGAAATGTAAATTTGGTTTTATAAAAAATTCATATTTTTATATTGTGTGCTACTTGGCTTATTATATTGATAGTTATATCGATATTGATGATTATTTTACAAATAACTGTCAAAGATAATTGTATAGGCAGCATAAGATTTTAAGTGTAATATTCCTAAAAACACATGGCCGTTTGGAAATACATTAGATATGTATGTAATAACAAAAATATTCTTGCACTATCTGGACTTTCTCCTTATTTAATATTGGGCATTATGATATAATGAATAGTGTAAAGAGTAGCTTAATCCAATTTTAAAGCTAGAGTTTGATTGCTGCTTTGTTTAAACAGATATACGAGGGCTGAGGAGATAGAACAGCATGAGCTTCATGCTGTTCTATCTCTAGGTGAGAAGAGTCGAAGACCTCCTAATTGTTGTGCTGAAACTGAGGCTCCGTAATGGACTCTTCATTTTAACAGTGTACAGCCTGAATATGCTGCCATAGTGGCAAAAAAGTTGCTTGTATTTTGGGCAACTACAACACCTCATCTGCATCCCACAGCACAGGAGTTCTGCCAGAGCACTAACTAAAGGTACCATTTGTAATGCAAGGAGTACGTGCTTTAGAAGTAAAATAAAATAATAGAATAAGAAAATAATAGCCTTTTTGATTATCAAGTTCACCTCGAATCGCTGCACCTGACTGGGAAACATGGCTGCTTTCTCCTTTTTCTGTCTCAACAAGTTTTTCCTGGTCTGTCAAAGTACTTCTGTGTTAGTTAAAACACAGTAGTTTAGAAGTCCTTTTTGAAGTATTGCTAATTGACATATCTGGAGAAACTTTAAGACTATTTTAAGCTGTGCAGAATTGAGCCAGACCTCTGCCATCTACAAGAAAGCACAAAAGTTTATTTAAATCCCTTATTTCTCTATGCTGCTGGCTGCACTGAGGACACTTACGACCACTCTGGGAACTGAGGTAAAATACTTCATTCAAACACATCTCCCAAAATTTCCAGATTCACTAAAAAAAAAAAAAAAAAAAAAAAAAAAAACACCCCAAAAACCCCACCACCACTACCTGACTTTTTAGGACAGTGTTGTTTACCATGACTAATTTATTAGATAATTAGAACAATTCTAACTAATTATCTACCCTAGGCAAGAATATGTTCATAAAGTGGAAAGAACCTACTTAACCCAGATACATTATTTGTGCTCTCAGCAAACCTAAGACTATTGGGAGAGGGGAAAGACGGGCTGACAGGGAAGAAAAGTTTTCCCCTCCTATCCATGTTGCAGACCACATTTATATAGGAAGTCTGTAAGACTTCACATGACTTTGGTACTTCCAGTACTTACTGCGATTACTAAAACCTACACAATCTTGTTGTTAAAGTCCAGAGCACAATCTGCTCTGCTGAATTTTTACAACATTTGAGAAAAGCATACTAATGGATGTGCCTCCCAAATTCTGGCATCATAACCACTCCTGAATACAATTCATAATGGTAGCAAAATGACACTTCTGCCTCAGCCATGACACAAATATAAGCAATTAGCTATATTTATAAAGCAGGCCTAAAAGGGAACAGGAAAGTGAGT
The DNA here is from genome assembly GCF_040807025.1 of Struthio camelus. Lineage (NCBI taxonomy): Eukaryota > Metazoa > Chordata > Aves > Struthioniformes > Struthionidae > Struthio > Struthio camelus. The sequence goes on from NC_090942.1 coordinate 48,740,013, forward strand.
TTGGAGTACTAAAGATATATATTTTTTAAGTCCTTAAGTTTCAAATGTTTTTAGTAGATTTTTAAGTAATAATGTTTCAGTGATGTTCTATATCACTAAGTGCTATGCCTGACTAGTCAGAATGCAGATAAGTAGTTAAAGAAATAAACCCCATATCTTAATGTTCTTCTTTCTTTTTTACTGTTTTATATATTTAGAATATTTTACCCAATTAGAAATGAAAAAGGAACTTCTTTCTGCATGGATAACACACACACCATATATGCAAACTGTTCAGATGGATGGACTCCATTTTAGTTCCTTGTTGTGTACCACGTGTTGTGTGATATGCTCCTGTGAAAAGGTGCGGCAGAGAGTAATTTGCCATATCCTAGCTGCTCACTTAGGTCAGGGGAGATTATTCAGTTTGGGGATATTTGCAGAGCACAGAAGGCAGCAGACAAAGAACGAGTGAGAAGCAGCAAGCAGAGATTCAGGGACCCCGAGAAGACCAATGAGCAGACACACAGCCGATACAGAAGATTTTTCTTGAAGATCCAGGGGGAACCTGCGTGGAAGCTGCTTCACCCAACAGGTCAGTGAAAGCTGCTGTTCTAAAAGCAAGACTGGAAGAAAAGAACAAACTTGGAAATACATAGGGGTCAGAAGGGCTTATGAACTCTTATTATTTCTACTACTAGTTTAGAACTAAATAGGTAGGAATTTAACTTCTAACTGAAGTTAGCTTTAGTGACTCAGAAGATAACACTTCTGATACACAGGATACTGTAATTACATCAGAATTTGCGTAGTTTTTATTTGGGATCTGACTCAAACTTCTGCTTGAAGTAAACAGAATATATAGCAGGGTCAACAACAGAACAGTCATGCTAGGTCTCAAGCATCACATGACAACACACACTACAATGAACAGCTTGCCTCCTTTTCTCCATTTTTCCTGTTAGCGCACTTAGTCCTGATAACTATCACTTGCTCTGATAATCCATTTTACATAAATTTCTTCTTTCCATAAGTTGTCATAACTAGTACAGCTCCATCACACTTTCCGTAACAAGAGGTCTGATTCTACCTAGGAGTTGGGATATACAAACCACCAATTGTTTTATGCCTGCTCTGGGCTGAGGAAGAGAATATGGTTTAGGTGGTCATTAATAGCCACCTGAAACCCTGATTATATAAGCAAACTCACTGCTGTTAGTCAACAGGGGAAAGTTGCTACTCAGATCCTTTTGACTAGAAATTTCACCCTTAGCTGCATACTTCCATTATCATATGACATTAGGAAAGCAAAGGCAAATAAAAAAAAATTAATGCAATAACAGGTTGTGTTGATTTATTCAATAGCTGCTATAGAGTGTATTAGCTAAACTGACTGTGCCTTAGGTCTGCTCCATTCTAGTTTTAATCTGCTCTGTCCTTGCAATACATACACTTGATTAAGAAGACAACAAATTACTACTAGCAACAGAGTAAGTAAGTAACTATCCATTTTTGATCTTGTGTAGTTCCTCACAGCAGGAAACTGGGATAGGCCTATACCTAGCACGTGTATGGCTAAACTTATATTTGTCAAAGCTCTAAAGCTGTGCCATGGCATGCATGCACACCTATCTTATGTTAAGCTACTAAAGACAGATCTGAAATATAATTTTTTGAAATGTGTTTCCTAATGAGTTGCTCAAGTTTTATGCAAATATAAATATGTAAAATGCAAATATTTAGGCTGATGATTAAATTGACATGGCTCCTTGTATACAAGGAGCTCTATGGAGATCAACAAAGTATTTAAGTTAAACATACATGCAACTGTTTGCAAAACTGATCCTGATCATTTTCTGACTGCAAAAAAGTGTTATTTCTGAGGGACTACCTATTCACGTGAAACAGAGATAAAACAACAGTAAACTGAGGAAATAGAAGTGACAAAGACTGTTCTTGCCTATTAGTCATTTTATCTTTTATAGTAATTCCACAGTATTACCTATGCCACAAAACTTCCTACAAGCTATAGTAAAATCAATATCATATTCTCTATTTGTTTTCAGCTAAGTGGGAGACCATTTATCAGAGAGAAGAAGATCAGCTGTCAGATTAGTAAGTGTTCTTTAAAAGCTTTCATTTGTATGCTCTCTCTGGAATTAAGTAATATATACAGATACTACCTATTCCTTCACAACTAGTTTATACTTCTATTTCTTCCTCCAGTAATAATTAAAAATATGAGAGGAGAAGTAGGAAGCAGCCATAACATTCTATGGCTTAAATCTCACACGACAAAGCGTAAAGGCTTCGTTTGCTTTTCTCTTTACTAAGTATTTTTTTTTTTCCTCTCCCATTTGTCACTGTTTATCAGTTTATGCAAGTCATAACTACCTTGCAAGGGAAACAGTATCAGTGCATTTGCACAGTTCGGCAAGGGGGTCTTAATCTTCCCTGTTTTTCCACAAGTAGACCTAAACTCTGGGGCTTTCAATGAAGGGGACAGAGCATTAGTCTTGTGGGAATACTGTTGCACTTCATGATGTCTCACACAGAAGAAATTGAGAGAAGCATTCATAAAAGTTCAGTTTAAGAGGGTTAAACTAATTAGAATATAATGTACCACTGAAAATATTGATTGTTTGTGCTATTAAAACTCTCGGGAAATCTGGCTCAGCAATAAAGCCCAGCTGTTGCTATTCACTACATTTTGATTTTGGAGCTCTTGCAGTTCAGGGAATACTAAATGGATGCAGCTGTGAATTGCTCTGACAAGCAACAGTTTGCACCTGGGGTGAAGTAAAAGTGAGCTGAGCTATTACTATTTTCTTCTTCCACTTGCCATGTCCTTCCATAGCTTGCTGTTTAAGAAAAAAAGTACTGTATGGATATTAACACTAATCCTAAATTGGAAACACTGGTATAAGGAGTTGTTCTCAATTGTTTTTTAGTTCTCCAGGTGGCTATGCAAAATAAATGCAAATAGAATTTGGTCTTACTAAAACAGGGGACTCTACATACTCTATCTCTACATCAACTCCACTGTGAGACACAGTTAAAGCAGTGAGAGCTGTTTGAAGAATCACAGTAGAATAAGCATACAACACCCAAAATTGTAATACCACTCAAAAATTCTACATGGTAGATTTCCCAGGTTTTGCAGATACTAGCAGCTGAGACTAAAACCTCTACCCAGTAAGACGAAGATGTATTGTAAAACTCTACAGTGTTTTATGTTAATTTTAATGTTAATATTTCTAACTATTGCAGGCTTTGCCACCTGCAAGAGTAAGGCAATAAGGCGTACAAGTAATTAAGAAGGTTACAACTTATCTAAATTAGTGAGCTAGAAATAAAGCATTTTTTTCATCTTATTTCTCCCACCAGGAACTTCTTGGGTGTAGATCCTAGCAAAATGAGAACACTTATGAAATAGCAATACCACCTAGGCATTGGACAGATTAGTGAAGCACCCTCCTAGTTCAAAAGGATTATACCTCCTTCTGCCAACAAAGGCATTCTTAGACCACAACTACCCATTTTATTCTTCGGCATATTGTGATAAGAAGCTTACACAGCCTTTTAACTACACATACTACAACAAGTCACAAGATTTTAATCAATTGCCTTTTTATTAAGCAGACCTTCATCATCATAATCAGTATCAGACTGCCAAAAAGTAATACAAATGCATTTGGTGAACCTGTACTCTGGACTGACAAAGCAAGCTAGAAAAATAAAACAGACAGCTTCATATGGTGTGAAAAATATTTCCTTAACAGGAGGCACTAAATTTGACTAATCAATCATTCAGTTCAGGAAGCCTAACACAAGCTAAACCCCACCACCAAAGAAGAGAGAAAATAAAATAAAAAAAAAAAGCAAACCTACCTGAAGGAAGTAAATACATCCTCCACACACAACTGACAGAAGCTTCCATATTTCACAGCCAGACTGAAGCAGTGGGACTAAGTGGGTTGGAGCACATTGCTTTTCTGCTTGATCCTACAAACAGCTGTGTGTGTTCTTGATTTACCACATGTGAGTAATTCATTGAGAGTGTTTACCTATGGAATTACTCACATACATAGTTGTTTGAAGAACTGATGTCCAATTCGTCCTCAGGGAAGTTAAATGTAGGGCAGCACCAGTGTAAAAGTGCTGGGCAGGGAAGAATGGAGAACATAGCTGTGGAAGGAGCTTCTTTTCAGCTGTTTAGAGGACTTGGCTTTGGTTTAGTGGCACCAAGCAAGTTGATCAGCATTAATTCTAATCTTTAAATTATAAGTGCAGAATTCTTATTTTTCCAATAAAACAGCCCTTTTTAAAAATGGAATTCTAGAAATTAGGATATTTGGAGAAAAAAGTAAAGAATTTTTTTCCCCTTTTCAAAGATGAAAATATTGATCATTACCTAAGAACTGATGGTTTAATTTTTCTATCACAGATCTCATTTACTATGAAATAGAAAGTTATAACTCTTACAATTAAAAAAAGAAAAGGTAAATAAAAAGATTATTCAAACAGGTCTTAATCCTATGAGATATTTTATTTTCATTTGGTTCAGTGGCACTTAAAAGGGCCACTTCAGTGGAACTTTGTGCTTCAAAGTATTGAGCTCCTGCACATCTTTTTGTTTTATTTGCTAGCAAGTTCTTTCCAAATCCAGCCTCAAATCCTCTCCCTGCTTCAATTCCTTTCCTTTGTGCAAATCAGGCAGTCTTATTAGCCTGCCAGCGAATACATCAATGAAAGTTTTACTAATGAGAATGTTTCAGAGCCTTTTTTTTCAAGGACACATTTGTTGTTCAAACCATTTAAAATTAATCAAACTGGATAAACTGTAAAGTACTACCTGGCTCAAGCCAGATTTGCTGTCTCCAGGACCTGCTGCTCCTGCTTCTATCATCTACAGAAATGTATGCTCAGCCAACTTTTTCAGCTAATTGGTGAGGGAAACCTTATTTAAGCTTTTGCCCACTGTTACAACACAGCCAACAGAGAGGGACAGGTTAATATAAGAGAAAACATAGGCAAAAAGTAAAAGCTGTGCCCCTTGTATATACTGGCATATATTATATATTTAATGAGTTCATAACATCTCAAAACAGACCTTGTGCCCTTTCTGTTGACACCTCTCCTACGCATGATTCTGCCTACTACATTATCTTTGCTTCCTGCTGCTCTCCACCTTAATTTAACAGCCTGATGTTCTTCTCAGTTAGATAGAATCCAATTAAAATGGTGATATCAAAATTTAAAATTATGTTCTTGTAACAATGTATTTTGACAAGGACATCTTTGATGGCAAGATCAGATTGAGGCACACTGGTGAAGATGAATGTACTTGCTTAATGGTTAGAGCATTCACTCAGGATTCACTTTCTCCTTCTATAGAAAGCTGAATTTGGGTTGGTTTGGTGTGTGCCTGTTTGTTTTTGTGGGATGGCTGAAACACAGTAACCTTTATTTTTTGTCATTGACTCATTAAAAGCCTCATTCAAAAACGGTAGAAGTACAGTCTGTATCTTTCTTAGCTGGTAAGGATTACAGCCCAGCTTCTACCCTATTCTCCCAGAATAGTGCTCTAGATTTACAATTGCAAGCCATTCAGGTCTCTTTATTTCTGTAGAGGGAGGGGGGCAGTGGAGGAAGACAGAGAAGGGGGGAAAAAAAGATGACTATCTAGTCTTTCCATTCCAGACTAGATTTCTAGTCTTCCTTCCATTTTGAAAGGAAGAAGATTTAACTTCAGGGGGTTTGAGGTTGTGAATCCCTCTGAGCTCTGAATCCCACACTAAATTTCTCTCCTGGAAAGAGAGAGAGAGGTGTATTTAAGATATCTTCTCTGAAGCATTTTGCATTGACTAGTTTAAGTGACAACCTGCTTTCTGGCTATTGTGATTTCTGCTGTTTGGCATGTAACTTTTCATTGTGTAGAGAGCTGAGCTGCCTAATTCAGGATAGCGGATTCCATTTAGATAAGTTATCTTGTTTCACAATACTTTTTTTATGAGCAAAGCCCTTGTGGCTACTTTTTTCATTTAAAGGTGAACTTCACTCAAAACGAATCAGATCAATGAAATACTAGTGCTATTCTCTGCTTATCAGTTGATACAACTGTTTGCAATACACGTGTGCTTTTCTATTCTATAAATAAAATTAGAGTATTATCTTCCAGTTCCAAGTCTTTCAGTGTGCCATTATTCAAATAAACACAAAAAAAGTAAAATTAAAACCAACAATACCTTCATAGACCACATACCACGCTAAAACTGTGAGTGAAAGCAGTAAACTAAAATTTGATGGCGATGGGCATTTCAGAAGGGAGACAAGCAGCAGAGAAGAGCACTTTAAAACAAAATACTGGAGCACAAGGGAGCACTTTCTATAGCAGAGCTGATAATCAGCAAGGCAGAGAACTACACTTTATCACATAATGCAGGCTGCATGGCAGCAAAAGATAGTGCTTCAGTGCCAGATAGAGGCAGCAGAGTGAGCCTGGCAACGCAGGAGAGCACTTTTTGTAACAATGCAGACAAGCAATGTGGCAGCCTTCTTGCTTCCACATAGAATTGATTAAAAAGCTCTATGCTTGAAATAAAGAGCGATCTGATTTTTTTTTAAGTTGGTTGCATACAGAGGTTCCTTTTTGACTATAGGCTTTGTAGGCTATCATCTGGGATTTTGTTTTGTCATTGTGTTAATTGAAAGCTGCCAAAAGATATGTGGCTGTAAAATACACCGATGTCTGTGTAATACAGTGACTTTTCAAAAAATCTCCTCAGAACACCAGAATACCTACCACACCATAATATTTGCATAATTTAAACTTCCTAAGTTTTGATCCTGCTATAATACTTATTCGTCTTGAGTATGACCTACTTTTTTGCACATATATTAATACCTCTTGAACTAAAATACAAAGAGGCAGGCAATAAATGCCTTGGAAGTGGCAGGCGATAAAAGAGAAGTATAGAAGCATTTCTCAGGTACTAGGAAGAACAAAGTCCTGCTGGAGCTAAACCTTGCAAGGGACATTAGAGGTAACAAGAAAGGATCCTGCAGGTATGCTAATTGCAAAAAAAAAAAAAAGTTCAGGGAAAAGGTGGGTCTGCTTGTGGATGAGGGAAACAAATAAGCGAGAGATCACCAGAGAAGGATGAAGAACTCAGTGCCTTGGTCTTCATAGGCAATGTCTACTCTCAGACCTCTGCACGTACCAGTATAGTCTGGGACAGAGATGGACAGCTAACAGTTGGGAGCAAATGGTTAAAACTGCTTAGAGATGTTAAATATGGTTAAATGCCTGGGATTGAACGGCATCCACCTAAATGTGCTGAAAGAGTTGGTTGATGCTGCCTGTTACCTGTGAAAAGGAGTGCCAAGTGGAGGAGGTCCTCATGACTGGGAAAAAATCTGCATTATGACTATCTTAAAGAAAGACAAGAAGGAGAACCTGGGGAATTACAGGTTGGCCAGAGTCATCTCAGTCTTTGGAAAGGAGCATGTCCTTTTGCCATTCATGCAAATAAGGAATCATCAGCATGGATTTACTAAGGGCAGATCAGGCTGGGTCAACCTGATTGCCTTTACAACAAAATGACTGGTTATATGGATGAAAATAGAGGACTGGATGTAGTATACCTTCACCTTTTTAAGCCTTTGACACTGTGTCCCCCAGCATTCTCTTTTTTAAGCTGAGGAAATATAGACTGGAAGAATGGGCTGTTCGGTGGGTTGATAACTGGCTGGATTGCACTCAGAGGGTATTGGTCAATGGTTTAGCATCTGGCTGATGGTCTATAATAAGTGGAGGATGCCATGGCTCAATACGAGGGTCCTTATTTTTGAGCATTCTCATCAACAGCTTAAACGATGGTACAGAGTGCACTTCCAGCAAATTTGCAGATAACGCTAAGTTAGCGGAGTGGCTAACACAAGAAATATCACAGCTTCAGTATATCTGAGGACTGGGCCAACAGAAACTTCATAAGGTTCAATGAAGAAAAGTGCAAAGTTTTGCAATTGAAGCAGAATCAACCTATTTCTGTACTGTCTGGGGGCTGTCTGCCTGAGCAGCAGCCCTGTTGTTGGGCTGAATGTGAGGCAAAAGTGCACTTGCATTGTCAGTAAGGCAAACTGTGTCCATTAGGAACATTGTGGCCAGCAGCCCGAGGGAGGTTATACTGCCCTCTACGTGGCACTGGTGAAGCTGCACCTGGAACCAGTTTATGGGCCTCCTACTTCATGAGGGATGTGGAGAAACTGGAGGAAGGTCTGGTCAAAAGATGGTCAGGAGCCTTTAGCACATGACCTTTGAGAAGAGAGATTGAGGGAGCGCGTTTCTTCCATCAGCTGAAGAGGAAGCTAAAGGGAGAAGTAATATCAGCCTGCAACTAGAAATGACAGAATGAAATTCTTCTCAGTAGTGCCCAACAAAACAACAAGGGACAATGGCTAAAAACTGTAGCTTGGGAGTTTCAGGCTGCACATCGGAAGAAACGTTTCCCTATGAGGATAGCATAGCACTGGTGAGACAGTGAAATAATCTCAAGAATTATCTATGTTAAGCCATGGCTGATGTGATCTAGTGCTCGTGGTAGTATGCTTTGAACTGGAAGCTGGACCTAATGATATCCAGAAGTCCGTTTCTACCAACATCTCTATGTTTCTAAGTTGTGATCCTACTAGATCCTTGCAGTTCACGTAAGAAGTAAGAAAAATAGAACTTCTATTCTTCAAAAAGATCTTATCAGTGTCAGATATTTTTGGCCTGTCTTTCTTAATTTCATGCATTTACTACGATGAAGTTGACAGGTACACCCCAGAAATCTAATAATACTTATAATATGTGTGCTAGAAGCTATAGAATTAGAAAATAGCAAATTTAAAATTGAGAAAAGGAAGTATTTTAGATAGCACACCACTCACTTTGAAGTATATAATAAAAGCGTCATAAAAGCTAAAAGCAAGGATAGCAGGATTCAAAAATCTACATATATAACCTTGTAAAGTAAATAAGAAAGTTATAATTGTAAATTATGTAAACATTTAAATATATAAACAATTAAATTACACAGCAACATGTAACTACAGAAGTTAGGAATAAATTTCTGTATATGTTAGGGAAAAAATATGAAGAGTATATTAAGCCAGATGTATGATTGGTCAAAATTGATGGGCAATTCGTATGATATTGTGACAGAGAGAAGTATAAGAGCCAGCAGCAATATAAAATGTATTACTGAAGGGTAAATACAAAGAGCAGAAATATAAAGAGCAGATGAAACTCTGGTCTGCCTGCAATCAATAACAGTTTTGTCTTTAGGAGTACTTGGATTAAACCCAAGATGATTTGCTAACTGTAACGTTCTGTACTCCTACAAAAATAGCTCATGTAAAATAATTACTGTTCATATCTTTTACCATTTTATGATTATTTTAATATTTTACAAAGCAAAGCATAAAGTAGAACCAACTCCTGATTCTTATTTCTGATTCTATTAAACATATGATAGAAACAAGGTATGCAATGATTATCTGTTCATTCCACAATCCTTCCCACTGTGTTTTCTCTAAAAATAGTATCTACTACATAATGACTCATATAAGGTGATAAAACCTGAGTACAAAAATATGCAATTTTACTTTATTATTATGGAAATATTGATGTGAACATCTTGACGCTGCCTTTGTCAATTCTATGCCACATCAAAGTGGGCAAACTTGACACAATTCCATCTTCCTATGGAAATAAACACAACCAATTACAGGGATCAGTCAACCAGTACATTGACATTTTACAATCAGACATTCCTAAAAGTCCTTGAAAAAAATTGCACATACTATAGTTTGTGAAATGACTGTTATGACTAGAAAATAATTTTCAAAAAAGTAACCCAAATGCCGGTATTACTGCATTTTTACATCTTTTTGCATGACATGCCATCACGTACTTTGTCTGCTAACACACAGTTATAAAAATGAGTGGAGAAAAATAAAATCTGTTCTGAAATGAAAAATGTTAGAAGAACTTTCTTTGACACATTTTGTTCATGGGTAAACAGCATAGTTTTAGAAATACCATGATTTTGCCTCTAAACCGTTTTAACTATTAAGGAAGAGTGCAATAAGCTTTTAGTTTGAAGAAGTTCCTGGTTAAAAACTGATCTTGAATGAGCAAGAAGGAAAGGAGCATAAAAAATGCCTGAGGATAGTGAGAGGAGAGAGAAGAATTATTTAAGAACAAAATTCAGGAGCCCTAGGAAAATAAGATTTCAAGGTGCATGGTGAGAAATGTCGAAAACAACAGAAAGACTGGAAAGAGGCATATGCAAGAGTTCTTGACAAGCAGGTAATTCACTAACTTTTTTCACTGGCAATTTTAAACAAGCTGATGATGAAGGCAAGTGAAGGACACAAAAATAGAAAAGTAGCAGACCAAATATCCACAGAAGCAGTTGGGGACTTAAAGCTTTCTGCCTTAATCTTTTTCCTAAGTAAACAAGCAAGAAAACTCTCCTAACTAGACTGAACAAGTAACCATCTATTCTATGAGTTTTGTGCACCAAATCCTTTTTCTTTAATTCTATAAAGAATGCTTACAAGTCCCTTCAAGGCTTTCTATTAGTGTTGTATTACATTATGAAAGTTTAAAATAAAATTTCATTGACATAGGGCTAAAACAGTGACTAATATATTCCATGGATTTTTCTTTTGACAATGTGCCTCAAGTCTCTTTGTTTTTTAATTTTTCTTCTCTCCACCATGTCTCTGTGAGGTTATATCATAATTTGATTTGCTCATTTTTACTATAATTTGAGCCTAAGGTCAAAAGTTATCCTAACTGTTCATTATAGCTCAGATTTTCAGAAGAGCTGAACAGTCAATTAAAGTAACAATTAATTACCTCAACTTTTGGAAGAACTGCCCTTGTTCCCACTAACATCAATAGCAAAACTCTTGATCAACGTATTCAGTTTTTCATCCTGAATGTTGTTGAGGTGCCTAAAATTGTGGGTGAGGAGAACTATAAAGTCTAGCTATGTTTTGCTTTCCAGATTGCTTCCGATTCACCAATTGATGAACTGAAACTGATAAAACTGTCCTTCAAAGGCCTGCATTTCTTTCTATTTGAAGCTTCTTTCTCAGGGAGACAGAATGCAACTTAAAAAAAAAAGGTAGAATAGATCTTTTATCTTGACTGGGAGGGTATACTGGATACTGTTTTGATACAACAGATTCTTTCCCATTACTGCTTTCATTATTTACCCTACTCTCTTCTCCTCTGCTTGCAACATGAATTCCATACTGTAGGCCCCAGCAAACAGTCTTTACTTCCGTTCAGTAGGGCACACACTTTAAAAAATGTTAATCTTTCTTAAAGATTCTGCTAAAATATTCGTATAAAACATACTGTAATTTTTATGGAACAGTTTTTTTTTTTTTTCTAAGAAAAAATAATTGCAATTTGAAATATGTTTTCATATTATCTTAGGTCATTATTTCACCAACACAATCACAGATTAGCATTCAAGTAGCAGTTACTTCCCAACTGCAAGGTCATTACCGGTAACCTGTAAGGCCATATTATATGTCTAGTGGCATCAAGTCATACATTAATCCTGCTAATTCATTTACCTACCCACTGAATCAATGCTTTTGTAGTAATAGTCTAAATCTTGCTGTACCACGAGTAGTCTGCAGATGCTAAATTACATTGCTTCTGTTGAAAAGGCACATAACTAAAACTGTCAATAACGCAAGATCAGGTGATTTTAATTAGATTTTAATTTGTAAATGCAATTAGAATTGAATTTTTGGAACACTGAAATTTCTGATACAGCTACCATATTCATAGAAATTCTGCTGGCAGATGGAAGACATTAGACTTCATTATTAAGAGGAAGACTTAAGGATGGACTGAAGCACATATTGAAGGATGCTGACTAAGTTTTCAGCCTGTTTTCATTTCCATATCTTCATACTGCCTTATTTTTTGGGAAAAGAGAATATGTTCCACTTTTTTGCAATTGTAGAAGCAAATAATGAAATAAATGATATCTTTAATTGGAGATCGTTGTTGCTTCTCCTTTCCCAAATAAAATGTGTGTAGTAGACAAATGTGGATAGAAGACATTTCACTGGGTGCTGATTTGTGAAAATTTGCTGTTCTATACAGATAGCAGAAAAAAAATCCACAGAGATTAAAAGAAAACAAGGAACCACAAACCAAGAACACCATCAGCTCAAGGAACGGTAACGTCTGTGAAAGAATATATGGACTAAGTCCTCTTTGAAAAAAGCTTTTGCGCTAAGACAATCCTGCTGTTTCTTCCCTGCTTCCTGTTGTGTTTATAGAAATAGCATTTTGTACCATCTTTGAAAACAGTATCACATCAAAGAAACACACCATGTTTGATTTTTCCTCCTAATGGAAACAATCCATAATTCTCTAAATGTGGTAAAGTGCTGGAGACAGAAGGGGACACTGCGTTCTGTTCATTTGATTTGCCTGTTAGGTAAAGAGAAAACACAGCAAAGTATCTGAGACAAGCACAAGCGTGACTTTTGTATTAGATCTGGTCATACAGAATAAAGGTGTTTCTACTTTGGAATAGCTCTTGCCGAAGGGGTGAGAGATTGTCTCAGGTAAGGAGGATACGCTCACCCACTTAACTAAGAGTTATTCTCCGAAAATGTCTGAAAGTATCCGTATTGCCCTAGTCTGCGGGGAGCCAGATAAAACTTTTAATTTTAAGGTGACCATTAGGCATGATCACTAGTGACAAATTTCAGAAAAGCAAAAACACTAGTTGCAGTGTGCTATGTGTTTCATGTGCATTAGTTTTCAGCACAATGGTAGAAAAAATAGGCAAGGACTTTCACTGTAACAATTCTGAATGGCAAAGATAATGTTTTGATTCTTTTCCTCCTTTCACCCATACAGTTCCTTCACTATTGCCAGCAAGATAACCTCAAAACTAATATTTAATTCTTTATTGTTTAAACAACAAAAACTGAGGAGGAAGGGAAAATGAGGCACATATTCCCTTGTCATGTGTATCAAGTGAATAAAAATACTGTGGAAATAGCAAATAAAGTTAGTATTATAGCTATATAGTTATGAAAAGTTTTGTTGATGTGATGCCTGAGACACTAAAAGTTTCACTGTACCGTGCTTACCATTGAATCAATGTTTATCAACATGAACAAGAAAGATGTTTTGGTCCATTAAATCCCTAAACTAGCTTGTTGTTAGAACTGAATCTTAAATGAGCAGCTTGTTAGAAATGTTTCAGGAAACACTTTTTAATAGCTTGACATTTTTGTAAAGCTCAGAAAGCAATCAGAAAAGATTGACTAGGAATCAAACCGACCTGTTTTACTCTTGCCTGTCGCTTAAATGAGATTAAAGATAAAATTTCCCCCAAATAGATGGATGTTTGGTGAACTCTGGAGCCTACTGAGGTAAGCTGAAATAGGATTTCAACAATTACCTTTCTTAGCTGGAACCAGTAGATATAATGAAACTGTATACTTCACTTGCAGGGTTTCAAAGTACCACCTGCTCCACTTCATGTCCTGGGTACATTTCAAAAAGAAAAATCAAAAAAGAAAGTAAAAGTAGAACTCTAAGCTGATAATTAGTCACTTAGACTAGGTTCTCTGTTTTAATATGGAGTCAAGGCAAGCTCCTGGGGAGGAACAGTATTCCTTATTTACCGAAGATGAGAGTAGGAGTCTGACAATCTGTTCTGCATATCTTCACTGATGTAGGAATCTTCAGCAAATCATTTGATTTCAGATTGCTGCTTAGTGATAGGCACCACTATTAAAGCCATTTCAATTTGTCATGTGCCTTATGGGTAATTAATTCCACATTTAAAATTGGTAGAATGCTTTCAGATCCTTAAATAAATGACACTATAAGAAAACCAAGTATAATTATTTGAAGTTTTATTTTGCCATGAACAACTGCAAGCTTCAGAAACAGTAATGATTAGGATATTCATTCATATTATAGGAGATTAATATGTGCATTGCAAGTGCATTCCAGAAAAAAAAAATTGAGACCCCATTATGTGTTTCTGACCTACTTTTTCACACATTTTCATTCCTAAGTCACTCTATTTTTATTGCAGAAAGCTGGAAACTGCGACCGAAAATGCTTCCTGCCCCCCACAACAACTATGGTATTGGAGCTTGTTCACTAACATAGGCAGTGTAGTGTGACATGTCTGATAACATAAAATGTAACTTGAATGGGCAGCAGTTTCGTGTGTGGCTTTAACATGGAAGAGATTGAAATTCTAATGATTTACACCTTCAAAATAAAATCTAATACTTCTTTTATTTTTACTGGATTGCATCATTCTATTACTGCTCACCAAGGTGGCTGAACATAAACACCTTGCAATCAAAATGTGATGTTATGAAGAGTTCAAATTTTGCCTAATTTAAATCAAAGTCTCATCATAAAATATTAGCTACAAAATACATTGTAATCTAAGAACATTCCTTTGAGGTCCTCAAAGGCAGTGTAGAAACCACAAAGAAATTCACAAAGGTAGGGACTAAGAAGGCATGGTACACCAGTTTAGAAAAAACATAGTGAACTTATGAAAAAGGGTAAATTCTTCAGAATGACACAATAACATTTTGCATTCTGGAAGACTGGACATAGTGACAATGCATATTTGAATTTTACTAGTTCACTGTACAGAAAATTTTCTGAAGGGAAAACAAGAAAGATGGTCACCGAGATGAAATGAATTTTCAAGTTATGCAACAAGAATAGAAGACACAGAGGTTCAAGATTTACTTTCAACTTCATCTAGACTGAATGGATAACAACTACAATAGTTGGCATTGACCACAGAAAGAAGTTGGATCTCCAACAGAAACATCTTGCCAAGGGAAATACAGGTTAGACTCAACAACAGCAGAAATTATTATGGGGAACAGCTGATAAAATATTAAATAGAACAAAAGTTTTCAAGTAGCTTCCTCTAATTTTTTTTTTAACCTGAAGCCAAACGTCTGATCTGAAATTTACTAGAATAAATTTAGCTTTTCTTTTTGTCAGCACCAAGTGTGGTCTTAAAGTAAGTGGGAGCCCTGAACACTTAGCAGAATTGTGAGCCCATTTTTAAAGATGGACTGGCAAACTGAACTATTGGTAAGATACGAATGTTCTCAATAACACAAAACAGTGCCTGTGCTTTCTACCTAGCTGCAGGAGGACAACATCTAGATTTTTTTCTAATGTCAGTATGATGCCTTTGCCTTGCTGCTTCCATTGAAATTTAAAGTTCCATCATATATGAAAGCACTCTCTCTTTGATCATCTCCACTTGTTTAGCTGTTGACTGCATTTTTTTTTCTTCATTGACCACCTAACTCCTATAAACTACTTGCCTTTGGCCAAAATCATTTTCCTGTCAATATCTGGAAAAAGTATGCCACCTTTTCAGAACAAAATGAAATATTAAGTGGAGTCTGTACCATGATAACATTGCATATCAAGAAATCTCACTGCATCATAGTAGTAGATATAATTTGAAATTACAGGTCAATAAAGCCATGTTCCTCTTGAAATGTCGATATTTATAACTTTTCTGTTACAACGGTGGAGGATCAGTAAGAAATCAACAGTACCAAAGGATGCTATGCTGACTTGCTTGCCAAGATCAGGTTAGAGACCTGACCTTTATCTATCACTAGAGTTCAAACTCACTGAACAAGGAACATTGCTCTAAACTCTATTCTCATTAAACCTATATAAATCCAAAACAATTCTATTGATTTTTAAAAAATCTCTACATTTTAAATAGTGCAGCTAGGTTTAAAATGCATTAATTTGTTAGACAGCTCATGCACTGTACTGGTGAAAAATCAGAAGGAAAATCAATTCAAAGACAAAATTAAAATTGTATATCTTAGGGTCATTGCAGTTAGGTGTATATGTGTCTGTATGCTCATAGTCTGTATAGTTCTCTCTCCAAATAATGAAGTTGCTTTTCAGATAGAAAAAAAAATCACACACCTGTCATGAGAGCTATATGCCCCTGCTGTAAATGTAAGTGGGCTTTATAGAAGGGCTTTCTTTGTTCTACACTCCTCTTCTGTAGAATGGTAATTTGAAGATTTATACTGCAAGGTGAATGCCTAACTTTTACATCTTTCTCTGCATTTTTTAAAGGATAATGTTCACTAATAGCACAACACCAGAAGTACATAATTATAAAGGGTGAAAGAAGCTGCATTCAAATTACCCATGAGTCTAAATGCTTGGCTCTGTATAATTACTTTCAAATTATTTCTGTCAAACACACGTTATAGTTGAGTTAGTCATTTATATTTTAAAGAGAAAACTGAGAAAATCAAGAAAGAACTTATTCAGAAGTTTTATAAGGATAGCTTGCTCTTTAATAAAAAAGTATCAGAGTTTTTAGACAACAAGTAAGATTAGCAAGTACTGTGAATATGTAGTAAGACATATTTGCACATAAAAGGCTACAACTCCAGCATTCAGTATGGACAGTATGATGAGTCAACCTATATAGTTTAAGATAACAGTATATTTGCATGTGAAACCTTTGCCTATTTTCAATTAAAATTTCATTTCTGTGAATTGCTGGCTTTTACTGCTCTCATATCCAGCAGTGACTGAGAACTCTTGAAATCAAACCATTGTGAAATAAACCAGCACTGACTCTTTTAGTGCTTGGATATGTACATGTTTTAGCTCAAACCTACTTTTGAGAAAATAAATGATCAAGAAATCCAAAATCCATTTACAAACATAGACACACAGAAATTTGTTTTCTACCTAACAGGGGGAGGAAAGGGGAGATGGACAGAGGAAGACAGAAAATAAAATAAACTTTATCTCTTCTACACTGCTTGGAAGGAGCAGGGCATGCATTTATATGATCAGCAAGAACAGCTCTTCTATGCACTTAAATCAAAAATGCACTCAAAAGGAAAGGGACAATCACCCATGGTATATCCAAAAGATGCACTGTAGGCCATCTGGAAGCTTCAAGATGGATTACCTCGTTCTGATTTACCAATCTTTAAAAAAGTGTAACTTAGTCTCAAGTTTGTGCCAAAAAAAATCTGTACATTAGTGAACTGAACACAATGAACAGTATAGAAAGACAGAGCTGAAGACAAATATCAAGTAGATGACATGTTGCTGAATAAATGGTTTACCCAATGGAGCTGTGATAGACACCTCATGTGTTGTGTAAAATCACAGAAGTACCAATAAAACCATTTATACCATGCCACTTAGAAACTGCATTTTTTGGGAGGTGGGGAGAAACCCTTCAGAGTTACTGAACAGTGTTAAATGTTTATTGGTTTAGCTTCCACTTTTTTGTTGCCGTTGTTAACAACCATCATCCTGTATTGCTAGGCTCTTTGAGACTCAAAATACCATCCTCCGTTCTAAGTCAGTTGATTTTTGACAACTCAATTATTTACTGATGAGACGCTTTAATCATCATGTCAGAGCACTGTGGACAGAGGTGTTTTCCTCTAACAGTACTTGCAACACATGCTTTAGATTGTAAGGAGGGATTTCACGCTTTTCATTTCTATAAAGCTCCTATTTCTAGACCTAGTGAATCACAGAGATCATCTCTCATATACCTTCTGCATAGGGGTGGTATCTAAAGGAAACTGACCTAGTCTAAATCTCATCAAAGGAGAATGTGTCAGTTGGATTATATTACACTAGAAGAGGAGAGAATGGAACTCCTGGATGTGGAGTTTGCCTGTTTTGCTTGGGTTTGAGCTGTATAATGCCTTCAACTCTGTGGTAGGCTGCATGGTGAGTCTGTGTTAGGCTGTGTGAAGGGCAGAGCATGCAACACACCACATCTCTTCATGCCCACTTTGTCTTTGCCCCTTAGATGCAACATTCCCTACATCCATGCTGAAAACTGTGTCCCAGAGTTTGAGGTATTCAAAATTTGAGGTTGGTGACCCAGCTGGAAATATGATTCAGGACACGGAATCATCGTTAATGGTGCTGGAATCTATTATTAAGGTTAAACCACCCAATTGCTGATGGTCAGCCAATGCTTTCCTAAGCACCTTCCAGGGAATGTTCAAAGTCTCCCCCATACAGCAAAATCAGCTAAGAAGAACCAATTACTATTTAGAATCAAAGTGCATGCTGCCAAATACAAATGAAAAAATACAACAGATTTGGCAGTGAGGGGCTAGGCTAGGCTAGCTGGGCAAACCAAGGTACTTGGACCTCAGGACCTATTATCTCCTCTGCTGATGCAGCAGAGATATAGCTTCAGCGTGCAGCACAGAATTGGCACGCAAAAGTGGTGAGGGAAAATATTTCTGGCTGATATCTATCAGTAACTGAGTTGACACAATCTTTAATATTGCTGGTAAAATCCCTATGCACATGTACATTTTCCTCTGTTTGCTAAAGATAATTAGCTTGCTTGGATTTTGACAAAAAGTGGGAAGATTCAAATATTTATAACCGTATATTCTAATGAAAATGTTGCCTATTCCATTGTGCTAAAAAATAGTGTAAAAGTACAACTGCCAAGAAAATCTCATCTAATACTGTATGCTTGCATGAAATAAGCCTGTTTTTATTGCACTAAGGACAGCTTTTTTAGAGCTAACAAGAATGCTGTTTTGATCTCTGTTTCCCTGGAGATTTTGTTTCTGTAATTAATTAGAGTGAAGAAAAAAATCCCAAACCATGGCATCATCAGAGTCCTGTGTGGGTGCTAGAATCCACCCACTCGGTATTTTCTCAAGGAAAAAGGCATATATTAAATAAATTACTGCGGGTGCTAAGCAGTTCTGAAGTATGGAACGGCTTTTTGATTCTTACTAAGAGACCATTTGGTTTAAACACATAAACATGCAAAAGTGGCATGGATTACACAATTTGATCTAAATATCATAAAATAAATTTTCACTTTAAAAACAAAAACAAATCATTTCATTTCTGTGGCAAACTTCCTAAATACCAGTCATCTTACACTAAGCTGTTTAGAATGCCTTCTCAAAAAAAAAGAACTTAAGATTTATTTATTTATTAAACTTATTTGGCAGATAATACTAAAATACATTTATCTCAACACTTCTAAATTGCATATTTTAGCAACAGTTTAATTATTAAGTTATAGAAACATATCTTTGCTAGGGAAAAGGAAAATAGCAGGAGGCTGAACTTAGGTGCAATAGAAATTAAATTTTTCAGCCCCAGTAGAACACTGTCTTGGATGATCTGACTATTTGGTGTTAACTGGTTTAAGTGTGAAAGTTATAATATAAATTCTGACACATTTAAATGTAAAAGAGACAGTATTATAATTAAGCTTCACAATCATGGTGTGGTGAGGTGTGAAAATGGAGGCTTATTCAGCACCAAAGATAAATTATTGCAAATCCATAGTAGGTGTATGTCAAAAATGAATTTGGAGTACATTGTAGAAGATTTGTCATTACTTCTAAAACTCATGACAGTGCAAATTGCACTGCTGACTGCTGTGTTCAGGAATTAGGCTCTAAGAAAAGGATGCTAACTCAACTGTTTGTAACCGAAAGTCTTCAATATGACAGAATACAGACTTTCTTCCCAAGAAATACTGAAAAAAAGGCTTCTATCATCAGAGCAGTAACTTACCAAATCTGTGAACTGAGCTAGCTGCTACAAAGAACCGTGCTTTCATAACTAGTGAGGAAGCAAATAGTTTATCATTACTTTGAAAAAAGGGTTTGCTAGCCTACTACATGTTGCATCAGATCTCATAATAATATAGTTGCTGACTTGGAAAAAGATTATTGTAAACCCATTAAAAAATCCAATTACTAGAAAACAACTTATGCTCATGAGCTGGATGAGGTATGCAGCACACTCAAGTGCACGTGTAACATCCTAGAAAAAATAAAAAATGTTAAGTTATAGAAAATTAAGAAGTAAAGTTTTGAAATTGTGAGAAAATTTGCTGAGATGGACATAGAAGAGAAATTTCCATTTTGCAGCCTACTAATATCTCTTTAGTCTAATTTGTGGCCTGAACGGATAGACTCCGTATGTGTGAAATAGGTTCTCTCTAAACTAAACCAGCTTTATTAATAGCCAGGTTTCATTCTAATTTGACTGTGTGGGGATCCGGTGAAGAATGGACGTAGCCTGACTAATCAAGTCAGGAAAATAAGGAGTTTTTGGAAGACATCCTACTGTCCTTATTTGAGCCAATCTCAAAACTACCCCCAACTTTTTCTTTGCTCAATTTCCTTTAAAACTATCAGTACTAAGGGATTATGAGAATAAGGATAAAATAAATTGAATCCAAGAAATTAAAAAGATTTATGGAAAAAGGGGAAATAATCTAGATTTTGTCTTCTAGGCATCTAATGATGTTCCATTTCTTGCTCTAGTGCAAACGGACCTAGAAGGTAAACTCATTTCAGATTCTCATTTTTGCGACAATTTTAGAAGCTCTTCTTGATTTGAGAGAATTATCTATGGAAATCGGTCTGGCAATCTATTTTGAAGTCAAATATATTGTTAATATTAAACCATGATGCATGTACACCAGTACTGATCATGTGAAATTTCTTTATTTGTTTCTTTGTTTAACCTTTAGAAAAATGCAAGCAGAAAAATTAGATCTGGCAAGTTTGCTTGGCATTAGAAAATTGTTTTTAGGTATCCTGTTACGTAAGTTACCTTTTGTTGGATAAGAAGCTATGGTAACTCTCTGTCAATTATGAAAGAAAAGACGAGTGTAGTGTGAGGTTAGGACACCCAAACCATTAGCTAGAAAGGATTTTGTTTAATAATGAAATCACCATAACTGTATAATTACGATAGTATGATAAATGCTAATACAAATTTGATTTAATGGAATTTAGTAATTTAAATTACCTTTAAGAAAACAAGATGACTAATCTGTTAACAAGTTGTAAGTGAGGAAATGGTTCCAAAGGACTCTGTGAACTAGAGAATACAAGGACACCAACGTCAGGCCCAGGGGGCTGGTGCGTGTTAAGTCTGACTTTCTGTTGTCATAAAGCTGTGATTTCTTGTCGTTCTCTCTGGGGCTCTTCAGTCAAATAAACCTACTGGATTCAACAGATTTTTGGTCCTATCTTATCTAAATCTTACCTGACCACTGACATCAGTTCCATAGACAAATTGCCTGTTAACCTACTGAGACAGACCTTGTACCTTTTTCATCCTATTAACAAATGCAGCGGTGGTTTTCTTAATGCTTGCATCTAAAACCTTTGACCTGACTGTAGAACAAAACCATGTAGACAAGACAGACTTTCCTAAAGTTTAAAGCAGCGATGTGAAGGAGGAATTGACATTTGCAGATACTTACCTTCCATTGTGGGAATCCAAAGACAGACCCCCTTCTGTCGGTGTCTCACACCAGCCATGACCAACAGCCATCCCTATCAACCTAGCAGGAGACAAGGGGCACATGTTTGTGCACCTGTTGATTAGAAGACGGTCCAGCTGGTTGATAATTTTAAGAAAGTTCCCTGAGACATGAGTATGCGCATTCTGTGTTGGAAATGCACACTGTCTCTTCATTATCACTGTACAAGAGGTATTATCTTCATTTTTTTTTCCCTATGCTCTGTCTTTTGAAGAATCTAAGAAAGAAAAGCAGAGCTATGAGGTAAATCTTGCACTAATAAAATGAAAGAGTTTAGTTTCCTGAGATCTCACGCTGAATGTCCACCACCTAGTTTCTGTGGGATCAAAGTATCAAGAATGAAATCCTTTCTTCTGAAACTATACAAGATTTTTTTCTAATGCTGTGAACGCTAATAGGATCTAAAACACTTGTTGAAATAAGCTGTCATAAAAGGAATCTCTGTACAGAAGCAGAAAAGGTGACTGGAGGTAAGGGATATTTTAGAAGTGAATAGAATGTTTTTTTGTATTGCTTTTTCTGTCATTGTTAATATTTTTCCAGTGTTCTAGAAAGTGTGAACAGTTCCCAGGAAGGATAACAGAAATGTAAAAATCCTTTGAGATGTGTCAGAATCACTCTACAAGCATCAAGCTGATGATTCTGATAGAGGGGGCAACTGATTAGAGGTTTGGTCACTATGTAGAAAGGTCTCTTCCTGTGATTCCATTATTTTTTTATCAAATGGATCTGAGAAAGCATCAATGTGAGACAAGAAAGAGTAAAAAGTGGTCTGTTCTTATGAAAAGATTAGTTTTCCGTAATGGAATATAAACACAAGATAGTTTATGCATATTCCAATAAGCAGAAAAATATCTTTGAACTAAAAAGAATAATTTTCTTTAAAAGAAAAACTATTTAATCCTATTTTGAATGTCTTTGCACATCTCATAGTCTTACTCACAACACCTATTTTTTTTGTTTGTTTCATTTTAAAGGATAAGCTGAAAAAGGGGGAAAAATATGCAGGTCAGGTTAAGCTGAAAGAGAATGTTTTCAGTACTGTGTTAGTCTTTCTCCATTTCAGGAATTATCTAAACCTGTGGTAGCATTTTGTTTGTTTATTTGATATATGTTATCACTGTCTTGTAAAAGTAAAGAAAAAATGAAGCATGACATGAGAAGTATAGCTGGAATTCACTGACCATGAAATATAGAATTTCTGAGATTAACCATTTTTCCAACTTCATATTCAGAAAACTTGGGGATATGATACTGTTAGGCATATACTTGCAGAACACGAGTGGTGTTAAACACTAAGTATCCATAGTAATAGGATCATTACCAGCACATTTAATATAGGTTTCCTGTAGCTGTTAATTTAAACTATAAAGAGTTTAAAAAGGATGTCCCGTTATTCACAATTTTGCATAGCGGAATATTTTCTGAGAAACTGGGTTTCATCAAGAGAACTTACAAGAATAACTTCAATGTTTCTGTTTGCATTAAGGATGTAAACACAATGAGAATCCTGAACAGGTCATAAACGCTGCTTGAGATAACACTTAGGTAATTAATGTAAACGTTCTGGTGTTCTACTTAATTTAATAGAACTATTACAAGGTACTTTTAAAAGGGTAATATTAAACGTTAGAATTTATATACTTAATATTGCACAAATCTTAATGTGTGGCACTCATCTTTAGAAAGACCAGAGCCTTAGCTGATGCAAACTGGAATAGCTCCATAGACTTTCAACCGCTCCTTCCACTGGCATGTGAAATATTTCTCCATATTTTGCATCTTGCACTTTTATATGGAATTTTAGACAATGGAATTTTAGGCAGTTTGACATTTTCTGCCAGCATCGCAGTTTACTTCTGTCTTACTCAAAGATCACAGTCAGAGCTTCACTTTGATGCTACTTCTGGTAAAATGGTCTCCTAGCCTATAATCCAAAATCCATTAAATCAATGTAAAGCTGCTCATTGATGTAAACAGGCTTTGAACAAAATCCTTACTATTCTTGATGATGTGTGTTGAAATATATTGAGGTAATATAAAATATCTTTTAAGAGTAAATATTTTTTTTCTTAAAAATAATTATTTTGTTACTTCTATTATTATGCATATTTATCTGATGACCTCAGGTGGGCCAAGGCCCCACAAACGCCGGATTAAGACAGTCGCTGGAAAGGGAAGCTTATGGTACAGCCCCTTGAAGTCCAGTTTAGGGCCCTAAAAACAAGATCATCCTTCCTCTATTGCTAGGCACTGTAATTTTGAAGCAATTCTATTAAGATTATAATGACCTTAGCTAAACCATAGTCAATGACCTTTGTTCATTTTAAAATTAGTTTTATCAAATACCTTCTCATCATTAAATATATCTAAAGACCCAGTTTACATTGTAGAGTGGGAAGGACAGGGTTTTTGTTTGTTTTTGTATTATTTTAATGTGACTCAGCTCTTAAGTCATCCTTTCTCAACTTATCCACAAAATAGGCAGTTTTTTTACATTAAACTCATTTGAGTTTAATGGAAAATTTCATTCTTTTTCTGTTGATAAAATTAGAAAGTGAAAGCAGATGGATTGCACTGTTGCAAGAAGTGTCCTTCCTCAGAAGGTAAATACCATCCATTAAGACTTCAACACATACTGATGTCTCAAATCCACAGAACTACTCTTTGCAGTATCTTCTTTTCCTAAGGGAAAAATCCTGTAATACCAAATAACATCACTTAAAGTTTCTTAACACTCATGTAGCACATTAAGGCACATTAACTTATCATTTGAGTCCTGTAATCTTATCACAATAAATACCTTCTCTTTAATACCAAGCATGATTTTGCTTTCGATAGCTCATTTCTATTTCAGTGGGTTTCTTCTGATAATTTGAACATCTTCTGGCTTTATTTAATTCAGTGTTAAATCGTGATCATCATTATTTTGTTTTACATAAAATTAGTATAATATAATCCCCACTAGTCATTCTCTTTTCAATCATTCTTAGCTTTTTGACTTCAGGTTTTCTTTTTTGTGTTAGGATGAATAATTCTCATTGATCAACAATGCTAGGAGAAATCACGTGCAAACCAAGAGAAACCTTCTGAGAGAATGTTGACAATCTAATTGTTTTTGGCAACTTACAAGCAATTAAGAATTGAAGATAAGTGCATACTATACTTCTACCTCAACCTCATTAAAGACAATTAATAGAATGTGTAATTTATGTCATCTATGTACTGTTATGTACTGTCATCACTTAATTGACTTAGATTTCCCATTAACCTACCCAGAGATCTTTAAAGCATGCTAAGAATCTAATTTTTGCAGTATTGGTAAGCTTTTGGAACCTATACTAAAAGCCATAGCTTTAAATTTTTTCCAGCAGATCAGATAGATTCACAGCTGATAAGTACCAGCAACCCCAACATATGAAATTCTGGCAATCGGTTATAATGTTTTATGAGAATCAAAGAAAAGATTTTAAATGTAACCAATTGGAGAAATTATGCTAGTTTAGACCTAATTTGGGAGTAAATATTAACTAGATATGTAAATACAAGAAAAAAAAGATACAGTTGAAGATGTCAACATGAAGACGCAGAGAAGAATGGTTTGCAGAAGATTTTGTGTGATCTTTTATGTGTAAGCTTAGATATTTTGTCTGTTTCTAATTTAGCCAAAGGGGGGAAAAAAAGGAAATAAAAGTTATTATTATTACAACAAAAAAAAGGTCACTGCTACCTTACTGAGTGACTGATTGTTCTATCTCAGCATTCAGTTATCTCCAAGTACTCTTTTCTTTAGAAAACATCTGTATCCATCTCTTATCTTTATGCAATTCTGTGCACTTGCAGCCAACATATTCAGGTAACAACGGAACAGATTATTTTCTGATCCTACCACATGTATTATCAGTAAATACATAAATTATTGTTGGTTTTCAAAATAAGCAGCTGCAATGATTCCATGTCCTGAGTATAGAGCAAGCATTTATTTAGGTTTGCATTTTATCACCTATGCATACTCCCTTGGCAAAAAAATCACAAGACAGAGCTTTCACCATGGCTGAGATTTTTCTCTTCTTTTCCTGTCTGGGAGATATCAGTGAATCCCCAGCTCAAAATTCTGCCTCCAAAACAAGTTCAGCTGACAGAAAAAACACAACAAAATAAAGTGAAAGGAAAAGTTGTTGGAGATCAGGACAAATAACTGACAAAATCCTGCACTGATAGGCAGGGCTGGAAAAAGACTGTCTAAGGCAGGGACATTAAAAAGGATCTTCTCTATTTCATTCTAGATCAGAATCTAACCTTTCCAAGCAAATATTTGCTCTATATTTACAGTATTTTAATAATCTGGTTAGAATATCTAAATAAAATAGATTTATCTTAAAATTCTATTCAAATTACATGCTGTTATCTTTGCTATTATCCTTACTATTTATGACTTTTCACATTGAATTCAGAGATTTCAGCCAAGGTTCCTGTGTTACCTCTTGTATCAACATATTTAATAAAGATAGTCCTGTCCTTAAACAAGCAGTAAACAAACAATACTAACCAGCAGCCCCCTCTGCCAGGCCTTCATAAGTAGGTTTCCATGGAACAAGTTATCTTACAGTCAGAAAATCTGTATCTATTTCAGTATGCCATTCTTTTAACCTTATTATACTTTATAATTTTTATAAAATCTCATTTAGAGAGTTGGCCATTCTGATCTTTTGCAATTTCTTTGGAAGAACCTCTGTAGCTGAAAACATATAATATCAGATAACTGAATTCTTTTATTACTACTGCTATTTTATTTTCACTTGTAATCATCACGTGCATCCTACTTTAACAAGTTAAAATATATATACTTAACTTCCTATAAATTCCTGAACACTCCATACTTTCACTATGCACATTTAACATCTCCATCCTCCATGGCTTTGCTTTGCTCATTGTAGAAAAATATGTCCTATTATTAGCGCATAAGGCCAATGAAGAGGCTGCCAGACCTAGGAACACGTATGTTCTTCTGTGATGATAAACATATGTATTCTCAGTTGATATTTTGATAATATTATATCTATAATGTCATTTAAAGTTGCTTATATCAGACAGTACTGAAAACTTTGGAATAGTAAATGAAAATACATAATCAAAGATGTATACAGACTTTTTTAATGATATAATGAATATGCACATTTTGACTTTATGCTTCTCTTTGAAATTGCATCTTTGTGGTGCAGGCAGTTTTTGTAGTCAAGTTTCTGCACTTAGCTTCAAGAAAATGTCAGTTATTAAGCAGAACGTCTGTAATGTACAATGATGAGTGGGGATGATACCCAAAGTTTTTCAGAATTCCCCTTTTTGGTTTAGACAATTCTTCTTTTTGTCCAGCAGTCTTTTTTATAACATCATTTCTGTAACTGATTACTTCAAAAATACTACCGGTAGTTTATTTGCCTAAGGTGTTTTTATAAAAAGTGTATGTTTTCCTCCTATGGAATGCATGGCTCTGTCACTTGACACTGTGCTGAACTCAGGTGTATAAGGTGTAGAATATTTCTGATTGATGGAAAACTCTCCATTTTGGTTGATATCATTCTTAGACAATGTCATTCACTTCGGAAAATATTTTTACATTATGTGAGTCAGTCATTATGTGCCCCTCTACTCAGCCCTGACGAGGCCTCATCTGAAGTACTGTGTCCACTTCTAGGCTCCCCAGTACAAGAGAGACATAGCACTCCTGGAGAGAGTCCAGCTACCAAGATGATTAGAGGACTGGAGCACCTCTCCTATGAAGAAAGACTGCAAGAGCTGGGCCTGTTCAGCCTGGAGAAGAGAAGATTGAGAGGCGATCTCATAAACGTGTATAAGTATCTGAAGGGGGAGTGTCAAGAGGATGAGGCCAGCCTCTTCTCTGTGGTGCCCAGCAACAGGACAAGAGGCAACGGGCAGAAACTGAACCACAGGAAGTTCCATCTGAACCTGAGAAAAAACTTCTTCACTGTGAGGGTGACAGAGCATTGGAACAGGTTGCCCAGAGAGGTAGTGGAGTCTCCTTCCCTGGATATTTTCAAAACCCGTCTGGATGTGATCCTGGGCAATATGCTCTAGGTGACCCTGCTGGAGCAGGGTTGTTGGACTAGATGATCTCCAGAGGTCCCTTCCAACCTAAACGATTCTGTGATTCTGTGAAAAGAAAAACTTTCTGATTGGAAGCATGAGTGCAAAACCTAAGTTTAATATTATTTCTCTCTTTTCAAGGCTTAAAATTCCATATTGTGTTCAACCGTCCTTTGTCTGGAATTAAGATCATTCTTTCCAGTAATTTGTATGTTATGTATTCTCTAGTCCTCCCTCTTGCATAAGATGCTGTTTTCCTGACTGTATAAATACTTTCTTAATTAATTTATGTCTTTCTCAGGCTTATAACTCATATCATCACACAAAACTGTCCTTGATCACTAAAGGTGTTATCTATGTTTTATAAATGTAAACCTAGGTAACAGCATATTGTTGTTTCTTTCTTTGTGACGCTGACATATAATCTTCCCCTTATAAATATCTAGGGTGTTTAATGAAGTTGATATTTGATGGCCTTGGTTGGAGCAGCAAAATCAAGTAAACAAAATCATATTTTTTAAAACATTTTTTTTTCAGTTATATCAGAGCAAAAACTTACAAACTATAAAATAGACAATATTTGGGGAAATAATAGTATTATTGACCCTATTTTACATATGAGGAACTTATTTCAGGGAGTAATGAAATGATCTGGATAAACTCAAATGTAATAGAATGAGACCCCTTTATTCTGTTTAAACATACCCATTCTTCCATATAAATTACAATAAGGCACAAGATTTCGTTGGTCAAATTTGATAATTAAAGGTCCCTGAGGGTACTTATACCATTATCTAATCAGTTGGAAAGAGATCACCTGAAGTTAAATATAAGTTAGATATTAATTAAAAGACCTGAAGAAATATCATAATTAGGACTTTTTTTTCCAATGGATAAATCCAATTATGCATATTTAGAATACTTATATTCCGTTAAGCAGTTCTCTTGCTTGAGGTTTATAAAATCTTAATAATTCTAAAGAGTTCTTCATTGCACTAAATGTATAGCAGGTGCAGATATTACAATACTGTAATTCAGTATGAAATCTATTTCTCATATAGTGATGAAAGCTACAGGGACATCTGACAATCAAGAGATGACATTTTATACATATTTCACTTTAGGGACTAGTTCTTCTTTTTTTTTCTTATCTTAAACATACCAAATATTAATATGTCTTAAAATATCTTAATGGGGTTGAAGATGGGAGGAAATGCTAACATATGCGAGAATGAAGAAGACTAGAAAAGTCTAAACATTAAAGCCTTTTAAAACAGTTTGATTTGAAATATCTCACTTTTTCCTCAGACTAATTAAGTGAGATGAATCATTTATCATCATTGATTGTATCAACAATGCTTTCAAAATGATGGAATACCAGTAGGAAAACAGCTTGGAGAGCATGCATCATCATCACACCATTTTGATTGAACATTAAAAAATGCATAAAAGAATAGCCAAAACTAAAGTTTTTATTCCCAAGGTCTATTCCATTATACAAAGGGAATTAAAATTTCTATTCTCTTCTACAAGGTCACAGAAGTATTTCTAACACATAAAATACAGGTTGTTGCAAAGCACCAATATAAATATACATTTTTTGGATTAAAAACAATATGATCACTGAGTTAAAATGTTAGTAGCAATATTACATTTTAAGTAATTAAAGAACATAGAGAAACAATGCTTAATGAGCACAATGAAAAGTACTATGTGAATTGTCTTATGTGCTTGGTACTGTCAAGCTAATAGAAAAATCAGCGGGTACCACTGCTTCATCTGTATATACCATATCTACTCCATGTTAATGCGCGTAAAGCAGAATGATTTAAAAAAATAATACTTAGCTGTTTGCATGCTTTCTATATACCTCAGCAAGTCAGAGTCAAGATCAAATATTTTAAGACCTTTCTGAGTTGCCTCTAAGCGTTCATTAAACTGCTTTTCTCTAACAGTGTAAAGAATCAGTCTAGGAGACTGCTATACAGTCAGCCACCAAATTCTTTTGGAGCTAGTGGAAGCTGTGGTCTTGTGCAAGAGGATATGACTTTCTAATTACTGTTTTAATGTTTAAGAATGTGTTCTACTTATTGGAGATATCAACAAAGAGAACACTGTGATCAGCGCTATCTGTGTGTATTCTTTGAAATGTCTTCATTAACACAGATGAGAAAACACATAAATAGTGTGTTAGAATGTCTCTCAACAGCCATGTCAGCCTAGATTTTTGAAAAGGAACATATACATTTTATAATATGCCAATTTGCTATTAAGTTGTATAAAATGCATCATATTTTGGAAAGGAAGTTTCGTGCCTGTAAAAATTATACAATTTGCACAAAGTGTTTAGGTTAAGAGGTGTTTCATATTTGAGCAAAAAAAAACGAAGAAAAAAGTATTTTTTAGAAAAAAAAATTAGGTTTAAAAGGATTTTCCCCCTTTTTCTAAATAAGACTTGTTTAAGGCCTTGTTTTACCAAAATATAGGCTATGAAGGTCTTCAATAACATTTTTAGTACTTATTTTGTCTGGTTGTGTCACAGCTGCACACTGCTTTATGCCTCTGCAGGAAGCTTCATGTAGCGGCAGTGCTGGAAAGGTTAATAGCATTTACTGCATTACTAATCTATTCTTTAAACCACTGATTAGCATTGAAATTGATTCCCAACTCCTTGTGGCTGAAACGACATTAATCTAGTCTCTGCTATTAAAAATGTTACACCTTTCTCGTGTTACCAGGTGATAACACATCATTAATTTGATGGCTTCCATTGTTCTGTCCTTCGTTAGAACACCTACAAATGTGAGCAGTGAGCAAAAACTCAATGTATTCATTCAGAAAGAAAAATTAGACTAGGTTATCAGTAAGCACATATGAAATGTGAAGGACAGCTATTTTTTGTAACTGTCAGGTATCCAAAAAGTACGGATACCGGCATTAGGTTGTGGTCATACAGATAAAACACTATTATAGTTATAAAACTTGCAAGTGCAATCTACCGTGGCAGTGTTGAAAGGCAGGCGGACAGTCTCCATTTCTGAACTGCTGCTCTCTAATCTCTACGTGGCATGCAAATTCCAAAAAAACTGATAATTTAGTGTTTTACCCATCAGCCTGAACCCAGATGCACAGTGTGTAGTACGTGAAAACATTGAACATTGAGGGATTTTCCATACTCTTCACTGCTACTTTCAGTTTCCAAGCACCAAGGTTGGCCTAGCTTTCACGCTATTGGAATAGATACACCAGTAGATCTCTAGATATCTCTTTTTGGTATGCAAGGTCCTGTGACTCAGCTGCCTTGTCCAGACTCCCACCTTCGTTATTAAATTAAGTGGATTGTAAAGTCAGAACCTACTTTAGCAGAAAGGTTTGATATTTATATCAAACGTATCAAAACCCTGCATAGTAATCTCTACACGAATCTACTGCCTCCTTTTAAGCAGCAGAAAATATTTTAGAAAATAAGCTATCCTTGACAAAAAGATGGCTAGTGACAAACAACACACTATCTCTCTACATATATTCACACATGACTTATGAGTGTCCTGATGTCAAGTTGTTATCAGGAATTACCATAAAGTGAAGAAGAGAGAAAATTCTCTATGTCGTGAAAGAATTCTGGTCTGGTATTCATTTCTCTGGTGAGCCACCTGCAAAAGGCTGAGGTTGGCAGTGATGTCAGTGAGAATGTATTCTAAATCTTCATATCCAGTTCAAGTGCTTTCATAAGACAGATATATGTTCACCTTGAAAATAAAGTAAGAAATTACTGGAATGCTATGGCAGCTTTTGTAAATACTGTATTGTTTTCTGACAGTATTTCTGACACATTGAAGGTTTAAAAAATGACAAGTTGCAACATATTGCAATCTCAAAATAAGCAAAATAGTAAAAAGTAATAAAAAAACAGATCTGTCCTTATGCTATAAAACATGGATGAGGATTACATAGGATTTCATAAAAGACAAAGAAAGTGAGTTGCACAAACAATAGAGTTCTAAAATGTCTAAAAAGCAACCATATTTTAAAAAGAAGAGAAAGATATGACAAGCAAAAGTGGTGTAGTATTATATTGAAGAAGAAGCTAAGAATGTAAAAAAGCTATTAAGAGTTTAAAAAATATATAGAATGAGGCTGGACCAGGCAAGGAAAAACATGTAATTTAAAATATGACATAGCGCAAGTGTGGACAAAGAAGAAAGAAGAAAATTGTTCTTATGAAATACTGTTAAGGAAGAGTCGTCTTCTTCAAAACCAGGGTAGAAGAGTATTATGCAGCTGAATATTAAAATTGCCAAAAGAAAGAAGTACCAAGTTAATTTTAATCTTGAAGGATGAGGTGAAAAAGCCCATCAAGTCATCACTATCTAGGTCAACACAAAGTTCAAGTTCATAAAGTTCATTCAAATACATTAGGCACCATACTGCACTCCATCAAAAGACAAGTTTCCCAAAAGTTATAATGAAAATATGTATGCATAGGAACTTAGAAGTGGCAAAATCCATTGAAATTGGTTGAGAGAAACAGTGAAAAATGAATCTGAAAGATTAATCTGTAAGTATCAGTATTATCTATTTTATAGAGGAAAAATGATGTCCTCCTATAAAGCATTAAGAGTGATGGAGACTTTTAGAAAAGTGCCAAAGAATTTGTGTAAAAGACCTAACTATTTGTGTCAGTCAAGAGTGAAAAAAGAACAAAACAAAAGAAACCCAAAACACACACACACACGCACACACCATAATTCCAAAACCATTTTATGCATGATATTCTATTGAGTTAAGGGATAAAGAAATTTCTAAAAGAAAAATCTGAATGCTTCATAAAATTGGTGTTAATACAGAAAATTTTCCTGGTAAGAACTGTATAATTCATCATGCAGGGTTAGAGCACCACTTAATCTAGTCCACTTATTGTTTCCATCAAGATTCAGTGCACCACCTGCATTAGAAGAACATGTGAAAAATCTTGTGGAAGATACTTTATAAAGCAACTGGTTCAAGGACTGTCTCCATGACTTAGAAGGTTACTAATAACTACCAGGGCGAATGTTTATTCCAAATACATTTTTTCAATATTCACTACGTTGGACTGACTGTATGCCATTTTAGACGCTCTGGATTATCTCTGTGTGCATACGTATCATTGATCCCTTTTTGAAACCAGATTTCACAAATTATTAGGCCCTTTTTAATGAAAAATGAACTACTTTACGTATGCAAGTTTGGGTACTTCATCAATTAATTATGCATATTTTTATTTTACTAGTTATAAAATTGCTGTTTCTGTTTAATTTATCTTCTTTTCCTTATTTCTATATGAGATGGATACAAAAGTTTCCAAACTACCTCTTGCTAAGAGAATCACAATTTACTATTTACCTTTTCCAAAGCAATCCCAATCTTTTCAGTCTTTTGGCACAAGCTTCTTTTTTTAATGCCTCTGAGTATTCACAACACACTTTCCTGAGCTTCTTCTGTTACCACATTTCTGAAAAGCTTATCATGTGAGTATATGTCAGAACTGAAAAAGAAAATATAATATTTCTTAGCCAGACCACACTGAGCTACTTTTTCTCACTTGAATAGGTATAAAGTCTGATAAAAAAGGGAAGCAGTAGATTCAATTTCTATCAAATATCTATACTAAAACACAGTAAAAATTGGATATAAATCAAGCTGTGCATAAGATAAATGGTAAACCATTTAAAATATATATTGAGAATTATTCAAAGTAACAAGGATGAACTGCCTATACAACTCTTGTTGGCAGTCATAGAACTGAAATTTCACTCACTTGAAATTAGGAGAGCATGTCAAGGATATTAAACAGATTTGTTTTCTGCATTTAAATATTGCTTTAAATTCAAAACTTCTCATTTGTTAGAAATCATATGTTTTAGATAAAGATATCAAAGTAGGAATTACATTTATTTCCATGCTGCCATTGAAAAAAAACATGTAATAGAATCATTTGACTTCCACTTTGCATAAAAAATGTGATAAACTTTAATTATTAGTGTAACATTTCAATCCCACATGGCAGTAAATTTACATCTTACTTCTAGTAAACTAAATGTCAATTACTTTCAGACAGTGAGGTAGAGTATTGAACTGATAGTCAGTAGAAACTTTTATCTGTGACTGTAGACAAAAACACTAAGGATATAAAATAAGGAGATGAATGAAAAAGGTAAAGTTCTACTTGTTCGTTGTAAGCAAACCTATCGCCATTTTTAACGGCAATGATATAAGTGAAGGTCCTGATATTGTTAAATCTAAGCACCTGTATAAAGTGATTTCTTACAAGTCAAAGACATTAATGTTAAAATATTTACAAAAGTAAGGAACTGCAGAACTATATTTGAAATTACATAGGCAACCTGCATGCATATTCTATATATAACTGTAACTTTTTATAAATAAAATTTTTGTTGCTTATAAGAAAATGGATATGTGTGGGGTGGAAGCTCAGAAAATCTCTGTTTGCATATGCCTGTGCATATGAAAAGCTGGCTGCCAAGGATAACAGAATTTGACTGAAACATTGATCAGAGAAAACTGCTCAGCATACCCAAACCCGTGTCATTATCAGACAACAGAAAACTTGAGATCTCTCGAGATATGAAAGATGAGCAATAAACCATGTGGAAGAAGAGAGAATACCACATGATGGAAAGATCTTATGGTGTTTTAACAACGCATTTTAATCACTTAGAATTCCTGCAAAATTCAGAGATACATTCAGAGCTTTAAAATTAAAAAATAAAAGACATTACGTTAGAAATTCAGGTTTCTAATTTCCAGCAACAGATTTTTAAGATACCTCTGTCAAATATTTATTGATGTTTTCCCTGCCCTTCCACTTCCATTAGAGGAAGATAAATAGACAGACAGACTGACTGGTAGATAGATAGAGAGATAGATAGATTGGCTGAATTTCTTAGCAGATGGTGGTTTAGAAATCAGAGAAAGCAATGACCTGGTTCTGAGTAGCTGAAGAAGAGGTGATATCTCAGGGGGCTTTTGCAAAGAGAATGAAAATTAGACAGATGTTTTCCATTCTCACCCACAGTAGAGGTGTTACACTAGTATTGTTTCTTCACACATCTATAGCTGAAGCAGTAATTAGGCGCCATTTCTTCTTTTTTTAATGGCTCTGCAAGGAGCAGAATAGAATAAATTCTACCTTACTGGCCATATTACTTTCTGCTCTTAATCAGATATTATTGCTTTCTAATCCGCATATTTGCAGTAAGGATTAAAGATGCATCCAGATTTGTTAGACTGACTAATAAAGGATATAGAAGTTACACAGAAAAAAAAAAAAAAGCTGATTATTAGATGATCCACTGATTATTAGAAACGAATATTTTCTGTGATGATGTTTTTGGAAAAAACATTCCCTAGAATAATCCTATTGTGTATTTATTGTAGAATATAATGCGTTACTCAAAATAAGCACTTTTATTGTAACACAACTCAAAAAGTTAGACTTTTATTGAAACGTGACTCAAAAAGTTAGAACAAGTACACTTGTCTTTTATAGTCTGGGATGCAAATTTGTTAGTTTGAGGCCTAATATAATATTTGCAAAGTGCAAGATAAAATTGGAGTATACTAAATAGTCATCACCTATAAAAGTCAAACTGAATTCATGCCCTTCCTCAATTCCCTTTCAGAAACTTTACCTTTTGTGGGTTGTCAAGTGAAAATCTTTACTGCTGCCAACCTAGTAAATTCACATAACTTTAGCATATTTTAGACTTCTGAACAATAACAACATGAATATTAAAATATTTACTGCACTAAGAAATAAGAAATTAGTAATTAGAAATTAGAAATAAGAAATTCAAACTGCTCCAGCAGGAAAAAAAAAATTATTTACTACTGAAACCTTACAGAACATTACAAAAGTGCTGTACCTAGTTCTTATTTCAGATACTGGTGGTGGAAAGGGGAGCTTGACTGACTAATTTTTTGTGGGTGGCTCAAGACCTGTTCATAACTTTCCCGAGCAAGTGAAGAAAATAAAGAAGAAGGTCTTCCCTCCCACAAGCAGATTAAGTAATACGGATATTATGGCAGCTCTGATCCATGAATGTCAGGATTTAACGATTTTTTTTAAGCTAAGAGCTAAAGCTATAGCTTTAAGCTATGAGCTATATCTAAGAAAGGGATTTAAGTATCAAAGTGGTAGTGATGCAACATCCTATTTCAAATATCTTGCCCTTGGAAAGTTATTCAAAATATGTATTATCTTTGGTAAACATGCTATAAAATGTCTGAAGATAAGGAGACAGTTCTGAACAGCACCCAAAATAGCCCACACTCAGAAGAAGATGCCACAGAATATACTATGAATGTGAAGTGAATGTGAAGAGAACCCTCCACCCTATGGGGTTTGAAATTTAAAGACAGAGCTATTCCACATTGCACTAAAAAGCAATAAGAGGTGACTGGAATTGGGGAGAAGAGTGTGAGACTAAATGAAGCTCTACTGAACTGTGATTTCAGCCTACCCCATACAAAGGGTCCCTGTTCTGAATTTCTTCTACAGTTATTGTTAATGTAGCATAGACCAGAGTACTGAGCATAGACTACTATGCTCAATATTCTAGTGTTTATACACTTGTCAGAGGAGAGGAAGGGATGCAGGACTCTCACCACTGAGATGGATGTCTTGTATTGGGTTATAGGTCTTCCAAGAGCTGTGAGTGAGAGCGCTCTCTCCTTTTGGATGAAGATGGACACTTGCACCAAGCAGAATTTTACATTTTTTGTTCCAAAAGTAGGTAGAGCCTCACCCTGGGACCCAATGGCTGTATACTCCTCTAGAAATGCAGAATACTGGTAGCTGGAGCACACACCAAAACCTAGGATTCACCCTCTCACAGAAATATCTATGCAGAAGAGCATCTCTCTTTCATGGATGCACACACTGTCTTTGCCCCAGATTATCTTAGTTTTCTGTAGTTCTCACAAGAGTGATGGAAGATGCTTAAATTTAGCACAACTTGGTGAGCAGGGTCCGTTTGGGTGAGGTAGGTATCAGTTGCCTTCTGGTAGGATAGGAAATTGAAGAAAGTTTATAGGACCAGTCAATAGCTCTCTGGAAAGATTGCCAAACTGAGCGCCTTAAGAATAGCTAAAGCCGTAGGAATAAACTAACACCCATAGGAATAGGTTTGGAACAGTGCTCTGTAGCCTTGAAGTATTGACTAAAGTATTTCTGGGCACGTACAGAAGCAGAATTTTCATTGCCTAGGGAGACACTGAAAGAGGGCCACAAAGAGGCATGAGGGAGGCACTTCTTTAAGATTAAAAAATGAAAATACAAAAATAAAAGTTAAAATAAAATAAGAAAGCACCAGTATAAAGAAAGGAATGAGCACTGAGAATCCCACAGCAGATGCTGAGGGGTCAATCACATCAGGCATAATTTACATTATTATTAGAATTGTTCAACAACATCTGGCACAAATTCTAATGTCGGATAAGAGAACAGTGGACAGCATTTCCTGCTAAGCATTGGCTATCAGGATAACACCATAAAGGACAAGATAATTCTTAATGCTACACCAAATAATAGCAGTGTTAACACAAGTATCTTTTAACAATAAAAACTAAATTGTTAAACCACTTTATTGATCAACGATATAGTATTTCTCTAATGTAAGAGATGTAACTTCACATTTTTTCTCAATAAAATAAATAACCTTATTGTGTACTGGACTGAGGCAGAAATTGTCAAGGAGTGCAGCTGGTAAGACAGAAGTAAAATAGATTTTCTACCTAAGGGCTGTTTCATTATGCCAGACAACACTTTGTATTGATCCTTCTCTATTTATTTCTAATTTTGTTGTCCTTGATTGAGCTGAGCTCTAAATCTTGTGATGGCTTACATGCTGTTAGGATGCAGCATTGTTACGTGAAGTGCAAGGTAGCAATGTTCTCATTTTAAACTCTAATTTAGTCTGATTTGCAACAAATTAGGCTTCCTAAAGTAGCATTTTAGTATAAAGAGACCATTATTTTCATATGTTCTCTATCATACGTGCAGAAATTTCTGTACTGAGAAGTCAGTGAGGGTTTCTGTTACAAATACATGCTTTTTGTGGGAAAAAACAGCAGAAAACATCCTTCATGATCTATGTTAACATTATTTAACAACTTTTACAGTAATATGCTTATTCTCTTTGATATATCCCCACAAAGGCTTTTTCTTCAGGAGATCTACTACAAAGAGAGGGAAGGCAAGATTAGATTTTTAAATTAGTTTTAATAAATTTTTAAATGTGGAGTTTATATTTTATCTAATTTGTGCTCTTAATATTATTTTCTAGAGGTGGTCTCAGTATCTTCAATCACACAGAGATAATGCTGGTAGTCTCTTAGCAGATAAAAGCCAGCCCACGCAAAAAGGCTTTTCTGTTATCCCTATCTTGGCATAGTTCCATTATGGGTGACTAGCTAGGTAAATTGCTTCTGCAAATGAGGTAAGCCACATTGTTATGAAAAGATTATTCTGCTTTATGCATATTTCTGTTATCCTTAGGCTGGTTAGCAATGTAACTGTTGGTTTTTTACAGTTATAACTGAGAACCCAGTAAAACTCTGAGACATCTAAGACTTCAGAAGAGCCACACTTCAGGTAGCCCAATTAGCTATGCCTACCGGAAAATCCTTTCTAGTGTCCAGATCCTGGTATGAAATTGGGTTATGGGCGATTTATCCTCCTAGCTGCCCACAT
Organism: Struthio camelus; assembly: GCF_040807025.1. NCBI lineage: Eukaryota > Metazoa > Chordata > Aves > Struthioniformes > Struthionidae > Struthio > Struthio camelus. The sequence continues at coordinate 48,778,302 of NC_090942.1, forward strand.
TTTGTCGTACCTTATGCTGAAAGTTTAGAGAGGCAGTTAATCCAGTTCTGCATCCACCCATGCCCATGGGGTGTTGGGAGCCCACAGGTCAGAAAAGAGTGGTCCAGAGCACTTTAAAGGCAGCTTTAGGGCAGCTGCCTATAAATACCAACTGTCTTTGAGGAACCTTATCAAGGTTTTTCTCAGAAACGCCCTTTCACAAGCTGTCAGTAAGTATACGTGTGACTGCCATAGGGATGTAATATGCAACCAATACTAAATATACTTCTGTCTCTTTTTGTCTTCAGTTCTGCCCTTTGGAAAGGAAATCCTATATACAACGGATCAATGAGCAGGTTTTAACAAAATGGCAAGCAGGAGTGTGCAGATACAGTGCTTGTGTCTTTATTTCCAGTAGGAGGAGCTGGGAGATAAAGGCATGGTTCAAATGCCAGGGAGAAATAGTGACATTTTTCATGATGGCACCTCTTAAAAAGTCGTAATATCATGATCAGTAGTTCACAGATATATGCAGGTAGCGAGGTTTTATGTTTAAAAAAATCTGGAGGACAGTTGTAACTGATTTAGATTCACTCTGGAAACAGGCAGCTCACAATATAGGACTCATCACTGTGGCATACCAATGTGAATTAAATAAAAAAGATTTTATCTTGTTTAAACTTATTCAAGAGCAGCAAACCTAGCTATGAAATTCTAGCTGTTAAAAGGCAGGAAAAAATGTGTAAGATCCTGTATGTATATTCAGCTATAGTGAATGTTTTTTCTTTCACAAAAACTTTACATAGACCTTAATTAAAATATATTTCAGAACTTAAAACAATTAATAATAATAAATAATCCTAAGTTTTTTTCAAATTGATAAAAATTAAAATCTGAAAATAATTATAAGGAAATTCTTTCTTAGACTTTGTGTTGGACATTACGATGTTGGCTGAAAGCCATCAAATCCTTCTTTTGAAGAGGGATATAATTTCATGCACAATATTTTCATCTTTACATAAAGCAATCTCTGTTAGCACCTTTAGATGTATGCAGCTATTTTTTTTAATGCTTCACTTTAAATTGATCCAGAATTTGATTTTTGAGATTAAAATTATGTTTATAATGGTTATTTTGTATAAATGCACGTGCTGATTTTATCTGGACTGTTGAATGAAGTACTGGTCATCCCCACATCAAAATGGGAATGAACAAAAAAATTAAAAAATGTAGACAAGAAAGGAAATTGAAAAGAATTGGGAAGTCTTACTTAAAATGGAAACAAGTCAAGGTACCTGAACCTGTGAACAGTATACCAAAAGTAAATCACAGAAAATAAGTAAAGAAACTGTGTTTTCCCTCTCTTAGGATGTAAAAAATGATTATAGCCAGTGAATTGAAAAGATATGAAATTCAAAGTCTATTAAGGAAAATACTTTCTCATACATCTTGGTATTAAGCCATGAATATAATACCTACAGGAAATTTTTGTGGTCAGGATAATAACGCTATTGAAAAAAAATAATTTCTGAGTGGATATCAAGATTCTTTTTTTTCCACAGTTCAAGTAAATTGCTCAAGAGTTAATATCTAGTTAATACCCATCACATGAACCGAAACAATCTTTAGATTGAATAAATACATCACTCCCTTGAATCTTCTGATGACAGTCTACGTTTAGTTCCTTTCGTTGGCAGAGGCAGATGGGACTTAATATTCTTGAAACTACTTTGACCTAAGAGTAACAGTTAAACTGATGCTTAGGAAGTGGAAACACACATATATATACACATACATACATACATACATATATACATACATACATACATACATACATATATATATAAACAAACCTAAAACAAAACAAAACTTGCTGAGACTTGCTCAAACTATGAGAATAATTCTTTAGAAATTCGGTAAACCTCTGCACCTTTCAGACTCAACTCAGGCTAAGCTTTGGCTTTCGTATTGACTATCAAACTCAGCAATTTCATGTATATCTGTTTTCATAAAAGAAAAGAGCTATGTGATACCTGGGCAAAACTGGACATTGGAGACATGGTCGGGTCAGAGTACAAATAGCACTTAAGCAAGTAACAGCAGTTTGGTATCTGACGACAAGAAAGAGGAAGAATAAAAAATGAAGAGCTATATACTTTCTTACATTCATACATTCTTTTTCCTGTTTATTCTCTGTTTTCATCTACGTATCATATTCTTCATTTTCAACTCTATCATTTATCTGCCTGTACTTCTCTTCTTTACCTTTTCCATTTTGAAACCAAGCGGTCTTCCGGTATGTGGAAATGACAATGGCTGGTGCGAGTACAATATTTTGAAGGTATCACAAAAGCATTGAGTCAAGCATGGGATTAGACTCGCACTGGTCTCTTCTTGTGGAATTTTTGGCTTGTAACAACTATACAGAGCTGTGAACCTGTGACTGGACACATGTTCTGTAAAACAGTCTATTCACTGTGAGATACTGTATTGTACCACCTCTTCTCTTGTTACTTTGCAGCTGTTAATGTATTTAGGCTACCTTGGGGAAGGTGAAGTGTGTTAGATGACTCTAGTCTTTGGATTCTGTAACATAGTGAAACTTCTTTTTCTACACAGAGTGAAGTCCATACTCTAATGAAGTTAATGGGAATTTTGCCATAAATGTTAATGGAACAGATTTTTACCATTTAAAACTGCATGGTACACTAGCAGCAAAAAATTTGTACCTTTCCTTTGTACAATGATCTCTCCATTTTCGATTTTTTTCCAGATTCCTAAAGAGATATGTTAATTTTTCCAACTATCTATTTTATTTTCCTTCCTAATCTCATCTTTCCATCCAAACTTTTACTGCACAAATAGTTGAGGACTCTGGATGTTTTCCTCCTTTAGCTTAAACATCGGATTTTGACTGTCATTCAAGGCAAGCACATCATTGCATTAAAAGCAGACAGCCCTTTTATCCATTCCACTGAAGAAAAATATTTTTTATTCAAATAATCTATATTTAGACTATTACACAGCTAAGTTTCTCAGAAGGCCTCAAGCCAGACTCCACTTACTAGTATATACATGGCAATGAAGTCAATTATAATATAGGTCCATTGTAGCAGACGATGAATAATTACACTCCTTTCATGAATGGACTTGATATGTATAAAAGATATTACTTGTTTTAGAAATCTCACTTTCCATTTTTAAGGTTTTCATCTGATAAAATATGGACATGAGGAGACTTTCTATTCTGCATCCATTTGCTAGAAAGTGCTGTCTCCTAGTCTCTGGTCAGGGTTGCAGATGGAAATAAATTTTCAAAATCCTCCCTTCACAATAAAGAGGTGAACATTTAGAGGTGGTTTATGATTTACATTCACATATGTAGATGTAGGGAAGAGATTTCTGATTCTATGTTGCTTCTTCAACAAAGGAAAAAGGATATCACAAAAAACAACATCTAAAATTTAAACTAGAAAAATTTACTCAGATTAAAAATACCCTGTCAACTTTTAAACAGTGGGAGTGATCACACAACTAGATTAATTTTCCAGGGAATGCAATGAATTGTCCATTACTTCAAATCTTGAAAAAAAAAATAACATTTGAGAGAACACACTTATTTTCTACTAGGAATGTAACCTAAATTTGCCTTTTTTTTTTTTTTTTTTAAATTCCCTGTCGCATTATGCAATAGATCGAACCAAAATATTATAATAGTCCTCTTTGATTTCCAAATCCAGGAAAAATGCACACATAAACATTTCCTAAAATGGTAATGCTAATAAAGTCTTAAATTTATTTAGAATTTACATTCCAGTAAATTCTGCAAATGTTCTCTAACTGCACTACTTATGCACAAAACCTGCAAAGTGTTTTTTAGGGGTATTAACAGCATCCTAAAAACATATTCTTTGATCAAATATGCATCATTTTTTTGGTTTTGATTGTGTAGCAAGGAACAACATTAAATATTCATATTCTTCTTTGCTTGATTTTTTTTAGAGAAAAAATTTCTGCTGCATTTGGGGACAGTGTTTGTTCATGGGAGAAAATTCATGTACTACAGGCTAACTTTACTTCCATTCAGCTATCAGAAAATTTTAGTATTTTGATAACTTATGAATGTTAAAGTCCTTTACAGTTATTGTGATACAGGTAGCTTTTATCTAGAGATTTCTTGGAAGACATGTAAGAAGATTTCATTCTACTCCCTTCATCATGAGAATAATAAAATGAAAAGTAATAATTTAAAAGAAATAACATTTGAAGTTATTTCTCTATATGAAAGGGAAAATTTCACTGGGCACCTCGTTGAAAAATCAATTAGTGCATAAGAAACAGAAGCTGGTATATTCTATTATTACCCATGACCTATACTTAAATACCTTCATCCTGCCACTTTTGTGCGGTATATAAGTAGGTATACAATCTTGCTATATTCTTCAAAGTGCAAATGGAGACTGATATAAGAACAAAAGGGAATTTAAAGAAGAAGATATATCCATACAAAGTAAAGGGCTGTTTCCATGAATTAGTAAGGCACATGGCCTTGCTATCTATGATGAGGTAATATTCTTATTAGGCAAAACTCAGCTACTCTTGAACTGTATGTCAAATTCATCCTTTCACGTATGTAAGCTGTCTTGTAAAGAATGGTAAGTGAGTTCTTTGGCCAGTATAAATCTGCACAGCTTCACTCATGTCCATGAAAGAATATTAGGACTGCTGTAAGAATTTCAGTGCTTCGCATAGTCTTCAGTATTGATAAGCAGATAATGCTCACTTTGTAGAGAAATTACACCCCTGGAACTAGAATTTCTGAAGGCTATCATTCTAAATGCAAGCTAAATTTCTAATGTTAAGCTTTTCTTACAACAACATAAAAAAACCCTAAAAAGCGTTGGACATACCTATTTTTCAGAAATGAAATATGAATTTTATTAAGTTAATATATTTGCAGTGAATCATTTTGTATTGTATTATTATAGTGCAGTTTTGATGTTTGTTTCCTAATTATTGTTTATTTTTCTGCTAATATTTTGGTAAAAATGCTTCCATTTCCTGTATCAGCAACTTGCTGCGTAATATAAAAAGAATACGGGTCGAACTGTAAATAAGGTGAATGCTTTTAAAGAAGTCAGAGTGATCATAGCAGAATTAGGAATGCAGGACACATTAGAGATTGTATAATCCTCTGTGTTCAACAAGGATAAACTCCAACTCCAGGGTCAAATTTGTGTGCGTGGGTTTCATTTGAGGGGTTTGCATATATTATTCTATTCATTCCACTACCTATGGAGTAAAAAAGGTAGAGATTCTTCTCAGGTAAAATAGCCTGTAAGGGCCATTTATAAAAGCATTGAAATTCTTAATTATTCTGAATTATTTCCTAATTCCATTGTGATATAGCACGTTTTAAAACAGCAAATATACTCAGTGTTACCTCACAGGTATCCTGCTGTAAGTGTAAATACAATGGCTTTCTCAAATATCTGTAAATAGAAGCTGCCGCTAAATCATGGCATTTGAGAAAATGACCACTTAGAGGTCTCTAAATAGCATATAATGGTTTTGTGTGAGAACTAGTATAATTTAGGCTTTTCTTTCAAAAGCTTCAAATTATTACTGTCTTTGCCTTTTAGGATATATATATTAAAAGATAACCACCATCAAAGAAAAGTATATATGTATATAAGTGAAATCTATATTGGGAGAGCTGTAAATCACTCAGAGAACTCACACATATTGAAAGCTTTCCTCCTTGTACAGACACTGTAGAGCAGAAGAGAAATATCTTTCAATTTTAGCCTCAGGGACTGTCATCTATTTAAGGCTGCCTAATATGGAAAAAATCCTGAGTAAGCAAGACAAAATATACTGGTTTTAATCTTTAAGACACCTTTAAAGCTATATAAAAGTATTACTGCTTTTATGAGCTTCTTTTAATACTGTATCAATATTGATCTTATCATATAATTGTAGAATGTTCCCCAACGCTGTTTTCCTGGGGATGGGATGGAACTGCTTCAGAATTATATATAAGTTATTTAAAAATTGTTTCACTCGGATTTAGTATGCCAAAATGAACCATGTATTTAGATTTTTTTCAGCTCAAAGCTTTTCATGTCCTCCAAATGTAGTCACAAAGAAGATCTAATTTATTTTCCCTAAGTATAAAATAAAGGCCAGAGTCAATAAAATTGCTCTCCAATATCTTTGTCACAAACACTAGATAAAATCAGGTAAGAGAATTTGAATAATTATATTTGTATTTAATTAACATTTGGGAGCCTAGCAAACTCTCTGATGGCTATTAATTGCATAGTACCAGGTCTCCATTTCCAGGATAGGAAACTGGCCCACTATCCTGAAGGTGGCTTTATAGTTTCAAGGAGGAAGTCCAAGACCATGGCATACAGTTGAATTAGGTTCAAATCTGTATCTTCCTCCTGGTAATCGGCCTTCCTGTTCTCATCTGTCATTAGAAATGATTATCCACCTTCTGCTGCTGGATTGTTAGAGTAGTATCCCATACAACCATGGATTATAGCACTCATCCCAGGAGAATAAGAAAAATACATTATGTAGTATTGGTAATGCCAAAAAGTGGGTCAAAGGAAGAATGGTAAAAGTAAAGTAGTTTTTGTTTTTGATGACTCCTTTTTTTTTTTTTTCAGGGATTTGCTAGGACACTAAAGAAGTTCAGAAATATCACATTGTTAAAGAGAATAGTGGGGAAAAAAACCAATCTGGAGAAGAAATATGCCTTCAGTAGAAGCAAATTTCATATTCTTTCCTGAGAATAATTTTGGCCTAGGGTACCACTAGTAGTTTCCTCATCTTTGACACCTGCTATCAATTAATATACTAACTGATGATATCATTCTACTAAATTTTCAGATATGTACTTTACAGTTAGATGTTGAGGTAATTTTTAATTCATGGTATCAAGGCAAAGCACTGCCCCATAACGATGAACAAATATCTTATTTTTGGCTAATTTCTACATGTTAGTGAATGATTTGATAAGATTTTGAAAATTCAGCCAGAATAATCTCAGTGGAACTTCAAAAGCACTTATTTAGTGCCAAATTCGTGTCCTGAGTCAAAGACAATGTAGTCATTTCAGTTTTCAATGTACATGATCAGACTTTTAAACTAAGAGAAACTATGTCTCGAAAAAGTTTGTGGCATTTCAGTGAACTCCACTATTCAGTACAAAAGCTCTTTAAAGACTTTGAGATTGCAAAGTACATCATTCAAGCTAGGAGATGATTAAAGGTTAGTTGCACAACTCTAACACACACATCCTTTGTACATATGCATTTGAAGATAATCTTTGATTATACGATCTATTAATAACATCCACTTTTTTTTCCTTTTAATATTATATACAATAACGCTCATGAATTTGGCTTTGAGCTCCTTGCTCACATGAATAACTTCACTAAAATCAACAGAAATATAAGGTCAGATTTTATAATAATATAAAATCTGTTTTTTAATTTTAATATTTTTAATTTTCCAACAAGATCTGAAAATATCATATGTGAAAAAAGGAGATGTGGTGAAGCTCAAAGGACATCAAGCATACCTAGGTATACGGGCTAAATAAATCCCAGATTGATGGAAATCTAGCTGTATGATGCACTGTATAAAATTAAGTAATACTGTAGCATGGAAGAATCTCAAAAAAAAACAAAACTTATTCATGGAGTATTAAAAATAATTGCTTCCTGCAAGTGAAAAATTATTCAGGAACAGGAAAAACATGTTTCTGTAAACACTGTTCATCTAAGCCATATATTCTTCCTTTTTATCGTCTTCAGGTTTCCTAGTATGTGGAAAAAAACCAAAAACCAAAAAACAAACAGACCTAACATCTGAGTTGGTGAAGGCAGATTTGTGTAGATTGACTTGCAAATGGCACCACCTGAAGAAGGAGCAAGCTCTAGGGAAGGACTACACTTTGCAATTCTTTATCATTATATAGGTAGTAGGAAGTTTATTTGATTAGGGAGCCTATCAAGGGACATTTTCAGGTCCTGAATATCCCTGCAGAGATTAAATTACAGTACCTTGTCTGTTGTGTTGAAACACAGAAGGAAAGCGCAAACCAGTACCCTTCGTTCTCTAGGGCCCAAGTGTGAGGAGGTGAGATATTGAAGACTGTATAGGTAGAGGTAAAGTGGAGGTTTGAACTTCAGAAGCTATTGCTCTCTATCTAATTTTTTTTTAAAGAGGAAAAAGCACACATCCTGAAAATGAAGTCCTTCTGCTTCTCATTATTTTACTGCAAAGCAGCTAGAATATCCCTGTGTCTTGTTTCCTGCTATATACTTTAGAAGTATTCTACATATTGCATGCACATATCTCCCTGCAAATATATTTGGTCAGTGATAGAATCAGGGACCATTAGGAGCTTGAAAGATAAATTCTCAGGAAAGCTGTCTGTTTAAGAGCAATTGGCAGAGCCTTTTCCATTATATATGCAAACACCTCAAAAGATGAGATTGAATGCCTCACATAACCCTTTCTGCAGTCTCCAAATTTGTGCCATCTTCTATATAATTTTCTGAAAGTTAAGATTACTGAAAAGGAGCTAGAACAGTAGGATTTGCCTGGAAAAATTCAGATTTTTTTTTTTTTGGGCTGCTGATGAAAATATGCATGTATATAAAAGAATACTGAAACTACACCTTACTGCTAAGCATTTGAAGAATACTGTTCATATATTGATCTTGCCTGTTTTTGGCTATGCAGTAAATGTTATTTCAAATGAAAGTGTAAGGAGCTTTAAAATATAAGAGTGGATCAGATTTTTTTTTTCCTTCCAAAAAGATTTAAATGGAAGTGGCAAAGACTGCCACTTACTGCCTTTTTATACAAGCAAAACATCTGAAGACCTTGCTACTGTAATTTTTTTAACTAGAAATTATAATTCACCAGTGAAATAATACTCTGAGGAAGTAGAAACCAAGGGACAAGCAATCCACTGTAAACAACACTCTCCAAAATCTTAAAAAATGCATGGTTCGGATCTGACCAGCCTGCTTAGTCTACTTATATGGGCAGTCTACATCACAGTCATCACTGATATGTAAAAATCTCCAATGTGTGATAAACTTCAGTTTCAGCACTTGGAACCTCTTCGTTGCACTTGGGGAAGTGGTCTTCAGCCCTAGACTTCAAGTCTACAAGCGGGCAGAGCTAATGAATCCTTATTTTCTCTAGATCTATGTCTTCTACTATTAACCACAAACTAGAGTTTTAATAGAGGAGATATTTCCATGAAAACATCATCTTAGTCTTCAGTGTGTATCAAGAAAAATAAAATGAATATTATGAATTAGTAGGAAAACATAAAGAATAAAACAAATGCATCATTACATCACTGTATCAATCCCTAGTTCACCCACACCTTAAAGATTCTGTGCAATTCCTTACCCTTTATCTCAAGAAGGTTACAGGAGAACTGGAAAAGGCCTAGAGAGCTTTAACGACAGTGATCAAAGGTGTAAAACAGAATCTGTAGAAAGGATACGGAAGTAGGATTCTTCAGATCGGCCAGGGCTAACAACTGACCAACAAAGATTAAAAGTCCCTTCTAACTTAAATTCTTCTATGATTCTATAATAAGCTAACGGTCTACAATCTACAGGTAGGAGAGTGAAAATAGATATACTGTTCTTTGTCTTTTCCAATATAATCACAGAATCACAGAATCGTTTAGGTTGGAAGGGACCTCTGGAGATCATCTAGTCCAACCTCCCTGCTCAAGCAGGGTCACCTAGAGCATATTGCCCAGGATCACATCCAGACGGGTTTTGAATATCTCCAGGGAAGGAGACTCCACCACCTCTCTGGGCAACCTGTTCCAATGCTCTGTCACCCTCACAGTGAAGAAGTTTTTTCTCAGGTTCAGATGGAACTTCCTGTGGTTCAGTTTCTGCCCGTTGCCTCTTGTCCTGTTGCTGGGCACCACGGAGAAGAGGCTGGCCTCATCCTCTTGACACTCCCCCTTCAGATACTTGTACACATTGATGAGATCACCTCTCAATCTTCTCTTCTCCAGGCTGAACAGGCCCAGCTCTTGCAGTCTTTCTTCATAGGAGAGATGCTCCAGCCCTCTAATCATCTTGGTAGCCCTCCGCTGGACTCTCTCCAGGAGTGCCATGTCTCTCTTGTCCTGGGGAGCCCAGAACTGGACACAGTACTCCAGGTGAGGCCTCCCCAGGGCTGAATAGAGGGGCAGGATCACCTCCCTCGTCCTGCTGGCAACACTCTGCCTAATGCACCCTAGGAGACCATTGGCCTTCTTGGCCACAAAGGCACACTGCTGGCTCATGTTTAACTTGTTGTCCACCAGCACTCCCAGGTCCTTCTCGGCAGAGCTACTTTCCAACAGGTCAACCCCCAGCCTGTACTGCTGCATGGGATTATTCCTGCCTAGGTGCAGGACCCTGCACTTGCCTTTGTTGAACTTCAGGAGGTTCCTCTCCGCCCAGCTCTCCAGCCTGTCCAGGTCCCTCTGAATGGCAGCACAGTCTTCTGGTGTGTTAGCCTCTCCCCCCACTTTAGTGTCAACAGCAAACTTGCTGAGGGTGCACTCTGTCCCTTCCTCCAGGTCATTGATGAATATATTGAACAAGACTGGACCCAGGACTGACCCCTGGGGGACACCACTAGCCACAGGCCTCCAACTTGACTCTGCACCATTCACCACAACCCTCTGAGCTCGGCCATCCAGCCAGTTCTCAGTCCACCTCACCGTCCACTCATCTAGCCCACACTTCCTGAGCTTACCTAGGAGGATGTGATGGGAGACAGTGTCCGAAGCCTTGCTGAAGTCCAGGTAGACAACATCCACTGCTCTGCCCTCATCTACCCAGCCAGTCATTCTGTCATAGAAGGCTATCAGATTGGTCAAGCATGATTTCCCTTTGGTGAATCCATGCGGACTACTCCTGATCACCTTCTTGTCCTCCACATGTTTAGTGATGACCTCCAGGATGAGCTGTTCCATCACCTTTCCCGGTATGGAGGTGAGGCTGACAGGCCTGTAGTTTCCTGGCTCCTCCTTCTTGCCCTTTTGGAAGACTGGGGTGACATTGGCTTTCTTCCAGTCCTCAGGCACCTCTCCTGATCTCCAGGACCTTTCCAAGATGATGGAGAGTGGCCTAGCGATAACATCCGCCAGCTCCCTCAGCACTCGTGGGTGCATCCCATCGGGGCCCATGGATTTGTGGATGTCAAGTTTGGACAAATGATCTCTAACCTGATCCTCCTCCACCAAGGGAGAGTCTTCCTTTCTCCAGCCTTCCTCTCTTTTCTCCAAGGTCTGGAATTCCTCAGGACTGGCCTTAGTAGTGAAGACAGAAGCAAAGAAGGCATTCAATAACTCTGCCTTCTCCATATCCTTTGTCACCAGGGCACCGGCCCCTTTCAGCAGTGGGCCCACGTTTTCCCTAGTCTTCCTTTTGCTATGGATGTATTGGAAGAAGGCCTTCTTGTTGTCCTTGACATCCCTTGCCAGATTTAATTCCAGCTGGGCCTTAGCCTTCCTTGTCGCATCCCTGCACACTCTGACAACGTCCCTGTATTCCTCCCAAGTGGCCTGTCCCCTTTTCCACATTCTGTGGACTTCCTTCTTCTGCTGGAGTTTTGCCAGCAGTTCCTTGCTCATCCATGCAGGTCTCCTGCCCGCTTTGCTGGACTTCTTACTCAGAGGGATGCACTGATCCTGAGCCTGGAGGAAGTGACGCTTGAGTATTAACCAGCTCTCTTGGACCCCTCTTCCTTCTAGGGCCCTACCCCAGGAGATTCCCCTCTTGAGGTCCCTCAAGAGGCCAAAGTCAGCTCTCCTGAAGTCCAGCGTTGCAATCCTACTCATTGCCCTGCTCCCTCCTCGCAGGATCCTGCACTCCACCATCTCATGGTCACTGCAGCCAAGGCTGCCCCCAACCTTCACATCTCCAACTAGACCTTCTTTGTTCGTTAGTACAAGGTCTAGCATTGCACCTCTCCTCGTTGGCGTCTCCACCACCTGGGTCAAGAAATTATCATCAATCCTCTGCAGGAACCTCTTTGACTGTTTGTGCCTAGCTGTGCTGTCTTCTCTGTGCTGTGCTGATCCTGAATAATAATTCAGGATCATCATGTAGGAGGAATCAGGTAAAAAATGAGCTAAAGAGTTGGATCTAATTGGAAAGACCTGGGAAATTCTTGCCTAAAGGATAGTTCAAGTAAAAAAAATTTACATGAGTTCAAGAGAAATCAGGTGAGTTTCTGGAAAAGATCCATTGAGGGTTATTAGGGTTATTAGACAGAATCTGCATATCCAGCACAGGAAATCCCCTGATATGGAAATATTTTTCTCAATTGCACCTGACTGCTTGAGAAAGGAGCAACACCTGCTGAAACATCTGATTTGGCTTTAACAATATATCTGTTTAACAGGCTGCTGCTTCCAGGAAAGATTCAAGTATTGACTTATCCTTTGGTAATTCCTCATGGGGTAATAGTTTCAACTTTTTTCCTTTTCCCAAGATAATCAGTTTTCCTGAAATCTATAGAGACTTCAAATCTATGAAGTCTTATGACTTCAAATCTCTGCACCTTGGTGAAATCTAGGTTGAAATTTGCTGAAAGTGTATGTGACACAGCTCACAGATGGACAGGTGTGTGGAATTGTGTAAATCTGAATTTCTTAATAACCAGGCCCAAATTATCATGTACTATGGAACCACACTCCTTTTGCCATCTGTTATACATGTCCAAATCCATAACTTAGCATCTCTGAACTTTTCATTTTTCTATCAGCTGCTATGAGAAATGTTCACAATATCACTAGGACAATAAAGACTTTTAAAACTTTGTCCACAATTGGCTGTTGAAATGATAAAGATGCTAAAAATCTTATGTCACAGGGGAAGGAAGCACTATTTAGAAATTGACAAATTCTACCTGTTGCACAATAATACCATAGGTTATAGTATTTTTCTAACGATCAGTTTTTTAAGATTCTCTCTATATTGCATTTCTTTCATTTTTAAAAGTCAGTAGCTTACTCTGTGTAAAAAGGCTGTGAAAATTAGCTTAACTGTAGAATTATTGCCTACTGGTTAAATTAATTTGATCTGTTTTGGAATACATGCTTTAGCTACTGCATTGCTTGTCTGATTCCTCTCTAAGGGAGCATGTGAGCTCAATGACTTAGAGACACATCTGTGTAAACGTAGCTTTAATTTCACCTCAGCAACAACCGTTCTATTCTCAGGCCTTTTATACAAAGTCTCTTGTATCCAGTACTTTTCCCTTGAGGCAGAGTGGCAGGGTCTCTTTTTCCTGGAAATTTCCATTGTTTGCAGACTGAAGGAAGAAAAGTCTTCTGGTTTTCTTTCCAGAATATTTATTTCCTTATTTCTTCCTCCTTTTCCTGTTATCCACAGCTTTTCATACCTGTCATGTTCAAGGTATCTCAGCTTCTTAACTGATGATGTGGTCTTTAGTTATTCTTTGCTTAGGGGTAGTTTGGAACTTGATGTTCCTCTGTACAACTGTGAGGACTTGGAAGGCTTGTTGGAGCTTTTTTGGTCCTTTTGAATGAAATGGTTAAAATGCATTCTCTAAACCTTCAGCTGGCTCCATCTTTCTCATTATGTGCAGTATAGTGTAAGAGTAATAAGCACCCAGTATTGTTACTTGACTTTTACCTGTTGTCATAACATACTAGAAAAGAAGAAAAATGCCAGATATGTTCCCTGAGAACTCTAGTGCTTTAAAAATATCCAGGCTCTAAAGAAAAAAATCTCATAATTGTCTCTAGAAAACACCTGTGTAGCCTTTCTGATATCAGTATATATTGTCAGCGAATAATCTACCATTACAACATTTTTCCTTACATGTTACAGTTACAACTAAAATCCTGAAGCATAAAATTTTATTGTTATTTTTTCTATAGAATTCTCAAAATCAAACTTTGCTGCTAGTGTTTATACAATAAATTTGGCCACAGAGGTAAAAGCCCATAAAATCTTGTTGAGATATCACAAGTAAACGGGAGTATAGTATCAGCTCCTGTAGGTATCACTATTGAAAATTTGCAATATATAACAGCACACTGCAGAATAATTATCTACCTGCTATTTTTTCTATTTAGTGAAATGCTATAAAAAAGTACATTGAAACATATATAAAAAGTACATTGAATCATTTGAAATACAACTATTGTGCATTCATTTTAAAACAATGTGCAAAAGGAAGAACAAAACGGCTGCTAAAGATATCAGGTTTGGAGTGGAGAGTGTTGCTGCAGCTTTGGAGTTATCTTTGAGTTAAATGGGGTGGCGAAATGCTACCCAGTGTTATAATATGATTCGTAAGAACGGCGTTTAGCCAATAATACACAAAAATTTCTAGACCTAAGCACCGTATATGTTATTTTAGTTTCCTGAAAGAACTTGCAAAGGGAACAATGAATAATGTTTTAAGAGAGGCTATGACTTGAATTTTGAAGTTAAATAAGTTGCCAAAGACAGTTCAAATTACTCACATTTAAAATCTCAGGAAACCATAAGCTGCACAGAAACATTAAATGTGATCTATTTCTTATTATTTTCTGTGCATACTTTCTCACCTGCAAATCTATACAGTCTTCCTCATCATACATTACTATTCTCAGTCATGACTTTTTTTCCATTTATTGCAGATATGTACAAGTAAAAAATTATTTACATCCCTTTAATGATGCTCAAGAGAGAACTAGGATGATCGGTAAGTGTACCATGAAGTGAAGAGTCAGAAGAATGTCCTTTGAAGATCTTTTGACAATCGGTACATTAAGTACAACTCAGTGTTGTGACAAATTTGGTTTAGCATAGACTTTGTAGTAACTGCATGTATTCCTTTCCTTCTTCCATCTTTTTCTTCACCATTTTTCAGCAGCATACATTTCCTTATTTGAAAGTCTCTTTTCATTACAGTGGTGGTGGACACACATCTTTTCTAGCAGTTCTGAAAGGGCCATATGACCAAAGAGAAAGTTTCTAAGAAAAAATCAAATGTGTATTTATCTATAGGATAAAGGGAAAAATGGAAGAAAAAAAAAGAAAACAAATTGTTTATATTCAAAACAAAGTTTTGAATGGTTTTTCAAAGTTTTGAAAAGTTTTTCAAAACAAAGTTTTGAATATGCAGAAACGGAGAAGACTTTCCATACAACTTTAGTTCTACATGGACCTGTGTTTCTATGTATTTTCAGCCATTTTTTGACTCAAGATTAAATAACTTTTTTTCAAGACTTTCTAATCTGATAAACTTCACTCATGAAGACACATACGAACTCATACAAGAAGCAAAGCTACCATGAAGTTTAATCTCTGCTAAAACAGCCTGTGACAAGACACATTGTATTCTCATTGGTATTGATCCATGGCCTCTGTCCCGTGTCTAAATTTAAACAAAGGTTTATTTTTGCTGTAAAATAGAAGCCTGTGATTATGAAATCACTGCCAGTCTTTTGGAAATTGATTTTCAGTTCTTTCTGCTGAAATGTATATTAGAAGATTAAAAAGCACAAAAATGACATGAGATGGTTAAGTTTGAATGTCAAAGCATTTAAGTTCTTATCCTGTTTCCAGCTAAAGTCTACTAGAATTTTAGCACTGGAATTTTTTTTTTTTTTTTTTTTGGTGAAGAACGAGAAGCAGAGCATAAATGAATCAAATGTGTATGTTAGGAAGGATTAATTGTGTTTAGCTTTTTACCCATCAGTGACCCATCTGAATCTTAATCAAGATCAAGGTAGTCATTTAGGCTCCCTCTATAATCAGGGAAGAGACACAGACAATATCTTAGCAATCCAGTGTTGTTACACTGGAATGTAATTGTCTCAGATGTCTGTGTCTGTCTGTCTGTCTGTTGTCTATAGAGGGAGTCAAGAGAAAAAGATAGCTAATTTTAAGGCAGCTAGGCTTAATCAGCCATACCTAATATCATTAAAGTGTCTAAAGTTATCATCAGAGTTTTGATTAAAAGCTTATTTCAGGATACAAAATGAAGAAATTCTTAGCAGGACCTCCTCCCCGCCCTTTTCCCCATAATGTAAGTCTAGGCCTTTATTGTCATTATTCTTTTTGCTTATTTTTATCCCAGTTCATTAAATTACAGTGGCAATATTGTATACTATTTTTGACCACTGTTTGAGTGGTCAAGGAGGGAAATGATGACAAGGAGGGAAAACTTCCAGGACTTACCAAAATTAAGCATGCTACAAATCTAAAAGATCCTAAGAAGCAAATCAAATAGTAGGCATGTGAGCATGAGTAGAAAGAAAGATATATTTCTTTTACTTTAGTGTTTGTAACTATTTTTCAAAATACACAGTATGCTGAACAGATTAAAATTTAAACTAGCATTCCAATTTACATAAAAAGCAATTCCAGAAGGAGAATAAAAATTGTAATTTCTTCCTATGCAAGGTTAAATCACTAGTCAGCTAAGTAACTCCCAGGGAGCATTCTACAAAATATATTTTTTCATAACTCCAACAAGCACACATAGGATTTACCCATCTTTTAGAACTTTTAACTTGAAATTCATATTCAATATGAAAAATATTATGTTAAAATGATCTGACACAATTTCCCTTTTTTTTTTTTTTAAATAAACCTCAAAGTAAAACTGAGCTTGTCATCAAAATAGAGGACAGGTCAAAACAAGATCCTTTGTCATGAAAAAGAGTACAATTTAACTAAAAAAGCACCCTAAAGGGTAATGACTTTGCATGCTCTCTGGATTATTTAACATCCACAAACAAAAAAGGTTGGGACAAGGAATCACAGAGAACAAAATATGTATTCTCTCCTCTTTGGCACAGGTTGTCACTCTTTACTGAGGCAAGTAATAACCTTTAAATGCTAATAAACTGAAAGGGAACATTTATTCTTAGGTGACTAACGGAAACAGGTATTGGTTGGGACATTAAATGAAAGGCCTTACCAAATCCTCAGATCTATTGTTCATTGAAAAAGCATACTTCTTTGTTATTCTTCTAATACAAACTACCTAGGGGTGATTTAAATTAGTCTACTTTAGAATCTTCAAAATACATTTCAGCCTGTATTTTAGGGGTAATGAAATAGTTCCTTTACTGAACTACTATCTGGCTACTTAACTACTAAGGTTAGGTGAGGCCATTCAGACAAAGCAAAACCAACAAAATTGATTTTCTCTCTCAGTCTTCAGATCAGAATGAATACAATTTTCTCCACTGCAAACTTGTTTGTGAGTGAAATGTAAACAGTATGTACCTTAGTGTACGCCTGGCAGCAGCAAAACAGCTCGTGAGACATTCAACACATTGCTCTTTACTTGGATGAATATGTTTTTCCCTCAGTCTCTGAGAGATAGATTCATCAGCAAATAAGGTAAGTTATGGGAGGCAAGAAAAACACTTGAAGCAGTAAATATGTTGTTGCCAGGGTCCTGGACACCCCAAGAGGCTCTGCAGCCTTTGGGCCTCCTGGGCTTTAACTGCCAGTGCTCAAGACCAGCTCCGATACAGCGCAGCGTGCTTTGCTCCCCTTGCTCAGGCACTTTGGGACTGGTCTCCTGTCAGAGAGGGCACTACCCTGCCTGCCTTGCTGTTGCTCTTGTTCCTGGCTCACCTGCCCTTACAGAGCAGCCCTCTCTTGCTGTTCCCTTGCAGTTGTGTTAAAAATGTATCGCGTTATTATCTGAAATCTTGCACAAACTGTAATTTTACTTTTTCTTGTTGCAGACAAGAGGTTGTAATAACTGGGACTCTTTTCGGTAGGTGTCAGTTCAATGCCTTAGAGGAAGTGACCAAAAAGACCAAACTAGTTACTGACCTGTGCTGTGGAGGACAAGAGACAATGGTCATACGTCGAAGCAGGAGAGATTCTGACTGGATATAAGCAAAAAGTTTTTCCCCACGAGGATAGTCAAGTAGGGTATCAGGTTGTCCAGAGAGCCTGTGTAATCTTCACCCTTGTAGATTTTCAAAATCCAGCTGGATAAAGCCCTGAGCAACCTGGTCTGATCTCATAGCTGACCCTACTTTGAAGAAGGAAGTTGGACTGGAAACCTCCTGAGGTCCCTTCTAGCCTGAATTATCCTGTTATCTCAGGACAGAAGATCACCATATTTGAAGAGAGAGATTCACTTGTTAACTTCTGTCCACCGAAAAATTCAAGACATTCATCTATACTTCATCCCACGGAGAAAAATTGCTGAGAAGAATGCCTCTCTGAAGATGCTTACGGCTTTCCACTGATAGTAGTAGAAGCCTAGGAAGTTAGACTAAACTACTAGGTTTTGCATAGATAAAGATAGACTAGTGAATCACACTGTGAAAAGAGTGAGCCAAATTAATTTTCAGTCAATTTAAAGAGGACAGGTACGTCTAGTTGGCAGACATACCTGGCTGTGAAGTAGGAAAATTTGTAAATTGCAGGTGATGGTAAATCCTTACGCAGAACAGGGGAAAACTAACACACTATCACTGAAGCAAAAGATTATACTGGGTAACAACATTTTAGATTATAACATCTTGACTTGCTTAATTTTTCCTTTATTTGTACTGCAGTTTCATTTTCTTCTTTGTAATATTACAAACTACTAAATAGAGAATGCTTGTCTTCCCAGATATAGTTTCAGAGTAGTTAGAAGGCAGGAAGATTCATGATCATGTGAAGGCTAGAAACACTCCAAAACAAAAACAATTCAGTTTGACATAAGAATACTATTATATCTGAAGTCGCAAAACCTATAGTGTTCAAAGGGATTAGACTATGTCTCTGTGGAATAAAAGACAACTGTTATTTTTTGCATCTATTTATTGTTAGAGATTAAGTCATACTTCCAGTTCATTCCCGTCAAAATCTATTTCTATTACTTAAGGGGAAACTTGTTTTTAAGCCAATGTGATGATTAAGTGAACTGTGATGGGGTTTGCTGGGTGTTTTTTTTTCTTTTTTTAAAACTAGTTAGCATCAGTGGAAAAGGTTTTATTCACAGAAAGTTAAAAAAAAACAAAAAACAAAACACTACTGATCATTCACCAGTTCCTGACAAAAAAATTCTAAAGTATGTTCAAATGTTTTCTCATAACATACTTTTGTTATACTATTAAATGCTGCAAATGGAGTAAAGGGTTTATTTTTAATAAACGTTAACAATATTATTTTCTGCTCCAAGCAGAAACAAGCATTATTTTCTGCTCCATTTTTATTTTACAGCACGAGGCAATTAAATCAAGTTTTATTTCCATTTCCGTGTATATACATATATACATTTGTTCCTCTTTCAAGCCATTTTGCAGTTCCTTATGAACCTTTTTACTAGCTCTTCTGGCTTCCCAGACATTGCCTGTACCAGTAAGTTCCTCAAAACCGCTGCTGGGAATTTTGAACTTATGGCACGAGCCACAACTAGCGCAGCATATGAATTGCTGCTGGTAGAGTTAGCATTACCAAGATGAGTTGATGTATCCCTTCTTTTAACTCTAGACCAAAAAGGAGCTTGATGACGCTAAGTCGTGTTAAAGGTTCTGTGCACTTGAATAAAATGCTCTATACTGATATTTTCTTGCTTTTGGCTGAATTCCTTGAAATCACTTGAACCAGAAAGCAAAGAATACTATGTATGTTGTATTGTGCATATGAAAAGAAATTAAAGGCGTGCTAAACTTGCTGTTTAGTTACTTACTTACAGACCCCCCCACTAGAACTGAATCCAAGTATCTTGAAAAAATTCGTGGAACAATCCTCAAAACAAAAAAAAAAGAAAAAAAAAGAAAAAGGTAAAGAAGCGAAATATTATTATCAACAGTTTGGACAGGTGCAGAAGGATTAAGATAACAACAATACAGTGTAGACCCTGTTTCAGACCCTGATTAGTCATGTCTGCAGACAAGCAATTAAATACGTGCTTTAGTGAAACCCCACTATACTTAGAAAATGAAAGTTGTTTGCCAGTTTCTCTACTAAATAGAAATATTCTCTGAAATAGAACATTAATTCCCAGCAGTATATGGGATAATAGCGACAACGCTACACAATTAATAGGTGCTTTTTTAGATCATTAACGAATTGGCTTGCTGCAGGACATACAGGAAATCTGTGCCAAAGCTACCCATTTCTATCATGCCAAGTGTTCGTGGACCATGCCTCCTCCTCTTTAATCATCAAGCTCTCATCTCAGAGCTTCTGAGTAAATCCATGTTCTCCCCTTGCTATACTACCTCTCACCTAATCCTCTACCAGGAGCTCTGTGTTCTCCCCCAAACTCTGTCTTTTACATCCTTACGCTCAGCTGAATATTTATCTTCTCTCTTTCTTAGGAAAAAAAGCCAAGGATAAAGAGGAATGGGAGAGAAGGCAATTATTATGCTTGAAAATGGCAATGATTGCTATCAATCACTTCTTTGCTCTACAAATATACACAGAAATGGTTAAAAGTCTACGGTTGGTAAATCATATGCTTTATGCTTTGTGCATTCCACATAACATTCAGAACATCTGTGGAGATTCTGAAACTAATCAGATGCCCAGATTAAAAGTATGTTACAACTCCTCTCCCCAAATTTTAGTGTAGGACCTTTTGTTCTGCCAATCATATGCAAACATATATGTAGTTTAATTTTTAAAAAGCACTTGCTAGTTTCCCAAAATTCCTGTGCCAAATGTAGGTGAAGAATTTATAAATGGAAAAAATAGTAATTTTTAAATTTTCATTTCATGAAAGCAGAAGTTTTATTGTGAAAGTAACAGCACAGGTTAAAGGCAGATTAAAAAATATATTAAAAATCATTTTAAAATTCTTATCTGATGTACTTTTATCAAGGGAAAATGAGGTAATCTCTTAGCTACACTTAAAAACACTTGCAATAATTTCCAAGGCTCTGAGATTTCACAGAATTTAATAATCACATACAGAGAAAACTTCATGAGCATAATAAAAATGAGTTCCTCTCAGAAGTGCTAACTAAAACATAGCTGACTTTAAAAACATTAGAGTTCACTATAAATGTTATGACACTATCCCTACTGGCATGGATAGTCAACGTGAAACTTGATTCAGCTCAAATACTTCTTGTGTCACACACAATACTTCAGTGCATTCACTTTATTCCCTGTTTTCTGGAAGAATAAGCATAAATAGGTATTACTTCAATTTAAATGAAAGATCTGACAGTACAAGTAGCCTTACCATTGAATGTTCATGAGAAAAACGAAATCTATCTCTACAATAAATCATGATGAAATCATAACATCAGTTAATATTTTGCAAATGATCAGCACAATTGGGGAAAATTTCTATCTCCAGTTCTATTATTTTTCATCATGGTTATGACTCTAGTCATACTCAGAATGGAAGTTCCAGAAACATAGAACAAAGAAGATACTCCTCAACCACATGCAAATAGAAGTATGCTCAATTTAATGGAAAAATATATTCTTCTGAAATTTACAGCTCATTTGTCCATCTAATACAATATTTGAAAACAAATCTCTAAACGTACTGATAAATTTGGGGTTCCGTTAGCCAGGGTTGCACAGTAAACAGTGTACCAGTTATTGCAGACCTAAAAACTCTCATAGTTCAGGTAAAAAGTCAGGAAATTTTAAATTCAAATTCCTATTCTGAGAATTCCTATTCCTATTCAGCCTATTCTGAGATTCACACAACTCCTTTTTATTTTGCGTTTCCCCCCATATGACTTTTCAAGACTTAAATTCTGCTTTCTTCCAAATATTGAAGTCAGCGAGATAACTCAAGGACTAACATTCACCTGCTGCTTCTGTAAGAGGAGACCCTGAATCAGTGTAGTCTTTTATGATGTTGTTTAACATACAACCACCTGAGGCCAAGACAAAAAGCTGCATGATCTTTCAGTTTGAATAGAAGGGTTTTTTTCCCCGCCATGAAATATTATCTCATGATAGATTATCCATTGTCAGAAACTCTTTCAGGCTTCTGAGGGACTCCAGCTGAATGAGTGGATCTAGAAAAATATGTTGATTGCATTCCTTAGTTTGGTTCTATAAAAACAGACAATTGACTTCCTAAACTAAGATAAAAATGACTAATAACCATTACAGTGTTACACTCAACAAGACATCTATACCAAAGTGCAGCCACACGGAAATCAACAAGAGTTCCATTTTTGGGGTTGTTTAGTCTTCCTAAATGTAATTGACATGCAGGTTCAAATCCTTACCTGCTTTGTAACTCCAAACAGTGACCTGATTATATTAACTTTTTTGTAAAAGCACATTATGTTTCTTTGAGATTGCAGGCTTTTTCTTTCGTTTGCAAATTGTGAAAGTTGTTAAAACTTAGAAAAGAAAAAAATCACAACTCTTTATTGCTTAAAACAGAATAAACATGGTAACTTATGATTATTGTTTAAAATCCCTGTTTTAATACAGATTTTTTAAAATTTAATGAAAATACTTAAGGGTGGAAAAACCACACATTTGCATTTAACAAACCTACATATCTTACAGTATCAAGTATCATATAAATTAGGTTCTTTACTCTGCTTCTACTTTCTGATTAAAAAGCAGAAAGAGTACTTTCCTTCTAACTCTTTCAAAAAATCATTTGTAGTCCTAAATCAGATAAAACTGCTTTATTCTGAAAGTTTTTGATGCCTTAAAGTACCCTTGGGTATGTTCTCACTGTAAATAACTACCACAATTCCCTCCTCCTGATTGACCATGATCAAAATACAATTTTAAAGTTGTGCATAGGCATTCAGTAATGAATGTCTGATGGGCATTAGTGATTTTTGTAAAACATTCTAGAATGTCCAACATTAAATTCAATCCAGGTAGAAGTTGCAAGGGTCCGTCGAAACTTGAACAATTCCATATTGCTACACCGTGCTTGCCTATCTATAACTATGTATCCTATTCCAATAAAAAGAAAGTTTGTTTTGTACTTCATTTTGAAGAGACAAATGATAATCATCTCAAACACTTGTTTAAAACTCTAACAAAATTTTTAAGCACATGCGTAAAATCAAGCATGTGAATGTTTCATTTGACCACAGATTTTAATACTAAGCATATGCTTAAACACTTTGCTGAATCAGGATTGAAGTTTTGTTAAATCTAATTTTTATCAAATATGATTCTGTTGCAGCAAATGTCACATTACAGTGCCCATTTACTAAAACTTATTATCGGTTGTGTTAAATTAAAACTGAAACACAGCCCAAAAGATAACCAAAACCTGACCAGATTCAATTCTGAATTGATTCTCAGGAGGATTTTCAGCTTCTGTTACTTTACTTGAAATAAAGTCCCACTTGAAGTAAGTTCCCAGTGTTTTTGGAAACTTTGGTCCTAGTGGGGTGAAAGTATTTCTATTGGATAATATCAACACAAAGAGTTAATATAAAAGATATTTCTAACCAAACATGAGACATCCCAAAGAGCTTCTTACAGCAAGGTGAAGAACATTTTTTTTCTAATTATTTTTAAGTGATATTTAAGTGAAGGAAGAAAGGTAAGGGAGAGAGTTAAATTCATGTCTCTAATAGCTACACTAACACTAGCAGTTTTCAGGCAAATCTGTTGAACAGCCCCTGGTATCGTTTCTTACTTGAACAGTTTGGCAGAGCCAAAAAGCAAGATCTGTGACCTTTCTGCAGCTTTTTCACTGTGGATAATTTCTGCTGATAGGCCTGAAAATAATCAGGATGCAAAAATGTACAGCATAGGTATCTGATCTCTTTTCATCATTATGATACAAGCAGTGAATCACATGAAGATTACACTTTGATTTTAATTTAAATGGATTTTGCTGGTAAATTGGATTTTGTTATGCTTCATAAGAATACATTTCATGAAGCAAGCTGAATTGCCTACCTTTACAAATTGATATGGATCAGAGGAGAAACTTCATTTCATGCAACCTTTGAAATATCCATACCGAAATGTAAAATTTACTCTTGCAAGTCATCTGTGCTTCTGAGCATTATTTTTATTTAACTAGATGCAAAAGTTTGCTACTTAGCTTGCTATTTATTTTTTTTCAGTTGTTTTCTTTCATCTCTAATATCACACATATTAAAAGTATAATCTCTATTACATTTCTAGAAATACTTCTATTAACTTTTTAATTCCACTCATGCTACACACACCTCAATTTCCTGCTTTATTCCTATGCCTTATTCAAGCTAATCTTTTTCAAAGTAATTTGAAATAACTCTCCACTCATGAGATATTGAGTATGAAT
The DNA here is from genome assembly GCF_040807025.1 of Struthio camelus. NCBI lineage: Eukaryota > Metazoa > Chordata > Aves > Struthioniformes > Struthionidae > Struthio > Struthio camelus. Next base: position 48,802,554 of record NC_090942.1, read on the forward strand.
GTTATAAAAATATAATTGTGCTTTTCTGGGAAAGTAAATAGAGTAGATTGTGCCTCAATGTGTGCTTCTCAGAGGATGCTGCGTATGCTTTTCAGCTTTGCTTCTCTCAGGCCATACAACCTGCAGGGCATGTAAACATATTCTAAACTTACACAGCCACTTGATTCTGTAAGTTACAACAGGAATTAAACATAAGCTTAAATGCTTTACTTAAGGCATTATTTAAGCTTTATATATAGAAATATCTAGTATACCCGATATACAGCAGATAACAAGGTTAAAAGAGTTTTAGTCATTATAGAACTAATCTGGAGGAAAACATTTTTATAACTTATAGAAACTAACACATAAAGAAAATTACCTTCATTCCATTTTTTATACTATTTTGCTTAAATTATTATTTTCTTATAATCTAGGGAGTACTCTTTGGATTAAACTTCTGTATATTACAAATATACTTTTAGTATATATTATTCTTTCATATTATATTTAGACACTCTCATTATGTTAACATCTCAGCGTATTAACAGTACATTATAATATCTATTTGTAAATCTTCCGACAGAAATATCCCAATACTCCCCATGTATGGTAATATAAAACCAGAAATTCTCAATCAAATTTACCTTTCAAAGTCTGCCGTCTAAAGTTTTCAAGGCACACTTTTTAAAAACCAAGCAACAAAACAGGTATAGGTAATAGGTAGTCATTCCTATCACTACGGACAACAACTCAAAATTATTTTGTGTAGTAAAAATATTATCTTTTATGCCCTGCATCTTAGAAGTAAAGCTGCAGCAAGCTGTAGGCGTATTCAAAGAGCCATGAGAGGCTGAGGAAGGTAAAAGCCAGGTCTGCTCTGAGGCCCGATCTCACTTAACGTTAAAGATCACAGGCTGAGTCAGGACAGCGTTTGGTCTCTGTTCTGTATTTTGTCGTCAGCAAAGCTTTCAGTCTCAGGGAGACTGCGCAGAGGTAAACGTAAAAACTGTGTGTCTGGGTGGTTTAACGTGCTCCTTTTAAAATATGTTTTTCCTTTATAGATAACCACATCTTAGCTGTATTCAGCTGTTCCAATCCAAAATTGCTGTCTCTCGCTCCCCCCCCACGAAATAACCAAAGCATTTTAGAAACGTCAAATCGTACAAAGTGGTCACACATATAATAAATTGTTACTCATAAGTTTAAGGTGAATTTTCCTGATACCAACCCCTTACTGTATTAACGTTTATCTCGTAGCGTTTTTACTGAGGAAAAGCGATGTTGCTTAAGTGAATGAAGGACTGGTAAAATATCAGTCAGTTTTGTCATATTATCATATGCTTCCGAGAAGAATAAAGTTAATATTTACCTCCTCTTAAACAGAAAAATGAAAACGTATGCTTCTTCCTACGATCACACAGAGCTCTGTGTGTAGTCAACAAAAATATTGAGTGCTGTTGCCTAGCAACCTTCATGTGAGGAAAATTATATTCCTGAGCACACTTTACACCATAATACAAGAGTCTTGCATAACTGGAACGCTGAAAACTGCTATGTTGCTTCTGTAAAATGCTCTCTGCCAGTTTAAATTCACACTAATAATTCTAAATGTTTATTGAAAAAAAAAGCACATCAAGATATGAAAATAATAAGTCATGTGGAAAAATGATACACATAATTGCTCGATTAGGCACAAAGGAAAAAACATCTTAGTCCGTGATTAGCATTGGGTTGTTATTCTTTCCTATAATTATGCTGTATTTTGTTGTTATTTTTTTTTTGTAAGATAAATATTCCTACTTTAAAGAGAGATCTTATGTTATTAAACTACAACTCTTATATTAAACTATGGGAAGAAAATTGTGAGTGAGTACCTCAGACATATTAATGATGTTTGCTGTGTGAATGGGGCGCTCTGCCCAGCTTCCAGCGCTCACAAGGCGACTCCGTCAGAAAGCTAACCACACTCACTCTGTGGGAAGACTTGTTTTCTTTCTCTTCTATTTTGTTTAGGATAAAAATAATGAGGATTGAAAGCGCCTATGTTTGTGGCATCCGATAAGAAAGCTACAGGTGATAGCTTTTTTTTTGGTATAAAAATTGGCACAGCTGTTGGCTTCATCCTTAAATCTATTCAATCTATAGGAAAACATTAACAACATAAAGTTCTCAATTGCAATGCTCGTGCGATGCAAAACAAAGCAACAATGTTTAAGCAGTGCCTCCTGTTTCTCATATTATCCCGTTCTTGTTAGGAAGAAATATTACTGACAAAGCACTCTCTCTGTTGCTAAAGGTCATGTTAATTGAGGCTTAAAATAAATCTAAAAAATAGCTACTGTAGTGCTTTCTGAGTCTCCAGTAGGCCTGAGCATGAAAAAGCATGAAATAATAACAGCTCTGAAAACTGATTTGAATTACCATTTTTAATATGGAGTGTGTTTGTGAAAAAACATTTTGCAGTCCCATTAGAGCTGAGATAGTTGGATTCCATCTGGCAAATATTTAAAATGTACTATATTAAACGTTGGTAAGATATGTAGCCACTATAGGTGAAAATTGGCACTTCCTTTGAATCACTTTGTCTTCCTTCAATATACTTTAAATAAATCAAGCAATGTGTCCCCAGACTTGCAAGATGGATAGATGTGGTAAAGGCAAAATATTATTCTGTTACTTCATTAACTGCTAATTTACTATTATTTACTAGTTATTTTGTGACGTGACAGAAAAGGACCACTATTCCCTTTATTTGTAAACATGTCTAGTTTTAGCAAAAACAACAGGAGAGTTACTTTCTACTTACTTGCTATAAATACAAATAGTCACTTGACCATTAGAATTTAATGCCAGATCTGCTATAAAAAGAGATATCACGGCCAAAAAATCATAAAATGTTCTCTGTTTAAATTTTCTTCCTTTGTTAACCTCACTCATTTCTGTTAACCTCACACATTTTGTTAATCTTCATTGAGAGCCATCTCTGCTAGCTCTAGCCTCCTAAAAGTTAGAGGCTACTATAAGCTAATCTGCTTAGATTCTTCTATAATTAGTGTAAAAGCTTTTGGAGAAGATCTGCTTAAAGCACATTCTTAGGTGGTTGTTTTAGGCTGGAATAAGTCACCGTATGCATGTGCATTTCCGTTGGCTCTAAAGAGAACAAAGATGGTTAGCTCAAACTAGCCACATCAAAACTGCATATTTACTGCCAGGAAAGAATTATAATTCTTTTGCAACTCTGTTACATATGCAAACAAGGAGAATAAATGTTACACATTTTTAGTGAAAATTTATGGCTGTAAATAGAATTATTTTCTTAATTAGTGAGAAGTAATTGGCATTTATTAACTCACCTACCTCATTCAAATTCCTTTCCTCATCTCATTTCCCTTGTCTAACTCAGCTCCCTCGGTAATTTTTAACTGAAGAAGATAATATATTTTCAGTGCAAAGCTTCTAATTTCCATACCAACTCTAACTGGTGCTGCTGAGCAGAAGTATATGCATTCTGGCTTCTCTGTAGCTGACACTTAAATAACAAATACAGTGAAACCTTGATTGCTGGAAAAACATTATCTTATGATAGCAAGAGGGAAAAAACACCAGAGAACAAATTTCAAAGCATTAAAACATTAAAACATTAGAAACAAAAGCAGCTCTGCTCGGAGCTGTAGATCTGCCCGCCTTGGGGAGAAGAACCTCAAGAGGGTTTAACACTTGGACATTCTCAGAGTAGCTAGGGATTTGGGGCAGCTACCTCTTTTGAGTCTCTAAAAGTATGTTTCTCTACAGATTCCTGATTTGCATGAGGTTTTGGCAGTTAATTGAAATCATGTCTAAAATTTGTCTCAGGTTGGGTTCCTCCAAAATATGTAAAATTGAAAAGAAGTAGCTTAGAAATATCTTGCTCAGTATTACATCTGACAGGAGGTAACTTTTGTGTCTTGGATGATATGTCACTGCTGATGAGAGCAAGAGGAAAGACTCCCCCCCTGCCACTGTATAGATTTTAAAAATCTTTTGAATTTTGGAAATATATTAATCCATTCTATCCAAGAATAAAATTCAATTCTGTTTTATCATCTCTTCATTAAGCATAAGCTGGCTTTCTCTCTTTTCAGTGCAGTGAAACTTCAGTGAGATGGGATGGACCTCAAACTGTTTCTAAACCTCTAGGTAGATGTAGAAATGAGAGAAATTTTTCCATTTTCTTTTTTCTAGTTTTTTTTTTTTTTACAAGAAAGAAGGATAAAAGAAATAGGTCATGTCACTAGAGGTACCCAGATAGCAAAATCAGACAGAAAAATATTCACTGTAGCTCCCTGCTGTCCTTTGAGATAAAACATACAGAGGGAATTCTCTTCATTTTCCAATATACAAGCTAAGTTTCAAAAGCCTGCCCATCGTCAGGGAAGAGTTGTTCCCATTGACTGTAAATAACCCTTCCCTCTTGGCAGTTCTGCTACTGCTGTAACACTGCCAGAAGATATAGGCCTCAAGGTGTCTACAGCACAGAATCAGTGAAATGTTTCATCGTGAATAATGTATTTTGGCAGATGCTTGATCTTATCTTTTAAAAGTAAAACTGAGACTAGACTTCCACAGAGTTCAGGCATTTCATCTTTTTAAAGGAGTTCCTTTGACAAAGTAACACAAACTTGGCTATCCCGTGTCTCGTTTTCTCCTACTATATCAAGATATTAAGCTGTACAACTTTGATGAACATATCATCCCTTTCAAAATCACACACACACAAATCAGAACGTCTATTAAAATGGGCTATCTTCAAACATTACCTCGTTATGTCTTAGATCTCAGCTAGCTGTTCCATCCAAAAAAATCAAAATGTCTATTAAAATAGGCTGTGTGCAGATGTTATCTTCTTATACTTCAGATCTCAGCTAGCTATTCCATCCGGTTCTGTTCCTTCTTTGCAGTAGGAGAGCTTGAATTCAGGAATAAGACCTGAATCAACTGCAGTAAGAATATTTTTAATCTCTAATCTCACCTTTCGTTCATTAATGAAATCAGCAATCGCAGTAAGATATGTCTGAGATAAACAAAAGCGGAGAAAATGGAGACGGCACTCTGAACAAAAGAATAAGAAAAAAAAGAGGAGGACTGTGAACAGTGTGTGTGAAAAGAGAGAAAGAAATGAAAAACCAGAAGGAAAGAAATGTGATGCGAAGAGGCTAAGAGGTAAAAATAGGGGGAGACAACTTACACTGCAAAAAAGTGAGAAAACATGAATGAAATATGAACAGGAACATGTTTCATGTATGAAAAATGAAAATAGGGAGAGATATAAGATATTAAATACATATGCATACACACACATACGCACTTAAAAGCACCCCCAAAAAAGTAAAAAATGTTAAACATTAGTAAATGGACAGAAACAGACAAATCATATGAAATGATAAGTGATAAGGAGAGAAAAGCGAAAAATTAATACGAGGAAAGAATAGGAAGACAGGAAGAAAAAATTCAAATAAATTATCTATCAATATTAATTATAGATGATTATTTTAGATGTCGCATGTGCGACATCTAACATTTTCAGTTCTGTAAGTTACATTCCCGATTCCTCTGAAAACAAGCAATAGCTAAAAATTTCACAGCAATTCATTTAATTCCCTTATTCCCTGGTTCTGAATAGTGTTTGGGGTGGTGAATCAATTTGAAAAGATTTGAGGAAATAAGAAAAGCAATAGCAGTAATTCTTAGGAGACCAATTTAACATCTTGAAAATAAAATGAAGGAAATTCTGTCTGGTCTTTTCATTTACATACTTGAAGTTTTTATGGCATGTAAATGCTTTATTTCTGCCTTATTATTTCTGTTCCCTTCTTATGTAAGTTATATATGATATTGTGACATAGTCTTATGGTTAATTCAGCTTCTCAATGATGTAATTTCTAGAAACATATATTAAACTTCTGGAATGGGACTCATTTCTAGATTGAAAATCCAAAATTTAGACCTCCAAATTTTCAGTATTTTTATGTAAGTTAACTGTTTAGTCTCTCACTGCAAGGAGTGGAGATATATAGTTAGGTCAGCCAATGGAGCCCAAAGATCGCTTTAAAAGGTAGTCATCAACAGATCAGTGTGCTGACCTTTTTCTGGGTTCCTTTGGCTGTATTGCCAAGGCACATAATTCAAGGACTGTACAAAGTTGCCTAGACTACAAAATTGCCTAGTACCATCTGATATGCCCTGAAGTGGCCAAGACATCTGCATTGTATTAGCAGATATGAAACTGGGCCCCAGGAAGACCCATTCCATCCCAAACTGGCATCTGGAGGTCTGCAGGGGATGTACTGGAGCATCCCAAGTGATTCTACATGTCTATATATAAGCACCTAAAGTGAACCCTTAGTGCATCTAAAAACACCTGCTCAAAGACACCCCTAATATCTGATAAAGTATTCCTTATTTTCAGGAATCATAATGGACATTCTGCATTAAAAACTCTGATTTTAGTTTCAGAATAGTGAACACAACAGTTCCAAAGGGTTAACTGATTTTCTGAGAGAAATTCTAATTTTCTATCAATTTACTTTAAATGTTGCTAGTTCACTTCCTCTCACTGAATATCTAGCTCCATGACTGCTATGCAGTGCTGAACAGCAGAAAATGAAGTTAAACAACAGGCAGCACATTTATCTTTATGCACTCCTAATGGTGTTTCTGATGATTTGATCATTGTGAACAGTGAATAGGCTGGACAAAAGTGTGTCTCATGGAAAGAAAGGCATGCCTAATTTAGCATTTATTTATAGCAATAAATGAGTATTTCCTCTATGAGCACTGAATATCCAACCTTAATATGAACCTAACATGTGATAGCCTGCCTGATCTGTGGATCAATAGGTGCAGCAGTACTTTCTGGATAGATTAAATCTTGAAAATGGAAAAAAAGAGAAGCTCTGAAGGAAATGATAATTGGATGAAAGCAGCAAAATCATAGTCACTGAAATATAGTTAGCAGAAAATTTATAACTCTTAAAGTATACCTGGGGCATAAAACTACTAACACTTGAAAATGAAACTGACTTCCAGGAGGGTTAAAGTGGGAAATTTTGTTCTCAATTATATTAGTCAATTATAGTATTAATTGAAGCAATCAACCCCCCCCAGATTTGCCTGGATATAAATGAGGCCAAGTAGATCTAGTTAAAGAATGACATTTTTTAAAGGGAAATACTATTTTGGATTTACTCTTAGACCAAATCTGAACCAAGAGAAAAAGTTAAAACTTATTTACAAAGCTGAAATGGGCCAGGAAACATAAAAATTTTAATATCGTTCAGATTCCTTTTTTTTAATGAAAAGTAATTTAGAAATAAATAAATCTTATTTTTGTAATGGAAGTATTAAAGCATTATGCTGTAGTTTTTAAAACGGAAAAGTCAAATAATGTAAAAACTACAATTTTTAATTAAAAGGGTCACTGATATGGCATTTTGTGATAGACAACTGTTTTGATGAAAGTGTCCAAAATGCTTGAGGATATCCCTTTTCTTCCAGCTGTTAAAGAGTCAAATATGTCTTTGCTGTAATATCATTCTTTGCCCCTTGATTGAGGCAATTTTTGTTAGATTCAGACGAGAATGTTGAATTTTTAAGCAGTGCCCATCCCTTTTTCCATTAAAAATTCTGGAGGAAGGTTGGGACAGATTTTTTAAAATGATGAGTTAAAATTCAGTTCAGTAAAATACAGCAACATGGCATCTGTTGAGCGTCAGGAGAATTTTTCCATACAAATGAGGTAATATGGAACTTACTTGTACTGTGGAGCTAATCATTAAGAATTCTATTGTGAAATAGAAATTCTTCACTCCGTGCATGCTAATCTGATGGCTCCATAATTCAGTACATGAGAATAGGATTACGTTAGAATTTTTAAAAAGTAGTCTTCATGGTCACAGAGGGCCAGGTTTAGGTCTTCATGAATAATATACAGGCAAGGAAGGGAAGAGATTTCATTCAGAGTTCTCACCTGTACAATTACAGAAGAGTTTTGGGGTAAAATGAGCTTCTTTGATTTTATTCAATTTTAAGGGCTTTCACAATCAGCACAGCCTAAATTTAGCATCAATGCATGAATAAGTACTGGATGACTTATTTTCATCAAATGGTATTAGTTCTGTACAGGATAAAATTCAGTATTGCTAACATTAAATTAGATTAACTAAATACGTCTGCCTAGAACCTATTTCTATAGGCTTGCTGCAAAACGTAGCTGGTCATGTAAATTATTAGCTGCAGAAAACTCTATTCTCCATCCTTGAAACTGATACATTAATTTCTTGCTAGTGCTGCTTTTTCCTTGAATTTCAATGAAACTTAAAATTGTTCATGCTTGATCAGATTCAGAAAACTAAGGATTCTTAGGAGCATTACTCCCCCCCAGTTCCCTGGATTGATGTATAGCTCTGAATTATATAAATTTCTAGTGGGTATTTAGTAAAAGTCATGTTGACTTGGGTCAGAGAAGAAAAAGAAGGAGATTGAGTGGAGAAATAAGCACAGGGACAGCAGTATATAAACAATACACAAAACAGAGTCCTGTCTTTCCAGGAAATTCATGGATTTAGAGAGTTTCTCCTTAGCAAAAATATTGTAGTGGAAACTGCTGAGCTAAGTTTGATGGCTTACCTGTCCCTCATCTTTCACCTTCTGTAGGTGTCTATATGGATATAAGAAGACGATGCTTCTGATGTGGAGGCATTTTCTCTGTCTTTCTCTCCTTTGGAATATATAAATAGCACGAAGAATGCAGAAATTTTTCCAACTTTTTACTCTATTCCTGGAGACACACTGATCTAAGCAAACTTATTAATTTGGCAAAGACACTCCAAAGATCTGATAGAGATGCGATAAAAACAGCACTCTAGTACACGGAGGTTCTGTAATAATGAGTAATATTTTGAGGAATAAATATTACACATGCATTCATTAATACAAATATTTCCTCTATTCTAGCCAGTGACCTGAAAAGTACATTAGTAGGTTCATCTTAGTCACATTTTATCTCTGGTCATAAAGATGATTTAGCTGCTGAAAATATATGCAAAAATCAATAACATATATTTTGAAAGAGCAACAACACTTAAAAAATTAAACCAATCATTTCATGGAGGACTGGGGAATTAAAGGAGCAAGGGAGCAGGGGAAAAAAGAGAGAAACATATAAAAGGGTCTGTTTAAACACAAAGTAACTTGATTTCTTTATAGAAAGAGACCTAACCATTTCCAGATTTTGTGTGAAGCAAGACATCTCTAGACTTACCCATCCAATATGAAACATCCCAGCAAAACACTAGAGCTACTGTGCTGGACTTTATTTATACTCTTTACTAACTGTATTATTCTATAATAAAATCCTACATTATTATGGTGCCATAATAGAGGTGATATTGCATTATAATTGTTGTCTTCTCATTGTCTCTACTTAAGAATTTAAATTAAATTGCCTCATTTTTCTTTTCTTTTACTTTTGACTTCCTTTTTTGTATTTCATTTCTTTTTTCATTAACACTGCCTAGTTCCATTCACCCTTCTTGCCTGCTGCAATTCTTCTCTGTACCGTTCTACTGCACACTTCATCACTCTCTGAATTTTGTTTTCTTTTTGATATGAAACGTTTTAGGCACAAGGAACTGAGTTCAGGTGTAAAACTACATTGTTCACCTGAAGTAAAAGCGCTGATAACCCTTTGGGACAAAACTGATAAATGAGAGAACAGAGTTTAGGAAAACTTTCTAATTGAGAGTGAGAGTAAAATGGTTAGTCATGAAAATAACTAGTCATACTGTGATTTAAACTTTGGAATCTACAAGTGCATAGTTTTCTAGTCTAAAGAAAATTAAACTGAAGTAGCGAAAGATGTGAATATAAAATACATTAAACTCCTCCTTGGTTATCTCATTCAAAACAGAGGTAGTATCAATCTGCTTTGGCTTAATCTCTCTGAGGGAAGGGAAAGGAAGGGGCACCTGTTCAGGAATTTAATGCACTTTAACCAACGGTCTTTAAGTTTATACCATTAATTAAATTGGCAGAACTATCTTAACTGTAGAATAGATATACTCTGAAAGGTAGAATGATCAAGAATATTGAAAGTTGCACTGAGATTAATTGTAATAGAAGATTTTAAAGAATCAGCTGATGGGAGATATTTTATTAATTCTGGTCATTTTTCTAACTATTTACAAAAGGAAAGTCTTAGCACTATTAAAACAAATTTTGAGCAACCAAAAGCACTCTCTTTGAGTAAAGATGGTTCACAGAAGAACACCTTTTCAAAGTACTGTGCTGGGTGACAGGATGCTGGCTACCCTGAAGAGTGTATGCACTTGAGAGGGCAATTCGTATTAGTATTTTTATTTTAATCTTTTTACTATTGATTTCAATATAACTTTTTAAAATATCCTTTCTTCAATAAAAGAAAAATAGTTTTAGTTCTATTAGGGGAAAAGTGTTCAAAGAAAACAACTATGGCCTCAGAGGCATGCAAGACAAGTGTCTGCAGAAAGAAGGGTGAATCACTGAAACAATTTTTAAATGCTAATTTAGAAATGTATTTGAAAACAATTAAACATTTGTGTACCTGAGGGACAATAAGGAGCACCACACTGAATAATTCCAGTAGTTAATAACCAACAAAGGCACTTCAAAGGAAGGGCTGCGAAATCAAAGGCAGCTCTCCCTATTCCCCTTTGTCCTCCAGTTACTTCTTACACACAGCACAGAAAGTATGCGAACTTCTAAAAGCTAAATATTACAGATCGAAGATTTTTGTACATTTATCATTCTCATGATGTACTTTCAAATGTTACTTTGCTTTGTTAAGGAAGCTGTAGAGTAAGAAGGAAGCTGATGAAGCTTTAAATGTACTTGTTAAGACATAATACTGTAAATTAAGACAGAAGGAAGTGATGAAAATGGTAAAGGGAAATACAGTAAAGGTCAAGCAAAAAAAAGCTGAGTTATCTTGAGCTAGGGCCGGACAGTTCCAAGTAGGCTTTCTTAACAAAAAGAACACAAAATATGTAGTCAAAAGAACATTTTTATTGATAATGTGCTAGTTCTCGGGTTCTGTGAAACTAAGTCACCTTGTGACATGGATTGTATGTTTTATTATTTATCTTTTTGGTTACTTTGATTATTAGAAACATTTTTAAATAAGCAGTCTTTTGTCCTTAAATCTTGTTGAATGGTAAAGTTAGCTCTGAATAATCTATCAAGAATTCTACTTTTCTGGCATAGGGAATCTGTAATCTAGTAGTGGACTGCAAAATTTCTCAAATATATATCAATTGATAAGGTTATCATGTTCAAGAGACAGCCTGCAAAGCAGATTACTCCAATGGCCAACATATAGGCCATGTACTAACTCCAGTTTATGGAGAAATACTTTTCTCAGCAAAGCTACCCAAGCCTCTTTGGCAACTGCATAATAGCAAGGAGAGATCCTGAGGCTATGAGTAACCACTGCAAACTCCTTTTACAAGGACATTTTTCAAAGATACGGAAGACCTTTGTAGCGTCAGCAACTAACTATGCCTCAAAGTTCTCCTCTTAACCTTACTTAAACAAGAAAAACATACTTTCAGAAAATGGTATCAAGGGATCTTATTTTTCAAGGAACAAAAAATGAAAATAGAAGTTTTTCATTAATAAATTACAAATTTCCCTAGCTAAATGCAATGATAACTGTCATTGATCATTCTTCATTTTTAGGGCTATCTTACTGGTATAACACTAACAATATCTCTAAATGCATAAAATGATTAACCTCTGTGGTATATTACAGTACAAGAAAATCTAATGAAAGTCACATTTTACTCGCTTTGCGAAGCACCTTAAAAGTAAGACAATAATGTCATTGTATCTGATGTTTTCCTATTCTGAATAGTGTAAGGGAATCCTTACTCAACCAGCACTCAGAGCCACATCCACTTTGTCCATAAGGGGAGGACATTAAGAGGGCTTTGAGTCTCTAAATTTAGGAATTATCTAAACAGACTATTTGTTCAGCAAACCAGGGATAAACACACTGAATAGCTATAGAGCTTATCCTACTCATCTTAGGTCCACCAACTGTATTAGAATCCAGGTACTGACACCAAATGAGGACTCGGTCTCAGGTTCCTCATGGGGTTAGTTGTTCATACTGATTTTTTACACTGTTAATTTTTGGCCTCAAAGAAAAGTTTCGGGGTTGCAAATTAAGTTGTTGGTTGTTATTACTTTTTCAAAGCAAACCACAAATTACAGTGTACTTCAAAATTTTTTCTTTTTTTGCTGTCATAATTGTGTTTGATTAAGGAAATGATGCTAAACATCAACAAAATATAAATTTGATGAGAAAGAGAAGAGAAAATAACCTGGAAACAATATAGTTTTTGCTGTTCTGATTGTATAAAATAGTTCAAAGAAAAAAAAGATAAGAATCTGTAGTGGGAGGACTAATTATGAAGAAATAGAGTTTGATCAACTAGAGTAATTTTTGATTTAGTTTTTATGACTTTCTAGGAACACAAAAAAATCTCTCTGCCCTACATTTTCCCCTTTAGAAAAACATTCTGGAATATATTATTTGCTGCTGTTGTTTGGGAGGGGTATGCAAAACAGAGTGCTTACATGTCCTCTCACCTGTTCCAAACAGCCAAGAAAAAAAGATGATTTCTGCCAAATAATTACTTTCTGCACTTCTTATCAGTTACAACCCTTTCTGCACCACTGTTAATTTTGCAGCTTGGCCTTGCATTTTGCCCTCAACAGGCCTGTCATTGCCCCGCTTCGACCCCTCTTGAAGTCTGCTTGCGTGGCAGAGCTTCAGAGGACAAAAGCATCTGTCCTCCTCTGAGATGCGGTCGGGGAACAGGATATGAGCATAAAAAAAGAGGAAACCACAATCTTCAGCCACAATCAATCAAACCCAGGTTTTGATCTCTTCTCCAAAAGATTTAGGAGTACCACAGTGCTTCTTTGTATTGCGATACTGTTCTTTTTGCCTAATTACCTTTTGGTTTTGGATCCCATGAGAGAATCACATGCTCTTGAATGCTATTAATACATAATGGCAATGAACCTGTTCTTCATATCTGGACAAGAAAATAAGCAACATAAGTAAGTGAGCCAACGCGGGGGTGAGGAGGGAGATATTCAACAGTGGTGATTTAACCTAATGAGGTTAACTTAGCCGGATTCCTGGTAAAGGCAGAGATAAGTTCTTTGAAGTGTGAAATAAAGTTGGAATTTATTTTAGGTACTTTAGGTACTTTCCGTATTCTTTCCCTGGCTGCAGAGGGGAGCTGGTGTTCCCAGATTTAATGTTAGTTTTTTCAGCCTGAAACAAACCTATGGATGTTCATATTTAGTAACTGGACTTAGACTCATATTTCCCATACAGTTTCATTGATACCGATCAAATTAAAATCTGAATGGTAAGTATGTACTTATCCTGAAGTAATACCCACAACTCTTGAATGAGATAGGCCTAATAGTCTAATCATGAATTTTCAGAGAGATTCTGTGCGAAAAAGACTGGGATAGTCATTTAGAAGACTTACATGTGAAAGTAATTATTATTTGTATTATTATTCTAATAATTCTGAGAATGATAAAGTTATGTTATAGGGAATCCTATGAAGCAATTCATGTGTACTGAAGCAGAAATGCCTCTGGTTCTCCCTAGGTAACCTTCAAAGTGTTCCATCCTCTAACTAAATCATCATCATAAATGTGACCAAAATGAAAGGAAACAATAATCTTTGCAGTCAGCAATAAAGATTTATAACCTGCTTTTCAATTTCTGTTGCTGCCCCAAAGTCATTCAGAATAGATCCAGGGGAATTTTATTCATTCTATCAATGTGAGCAACGGATGTGACCTCCTACGAAAGCAGGTAATTTGCGCTTAATGTAGTGGTGTAAACATTTATCAATATGGCATTCTTTCATTTTGTAGGGTTGTATAGGTTCTTTTTTTTTTTTTTTTTTTTTTTAACCTGGAGGCCATCTCAGTCAAATTGAATTAACTTCTAGTTTGTGCTTTTCAGTAAGGCTAGTGATACATATGAGTGATTAAAAATACAAGTTCCTCATCATTATAGTAAATGGCCTAACTTTTGTAACACTGAATGAAATATAGCTTCTATTTAAACATCAAAATATGTGATGTATCAAGGACCACTTTCTGTTTTCTTATGAATAACACTCATTTTTAATTTTTAATAGGCAAGAGCAAGACTGACTCTTTTATCCTAACTGCATTCCAAGGCAAAAATTAGTTGCAAGTAGCAGAAGAACTGAACAAGAGAAAAGCACAGAAAATATAATAGTGCATTTGAATCTTTAATGAAACCAAATACTTAACCACCTGAGTATATAAGGAAGCTCATATACACCAGCAGAGAGAATCATCTGCTTCGTTTAAATGCGTATTTACCAACTTTGTTGGACTAGGACTTGAATAAAGTAGCTGCTATGCTTCCATCCATCTTACACACTTCAAAAAAAAAAAAAAAAGCCACCTAGTGATTCAAAATGCTTTTCTTACATTTTTAAGAGCATCAAATGAAAGGTGGCATCATCCATCCATCACAGATTTATTCTGCCTAATAAGATTAATTTTTAGTCTTTAAGACTCAATGTCATAAGGAATGCCGCAGGTCTACTGATAGCCTCTCAGAAAAGCTTGTGATAAGACATGATGAATTTTCCTGCTGGAGCAGATGATGATCAGATCACCCAACATAACTCTAATGAAGCCATAAAGCCACTATGGAGCTGTTCCACATTCTAAATACAATTTTAGATTCAAATTCTTGAAATAATTATGAGCATGTTTAACTGTAGATATATATTAATATAGATTTGCATTTATACAAATTAATAAGTATGAAGGAAAAGTTTAAATAGCCAGGCAAGTTTATTATATGCCTTGCATTGCAGGATAAAACTGGCCTACCACTCAAAGTCTCAAAAGTGGTAGCTGACAACTTTCAAGTGGTATTGACCTTTTATAATACATATTAATTTACACAAGCTTAGTCAAAAAATCTAATATCCGCATATCTTTAGGAATATCATTAAAAGTAAACTTCTCAGTCCTACCTATTCCAAACAACTATAATCAGTTTGCTATTTGTTTGGAAAGCATAGCAGAGTGTAGCTGAATTCAACATTCACTGGCATTTTTGGGAAACACTCATACTATTAAATCAACTGGAAATAAAGTATTATTTGAATAGAAACACAAGCAGAACAAGTTTTTCACTAACATCCCTAGACCATCCTAGGCAAAATCCTATAGAGAATATTGATGCTGCAGAGTTAAATTATAAATAAAGTCTGTGAAGTCACTTCTATCTTTCAAGTGAGTTGAATCAATCTTTCAAGATGATGTCTCCTACTGCAGACTTGATTTAGCTCCAGTTGCCATTGGTGTGATCACATTCTACCATTGATCACCTACAGACTAAGGGAAGTAAGAAGATATTGAATGTATTTGTTGACCTCTCATTTGTGCTTGACACTGACAGAAAAGTTCAATATGTCAGCTGTCACTGTTGCCTAATTTTACTTTGATCATTAAAACACTCAGCAGAAGAAAATTGAAAATTTACCTTGGCAACAAAGCCAGCGATATGAGAACATTCAACAACAGCCCTTCAAGCTTCTGTGCACATACTTTTTTTTTGTTTTAATTCTTTATGTAAAAGGCCCTTCCCATTCATCAACTCCATCATCAAAATTATGTATTTGAACAAATATATGACTTGCAATTCATAAGGCTGAACAAATTCTTAAAAATAAATTCTTGGTCTTAGTGGCTTATGTCAAAGATTAGTGATTGAAATCAGATGTTTTACAAGATTGCAATATCCATATTCCACTTGGATAAGCAAAAGCCATAAAACAGCTCACAATAAATTTCGTTAGCACAAGATTAAAGTAAATCAACAACTGTATAAAGTATCTTGCAGCTGCAGAGCAGAAGTCCTAGTTACCAAAAGCAAATGGAAGACAAAAGATCAATAAATATCACTAATAAGCTAGCATATACCACCACAAAGGTGATACTCATACTCTAGGGATTTCAGCACAAGCATTAATTGCATCTTCAGTAGAGCACTGCTGACATTTGCTATAGCAGTCCTCGTATCACATTGCTAGGCAAAAAAAGTGATGCATTAAGTTCTATTCCAGATTCCCTGGCTTCCTATTGTTAAACATAGTGCCAGCAGGTATCACACATGAAGGATCAATGTTATGGAAGCACCAGAAAATTATGACTAATAACAACTTAGTAGATCGTAACGGCATTAATGATACATCTAGCCATCTAAAAATCTAGAAAGCTTCCAAATATATCCCTAGGTCTTTTAACAGAACACAGAAAATCTTGAATGATAAAAAAATGACAAGAAACTTCAGTGGTTTGATATTCTAAACAAGGATTTTTATGGTTCTAACAGAATTAGTATAAAGATTCAGTTTTCCTTTATGATATTGGACTATACTCAGTCATATCCTAACAGTTCACAGAAGGCATAAATACCTTTTACAGTAATGGAGCTACACAATTTTCTGTATTGTAGCCTGGAAAATTGAGATTATCACTCATACCTGAGTATATGCTTACTGCAAAAAGCCTAAAAGGAATTCATCAAGTCCCCTTTGGCTCTACTGAATGTTTCTATAACCAGAGTGTGAATTTATAATCTAAAGTTACTTCTCAAAATGCCATACTCAAGAGAAAAACATAGAGAGTGCCAAAACACAAGAGTAATCCTACTTTGCTCAAACAAGCTATCTGGATGCATGATGTTAGGCATAGATACAACATGCACAAGAGTGTAGCCTTAGTCATGAGCATTTAGCCTTAAATTTTAAAATGGAAGGAAGACTACAGTATCTGCAGCCTGCATGTACTACTTTAGGCTTTTCAATATTCTGCATTTTTTTGGCTGTTTGTTGCTCTATTTCCTTACAGATTGCTAAGGTTATAATGACGAAAAATTGTCACTAGCAAATCAGATTTCAGAAAGCTAACAAAATCAAAAGTAGTTCTGTTTACTATTGTCTTTAAAGGACCATATAACACTTTTGACAGTTATTGCAAAGAATATGAAATGTCATAAACCTGTTATCATGACAATGATTTTCATAGCAACTGAAAATAGTATGAACTCAGCACAATCTTGGCTATGTTTCAAAACAAGTTAATTTAGCACTATTCATCATGACTAATAGTCTTTGTGGAAGGATGTTAACCCAGACTGTTCCAGGTCAGCTTTCACCTGTGGCTAAAATATTTCTGCAACCTCTGGCTAAATAGATCATGCGCGGCAGTGTTGGATTTTACTGAGGGAGGGGGAAAAGGGAGAAGAAAAAGAGACGAAGGCAGTGGGGAGAGAGGGAATTGTATTTTTAAGCATGTAAATGCTTGACTTCTTTACTGTTACAGGCCCTATTACATAGGAGAATAACTCAAAACATAGCTGCTTTCCATAAAATTTTCCATAAAATAGTTAATACTGCTGCTGCCGTTCTTGAAGACCTGTACAATACAACTGAAATGGGGAGCAGACAGGAGAGCTGAAGAAAACCCAGTAATTATAAAGCTGAAACTGAAGAATAAAAACTTTGTTCCTTTAAAGCCACGGTAACATTCGCATTGACTCAGGAGATATGGAAGGGTACAGTACTTCAGTTAGTTAAAACTGGTGAAACTCAATGATGCCAATGAAATGTAAGCTTATTAATTAAGTAAACTGCAGCAGTATTTCAGACAGTATATTGTGGTAATTGACTGGTCCTTTTTTAAACAGCATATGAGCACCAGCTTCTCGAGTGTATCACTCAAAGACCTTATTTATGTTTCTGTCTTTGAAAGAACTGAAAGTTATTGGGAGAGAGTACTATCTAAAGTGAACTGAGCAGAGAATCTGTTGTGCTTGTTCTTATTTCCAGCTTCCCCATGACTCTTTTGTGACTTTAACCGTAAAAACACCAGTACAATCACAATTCCTCTGCTCTCATGCTTTATCTATTTTGTACTAGAAGAAATGCTACTGTTTAGCCATGTTCAAGAAAAACATAAAAAGTGCTGAGAGAAGAAATTCTGGGAAGTGGCCTTTCTCATCTTTTTCAAAAACTAAACCTTGAATGTAAATGATTTTTCACTTGTAAAAAAGTTTCTTGCTGTTATTTGCATCCCTCTTCACTACTGCTGAAGATCACTGGGAGGAGTGCTGAAATCCTGCATGCTCTACTCTTATTTGTATATTTCCAGTACAAGTTTCGTGCTGCAATGCATTGGAATGCTAATGGATCACAGTTGGTTCTTCACCTGAAGATGAAGACCAACACCAAAACAATCACCAATTTCTTATAAAATGTGTTAATCACTACTGAAAGACATTCATTTGTCCTACATACACAGCCACAGCTTCGGTTCTATTGCCATCTACCATTTCTGTCATTCATTCACAGTTAGAACTACATTACTTTTAGTTGCTTTAGAATTCATTATGTAACTTTATCTTTAAATACACATGTTGTTACATGTATATAAGCTATATTACATTTTCCTGAACTTCATATATTAGGAGAAGTGTATTTGTTGACTAAACATATTTTAGCTTAGCAGTCAGTAATCACAACTATTACAGGTCAATGTGATTAATGGTGTGTTGATCTCACATTCCAGATCTCTGATTACTACCTGTATAGGCATATCTAGCACCTGAGTTACCCTAGGTGCTAATAGGACTATACCTATGACGATGAGATTGCTACTGTGGGCTAAAAAATTCCAAACTATACACTAGGACTAGGTAGTTTGCACTGAGTTCTGTTCAGCAATAGCTACACAAAATAACACCCATGTTGTCTAGTTTAAGGCTACTCTTTTCAAGCCCAAACAAGCTGTACTCCACTTTTGAACTGCAGGGTGAAAAAAGCTTCAGCCAAACTAAAGGAGAAGTTTTTAGGATAAGAAATGATGACTCTTACCAGTTTGTTCTTTTGTCAAAAGTCAGCACAAAGAAATGGGCTTAACTGAGATTTCAGATACAACTTGTATCTGCTGCAGGCTCTGTATTTGCAGGCATCTTGGTTACAGCTAACAGAATCCCTCTGAATTCAGCAGAGGTATCATATCCCAAGCAATAGATTGCTAAGATTAAAAAAATCCTATCAGTTTATAACCAAGTTAAATTATATAAATAACCAATTTCTTGCTATGTTTTTAACAACAAGCAGTGAATATGTTAACGATAATATATCTTGGTCCAAAAGGGATGATACACTCTATGATAATCAGCAGCACTGAGAATATAAATTGGTTAAGCAGTAGTTTCATTTTAAAAATCTGACTATTTAAAAAACAAACTTGTATTATGTATTGACTTAAAATATAAATATTCCTCTAGACTAGTGCAGCAGAATTGTTTATAATAGCAACAAGAAATAGACAATAAATCATGTACCCCTGTAATCAACTCTTCATACTCAGTAGGCATCTGAGCTCACTGCTGGTTCAAATGAGAGCTCTACTGACATGAGAAAATGGTTGGAATATATCAGTTGATGGATTTACTGGAATACTTTGGTGGCTTTACCACCACAGAGTAAATTTGCTTGGCGTAATGCACCAAAAACCTCCTAGCCTGATTTCAAGTAATTTAAATCCAAATGCTCAGCAAGACATAGCCAAGTCATTGCCTCTCTTCCTCCCCTCCCTTAGTTCATAGTATCCCCAGTTCTGCTGTGCAGAGTCCAAATTTTGAACTCTGCTAAGCTAACCAGAAAATAAGTGACTCTGCTCTGAGGTTTTAAATTAGAATATATCTCCTTGGTTGAAATATTTTTTCTTTCACTTTGTTCCAGAACAGAGTAAGAGGTGTCAAAGACATTATCATAACTACTATGGTCAGGATGATTTTTTTTTTCCCAGTGGAAAGTTCCAAACGCAAGAGAAAATTTCCATAGTCTCTCCACGTAAAGACTATTTTGCAATGTTTACATGAGAAAAAAATGATGTTAGAGTAGAAAATTTGCCATTCTCTCTGAAAATACTCAGTGTAATGGAATATTTTGTATGTTGCATATGTCAGTTCCAATTAATGACTTCAAAATCGCTAGTGTGATTTCCAGAGCTGAAGAAAATAGTAGAATTTTTTTGCCAAAGCAAACTTAAGTGCAATTTCTAGTCCTACTGGAATATGTTAGCTAAGGAAAAAAAATGTAGCCAATATATTTCTTTTCTGAAAACCTAATGTAACAATGATTTTACATTTTCTTCTTTAAAATACCCTTTTCTATTCTTTTGAATACCCTTTTCTGTGTGCAATAGAAAATACTAAAACATATTTTATTCTGATTTGGTTTCAACCCTGTGCACTTCCTTAATAAGAAAAAGCATTCCATAAATGCAAATTTTTTAAGGCTTCCAGAAATTTATCAGTTCAGAAACTTGATGAATTAAAACATTACCTTCTTACAGAAGCATTCTGTAAATGTAAATTCTGGGGATATGAGTGAATGCAGAAAACAAGATTGTTAATGGAATTTGTATGAAATAAAGAATATTTTTTGCAAGAAACAAGATATACAAAATATAGACTTTTTTGTTAACCTGTCTAAGCTTTACCTACAGAAACCAGTGACAAAGTTGAAAAGATGAAATACTAGGAATTCACTAAAAACACCCCCGCATAGAAAGCTATTATTTCAAATTTTACCAGAAAATTCCAGATCTATTAACCTTACTCAGTGGTCCATACGAAGGCAAGGCAAGGCTGAACCAGAACCAAAGACACAAAGCTAGAAGTGAAATATCTAAACACCAGAAGAGTTCCCTTGCTATATACCTCTCAGTGACCTTGTCGAAAGAGACATGCTACACAACTGCTGAGGCAACCAGCTTCCAGGTGACCTTTTCTTGAGCAGAAGCCTTGTATAGAGATCCTTGGAAGAGAAAGGATGTAGTGAAACTCACTACATCCTGTAGAGAAACTCACTTCTCTTTACATGGATTAATTTCCCAAGTTGTCACAAAATTTCCCAAGTTCCTCAATGTCTTTTAGGTATGACATCAAGAGTCTCCAGCAGAGTGAACAACTGCTTAATCAGTTTGATATTTTTCTGCAAATTAAAATGTAAAATTTGAGGTGGCAGAAATTATGAGTGTTGGTGTACTCAGGGGCTGATTTTAATGTTATTTTAGATTCATTAACCAGATTTAGTGGCTTATCAGTGCTAAAGTATCTCTAAAGAAAAAAAAAAAACTCTACTAGTTTATGAAAGGAAAAGTAGGACATAAGAAAGGCCTTTCCCAGAATTTAAGCTGCCAATATGAATAAATATTGATATCTTCAAATGTTATGAATGAAATAAACTGAAAAATCTTGGTGCAACCTACATGTGGAGAGCTAAGCAGACCAGATACAAATGGACAGGAGACTGATACAGGTATCAAGCACACTCCCAAGACCACTCTTTATGTATAATCTAGTCAATAAGTTTGATAGCAAATGAAAAGAGAAAGCTGAGGAAGCTGACTAAGATTAGTTTTAGGTAGGGAACATCTGCTATTTTAAATAAAATTCTGAATTGTAGAACCTTCTAAAATCTGAAATTTAAAAAATAACTCAGCAGATTTTGTTCACAGAGGTGAAGTCTATATGCATGAAGCAGTGTTTGTGTGAATATATCTAAGTTTATACATACATATGTCTATATCTATCTCTATATCGATCAAAAACAGTATGTGGAAGAGGGAATTAATACTGCTAAAGGCTTTAAAAAATTCTCAAATCCTAAAGAGTAGGTTAGATTTTAGAAAAGCATTCCAAAGATGAGTAAGCATCATTGGTGCTTACTCTTCAAGTCTGGAAACTTTCTGGGACCAAGGTTTCAAGAACAAACAGAATCATACTCTTGTGAGAGCTGCATAAATAAAAACCCCAAACCCTCTCTGCAGAACTTATTCATGCATCAAAATCATTCAAAACTGAAGGCTGGATGTCTTTGGATGCATTCTGTGGCTAAAAACCACATCCAGGCTTTGAAAAGTAAAAACAAGGTGCATAAAAGACATAAATTTTATGATAGAAATATTACATGACTGTATAGAGTTTTTTTAATATACTTAATTATACACGCACACACACACACACAACTATCTCCTGTAGTAACATAGAATATATCACACACAATGTTTTTTTTTAGTTAAGTATCTTCTTCATTTAGAAAGAAAAAAATATCCACTAATCTCATAAAGCAATAAATGCTATTCAGCTAAAACACATTTTCCAAAGATATTGCTTAGAATATATTTTCTCTGAACTATATCCATTCGACTGATCATTTACCTTTACTGAAAGTCATAGTTAGGAGCCTGAATGCTATATTTCCTTTTATATAAATTTAAATAACATAGTTTTCTATACTCATTTATACAACAGTAAATGTTATTGTCCAAGGAGGAGAGTATCCACTTCTGTTATTTCTATTCCACAAACCTTTTTTGCTGTAGCAACAGAAGTGAGACTTTTTTGTTTCCCTACTTAATCAGTTGATTTGCTTTCTTTTTTCCTTCTATTTTTTAATAAACAAATAATCTTGTTACACAAGGAAAGCTGAGGTAAGTTCATATAAGCAAAGCTTTGTTTGTGGTGTCCATAGCTGGTGGTGTACACGAGCTTCAGGGTTTCCACAGGAAAAAACAGGAGTAGAGAAGGAGAAAGAGGAAGAGAGAAAGAAGGAAAATGAGAGAAAGAGGGAGATAAAGAAAGAGGCAAGGGGAAAAGAGAGAGGAAAGAGAGAAGGAGGAAAAAGAAAGGGGAGGAAAAAGAGAGAGTGAAAGAGAGACAAAGGAAAGGGAAACTCCCCCCAGTGGCCAGCCAGGAAGCAGCAAGGGCTCCCCAGTGAGTGTCCTCTCCTGGGAGTCCTCTCCAGTGCAACCGGGGGCCATGACCACATCCAAAAACCCCTCAACCATTTTTGCCCCATACTTTTTGTTGATGTTCACTCAAGTTTTCTATTGGTCTTTGTTTCGTGACAGTATTGGCACTGACTCTGCTTAATTACATACAAAAGTTGCACATTAACTGGCTACTGGGTCTTATCTGCATCTGTTATTAGTTAATATTAATTGGATGTTAAAATGATCATTATTTGCTTATTATCTATTGAGCTTGTTCTGATATGGAGTCAACAATCTGGAAGCTACCAGGTAGATGGGGGTAGGTGGGGGGTGGAGAACACTGCTGCAGAGCTACAGACTAAAACTACAAAGCAACACAGTGAGAAGATAGTGGAGAGACAGGATGATTTAGACATAGAAAACAATCTCCTTCTCAGGAAATATGGCATAGCAATGATTCAAAACACACCAGTGCAAGGCTGTGAGGATAAGAGTGCTTGAGAAACCAGGCCAAGCTATCTCAGCCGCCCCACAACAGCCCCAGAGTATGGAGGTGACAGGCTACAAGTGGAAAGTAAAACCCCAAGCAGAAGGCCTCTAGCAGTACAGAAACTGAAGTACTTCAAGTCATGCAATAATCTGCCTTTTATTAAAGATTTTATGCATTTCTTTCCAGAGGAAAAGCAAGTGTTAGACCACCTGATGGTTTTACTTTGTTATGGAAATAACACAACTTGACAAAAGCAAAATAAGAAAGGACATGACTATATATTTTGTTCTACAAGTCTGGATATGTAGGCAAGACTTTCACATTTAAAAGTATTATAGGAATCTGTTATTTTAACGGTGTCCCTAGATGCCTGCCTTTTCTATGGCCAACAGAAGGCAGTCTGCAATTTTTTGAAAGTATTCATAAACTTGAGTTGGAAGAGAATATTATTTTCCACACCACTTATTTGTCAAATTTTAAAAACAGACTTACTTGCATCAGCAAGAAAAACCTTTTCAAAGTTTCTCACAAAAAAGGAAGAACTCTGATGATCATATTCAAATATCTGCTCTAAATGAAGGAAAGGAAAGGATGAAATTGAGAGTTCCTATGTTCTAAGTGCCTTTTTGTTTAATTCAGAGTAAGAAGCTCAACAAGGTCATACCCACTGACTGTATGTGGTTCTTTCCTATTTGGGACAATCAAAATAGATACAAAAAATTCATCCTAATGAAAATTTAATTGTAGTTGGTATAGTTCCATGAAAAGTTTTGATAGCAACAACTCAGGACTATCAAAGGTAAAACAACCATATGGGATACGCGCAGCCATATCTGCGCTCTGTTCTGTTGGCAGAGCACAGCCAACAGAGGCAGCAAACAGACACAGCAGTTTACACAGCAGTTTGTGCAGCAGTGTCTGGGCTCTGCCTGGGCCTTTTGTGGGCCTTGTTGGAAGTTGTGGAGACTTTCTGGGGACCCCCGAGGAACTAGACGGTGCTTGCTGCTAGCAGGAAGGGAGAGCTGGGCAAGGACTCCTGCAGGGGACCTTGACTTCACTTCTCCTGGGAAGTTCTAGCCAGGTGGGGCTGCTGCTAACGAGCTCTCTGGGCTGCCCTGGTCAGAGGGAGTTGGGGCTTTTGTTTCAGGTGGCTCCTGATTGGGTGGGTCAAGCACCCTTGTGAGTCACTGCTAGGCAGAGGCCTATATAAGAGCCAGGCCTAGAGCACAGCTCCCAGAGTGCAGCCAACAGAGGCAGTGAACAGATGCAGCAGTTTGCACAGAAGGGTGCCAGAAGGCAAAGAAGGCACCTCTCCATTTTGCACAGTGGTGTGTCCTTCCCCGGGGCATGGTCATGACACGCCGCAGAGCACATTCCCCAGTGGCTGCTGGAGATGCTGCATTGGCTGTGTCTGAGGCCTCAACCCAGACAGACCCTCAGACAGCAGATGCAGCTCTGCAGGTGTCAGGCTGCAGGGAGTGCCTGGGGCCTCTCCATGGGGCCTGGGCTGACAGTCAGCTCTCCAGTGTGAGGTGTGCTGTGGTTGACCAGTTGCATCGCCAGATAAAGGAATTACAGGAGGAGGTTAGTAGGCTGCGTAGCATCCGAGAGGATGAGCGGGAGATTGACAGGGTATTCTCGGAGACTGTCTAGCTCCAGGAGTCCCCTGCCCCCACTGCAGCGGAGTTGTCAGAGGGCTCAGTACCGTGTGTAAAGGTGCATCATAACACTGTTGAAGAGGGCTGGAAGCTGGTGACCTCTCGTAGAAGGAGAAAGGCTCTTGCTCCTCCTCAGGAGTTGCCTGTGAAGAACAAGTTTAGCGCCCTCCAAGCTGAGGAGGAGCCGGGCATGGCTCCAAGGGAGGCAACTGGCCTGTCAGACCCTGTGCTGTGCAAGAACACCCGGAAGAAGTGGCGAGTGATTGTTGTGGGTGACTCCCTACTGCAGGGGACAGAGGCACCTATCTGCCGATCTGATCTCTTGTCCAGAGAGGTTTGCTGCTTGCCAGGGGCTCGAATAAGAGATGTCATGGAAGGACTGCCAAGGCTTGTCCATGTCGGACTACTACCCTCTGCTGCTCTTCCATGTGGGCGCTAATGACACGAAAGGCAAACTGGAAACCATCAAACAGGACTTCAGAGCTCTGGGAATGGTGGTCAAGGGTCTGGGAGCCCAGGCCGTTTTCTCCTCAATCTTGCCTGTGAGGGGAAAGGATGGGAGGAGGAGTAGACGAGTTTTCCAAGTGAACAACTGGCTGCGCCGCTGGTGTTGGCAACAGGGCTTTGGTTTCTATGACCATGGGACCCTGTTTGGAGATCAACAGCTGATGGGGAGCGATGGGATCCACCTCACCAAGCGGGGCACGCGTGTCTTTGCCAACAGATTGGCCAGCCTGGTAAGGAGGGCTTCAAACTAGGCAAGATGGGGGAAGGGGAGTGGTATAGTGGCAGGGGAGTCAGTAAAACACCGCTCAAGTCAGGATGCCTCCAGCGGGTGCATACAGCCGGGGGAGACAGCATGGAACATGGCTATGGAGGATCCTCTTGCACCTCTCCTGGGAAGCTTGCATGCTTGACTGGCTCTCTGAAATGCCTGTATACCAATGCACGCAGCATGGGGAATAAACAGGAAGAGTTAGAGATCTGTGTGCGGTCGCAGGGCCATGATCTCATTGCAGTTACAGAGGCATGGTGGGATAGTTCACATGACTGGGATGCTGTCATGGATGGCTATGTGCTTTTTAGGAAAGACAGGCCAGGAAGGCGAGGTGGTGGAGTTGCTCTTTATGGGAGGGAGCAACTAGAATGTATGGAGCTCTGCCTCAGGGTGGATGAAGAGCCAGTTGAGAGCCTATGGGTAAGGATTAAAGGGCAGGGTAACATGGGTGACACTGTTGTGGAGGTTTACTACAGGCCACCTGACCAGGAGGAAGTCATCGATGAGGCCTTCTACAGACAGCTGGAAGCAGCCTCACGATCACAGGCCCTGGTTCTCATGGGAGACTTCAACCACCCTGACATCTGCTGGGAAGACAGCACAGCTAGGCACAAACAGTCAAAGAGGTTCCTGCAGAGGATTGATGATAATTTCTTGACTCGGGTGGTGGAGACGCCAACGAGGAGAGGTGCAATGCTAGACCTTGTACTAACGAACAAAGAAAGTCTAGTTGGAGATGTGAAGGTTGGGGGCAGCCTTGGCTGCAGTGACCGTGAGATGGTGGAGTTCAGGATCCTGTGAGGAGGGAGCAGGGCAATGAGTAGGATTGCAAGGCTGGACTTCAGGAGAGCTGACTTTGGCCTCTTCAGGGACTTCAAGAGGGGAATCTCATGGGGTAGGGCCCTAGAAGGAAGAGGGGTCCAAGAAAGCTGGTTAATATTCAAGCATCACCTCCTCCAGGCTCAAGATCGGTGCATCCCTCTGAGTAAGAAGTCCAGCAAAGCGGGCAGGAGACCTGCATGGATGAGCAAGGAACTGCTGGCAAAGCTCCAGCAGAAGAAGGAAGTCCACGGAACGTGGAAAAGGGGTCAGGCCACTTGGGAGGACGTTGTCAGAGTGTGCAGGGATGTGACAAGGAAGGCTAAGGCCCAGCTGGAATTAAATCTGGCAAGGGATGTCAAGGACAACAAGAAGGGGTTCTTCAAATACATCCATAGCAAAAGGAAGACTAGGGAAAACGTGGGCCCGCTGCTGAATGGGGCGGGTGCCCTGGTAACGAAGGATATAGAGAAGGCAGAGTTATTGAATGCTGCCTTTGCTTCAGTCTTCACTGCTAAGGCCAGCCCTCAGGAATTCCAGACCCTGGGGACAAGAGAGGAAGGCTGGAGAAAGGAAGACTCTCCCTTGATGGAGGAGGATCAGGTTAGAGATCATTTGTCCAAACTTGACATCCACAAATCCATGGGCCCCGATGGGATGCACCCACGAGTGCTGAGGGAGCTGGCGGATGTTATCGCTAGGCCACTCTCCATCATCTTTGAAAGGTCCTGGAGATCAGGAGAGGTGCCTGAGGACTGGAAGAAAGCCAATGTCACCCCCAGTCTTCCAAAAGGGCAAGAAGGAGGAGCCAGGAAACTACAGGCCTGTCAGCCTCCCCTCCCTCCCTGGAAAGGCGATGGAACAGCTCCTCCTGGAGGTCCTCCACTAAGCATGTGGAGGACAAGAAGGTGATCAGGAGTAGTCAGCATGGATTCACCAAAGGGAAATCATGCTTGAGCAATCTATGATGGAATGACTGGCTGGGTAGATGAGGGGAGAGCAGTGGATGTTGTCTGCCTGGGCTTCAGCAAGGCTCTTGACACTCTCTCCCATCACATCCTTGTAGGTAAACTCAGGAAGTGTGGGCTAGATGAGTGGAAGGTGAGGTGGACTGAGAACTGGCTGGATGGCCGAGCTCCGAGGGTGGTGGTCAGTGGCGCAGAGTCTAGTTGGAGGCCTGGAGCTAGTGGTGTCCCCCAGGGGTCAGTTCTGGGCCCAGTCTTGTTCAATATATTCATCAGTGACCTGGAGGAAGGGACAGAGTGCACCCTCAGCAAGTTTGCTGATGATACTAAACTGGGGGGAGTGGCTGACACACCAGAAGACTGTGCTGCCATTCAGAGGGACCTGGACAGGCTGGAGAGCTGGGTGGAGAGGAACCTCATGAAGTTCAACAAAGGCAAGTGCAACGTCCTGCACCTAGGCAGGAATAATCCCATGCAGCAGGACAGGCTGGGGGTTGACCTGCTGGAAAGTAGCTCTGCCGAGAAGGACCTGGGAGTGCTGGTGGACAGCAAGTTAAACATGAGCCAGCAGTGTGCCCTTGTGGCCAAGAAGGCCAATGGTCTCCTGGGGTGCATTAGGCAGAGTGTCGCCAGCAGGTGGAGGGAGGTGATCCTGCCCCTCTCCTCAGCCCTGGGGAGGCCTCACCTGGAGTCCTGTGTCCAGTTGTGGGCTCCCCAGTACAAGAGAGACATGGTGCTCCTGGAGGGAGTCCAGCGGAGGGCTACCAAGATGGCGAGGGGACTGGAGCATCTCTCCTATGAAGAAAGGCTGCGAGAGCTGGGCCTGTTCAGCCTGGAGAAGAGAAGACTCAGAGGTGATCTCATCAATGTGTACAAGTATCTGAAAGGGTGGTGTTGAGAAGATAGGGTCAGACTCTTCTCTGTGGTGCCCAGCAACAGGACAAGAGGCAACGGGCAGAAACTGAAGCACAGGAAGTTCCACCTAAACCTGAGAAAAAACTTCTTCACTGTGAGGGTGACAGAGCCCTCTAACAGGTTGCCCAGAGAGGTAGTGGAGTCTCCTTCGCTGGAGATATTCAAAACCCGTCTGCATGTGATCCTGGGCAATATGCTCTAGAGGTCCCTGCTTGAGCAGGGTTGTTGGACTAGATGATCTCCAGAGGTCCCTTCCAACCTAAACGACTCTGTGACTCTTACTCTGTGATAATGGGATAATTCCCTGTCAGCTATGTTTCTTAAAACATTGACATTGTTTCTATTTCTTTAAGCCAGATGCTTGTGTATTGAGAAACATAGATTTCTTTCAAATTACTGATTTACTCAAATCTATGTGAGAAACTATAACTTTGAGTCTTCTGTGATTTTACACACAATACATGTGCAACACATAAAACATGCAAAATGAACAATATTTCACATTCATTTTCAACTTATGCTCAGCAGTGACCCCATACATTAATATCCTTCTACCTTCACCAGCTTGCCTAGATCATTTTCTACTTTATTTTCCTCTTTTTAAAATGTAGGTTCAATTCATTGATCATATATATGCAGTAAGGCCAGGAGTATATTATGTCACTACAAACAAAAACTGACTGCCTGGGGTTTCATTTCATGGGAGAGAATGAAAAATGCAAAAACAACAAGTCTCCTGCAGGCTGTTTAGTATTCCTTATTTATAATCTTACCCTTCCATATAAATAATGTATACGGTTGTAGTTATGACCAAGTAAACTGGTTTAAATATTCTAAGATAAATGCATGACAGTGTCATCTACCTTATTATCTGACATACAAGGAAAATAAGCAGTCATTGTGTATACACATATTCATATAATATAATAGCATAAAGATGTGTTTTATATTGTTAAAATTTTAACTATGCATAAAATAATGAATATTTTAATTATTTTTAAGTTGTATTATCATAAGATTCTGAGTTTGACTGTAGAGGAAAATAGATCGCATTGCATTTATTTTTACCAGAATATTTCACTTCAGTTCTACTAATATTATTGTAGAACCTTAAAAACTGCCAGAGTGTTTGTTGCTTGACAACAAGAGACATGATTAAACTGCAGGTTACATGTAATTGCAAGAGGGATACTACTCAGTCACAGTCATTTTCAAGGACCAGCAAATAGAAAGGGTCAAGGTTACAACCCAGGTAATTATTATACTTACAAGTAAAAGAGCGACGATTAGATTATTCATCCTGCATCTTATATATTCTTCTCATACTCAGCAAGCTGAATTATGATATGTATCTAGAATGAAGTGTTACAGGATAATTTACATGATAAGGTCTTGCACTACTGAAGAAGTTATTAAAGAACCTCATAAACTTCCCTTTTGAAAGATATATGGAGCAGTCCATCATTGATAAAGAGTAGCTGGGATTGAAATATCTACATGCATCCTGATCCCTGATCTCTGGACAAGCTGTTACTTATAATGTGCAGATAAAATTTCTTTCCACTTGCATTGCAGTGCAAGTCGTTAAATAGGATGCATATTACACACTGACAATCTCTGAATAGCATGTAAAATATATACAAACCTTTGTAAAACTATACCATTTAGGAAGCACTGTATTTCACTACGCCAGTCCTATAGATCCATGAGGTAGCTAATTTTATCGTTAGAGTTTAATCAAAATGGTGCAGCTTACTTTAACCATATTATTTTACACTTTATCTTTAGCCCTTTGCTGTTCAAAATATTTGAATTATGCATAATCTTAATTGCCTTCATGAAAACTTGTAAAAGAGAATCAAATTTTCAAGTCATCTGTTTCATAAAGTATTTAACAGAAAATTCTGGGCTGATTAGGAAGCATTTCTGAGAGTAGTATATGAAGAGCAAGGGAGTAGCACTACAGTGGTATTACGAGTTGTTTAAAATAAGTTTTAAATGTAAGGATATGTCGTATTTATTTTTACGTAAGTATATAATTGTATATATTTGGCATTACTGAAATATCCATCTATCTGCTGCATAAGTAGGCATATAGGTATCTCTTAGAAACAGTCATAACAAAAGCTCTCGTACTTTACCCTTACTCTGTGGTCATAATATTAGATATTCATATATTTGTTACTGTGATGAAAGATACACTGTATTAATGAGCTACAAAACCAAGAATTAGAAGTTCTACCCAATCCTGCCTAATAAAACTAAATTAGTGTCTATCTTAAGGGGATCCTGAGGAGTAATGTGATAAGCACTTCATTCAGCTGCCTTTATTCATCAGTGGAAATCAAGAGCTGCAAATGAAGAGCTGGGTCGACCACTAAGACCATTGAGTAGAAGTGGCTTTGTCTGTGAACCTCAAGCAAGACTCTAGCTCATATCTTTGAATCTACAGTAAGTAAGACCCTTCTGCTGTGATGGTACTAACGCACATGTTTATTAAAATCAGTGAAGAGAATGGGAAGCCAAATTGCGAGAGTTTTTCTTTTTTATTAGAAGTTGATCGTATTACCATGCATAGTCAGCAACCTATTGGTTTCAAAGAATATGTAAAAGTCACTTATGAGTGAATATGCTGTCCTTTCTGTAAGCTATTGAGCTGTTGATGACCATTATTTGATTTATGCGCAGTAAGCCTCATAGCAATTTAGTTATACTTCTAGCCCAGGGTTCTTATTCTCTCAGTTGTTATTTTTATTCACCAAATTCCCATATATTTCCAACTGTCCAAGATTAATTTCCTAAGTATTAGGCTGCCTAAATGTCCCTAAACCTCTTAGCATCTATATTAAGTATTTTAAAATATTACCTGTTTAACAGAGGTTACAAACAAAAAACAATGAGAAACATATCAAGCTGAAATTTGTAATAATTGAGTCCATCAATTGTATTAAATCCTAAATAATTCCTTTGTGACAAAAGCACAAGTCTGAGACTGTTACACCATCATTGCAATGATAATGAATATTTACATAGTATTTTTTAGATTAATAGGTAAAAGTACCTTAAAAAGGAAAAGAAAAAAAAAACAAGCTGAGTTCATGTGATGTCTGATTGTTTATAAAGGAAACAATGATAGACAAATTATTCTTTAAATAATCCACAGAAGTTTCAGAAAACATATACATTTCCGCTTCCATCCATAGGAATTTGACAACAATACCTTTTCTGAGTGTATAGTTTTTTTCTGTTGTTTTTTTTTATTTCTTTTTAAATAGGAATATTAGGTAGGTGAAGTTACATCACAATTTCTACCAGAATTCCAGTTTAAAAATGTCAGCATTGCACAGTCCAACTCCTTAGTCTCATAAAAATTCTGAGTTACTAACCACCACTAGACTAAGCTCAGTTCTAAAACTGTCATTGCTAAGGCTTTTCAAAATTATTATGTATTTTCAGTGCTGTTAGACCACCAGTGGTTCCAATATATTTAACTAATGACACGCTCCTATAGCACTCCTTATAGAGTTAAGGCACCATGCAAATGTTAATTAAGACTATCCTTGATGGATCTTTGGCTAGAATATAGCCAGAATTTATGTATATTTTACAAGAAAAGATATTGACGGTGATTACCAGGGGCAACTTGTCCCTCACCATCAATACTGGGTCAGCATCTAGAAGGTGCGTTACTTTTACCAGTGTTATCAATTCACTAACGTATAACATCAACACACGCAGCTAGTATGTGGCAGGAGTGCGATAAATAGATATCTAGTTTAACTTAACTACAGTCTACAGACTACAGTCATTAAAATCCTCACGTCATGTCTGGTAAAAGAGCTGGAATTCAGCTACAATAATTTTTTAATCTACATTCTATTAATTTATCCATATGCTGTCTTAATTAAGTTCCATATCCTGTCTTAATTAAGTTCATCCTATTTATCCCCAACTGGTATAGCATTCTTTGCATTCTGACCCATATTGTCATATTCTAACGGTATCGGATCTTAAACAACTGCTTCAGAATTTCTTGAGCAATAGAAATGCACTTCGTAGGAGTATGTGACATCTATACTAGTTTATGAGATCACACACCAGCCTAACTCCAGTAGGTCATAGAAGAGAAAAGTAAGTCAAATTGCGTGGAATTATATGGCTGTGGTAGAATATAGCATTTTTTATTCATGGATGATGCAAATGAATAATCCAAATCCAATATAATCTAGATAAACTGGCCAGCTATATTAGCAGCGTTACCACATTCTGCTTCCACCTAGCCAGCTCTGCTGTTTTTATTTCTGGTTTATTTATTTGGCAACACTAGGAGTTAAAAGCAAAAAGAAGACAACATCGATGCTAAGCAGAGTGCCATTCCAGGTTGCCTGTCAGCTCATTACACAGAGGAACTGTTTGTGATGTTTCTGAACTCCTGGGTACACTTCAATATTAATTCTTGTAATCCTTTTCACCCAATACAAAATTTGGAGACATCAGGATGAAAAGAGAGTTGAGGTTGACAATAAGCTCAGTAGGAAGAGAAGTAAAAGCCAGAGAAGGTAGCAAAAGAGAAAAAAAGAGTCAAGGGAAATTTAAAAGAGAACATTTGATGAAAGAACCATGAGATTACCTCAAAAAATTCCAGACAAATGAAGAAAATATTGGTTGTGCAACTATGAGATCAGAACTACCTGAGAAGGGTGTGGTAAGGGAAGAAAAATCAGGAAGAAAAAACAGGGAAGAAAACAATAAAAGCAGAAAACATCAAAAAGCTGTCAGAAACCGAATGGACAAATTGCTTCTAAAAAGTTTATTTCAGCAATTATGAAGCTCAGAAGAAAATCAGCAGTGTCAAAAAGAAAGCATAGGATTCAAACACATGAAAATTAAGGGGTTTTTTTTGTTTTGTTTATCTGAGGCTCATTTAAGACATGCATATTCCATGTAGAACTTGCTCGAAAAATCTTAATTCATTCTAAGTTCTTCCCTTTAAAAACACTATTCCTTTTTTCAGTATATTATTAACAATTTCTTTGCAGGGCTGGCACCTGCCTCCAGTTCCCTGTCTGTGAATTTTCATCCAACTCTACAGAGTCTAAGTAGTTTTCAGTAGCTTCACGTAGATTGAAATCATTCAGGCCACATTTATTTCAGCATACAGATCCTTCCCTACCATGGAGAGGAGAGAATAGACACATCTGAAAGATGAGAATTTTTCTGCCACAAAATTGTCCCCTTGGAAAGTTTATGCAATATGACAAACTCATTCATCATGAAATCTTGGAGCCTGAGCTATCAGTGAAATGTGAAATAGTTACGTAAAACTGAGTTATAAGCAGACATCCTTTCCAACGGCGACTGAGGTTACAATAGACAATAGACAAGGATACTGTATGGGCCTAAAATGCAATTTTAGTTATATTTAAATTTCATTCTAAAACTAAACCACAGAATATAGGATAAATGAGGAGGGGCCATTTTCATTTCTATTTTCATGCTTATCTACTCTCTTAATTGTATGTATGTGGCTATTCTTTTCTAAGTAAAGGAATGATACAGAAGTGCTATAAGCTATTTAAAATCGGTTTAAGATCTTTTATCAGTAAACAGGTGTGTAAAGTCTGATTTTCAGGTACATTATTTTGAAAGCTTTTGTATTTTTTTCTTCACAAAACAGTTAAATAACCTAAAGAGCTTTACCTGACAAGTCCTAATTAAATCCAAGAAACTGCGTTTCCTTAGTAACCACTCATAGCATCACTAGTATTCAAGAGAGAGCAGCAGGTGCAAGCAACCATAAAAATGAAAAATCTTACTTTGCCAATTACTTATTGAAATATTAGATTTAGAGTGTTTAATACTGTCTTCCTACTGATTTTGGTGCTTCCTGAATACAATCTTGTACCAATCTCTTAAATAACTATGCAGTACTGAATGTCAATTTAATAGCTTTTTTCTTTCTTTGGAATTCCACGTTCATGTGTCACATAGGATAGTGTACTTACTTCCATTTCTTGCGGTCAGATACAATTACATGTTTCAGAATGAAGTGAGCACTCTTGATGTTGTCCTAATATTCTTCACCAGCCTTTTTTTCCTTGTATATTTTTGGGAGCTGTAGACTGCTGTATGAAAGTCTACATATTGCTGTAGAAACTGAAGAGACAGCTAGAATTTACATCAGCTTTACAGAGCAAAATAAGCTTTAGGGAGATAAGAACAAAATTATGCAATCAAAGTGAATTAAAAACAGAAATCTGTGAAGCAGGACTGTTTGTATTTTAACAATAATAGGATTTTTAGCATGTTTTATTTCGTATTTATACTATAATTATTTTTATAAGAGTATTTTGGCTTTGATGATTTAATACTTTCTGCCAAGAAGAAGTCAGTTTACATCAAAAGAATGTCTTCAAAAAATAGGGTTACCCAGCAGGGTCAATTGGATGAGATTGAAAGAATCAAGTTCATCCACTGCTTCAGCGACTCTGCTTGAGGGGTGAGTATGACCCAAACATAAAGAGACAGCCAGACTTAGATAAGGCATTTAACCAGAAATGATAGCTACTCTGGCCTTAGATTCTTAAATGCCACAGTCACCTTGAAACTTTCACCTTTTGTCCTCATTTTTATTTCCCAAGTTTTTTGATAAAATGACCTTTTTGCTCAACACAAGAACTTTAACAAACAGCTTTATACTGATAAGATATTGAGATCTAGGTGTGCTTGTGCAGTGTGGTTTAGCATATATTTTGACTCTTTAGAAGAACAGTGTCCATTTTGCACATTAATGATGATTTGAAAACAACAATCGGTCACCTCTGTTTTACTCCCATTAAACTTTTTAATGACTTCTGCTTCCTAAAATCTTGTGGTAATTTCCCCAAAAACAGTCTTACAAAAATTGTTTAAGAAAAATTAAGAAAAAGGTGAAATAACAGAAAAGACAGATCATCCCAAATGCTCCTTTTTGATCATTTGGAATTCCCACAGCCAATCTCATATCCGTTCTTCTCTGCAGGTTTTTAAAACTCAGCTGAAATTAATCTCTGCTAATAAGGCTCGTCAGAGGTGTATAGCCCAAAATGATGACAGAGGTATTTATTCCTAAGGGGGAAAAAAAGTAGAATGAATTTGTTCAGATATTCCCAGGGACCGAGGTCACCAAAAGATGTTGGTGTCTTTGTCCCATTTGCATGTGTCTTAATCAAACACACTTTCTTAATGGATCCTAAATCTACCTTTTTATGTTTGACCCTGACCAAGTTTTCAGCATTACAGTTTCTCCGCTGCTTAAAATTTTGAAAATTCCTGTAAACATTTAGTCCTTGGTGTGGGAAGCTGCAAGGACCCTGCTCAGGCCTGTGACTCTCCAGAAGGCATTTCTAAATCTCATAAAGAAAGTTTTCCTCCTTGGGAGGGGAATCTGAGCCACTGCTCAGATTTATCCAATGACTCAGGATATGTGATGATTAGGTTCAGTTCCCTACTTGACCTGAGAGGTGTTACACCCACACTTCCAACTTCTTAGCACAATAACTGAGCTATCTAGGTGCAGGGCACTCTCACCTTGACGTGTTGAAGGCATTTCATTAGGCAGAAAATAATTACACACTTATTGAACCAAAGTTCAAGAATGAGAATTGCTTTTCAGCCATTTGTTAGAATATTCATACTGCAGGCGAAGACTTGAGCTTCATTCTGTAAAATAATATTTGCTGTAGTATTTTACATTAATTCTCCATTACAGTAGAAACTGAAATTCAGGACTCCTCCTTCTTACGTGGATGGTTGGATATCAGGTTTGATACTTAGTTTTGCTGCAGCCTAATGTATATTCACCAGTGGAAGAACTTAAAAGGAGTAAAAAGATACCTACATTATCATTTCTTCAAAGTGGTGTCCTGACTGTTCATCAGCAAAATAGAAGATACAGACTGGAGAATCAAGCCAAGGGTTCCACATCCTATTCCAAAGCTCTGATCACAGAAATAGAAATTTCTTTCCACAAAGCACCTAACATCTGCTCTGTTTTGAAAAGAAAAATCAAAAATGGGATTTCAGGAAAGAATTCAGGAATTTGAGTCAAGAGAGAACATAACTTTCACCTGAATTCCTAAAAATAAATTATTTCACACTGGTTACCAGAAGTTGATCAAACAATCAGCATCTATGCTTCCCCACTGTACTAGCGTACGACTGGAACTTAAAAGATATCTACGCAGTAATTTTTTACCTTTATTTGCTACATTACCCACGTTGTGGTACAGTTTCTTTGAGAATGCAACTTGCATACTCTTTATGAGAATTTTCAGTAGAGGAAATCTATTGTTTGTTGCATAGAAAATATTAATTTTTCCATGAAACGTTTTCCAGGCTGCAGTTTTGGTAGTCTGACAAGAATGGCTAGTTTGTATCATTTAAAAAGTTAGCCAGAAGGCACTGGAAAAATATAGTAAAACTGGATTGTACCCAAAAAAAACAGGTCATGCTAATTAAATATCTTCACTAGCTACACATTATTTTAATTAATTGTTAAGAAGAATAGAAAAAAATAGATTTCCTTCTTTTAAGGTTGAATTAGAGGCAATTCTATGTTTTCTTCTTTGTTTTATAGTATAAAATTCTTTAATGTTGAAAATGACCAAATGAAATTGTCACTTGAAGAGATAAATTACAAATGTAGAGTTTCATCAGAGACCTAGCTTTATGTTTTTCTATTAGAAATGGTATACTATCATATAAGTAGGTCACCTCAAATTCATACAGCTTACGAAAAAAAATGAGCATTTTGATTACACGTATACAAAAACTTACATACAACATGCAGCCTACAAAGTTTTAAAGTTAATAGATTCTGGAAAACTCTGTTTTAAAGTTTTCTCTGAAGAGTGATTTATTCAGAATATTAAATCAAGATAACAGTGAGAATATATCATCTTTCAAAGAACGTCTTATGAGTAATCAAAATAGAAAATAGAGTACAGATATATTATAAGACAGACCAAACATCACCAAAACAGGTTTTAGTATCACAGGACTTTAGCCAAGAAAGCTATGCGCAACACAGCAAGAAATAAAGAAAACTAGTAATGACCTCTAGCTAATATCACATTCTATCTAAAAAAAAAAAAAAAAAAAAAAGATAAATCCCAGCTCCTGCTTTGCCTTCATATAACAAATCCACTTCAAATAAATGTATTCCTACTGTCGCTGCATGGCTTTCTGAAATAAGTTCTCATGCACCCATATTTATGCTTATATGCATAGTGGGAATAGCTATCAATTATTCTCAATAACAAATTGACAATGTATTGTTTACTCACTTCTGTATACTTAAAGATCAATACACTTAACAGAAAGTTTTTATTTCTAAAATCCTCTATAAAGGAAAATTGCATTACTATCTCATACTGTACTTTATTCTTTCCTTTCTTTAAAGATTTTTTTTAAGCTTGACAATTCTGGGATTTTCTTGGTTTGTTTTGCATTGTCCTTAATTTAGGAATAATAGAAGAGACTGGTCAAGGTAAGCAGTTGTAATATTTATTGTCATTGTTCCAAGAACACCATTCCTGAAAAAAAGAGAGAAAGAAAGGAGAGAAAAAAGTTTCCAGCCTCTTCTTTCTCTGTCATACGACCAGCTAGCCAAAACAAATGGTTATGGAGTGATTGTGCAGTGAATAGAGACAGGCAGAGGCTGTGCCCTGTGCTACATATATAACCATGCATTCTGGCTGGTTGTTTAAGGAATAAACAAAGAATAGTTTAAAACTTACCCACAAATGAAAAAAGTTACAAGAAGAAATGTTTAACAAATTCAGTCTTTTAGAATCTGACTTTTGGGAACTTGTTGACTGAGGAAACAAAAATACTAGAGGAAGGGGAGCAATTTCTTCTGATCTGTTTTTGGAATTACTGAGAATTTAAAATTAGTTCTTCACATTTTTATGGAAAGAATTTTCATAATCTCTTTTGATTCAGTAGGATCTATTTCAATGGTCAATACATTCTGCAGTAATACTCAAGTCAAGACCCTGACTCTCATTGTGCTTCATATACTAAAAACTTAAGTAGGATTTGACTTAGTGTAAGTCATATAATTTAAAGCCTTACAAGCACAAAAGAAAAAATATATGTAATGCCGATCCTTTCCATCATTTTGTTTCTTCAAACACATTCTCTCCACCAGTTCAGTCAACCTACTTTAATGTTAGTGACCTAAAAGTGTCTATGTTTCATCCAGTCAGCCTCAAAGGGTTCAGTCACAGCCTGGAGGAGAATGAGAATTGCACAGTAAAACCCTGCTCACCTTGCAGACTGCAGGTAGACCCAGATTTCTCCTTCAATAGTATGTCATGGTCCTTGCATGCTCACTCACGGATCACATATGGGTTCGTTATTCCTGATGTGATAATTTCTTGCAAATGCTCCTAGAGGTGATGTGAAATAGAAGTTCTCAGTCATGCTCCTTCCTTTGGTGTTTGGGAGCAAAGTGTTAATTTGTAGGGCTTGGACATTATATTACTTCATGAATTCAGTTAATTAAACCACTGAATAATTAATTCAGTTTAACAACAACATTAATTATTAGGTAGGTATATCCTTAGGTGCAATATCTAAAAATATCTGAGCAGTTTTAATAGAATAATGCCATTATTTTATTGAAAAATATGTTTCTGATGTTCCTCAAAATTATTTCATTTCTTCAAAAGTTAACTGACAAAGTCTTGGAATCCCGGTAAGTTTTATTTTCAAGGGAATTATTTCCATCCTTAGGAAAATATGTATCACTTGGCATTATGAATTTTGCTAAAGAAAATATCTGGATTCTAAGTTTCTTGTTTACCAGGTCTGAGTGAGGGTAGAGAGTTTATTTTTAGGACATGCAAGAGCTAAATCCTTTATTTATTTAGTAAGGATAAGTTTCAAATACACCATTATTGAATTTTGTATTGTTCTCACATGATTCCTGTTTTTCTTACTCATTTATGGGCTATAGACTGACAATCTAATCGAACTGGTATACTTCATCTTTATATATTAATTAGTCTAGTTAATGGTTATACATCTATTTAAAAATTTCCAGTGTTATGTAGGTACAGCTGCTAGTTCTAATGGTGCTTTTCAGCTTATTGTTAGCCTTTTGGAAATCAGAATAGTGTATCTATAATAACTGAACATATTAATATTATTTAGGACAGTGTACCCAAAGCAGTTACAAGCATTTACTTGGAGAGTAGAAATACAACAACCAAATCTGTTCACAGTGTAGATCAAAGCAAAAACACATACATTAATTGAATTCATCTTCTGGCTCTGATGTGTATCAAAGTGGCAGTAATTAATGTTAAGTACATTAAAAATGCTCCTACCATCTTCTCTGATATTAGACACCTAGCTAAAAAGAATTGTTTAATTATCTATGCTATGCAAAATTGCAGGGAAAAAAAAAACACAAAAACCTTCAAGTAAGTCATTGGGTTGGATTTAGAACCCACAACAGTTTCTGGATCCCATTATGGAAATGTTTTCTTTAGTTAAAAGTAACTCGGAACAGATCAGAATTTCCTCTCTGATTCTGAAGTAATTAAGCGAATCTACCTCAGGTTCCATACACCCTTTGACAAAATGGATTTGTTTGGGGGGAGGTTTCAACTACATCAGTTGGGCTAACAAAACTGGAAGGTGTTATTTCCCCTAACAAGATCACCTTCACTTTTCTTTAGAGCTTCACGGGAGGAAAAATACTTTTACTAAAACATGATTGTCGTTTAAAGATTTCCGTACAAACTGGGAGGAATACAATAAGAGTCTTTAATAGCTTCTTGAAAGTGCTTGTACTAACTCCTGGCTGCACTAGAAAAAACTGATTCTATTCCACTTCTACCCATATTTTTTGTAATTACCTCTGTCACATTTTATGACCTATGTCCAATCTAACAAGGAGTTTGGGAAATCTAGAAAACACAAAATTCTGAAGATGCTTCGAATCCAGACCCTAAGATCTGTGAAACTGAATCACTGATGTTAAAGTTTAATCAGTGCATAGTCATTTATTGCAAATAACCAGTTATTACACTACTTTTGGGCTAACTTACACTTGCTGTTTCGTTAGAAGGTAACTTAGTCTCCAAGAATAAAAGGTAAAGAAGCTCTGCTTGGCTAATCTGGTGTGGCTAATGTTCTTGCGAGGTTTAAGTACCCTTGCTGAGAAGCACCTCCGAAGTGCACCATCCAAGGTTTCATATGGCAGTTCCTTGGGCAGTTCTGGCCCTTAACGCCTGACCTTGGCAGCTCCACTTCAGAGGCTGCAGCATGAGAGGGGTCCACCCAGCCAGTGGTTAATTTGCAATATGTCCTGGATCTTTCCTACCAGACTACTGTTTAGTAGTTGGTCTGCAAATATTCAGAGGACTTTTCACTGCATAAACAGTGAGTCTGTTCTCATTCTGCATGCTATTTCATCTCTGCAAGGACACATATAATATCCAGATAGTCCCAGACTCTTTAACACATTGCTATTCCAAGCATGTCCAGATGTCCCTCAGTGTTTACAGTTTTGCATCTGTCTCTTCTATAAGTCCTGTTAAAATGAATAAAATAGTTGTTCATCAACCAGAGTTGCTTGAGGCAATCTGGTGTGTTCTGAACAGATGTAGAAGATCATGTTTTCTGTTAAAACACACCTCAAGGATTGTTAAATGTCATAAACCAGGGTTCAATTATTTTCCTTGCCTGAAATGAATCAGTCTCCCCACTCTTCCCTGCTAATTCCCTAAAGACTCCACAATAATGTGCGCTACAGGATGATATTACTGGGAGCAGGGGCAAACAGTGAGAATTTCAGCTTCTTTTCACATTGCATAAATAATTAAAGATTAACAGAACCAAAAGGAGCATGTAAATCATCATGGCTCTCCAGCCTACTGATTATGATGCTCACTGAGGCAACTCTGGTATGAGTGCCAACTAATATTTCAGTTTTTATATTAAATAATAACTGGTCAGTAAAACAAAATAAAACCTGAAACAAAGCTGTAGTACAAGTTCTTTCTTTTCTCTCATGCCATATGCTCTTTCTCTCTCTAATGCTTTCTTTTCCTATTAAAAGCAAATCTGTAATTAAATACACAAATAGATCTGCTTCATCCAGGGTATAAGAACCAATGAGGATCTGATGGTAGATGTCCTAGCAGGACCTTTCATCCTAGCAGGTAAAAGATGAAGGTTTAAATCAGTTCAAATAATTCAATGGAAAAATTGAACCCAGCTCTCTTACATGTTATATGAGTGCAGTATCCCCTGACCTGTGAGATAAGAAAGTACTTACTTCAAATCTCTGCCTATCATTTGAAAATTGAAGTCACAGATTACCTTCTGTGGTGAGGAATACTGGAGCTATGAATTTTATTTGGAAGAAAGTGCTTTAGTTTAAAAAAGCTAAGTCCAATCTGCGACATTTCTTGTTGCTACACCTCAAGTCAATAATTCATCATGGTGGTTGTCATTAATCCTATATTATGCAATTCCTCCTTTCTCCATATTGTTTAAAGGGCCTCTCTCAGGCAGCACCTGCTGCTCCAGGGGATGAGTCTAAAATTTAGACCCTTTATTACTCGGTGCTATGGCAAAAATTTTTTCATAGGTTTAAGTACATTTTATTTTTGTTTCTGTCACATCTGTATACAAAGTTTAATATAAAGTTACTGACTAGTAACTGACTATTTTCTAGAACTACTAGAATTCCATGATTATGTTAGTGACTCTTCATTCAGCTTTTGGATTAATTTGTTTTGATAACTTGCACTCTTTCTTTATTGTCTTGGGCAAAGACAGCAGCTTCTGTACCAATGTGAAGGCACAGGAGCAGACACACTCTTATCTTTAAAATGTATAAAAGGCAGCTGTATCATAAAGAGTCAAACTGAAGGCACTTGATGACTGTCATTGCTACTGAAGCTGATGGTTTCAGACAGAAAGTGTCTAGAAAGAGCTGTACTCTCCTATTTTATGCACCAACAGAAGCTCCTTGAAAATAATACTACATATGCTTTTGAAGAGTTAAGGTCTTGCTGCATGAAGAAGATTGCAAAAGACATAAGAGCTCCAGATCACACAT
Organism: Struthio camelus; assembly: GCF_040807025.1. Classification (NCBI taxonomy): domain Eukaryota; kingdom Metazoa; phylum Chordata; class Aves; order Struthioniformes; family Struthionidae; genus Struthio; species Struthio camelus. Next base: position 48,845,236 of record NC_090942.1, read on the forward strand.
TTCTTTGGCACACTTCTTAATTACTGTGCTTGAAAAGAGGTATAATTGAGCTGTTAGTTTTGAATGGTGCACAGAAGTCTACAGGAAAACCGAGTTTGAAACGAGAATACTTCAAATACTTCATGGGCGCAGTGATTGGTACAATTCTTTAGTGATAACATTAACAGGGGAATTCAAATGTTTAGAAAGAGATTATTCGGATCCTTAACTGCTCATGCTGGCTCCCCTCTAAAAATTAAAAAGCATAACTTAAGAGTTCTCTATAATGTACATTAAAAAGCTTTAATTATCTATTCATAAATATCTGGCAACTAAAGGAAATACCTGATTGCTAAGATGAATTTGTATGAGTTCTATACAAACTACTTTAACTAATGTGTTTAATGATCTTTTAAGATTCATCTCTACACAGCAAAAATGAGGATGCAATAAGTATTCAGCACATACAGGAATCAGCATACACAGGAAGCATTCAGCATTCGGAGGGTCCAGACAATCTCAACATTTTGCCCTTTGTTGGATTAGACAACTTGAAATATGAGTCTTCTGAATAGAAGCAGACTTCTAGCGTTCTTTAGATATCTGAGTGTTTGACAGTGATTCACATTGTCCATCATTCAGAAACCAGCGGGTACCTCTGTTAGTCCACCTAATTCAAACGTCTACATCACATCACTAACACCACATCCTCCAGTAAGAGATACACCGTTGTCCTGTTTGTCCAGTCAAGTGAGCGATGTTACTTATTCTTTTGCCCTGGGATTTTTTTTTTTTTGTAACCATTAGTGAAAGAGGTGAGGTCAGTAAGAGGTCGGAGGTGCATATGCATAAATCCATAGCTTTTCCCTTTGATAAGTTGTGTGACACACAATGTTTTCTGTGCAGAAAGGATGGTATCTGAAGCTTGCCTTCTGCCAGCCCCACAGGCCAGGCCTGTGAGACACACTTTACAGCTGAGCCCATGTGCTCATAACTCACTATAAAGTTGAGAGACTAGTCTTTGAAAGTGCTGTGCCTGAACTGATCTGTGAGGAGTGCTGACTGAATGGTTTCCTCTTGGTACCAGCTGGAAATGGAGCTGGTATTTGAGGGATACATGATGTCCCTGACATGATAACCTCGTGAAGCCTTCACAGGCTGAGCAACACTCTGCAGAATATGGCTCTGAAAGTAGAGAAGTTGTGCCCCTGATTTTGGCAACATTTGACGGGGGTAGTTTTTTCTCTCCCCGAAGAGTTACCTATTTTCTGGGGCTTTTGTTACATAAAGGTCTTACTGGACAGGAGGAAATATGAGGGTCTAAGCTCTTTGTGGAAAGGGGATTTTTGGCAGTTATGAAGAGTGAAGTATATAGGGAAGCATCAAAAGGAGAAGAGAGGAAAGTTGTTTAATATATCAGCTTGCATTTTTCTTCCAAAGTTTTTCATATAAGAGGAAGAGAGAGGAGAGCAGACATAACGCACAAAGTGTTCAATAGCTGAAACTGCTCTGGTCAAGGGCTTAGACATGTGTACTACCTTCCAATTTCATACCAGAATTAGGCATTTGTTCCAGGGCAGAAGAATCATTACTAAATGCAGGAACCTTATTTTGGTAGAGACACGCAGCCTACCTTGAGATGCCTACTTTCAGGCCTACTTTCAGTCAGGTGGATTAAATCCTGTGATGGCAAAAACTGCTTAGTCTTATCTACGAGACCGTTCAGCTAAGGATATGTCTGGTAAAACTCTGCAGCAGAGAATTGTTTATACCTTTTTTTCCCCACAAAATAGGCCAAAAAGATCACAAATGTTTAAGACTTACCTTTTGTTCAGAGCATAGCAAGCTGCAAGTTAAAGCAATGGAAGCCTGAAGTAGTATACAGCTCCTAAATTCACGCTATGGTCTGAACAAGAGGCCATCTGGAAATGGATGGTTAATATATAAAAATAAGTACACAATTGCAGTAGTACAAGGCTCTCAAGGTGAAAGAAATCAATAAGCCTTTCCGTGGTAAAAAATGTCCAAGTTGTTTTTTACAGTGTTCAGTGCATAATGCTCTTAATTTGGAAAGCAGAGAAGCTATTGTAACATGAATTTACACACACACACACAGATACACAAATATATAGTCACATTTATTTTGTTATACTGTTGTAGAAGAAGGAAGATTTTGCTAAGAAAAAATTAAAATCATCATGTTTGATTAAATTATTTTCCATACCTTAAATTAATCTTGTTTAAGGTTATAATCTTCATCCAAACGTCATCCCATTTTCATCTGACTCTATTTTTCTTCCTTTGCTTTTTACATAACTTCAGAAGAACATCTGAAGTTAACAGCAAAAGACAGAAAAGCTCATAGTAATTCTCAATATGCTTATTTAGCTCTGAAATGTGAGAGCTAGATTTGGTGCCAATTTTGCCACACAATTAAACAATGACAAACATACTGGAGCTAGAAAATGGCAATGCGATACTGAAAAGAGCTGAACATGTGTATGAAATTTTATAATAGCTCTAGATTATAGTCTATGTTTCTTTCTAGCACTTGCTATCAGCTAGGACTTCTGTATGTCTTCCTGGAAAAAGTCCCAGTGTCACTAGTATATGTGTTTAGATGGGTATAGACAGTTTAGATGGGTAGAGCAAATGATACATTTACCTAAACTCCCCTTTTTGGACCACTGTCACACCTAATGTAAGAATTTATGTATTTACCGAAACATCCACTTGAATATTTCTAACTTCTGTAAGAACTAATTTCTTTGCAGATTAGTCAAAATGTCATTCGTTGTACATGACACATGAAATGAACAATCCCAGGAGACTTATACGAACTAAAGAATCCTTTCTGCTGAGCTCGGGAGAAGCTGGACTATTTATCACACCTGCTGAATTGCAAGTTACAAGGGCTGTGAAAACTGCCCATGTCATCCTGATAGCTTTAGTTCATAGATGCTGCCCTGCCAACACCTCTTATGGTAAATAGGCTGTTGAAGTGCTGTCCAAGCTGGTGTCTGACATCTATGAACTTGAAGAACTGCTCTAGGTTCAACTCTGCCACAGATAATGGAAACATTATTACCTACTACCTTGTGTTAAGCAATATGAACAGAAGACCGCTGTACCTGTATCGTAATGTTAAAATCTCATCTGAATAGACAGGAATATTTTTTAAAGTTTGAAGACTTTAATCTGTCATGATCCACTGAACCACATGATGTGATTTATCCTTTTACATGTTTCGATAGTACTTACAAAAAAGAACATTATAGTGAAACTCCTCCATTTGTTTTCTGAAATATCTGTATTTTAATCTATGTTGCTAAGATAACATGAGTATGTTCTTCAACTAATTCATCTGGCAACCAATTGTACTAATTTTTTCTGAACCAAATTAAGTGGAAAATATCAATTCTCCTTAAGGAGCTGCAAATTAATTTTGATTAACTGAAGACCCAAACCAGGTCTAATTATAGAAAGTTTTTTTTTAAAAAAGTATTATTCAGTAGTCCAAAGCTTGCACTCATTTAATTGCCTTTAAATTATTTCTATAACCTTACTGCTATAGGGATTTATGTTTCTGATTTTAAATTAAAAAGTAATTAAAACATTTATTTAGTATCTGCACATCACTATGTTTTTTAGAGAATACAAAATACAAAAGATAAATCTGAAACTGTACAAAAAACTTAGAAGGAGGTTCATGCTTTAGCTCTGAGGGTAGACCAGCACTGAGCCAGACTCAACGTCCTCAAAAACATTATTAAAATAGCTGTAGTTTTCCCCTAGAGCTCTGTAGAGCCCCGAGGCTTCTCTCATCTCAAACACTTTTAGTTCAGTTAATGCCACATGTTCTCTAACCATACAAATACCAATTTTACTAAATACACAGTTGCTGGATGAGTATCTCCTGATCATTAATTTAAACTCATGAAAATTTATTCTAGCTTCTAACTTCTAGGATGACCTTCCAAAAGTGCAAGTCCTATTTTAGTTCTTCCAGTCTCACAAGGAGAAACCTTAAAAAGAACAATGAAGGTACTGTACGAAGTCCTCCAGTGTAGACACAGTTTAAACTGTCAAAAATAAATATTACTCTTTCCCCACAAGACAGCTTAACTTTTTCTTTCAGTATATTGCAGCCCTAGATGAGGTGATTATCTTGCGGGCTACAGATTTTCCCATTCTTTCGACAAGTCTAAAGATGCCAACACAACTTTGCAGTGTAGACATGGCTTATGATACGTCAAACTATTTAAAATGACACACGTGTTTCCTCCTTTCTCCCTATTTTAACTCTAGGTCCTACAGTAACACTGGAGTAGAAAATAGCGACCTCCTCTTTAGACAAAGATCAGACTTGACTGAGAAAAATCCATCACAAACAACAGTAGTTTCAAGAAAAGCATTTTACTCTTATATCTGGCCTCTACAGTCCTGAGAAGGGGTAAAAAGATGCTGCCTGGCAGCAGCGTTTTAGACCACCAGGATACTTTTATTTACCAGATTTTTTTTTTTTTTTACCTCTGCTAAAGTCATAGCTGCACCTCTAATTGGAATTCACTAAAATGAAAGTTATCTAATTACCCTTAAACTGGTCTATGGTGAAATCTGGACTTTTGTCCCTACTTTATACATAGCAATAAAATAATAATAAAAAAGGTCCAACATTACATTTTTTTCCTTTACAGCAATACAATTACATAAAAATACTGTTTTCTGAGTATATCTCAAAAGAGAACACAACGCATTTAAAAACGATTCAGTTTTCAGATTCATACCACTCATAAAGGAAACAAAGCCCTCTCCACGATACCCAATGTGCAGTTGTAAATTACCTATCAAACAAAAATATATCAAGATCATTTTTAATTTTGGGAGAAAATAATTTAACAAAGTGATATCACATCTACCACTTACCAGACTGACCTAATACAATTCATAGGAAGGATGAGCTAGACTGCTGCAAGTAGATTGCACAAGAGTTGGTTGTAACAATAAAGGTTTGATACCCATATAAAATTAATACACTAAATGGAGAATTAGACTTCTAGAACTTCTTTGCATCTTCTAGTTTTCTCCTGCAGTTTGTAGCAAAAGAGTTGCCAGTATCTCAGAAGGATCAGGTTTTTTTGCATATTTTGTTGCTAATGTTGGAGGTGAAAGAAGCACACTAAAGAGAAGATTTTCTCCTCCCCACCTTCTCAAGTATAAAGTATTAATCTTCACATCAACAAAAGGATGCAGCTGCTCCAAATGTGACTTAGAGCACCCTGAAGGTAGAATTGTTTAAAATTCTTCTAAAAGATTCTTTCTATATTAAGTGGAATTTATATACTAAAGTGTTGCAGTAGGGTAGTAACTGTATTAAATGAGAAGTACCAGTAAAGCTTCTTCAGTGAGAAAGATGAAAAAGAAAGCTGGATCCTCTTTAATTGCTGTGATATTTCACAGTGTCTTTTCAGCCTTATGGAAATACTATCTTTAGAATGAAAGATGAGCCCTATTTTCCACTCTGCTGGTTACTGAACATATTGTTTAATAGTTGGAGCTGAAGTAAGAGGTGTTGTTCAGGACATTCTCATATATGCTTCTGCAGATGCCAATTCTTGAAAGTAGCAAGCAAACAAGGGATTATGTCATTTGTTTTCCAATATATTATTAGAATGGCTATAAAGAACTATTCTGAAAATCCCAGGAATTCACACAGACACTCAGAGAAGGACTAACAACTTTTTCGTAGTACGCAGAAAGTTTGTAGAAGCATTGCAAGACTGACTTTTATTCTGTAAAAATTTATTTCCCCCATTATTTTGTTGCATTTTAGTTATTAGCAGTAAGCTGCATCTGTAATTGCAATGGCAAATCATATAATTGCAAAAAAAACAGGATTTTGACCCCTATCACTGCTTGGGTCAGACCTAGCACAGAGTACTATTATCGGACCTGGCCTTGAATCATCACTCAAAGCTCTGAAATCAGCAGTTGTGGAAAACATTTTGCTTTTACCCACTCAGGCCTTCAGCCTGCCAAATGATTTAATAAAGTAATAGGAAGTTGCGACAAGGCTGTTTCACCTCAGACAATGAGAACTCCTAGTTACAGGAATTTTTCTACTCAAAGTCAATGCTTATATCAATATAAAAATTTTCACTTTTCAACAGACTTAAAGTACATCTTTGTTCAAATGCATCTGACTACATGAAGAGTTAATAGTTGTTTTTTTTTTTTTGAAACATCTAGGTTACATCTATTTTAAGTGTTGCAGGGAAAAATACATTTAAAAAGTGAATGAACAATCAAATACAGCACATTATAAAATTCTAGATTTCTAATTATCCATGCACATTAGTTAAAAGCCATCTTTATAAAAATGTAAAAATCCCTTAAAGCACAGCCAAAAACTGCAAAAGGAACTATGCCCAGCTACCATCAGGATAAAATGTACTAAAAATGAAACAAATGACTTTGGGAATGAAACTTATGGAGTTCCAGTGACAACTACAACAGCTAATATTAGATATATTTGATCCTGCCCAAGCTGGCTCTATCAGAGGGAACAGAAATAGGACCTAAGATGGCAGTTCCTAGCAGTGGTCTGCTAGCCACAAAATGAGATCTTAGAGATCTTGGATAATGATATGTAGGCAAAGGAATACGCACACTCACCACTTGCTTTGGATTTTAGTTGCTATTTATAAAATACACACATTCAAGCTTAGCATTCAGAGTAGGTTTTCTACGGAACATGAATGGAAAACAAGTTTCTCACTGGTGCCTCCTTGAATGAAATTCACCTCTGATAACACAATCCTCATTTGAAGACTACCATGGAAATACCTGGCAACTATACCATTTGTCATGGCTTTTGAGTGAATGCATTTACTCTGGGCTTATTAAGGAATTATCTTGAAATTCCTGTATCACTGCATGTAAACTGACAAGAAAGAAAAGTCAGGAGAAGATATTGCTATTTGCAATGTAAAGGAAAGGGAGGCATAGAAACTGTAGGACTTTGACAATACAGGGAATTTGAGACAGATGTGAAAAAGGAACCCATTTTTCCATATTGAGTGATTCATTTCTTAACTATGACCTTTTTTGTTTTATCTTTCCCTATTTTATTATAGCTTGCTCGCATTGACTTCATGTATTTAAGCCACTGCCTGGCATGGAAGGAGTATGAAAATAGTTCTGAGCATTGCTCCATACTAGTTTAAGTGGCACGAGGCAACGTCATTGTTCTAGTGATTTTCACCAAAGAAAAGACGCTGTAGCTTTTGTGGAAGCTTTGTACAGGACAGACATCCTTAAAAAGATAACCTATCAGAAGAAAGGAATTCACTACATCGAGTTTACCAACAAAGATGATTAGAATACAAAGCTAGAACTGTGAATAAATCAGTGCAATATTGTTAGTAACCTACATGACCGCCTTGTCAATGGATTCTCTGTACTTGAAAATAAAAGCTTCTTTCTCTAGCGAGGAAAGCAGCAACATCTTCCAAAGAGACTCAGGAAACCTCAAACATGTAAGATTAAGCATTTTGGAACCGAGGATCTAATTGAAATAAAAGCGATTTGGCTTTTGCTTCTTCTGCACTTATTCTTTCAGTGACAACAAGTATGGAATATAAGCAACTCCTAAGTAGGTGTCTTGCCATCTGGGGGTCAGCATGTACCGCCCTGTATCCCATTTCTAAGATAATCATTATAACACGTTATCTTAGAGAATAGAAAGCTGAAGCAGTGTCCCTGGAGGAAAACATCCTGACTCTAATAATATCCTGACTCTAATAACACGTGAGCACCAAGTGAAGTTTTTCCTGTGACTGGGACATTCGTAACATGATTCATCCTTGTTCTTTAGTGTTTAATAATGCAACTAGTCTCATCTTGATGCTTCTGAGGACATGATACTAGAGTCACTTTCATGAGCTATTTTCCAGAAGCTTATAAGAATACTTTTGAGATCTTTCTTCATGATACAAATTTGGTTAAAATTTCAGAATCAAAGCAAAAACAATCAAAAACTACTGGAAAAGATGAACTAACTGACAGGCAAACACACAAAAATGTGATCACATACACTTCATTTTAACAGGAAGGCGGTCTAAATCTTAGGAGAGACTTGAACATCACAACACTGTCTCTGAATAGCACCATAGTATCTCTGTTTCATTCCTCACAGAGCAGTAGATTCTATACTGTGTTAGAGTTCATATCTTGGATACCTTTTGCAGGTATAGAAAAGAGAAAGAATAAGGAGGAGAGATTTATTTTCTGATTATTTTTACATCTCACTAGAAAATTATGGTGCATTCTGGACAGCATTTTTTTTTAAAGCAAGTTGTAATGAGATACCCCTTTGTCAGAAAGAATAGATCAGAACTTCTACACTGAGAGATATAACCGTATCTTTTCTTCTCATCTTCTTGTTATTATGTATTATAAATTGTAATAGTTTCAGATTCTTCCGCTCTCCTCTATCCTGCTTCAGGCAATATATTTGAATTTGATTTTTTTTTCCCTGAGAGTATTCTGTGGCACAGCTGACAGCAAATGTGATTTAGCCTGCACACTTTGAATTGCTCTACATTTCCCAGGTGAAAAAAACATATGATTGTTTTGTTTAGCCAAGAAACTTTTCTAAGCTGGAAGCTTGTGCTTGATACAAGAGAATTAAGAGTTCAGGCTATAATGAAGCCACTGCTTTATCAGTGTCTACCTGCATACATATTATTCTCAACTCAATATTTGGAAAAAAGAATCCTACGTTACTTACCTGCTGACTAGTGAACACAACTTAAAATTAAAACAAGGAATTTTCAACTAGGTGGTTAGGCATTCTATGTTTGTAGGTTCTCTGTGATAATACTTTTCCAGACTGAGATTAGGAACTCCCAGCTGCCAAATTGAGGTTCTGATTTTCTTCCATTTTCTAAAGTAGTACTAGCATACTGCTACTAGGAAAAGCAGAATTTAGAGAATTTTAATGAAAAATCAGGAGGAGTTTCCATTATATACAGAGTTCAAGCGTGGGAAAGCTGTGTTCCTAAACTCTGATTATTCGGTGGGTGCTATCAGTCATGAAAATCTAGACACAAATCTAAGGCAGAATAATAAACTGGACTGAGAAAGACCCATGTCTGAATCCCCCGTTCCTGAACGCCATCTTCAACACAAAGCTGCTATTAACTAATTAACTTTTCCTTGACAATGACAAAGTTGGAGAAGAAGAAATTATAGGGTTTGCTTTGTGCCATGTAGTATAAGCTACATAGCATTTGCATAGTGTGACCTTAGCATACTAATAGCAAAAGATGAATTTTGTGTTAGAAAGACTCTTTTCCTCAGAAAGGATATTTGGCCATCCTTGCGAAATGTTTAGATGTGGGAACAATTGCTTCATATCTGTAGTAGCTCAGTCCTTTTCTTTTCCTAGGATTAACAGAGGCAGATAGAGTTTGTGTTCAGTGTCTAGAAACCACAGTGCAGAAAATAGACATAAGGAGAAGTTACTTTTACGTGTGTGTTATATTACTGTATTTGCTAAAAGTCCTAGATATTAATTTTCTTTTATTATTTTTCATAAATGCTATTTAAAATCTTACAAATATCAATTTCAAATATATTCTACTGAAGTAAAAATTTTCAGTCAAGACTATATGCTAATTAAGGGCATTTCACAGATGACTCTTCTCAGGTTTCTTCTCACTGCAGAACAAGCACCCCTATTTAATCTGTTTTGTTCTTCAGAAGTAAAGCCCTTAGTTTCTGCCTAGTTCTCTTAAACAGCTAATTCTGAAGGATTTCTCCCAAGCGAATGTGTTAGAGTCAGCCAGGCTACAGTCTACAACAGGTATGTTTAAAAGTGTTGCAATTAATATGTGTGTCACAACTGCTAAATATTCTCCTAAGACCTAATAAAAAACAATGTTCATAAGATAACGGTTACAATATTTTTGAGGGCGGCTATTATAATCCTTAGGCAGCAGCTTTTCACATTATAGTACTGGTCCTTTCAAGAAATAATGACATAAGAGATGAGGAAAAAATTACACATTCCATTTCTAAAAAGTATAACAACAAAACATACTTTTGTGATACACAAGCCTATATGTTTAGTTAAACAGCTGTGGTAGAAATGCCTAATATGAAGATGCTCAGTAATATATAGGGAAGTATGATAAAGTAACGTGCATGTGTGTATCTGTGACCGTGAATCATAAATAATTTATTTTCCATAAATCATCTTTCATAGTGCAAAGAACAGTTTTTCAAGAAAATACAGGTTCTGATTTAACATCTGGTCAAAACAGATGTGAATTCCAATCTTTACCTTACATATGCAGTACTGGATGAAGTTGAATTAAAATTAATTAAAATTCCATTAAAACATATTTGATGGTGTTATGTTCTCGAAATTATAAATGAAATTATAGTATAAAATTATGCACTAAAAAGGTTATCGCAAGGTCCATTACATAAAAAATAATAATTTCCTTTAAAGGCTTGATTGCATATAGAACACACCTTTTATACAATCCTTTTTTGTTTTAGTTTTTTTTTTTTATGTGCTACATTTTTAAAATATAATTTGAGAAAAATAACTCAATACAGAGCATTCTGTTCACCTAATTAAAGTACCTCACTACACAGAATAAATCCAGGCCAAAAAATCTGCACAGATATATTGCTCTATTAGTGTACTGAAACTAATCAGAAAATGATAAATAATAGCAATTTTACCCATAATAAATGCCTAACACCAGTCAGTAGAGACCACACTAGACTTTAAACGTGAAATGACTGTAGACATCCCTTAAGCTAATTACTCAACAATAACCAATGAAGAGTAAATTAGAATTATTTGTATTTGGAAGGGGAAAATATATAGGATATCATATTGTATTTGAAATATAGGCATGCATGATATTTCATGAACTTTTAAACTATGGGATAACAAGCCAAATCAAAATTATTTCATTCAAAAACACTGAATTCTTAAATGCTTTAAGAGTAGAGTTACCTGTAAAGTTCAACCAACAACATTAATAAGACATAATTATTCAATAGCACTAAATAGGGAAGAAAAAACATTAAAATATATGGAAATAGAGCTTTCTTTACTTTTTTATTTGATGATTTTACATTTCTAATATAATTCCTTAAAAATATAGATAAAAATAATGATAATTCTTCTGAAATATTTATGTAAACTAATAAATTAAATATCCTTCCCAAAATTTCCAATAAGACAACAATAAGAAAAGAAAATATTAAGGGAAATTTGGCTTTCCTTTAGAGGAATACATAAAGATAATGAGAACAACCAGGAGAAAATGTAGTTGTACAACTATAGCTCATTATTGCTATTTTCAAAGACATCTCCTAGATCTTAACCTTCTTGAAGACTGAACATGACTTAAGTTTGTCTCTTGTCCAGAAGATGATCTGGCTGATTTAAAATGTATGCTGTTCATTGACAGCCTAATAGTCACACTAAAGCATCAGGAGATCTCAAGTCCACCAAGGTGACGTGGAATTCCCTGGTGGGCAGGCACGCTTGGTGGCACTTTGAGCCGCCATTTTAATACCATGCATATATTAAATTAATTGAGGGAATGGAAGTGATGGTGATGGATGAAGTTACTTTGCTACTAAAAACCATCTTGCAGTCATTGTGGAGAAGCTAGAAAACATAGCAAATCCGTCAATCACAAGTCTTCTTTAACAGTCATATTTTACAATTCTATGGAATGATTTTGTAAGATTTTAAGAGACCATTGAAAAGCATGAAACATGGTCATAACATTTACTAGATGAGCATCCACATATTTCAAAGATCTTCCCATGCTGTGCGTAACATTACCTAGGCAGCCATTAACAGCAGCTGGTCAGTATTTCAATTCCTGGTCAATATTTCATTAGATCCATTAAAAGTGAATTAGCTACCATTTGGAAATGGGAACTACTTGATACTACACATTTAAAAAGAGGCAAATGCATGAAGAGCAAAAGAACATAATAATTTCTATACAGGGTTAGCTCAAATGGTCCTTGTCTGAACCTCTTCTATGGGAATTAACAGAGTGACACTTTGAAATTCAGCACCAAAACAATGAAAAGTAAGCCTTCATCCCCAAGAAAGGAATTGATAGTGTCAGCCTTTGTGCCACTGGATGTAAGAAGTTATATGCTCCAAGCAAGAGTCACAAAAGTCAGTCATCTGAGCACTGAGATGCCCAACTAAGCCAACAACAAGAAATACTAAAACGATATATACACCTGAAATACTGTTTCTTGCTGGGGTTTAGCTACTTATATTAGAAGCCATTTGCTGTGTTTATGAGGTTGATATTCAGGGCATGAAACTCATTCAGGGTTCAGACGCTTAGTTCACTGTTTTTCCTTAAGTTCCAGTGGTGATAGTTTTCATTTTAATATTTCAAAAATTGTCTAATAAATAGAAAATTTACTTAGATTGCAGACAGCAAAAAGCAGCCTGATTGATCCTGCCTATTGATCAGGTTCTCAGCTGGTTAGGTCCTGTGACTCTTAGGACTACATCTGGATTTTACTTTAAACAGTTATGGGATAAAAAAATAAACCTTGGAGAAGGATCTGGAAGCACAGTCTTCCCTTTCACAGCTGAGTGCCCTAATCACAAGGTTGAAGAGCAACTCTTTGTCTTTCTTTCCATCTTGCTTTCCTGACTGAAAAGCATCCTAAGTTCAGCATGAACAGTCGAGAGTATTAAGACTTAGTAGGTAAAGAATCTGCAGGAAAAACAGAGATGAAGGAGGCTGGACATTCAAGAAATAAATGATTATTCAAAAGTGGGCATTAATACCACTATTATTTTTGAATACAGCAATTCAGCTGCACCTTATCCACTGGAAAAAAAAAAAAATCTTACAAGTTACATTCATAAACTCTTCACAGCCTTAGACATCTCCTGACTTTTAGGTGCACAAGGATGTACAGTTTTTGCCTCACCTACATACATATCTGGGCTATAGGTCCCTAGCAATCAGCCTCACAAGTACATTAGCACATTTTCAGCCATCTAAGAATTTTGACATGTAATTTTCAGCTTTGTAAATGTTTTCTTAGATGTGACCTTTAATGACATTTTGATTGATAACCACATCAAAGTGTACTGCTTCTTGTTCAACTGGATTCGGCTCCCAATTGCAGCAACTCAAAGCAGTTCAGTAAGGCAATGCTTCAAAGTCTCAGAGCAGAATGGTGTTCAGTTGCACACTACTAACAGCTACTTTAAACAGGTCATATATCCATTCATTGTGCTAATATTTAACAATTTTCCTGGTAGCGAAAAAATTGTTGCTGCTTAAATGATCCTGAATGAGAAAAACAGTTAACTTCTGTAGCTTGGCATTCTGATATGTTTCTAAGTATCTCTTACATATTGCCTATCTAAAAATAATATTTTTCTTAGAAGAAGAATGCTATTTCTTTCTTCTGAAATCTCTATCTTTAAAAATTGTGCTATGCATCAAGAAAAATATAACAAGCTTTGGTAAGTACTGTAAAATATATTAAAGTATTTCACATGCTATTCAAGATGAGTTGGCAGACAGCAGTATGTGAAGCTCATATTTCATACGTGTACATTACTGTACTCATAGTTGCTCAGTAAATTTTTCCTTTAGTAACCCAACTTTTTATTTGCAATAACTACTACTATCAACATTGACATCACTAGTAAGCTCATGACAAGAGTCAGGTTTATAGACAACATCAGGCTAATGGTTATCTCCTGCACTGTTATTTATTCAACGAAACCCTGTCCCAGTAGATCACAGGATTGTCCCTGGTTACCGTGTTCCGAGGAAACTTAAAAGCTATATACTCACTACAGCTGAAATTAAGCCATAAGCAAAGGGCAAGGATCAGGACCATGAATTATGTCAGTCTAATTTTCAGAGCATAAATAGAAGTTAATTGTTAGTGGCCTTCTTCATTAAGGAGATTTTACCATAGCAAAGAGAAAAGAATGCCATGACTAAGTGGAGATTTAGCTTTCTCTCTTTTATTAGTCTTTAGCAGTAAGTAATATACTGTCGCTCTCTTTTTCATCATTACGCATCTTGGCCTCCACATGCATATTGAACAAAAGGCCAAGGCTTTTTATCCTCATCCACGACTATCCTAATTAAACCAGCAGAAATGTCACTCTCTCCTTAGCATCGTTGAAAGTTCAATTTTAGAAGGTGAACTGCACAGTTTGCAAGATATGGCTGATAATTTTAATAATCTGTCGACATAATTAGAAGCTATCATGGTACCAAATGATAAAAATATGTTCTGTGAATAAATAGTTGGTTACTTTGCTCTTTCTCCACTTGTAAATATGTTGGTGCAGAGGTGCAGTCACTTGGGTCTTGGTATCTGGTGTGAAAGAGATAACATTGGTACTGAAGTGTGCTGCATAAAAAAGGCTGTGACATGCTGCTAAACACAAGATTGATGTCCCTCTGCGCCTTGCCAAAACGAATATCAGGAGAGCAGTACCACTGAAGAGAATAGTAAAGCTCATTATATAGCATCAAATCCAAGTAAAATATTTACAATTTTGTTCAAGAACATGCATTGAATTTTAAACACTTTTCACTATTTATTTTCCTCAAAACATTCATATTCAGGTTAAAACAGAGACTACATGTAAAATAACAGATGAACATTACACAGCGTTAGGACTCCCATAATGTTATCATAAGTTTTGCAATTTCTTGTATTCTTCTCAATATGCCATCTTAAAGTCATCTTACACAGAACAGCTTGAAAGTCTGACGCTTTAAGATTAACATCAGGGAAACAGAACACTTCCTTAACGTTAACTTAACCTCAACTTAATATAAAACAAAACAAAATTGATCAACAAAACCCAAGCACCCTACTTTCATGTTATATATGATTTCAGAATGTCAATGCACCCTGTAGAGCTGGAAGGTTTTCTAAAGAGCTGACTTGAACACCTTACCATTTTACTTTAAGCCAGGACATACAAAACAGCATGGATTTATAAAAAGATGTGTCCTATTGTCTAAGATAAACTACGATATTTCCTGTGTAATCAGCAATTAACTATCTTCCAAAAGTTCCTCCGTTGCAGAGATTGAAATATCGTCTACAACTTGTCTTGCCATTTCTCTTCTTACTTAGCTAGAAGAGTAAGACGATATTAAAAATGGTTTGGCAGGACAAGTCATCACAATACTCTCTTTTGTGGTACTTCCAGTATTCTTAGTCTTATAAGCTTTTTCTTTTGTTTTCAGTTCCTTGCTTCAGTCCCTTTCAGTCCCCTTATACTTCAATAGTATCCTTTCCTGCTTTAAAAATCTGTTTGCATGTCCTTTCAAATTTCTTTTTTTAAAAATTTGTTTACTCTATCATCAATATTTGGACAAGTTTCAGGTTGCATATTTTTGGGCATAATAATTTTTTATTTCATCTAGAACTATTTGAATTATCAGCAACAGAGCATATCAGAGAATATTTTCTCTCAAAAAAACTATAATTCTAGCTGTCATCAACACTGCTTTGGAGTGGCAGAACATTTTATAGTTAAACATTATAATTGTCTTCACAGAGTTTCTGTTTCAGCTCAATGCATCTGCTCCAATTTTTGGACCAGGCTGGTAAAATAGCAGTAAATCATTGTTTTGAATTGTTATTCCAAGGGTACTTTCAGAACTGCAAACTTAATACTATTCACTTTTTGGATTACTTAATCAAGACAGGATCTAGTAGTCTACTTAGTTTCGGAGAAAGGGACAAATTTTCTTACCCTGTATGGTCACAGGTAATAGTGAACAGTTATTGATAATGAGGTTTAGCATTCAGTCAGCTTTATTCTGAAGAACAAGTAGCAGAGATTCATGAAGTTGAAGATACCTAAATGTTACATAAATGGGACAGAATAACCATATTCTTATCATATGATGATATGATAGATGATAGAAACAGAAGGCACCGAAAGGGTCAAAATCACAGTGCCAGAGAGTCAATGTATTGGATCGAAGCAGAACTTCATAAGTGATTGTGCACAATCTTATCTAAATAGATTAGAGTTTCTTTGATAAATTATATCATTTCTGACCCTCACTTTATGAAGGGTATATCTTGGCATACTTCTGAGACATGCTAATTTAAAACCGTTGTTGCATTTAGTCGTAAATCATCATAACTTAGTGAAGTCAATAAGAGAATTCATACTAGCTTCAACAGCAATAAGCTGTTACCTAGATGTTTCATCTGACGAGATGGTGCATACTCAGAGTTTTGAAGGCCATGAGGAACTGAACTAAGTTTCAAGCAATATGGTTTCAATTCCTACTTTTGCTTATGTGAACTTGTGCACGTCATGTAGAAGCTAAATCTAGAAACGTGCCCCAAATAAGGTACTCAGGAATCAGTTAGTAAGTGCCCAAGAGTGGGTCTTGCTTTCTTTGTTTGCCCTGCATAACTGAGTGAAGGCTAAGGAGCAGTCTAAAGCACAGTTTATTTCCAGGTCAAGTTATACATATTCACATTTTCTGAATTTTTACAGCTGGAATAGCCTGTTCTTGGAACCGTGCTATTTGAAAGTCTGACTATTTTCCCATTGCCCACATTTTTCATTAGAACTTGCCACACGTAATTCTGAGATTCTTCTAGGAAAGACTCTCCAGCTGACTTGTCTTCCCAATGGCTTTCTACCATTGCCCAAAAATGCTGACAGAATGTACGCTGAGATATGTAATAAAGAACTAGTTCGTGCTAAGACTCAAAAGTGCTTTTGCTACTGTAAAATATTTAGGCACAAATGAGTTGTAGGGCAAGATACATTCATCAGATCTCAAGCCAACAGATGCATGCACTTTTGGGGAAGATCATCAGGGGACTCCACATTGTTGCTAAATTAGCTGAAGTAAGGTTTTGTGTAGATATTTTCTCACAGATAACAAATCTATTATCTAGATTTGGCTCTATTCCAAATTTCATTTAGCTAACACTGTCTCTTGTTGCTGTCCCTATACACAGCAGACAACAGGAAACAGCCAGAAAAAGTAATCCCTCCTCCCTTTCTGTGGCTGTATCGCCAAAGTACAAAAACTCAGCCTATAACTAAAGATGTGTACAATATTAGCAACATACCTGAACATACTGATATAATAGTTTGGTATTCACTGATGATCTTTCCAAAATTACTTCCAAACCCAGGACAGTTTATGGTCAATAATAGAATTTATCACTACTGTCTGATAAACCTGATTATCTGTTTTAAGCTTTCTACTCTCTTTGTGAGACTCCACCTTATCTCTGCATGCCCAGCAAATGCTTCACATTTTTATTGATTTGCTAATGGATTGAAGGTAGATTAAATTATGTGCAATTTACCATAACACACATATATATGATGCATAATGCATTTTTCAGTTTTAAGCACTACCATGATCCTCACATTTTTCACTTCAGATTAGATTAGTGCAATGTTCTGTGCAGAGGTACAATTTAGCTCAGTTTAGAAAGCTGGAGAGATGGAGACTTTACCTACCAACCTAACAAGCACCCTTCCAATGTCAGAGCAGCTATACCTGCTCTGGAATCTAGAATGGTTGATATGAAAGCGAAGTTTGTATCTGATCTCTTGGGTGTCAAATGGTTGGGACCTTTGCATTTTAGAAACTCCCACTTGTGTCATACAAGGCAAAAAAAGTTATTACCAGCAGTGTGCTTGACCTGGCATTTAGGCTTCATTTTGATTTAGAGTAAAAAAGCTAGCAGTAGAGTGTAGCCAGTGAGAAAGCTTTCAAGCCCAAAATTTGCTTCCAAGGATTTCAGTCTAAAAGCTTTTAAGTCAATTTTATTGTACAGTTCTATTTATCAGCTGAGAGAGAGAAACCACGAAGGGAAAGAGTCAGGAAATAATTTTAAAAGAAGTTTACAGATAACAATCCCTTTAGATTTTTTTTTCATTTATGATGAAGAGACATCAGCTTTAGTGAGGCATAACTATCTATGAGATACTGCAGGAAGATTAAACAGGAAACAAATCCAATGATTTAGGAAACAGAGAAGTTTTCTTACAAAAGAAAGAGTCAGAGAGTCCCTTAAGTGATTTAATTATAATGCATTAGACCATTGGAAAAAAGTTCTCATTCCCCTAGTTTTCAGAATTGTCCTCAGGGGATGTGTCAGAATATTTGACAGCAGTTAGTCCTGCAGATTTGTCTTACTCAAGGACAGCATCTACCCTCTAATTACTCTTATGTGCAATCTGTATTTTCTCATCAGCTCATCAATTTGTCCTTAAATTTTAAAGCAATTAGCTTATTCCATTTTGGATATAACTTTGTGCCTATTACTAGGTACAAATGTTGGTTCAGCAACAGTTTCTTCGATAACAAGATATCACAGGAATGGAATTAGCTGGCCCTGGCTGAGTTTTTACTGCCTAGAGTCAGTAGAAATATAATGACAATCTCTTGAAATATAAATTAAAGAATAAAAATAGATAATAAATATAAATTATTTCTTAATTTGCTGTGTTCATGTGAATACATTCATAAATAAACAAATAAAAGAAATCTCAGCTTTTTAAAACCTCTTGACCAATAGTATTTGCAGGCAATCATTGATAAGCATAGCAATATTCTACTTTGAATTTCTCTATCAAAGGTACAGAAACATAAAATGAATTCAAAAAATTAATGTAGTTCTAATCCATTGCCACTTTTTGTTCAGAGCATTATGTCTGAGCAGTTCTGGTCATGTTCTGCTGCAGTCAGCCAGGCCTGCAAAGTACACTGAGAAGACAAATTTTCATTCTTACTTCATTTAGAACGTACTTGACAGCAATTTAAGAAAAGCGGCAGGGCTTTGAAAATGATAATGAGAAAGGAAGATCATTTTTGTAATTTCTATAATGTCGAGTACTACCACTGGGCACTCATCATTGATTTCATTTCACTGCTGCACAATGAGTTGCCTTCACCATGGCTGTAATTAAGGTAAAGTTACTGCGACAATCTTGTCATTTCAGATTTTCAGATTTTTATTTTTAAGATTTATATTTTGATGAAATTCCTTCTTATCAGCCCAGAGCTGTAAGCTAATAGGCTATAACAAATCTAAATGTCATATATAATGAAAATACAGCAAATGGAAAGCTGGTACAAAGCACAGCTAGCTCCAGCTTTACAAGTTCTGAAAGTTAATCAACCATCCCTGAATGACGACAAATAATTATTCCATTTCCCTTTTCACAAGTTCTCTCTCAGGATAAAGTAGCCCCACATTTCCAATAAAACACCAAAGCAGCATATCTAGAAGAAAATCACAGATAGTACTATGTATTAGTCACCCCTCTATTTTCACTGAACCAGTTGTTTCAGGAGTCAGACCATAAACTCTTGCAAAGCCATCAAAATTAAAATAACTGTAACAAGTGTTTCTCATGTCATTACTATCAAAACAGTCATCTACTGGAGAAAACGGCTGCAGACTATGATAGCCGAATTGGAGGAGAGGAAGGAATGCTAAGATCTGGCTCAGCTTATCTAAACTTTCTTATAACTAAAAATCTGTGAATATGTTAGCATCGTCAGTCCTCAGCTCCCACTGGAAGCCCATAGATACCAAATACAAGGCAGCTAGTGAGCAACAAGTGTAAATTCAGAAACGTGTGTTTCGGGAATGGGTTGCTTATTGAATGTGTTCTGATTCTGATCCCTATACAGGCTGCATCTTATGTCAAATATTTGATTTAGGATGGACCATACAGAGATGCACTGAGGACAAAATTAAATCCTCTGTCGATGAATTTGTCTTTCTCTGTTATTTCTACATCCTTTTCCTTAAAGTTTAGAGCAATATTGCAGAATTTCGTAGACAATCCTATTTACCTACATCCTCTTGACTGAGAACTTAGTTACCTTAATTATAGAAGATACGTCTGTGAGAAAATACTTGGAATTATTTCCTTATTTGCAAAATTTTCCAGCACATGCTTTAGCAGTTTAATTGTTGACACATTACAGACATGCAGTGGGCAGAGAAAAGAGGCTTCAGCAGTACAGCACTGTTCTAATTCACTGAAAGTATGACCGTGTCCGTTGCTTACACAAGTGTAGAATTTGGAAAACTAACATAATAAATATAAAAATAGAGGAGAGTCCACACACCGGTCTGCAGATATATTAAGTTAAACCTAATTTAATTAAAACCAATTGATGTCTTCTAAGCAAAAAGGTCATTTGAAGAAGGCTCTCATTGATCTAATCACATCATAAACAGAATGCCTTTAAATTTAAACTATGAAAGACCATATGTACTCCATATATGTTAATATGCACTCATACATGTATCTCTTACAAACTTTGTTGTTGAACTTTATAAATTTTAAGAATTAGTTTTTTATTTTCCTCTTTTTGCTTTATTTAAATTATTCCACTACCTTATTCTCCTAATGTTACTCTCCAACAGCAGTTCAATTTGCTTATATTTTCTTGGCTGTACAACATAACAACAGTAAATACATTACACATTATAAAGTCTTACCAATTTGTATACAGAATAGGTAGAAAGAAAAAATACAGACAAAAAAGAAAACAATTCCAGAACATGTTCTGTACAGAAATAGTGTTTGTGCTTACTTCTGGATTCCTGTGAACCTTGTATGTGAGAACTGCAGGCCCAACATATACTCATTAAAGCTAATAATAAAATTTCCTTTTTTTTTGTCTCTCCTTTCCACAGGTAAAATTTTAGCCCTAAACAAAGCTCACTCACTATAATTCATCGGATAAAATGGACAGCCAGTCTTATGAACTTAAAAAATATAAACTTGTATTGTATGTGCTATAATGATAGACTTGTTACTGGAGGAAGGAAGATGTTTTTCTTAAGAAGATGCGTGTATATCTTAAAATATACTACTTCTGCAGGAGTAATGTAACACTTTGGTATATCTGCAGTTTGAAACAATCAATACATAAAGAAAGGTAAAGGAAAGAGGTACAATTTTTTCTTGGTTTATGTAGATTGCGCCAATGAAAATAAAAATGTACTCTACTCCAAAATATCTCACGAATTGGAAATTTGAATGCACAGGTTTCATGGTGGCATTTCACTCAAATAGTGCTGTTCAATTCAAGAATGTGCTTAGCACTAGATAAATCAGTTACTTGAAAAGTAAACTTATATTTTTGAGCTGCACCCTTTAAAAGAGTAACACTGAGGAGCTCTAGACCTGTAATTCCTATCTGGATTTGAAAGTCTTAGCAAATGCACTTGGTAAATGTAATCCAACAACCATTTTGAAGGCTGCATAACTAACAGAGTAAAAAGAACTCACAAGAATTGTCCATGATTAAATGAAAAGTGACCATACTAGTTTAGATTTTTTTAAAAAATATATTAATTGCATATTCAGGCAGCATTTTTTTAGTAGATGATAATAGTACTTCCCTATTGTCATTCTGTGACAAATTCCCCTCTGCTTCTTTCTTTCATTCTCCCTGCACAAATTTGACCAATGTCTCAGAAGCTGTGACTGCAACCACTCTTTCAAATAGATATGTCAGAGCCCATCTCCTTTTTCCTTTCTTCCTGAAATATTTTAAAGACTATACAGAAGTATTATTATAACTCTGTGAGGACTTCCAACAGCTAGAAAGTAAATACTACATTGTGACAAAGAAATTGGGAATCTTTAGAAAAACGCTCCACAAAATGCCAAGATCTGAGAGTGACTGGTTCTTACTGTTAAAACCGTGGATGGGCATTGAAGAATTTCTGGCTCTGCTGCAGTTTTTCTTAGTGACTGCGGAGAAAATAGACTGACTAAAATTTTGTCTCAGTGAAATCAAGGGGAATCTGCTCCTAATGTCAATGAAGCCAGAATGTCACCTTTCATATTTATGCTCTGATTTTCTATCAATGCAGTGATGGTAATAACACCATATTTCCCCTTCCATTTGTCTGTTTGGATTGTTAGCTCTTCAGCATAAGAACAGTTTCTCACTGCACACATCAGAGGGCACTGATTTTGACTAAAGCTGCCTTACTGGATACGATTCATAATTTCAAAAGGAATACATTTTTGTCAACTTCAAAAAGCCCGTTCTTTAAATTTCTTTAGTTGTGTACACTTATGATAATAATACATATCTTTGCTTGCAGGAAAAAAACCGCAAATGTTATTCAGCATACACTTCCTACACCTGTGCCCTGATCCAAAGCCCTTTGAGGTTAATAGAAATGCAATAGGCCTTTATATTTCCAGAGTCTCCTTTAAAAAAAATAAAAATTATTCAAGAATGCTTATGGATCTACTTCTTGAAAATAAAATAACTTAATGGAAACATCACTACATGTACAATCTCAGAGACTTTTCTGCCAACCATACCTAAGCCAAACATATTTTATAATCAATTGGAAGACCAATTATTTTGAGATAAATAAATTTTTGCTGAAGGAAGACCACAGATGTACACCCACAGGTGTTAAAAGGTTTATCTGAATTCTATTTAAAAAGCCTACAATAGATGTCATATTACAGAATTTTTATAGTAGCTTTCTGTTTACTAACAAGTTCTTATATGGGTGCAGCTAAGGTGTAAGAGTGTTTGTTAACATAGGTCTCTGCTTTAGAAGCACAAAGATTATTGGACACATGTAACTTCCAAAGATTATTTGCTTCATTAAACTATATTTATCAATTTTTATTGTTGTTTAATTGAAAACATAAATAACAAGGTTTACAATACTACATCATAATGTGCAACATAAACTATTCCAGAAATTTGTATTACAGTAATTGACAATATAGAGCTAGCAATTACTCAACCTTTTCTCACAAGTTTCAGTAAAAAAGTTATAGAGCCATATACGCCTCTTGACAATACTTCACCAAAGAGCCAGCCAACAACTAGGCCTAAACAACACCATGCTATTTAGAAGATTCGCAGCATGTTGGAAAAACAAGGTAGTGTGCTGAGAGGAACAAATTCCCTACTGGAAATAGATAACACGGTTAGATTTTATTTTTCTTTTAGCTCATTTTGAGGACTTCCCTCTCCCTCCTACATTTGAATATGGATGGTTCATTGAAGAGTAGTGCTTAATGAAAGTTCATTGGTTAATATCAGAGTAACTGCTGACCATGTTACAGCTGTATTAGGGACACATAGCCTTGCCCAGCAATGACTCACACATATATTGCTTTTTCTGAGATAGAGGGACCTTATCTGGTATTCTGTGTTTGATACTTCTCCCTCTTTTTCTGTACGTGGCTGTTACTGACTGATCGATGATGTTTCCGTCAGACTGCAGTTATTATATTCTGTTTCTCTGTCTCATTTTGGTATTTATTGCCAGATCTTTTTCAGGAATTATGTGCTATTGCTGCATAAATGCTTTTCAAAGGAGGGATTAGATTAAATGGTCCACAAAGTCCCTTCCAGTCCAATGCATTGTAGTTTTAGTTTTAGAGGGAATTTAGCATGATAACGGCTATATCAGGTTTCTGCCAGGGATATCTGCCCTGTATCAAGCAATATGGCAGTAATCAGGCTTCTGGAATATTTAGGAGACTTAAGAGATAAGTAGAATTGGACTTGGCTTGTACATAAACATGTGCTAAACATGCTATAGAGAGACAGTGCGTACGTGTTACTATTTTAATGAGATCTTTGGTGATACAGCAGCCAGATATTCAGAAGTCCTGGATAAATCTAGAAAAGCCTTGTAATATGCCTTGATGAAAAGGAAATATATCTAAAATATCAAAAGTAAGATCACTGTAGTACAGGACTGTCTTTTAAGTTAGTCACATAGATTTCATGGCAAATGAAAAGAAATAATCACTTCTACACTGTAAATTTTCAAATCCTAAGATAGAATGGTAAAAAAAAAGTGGAATCCCTTATAAGAGCAGGTATTAGAATGATTAATTTATATCTATATGTCCAGATTAAAGACATCTAAAATTAGGTAGGATGAATCTTACTGTGGATCAACATCAAGGTGTGTGAATTAATTTCCCAAAATTAAGTATAAAGTCCATACTGGTTGGAGCTTTGTAGTATATGAAATTCAGTGGCTAGAACAAGAGATCAGTGTCCAATTAGAGTGTGTAATGTGGCCAAATGGTGTCATGGTTATTTTTTTCCTTTATATATCACCCATTGTAATAATATATGTAACAAAAGTATCTGTAACCAATGTTAGGGAATGCCTGTTAATTCACTAATAATTGCAGTCCTGACTGAATTGTAACTAATGCAACAAAAAGTATTTAGGACATCTGCAAGTAAGACTAATTACGGCATTACTTGTAGGTTAATATTTAAATTTCTGAAGGACTTGATCAAAATAGGGAATTTTTTTTTGATATTGACATTCCTAGAACCTAACCCCACCAATATCACTGTGAATCATTTTATGGCTTTAATGGGGATCATATTTTTGCAGTATTTAATTTTGCTTAGTCTGAATGTTATTAATAATTTACTATCCATTCATTTTCTATCACTAACATGTATGTTTTTAATACACATTAGTTTGGTTCAGGTTCAGTAATGGAAGTTTATTTTTTCCATAGCATTGTTGCGGTTATAACTTTTCTAAGTTAGGAAGGAATGATCTTTGTGAACTTCTACAGCAGTTTTATCAATTTCTGAGCATTTCAGAAAAAAAAAAAAAGATAAATTCCCAAAAGCTTTCAGATAGTTGTCTACTCAAGCTTCAGAATTAATTAAACTAGACCTAGACAGAGGTGCACTACTCTGTAACAGCATTGTTTCACCTTTCAGATGTTCTCCGTACACTTAGAGAAGCACAAAATAAAGTGACCTCCTTTGAATTACTCAGCTGAGCAGTTGCAGCTATGGTTCAAGCTAGAAAGAGAAATTTAGGCTGATTTCAGCAACTTCGAAAATGAGGTCATTGAAAGCTTCCTTCCTTAAATGTGGATTTATAAGCTTAACTTTAAACATCCCAGTCTGAGATTCTGGCCTATTCACAGCATGATGAGGTACTCTTTATATGTTGGATTAAAATATTTACCACATACCTCGTGAACTGTTATAAATACTATTAAATATAGATGGTGAGAACAAAACCTGAAACAGCGCTTGCAGAGAAATAATATTTCTTTCATATAGATGCTTTCCTATTATCTACTGCCTTTGACCATTCTCCTTTAAAATGACTTGCTGTAGTGAACAATATATATAATAAGCCTCATGCTGAAATAACCTCAGAATGCGTCCAAGCATGCAAAAAAAAAAAAAAAAAATTACCGACTGCAGCCACAAGCCACAATATTTATATTTAATAAGCAAATAATAAACATGACATCAAATTGCTAAAATTACAAAGAATAGAAGCCATCCATGAAATTGTCAATTATCTGACTCTCCCTGCAGTGCTGAAGGAATAAAGCAAAGATTCAAATCACACTTCAGTCTGTATCAACCTCCAATTTATTCATTCCCTGTGGCCCAGTCTCTTTAACCTCTCAGAACGAGTTCCCCCATACTCTTTTTCTCTGAAAAATAACATCTGACCAGTATACTTAACTCATACATGAATTGACTTTAAACATGTATTTTAGACCTAGCTCCCAATATTCTCCTTTAGAAAGGTTTTCTAGTATAATCAGAAAAGGTAGAAAAAGAAGAACATTTTTGTTGGAGGTCTTGCACAAGGATCAAGGTTACTTAAGACACTGGTATTACTATTTACCTTCTCAGAGTGAACATATCATTCCTATATAAGTTTAGCAATACTCAAAATCATGAGTATCTTTACTAAAAATGTGAGTTTCAAAATATTTCACAACTTCCATCACTTTCTGCAACCCCCTCACTGTCCCTCAGACAATTACCTATGTACCAGTATCACATATCTGCTGCACCTTCAGCAAAAACCTTTGACTCCAATGGAATAGCTAGAACTGGTTAGAAATGTTCACACGTTTTAACAATGTTTTTGAGAGGGAATAGCGGCAGTCAGAAAAAGTTCCTGTAAAAACAGGGGAAAAAAGAAAAAGAAAAAGAGATAAGATGCACAATTGCTCTTCTGATATAAGATACGAAGGTCCTTGATTAGCAGTTATCCCACAGTCCAAGTGAATGTCCTAATGATTAGGCTTGTGACTATTCTGAGGTGTTTTTCCCCCATTATATTTCCTCTTTCAACATATGCTTCCTGTCCTGGTATAAGCACTCTGTTTTTATGCATTAGTGTGCCAGGCTTTGTGCTAGCATGTGCACCACCTGCACTTAGCAAAAAAGAGGTGTAGAACTCAAAGATTTTATGGCGGATTACCAAGGTCTGGTGGAGATAGGCCTGAATGCCACCAAGGTAGGAGCCCTCCTGGAGTACAAATGAACGTGCATGAGTAAGAATGTAGCATCTTTTATTTTGCCACACAGAGTCACAGAAAACTGAAAAGTACAGAATATACAGGACTATTTTACGCAGAACAGGCATTCATTTGTTCCTGATAAAATGAAGTCTGTGCACAGCGTAGTGCTTATTCTGTCACTTCGTCATCAGACACAAGTAGCAAGTGTACAACAGAGATTATATTGATGCCATTATGTGATATAGCTAAATAAGAACCATGCAACAAAGGAATGCCAGGAGAAGAACAGTATTTTCACTACATCTTTTACAACCTCACTTCTGCATGGATAGGATTATATGTTTTCTCCCAAATAACATGTTTAAATCAGTATACTTTAATGCTTCACTGTGCTTAGACATTTAATTATTTCTGACATGATTCCAAAATATGTTTATTTAATGAGATGTGGATGCAAACTAGATTTTTGACTAACATCTCATCTAAACAGAAATATTGTTCCTTCATTTCAATAAATTCCTTTCATATTAAATGTACGTTATGCATGCATAGATTTAATCATGGCTCCTACCTAACATACAGCTCTCTGAGACTTTGTTTCCTGCTTCCCTCTGCCTATGTTTTATTCACAATGACTAATTCTTTACCATCTTTTCTCCCTCCTATTTCACCTCTTGATAAAGCACTCAGGAAGGAAATTCCGCGGGTCCATCATATTAGCAGCTTTCTCTGAACTTCCACAAGCCTTTCCAAGTCCCATTTGAAGAGGCCCCACAGTAAAAGAATGTTAAAACATGTAAATCAGTCCCTTAAAATGCCACAGTGCTTTTAATTACTCTATCTCTGATATCGTTTGTTTACTATACCAGAGTTAATCATGATTTTATTGTTTATAAAAGGCTTATTGCAAAAGACTTTTAGTGAGTATCTGCTAGCGTTTAAAACCACATAGTGTAATCATCTCTCAAAATATTGCGTCTATCTCAGGCTAGCTGGTAAATGCAATAGACTAACTAGCATCTGGAATCACCATTCAGCCATCTGTTGCAAGAAGGTAATGCCTGAATTTGAGTCACGCAAAGTCACTCCATTGTGAGAGGAGTCCAAATACTTTTTGCTAGAGCATTTATGGAGGTGATAGTAGTAATATTACAAACAAGCTGCATGTTCAAGTAATGATGATATTTCTTCTGTAAATGTTGATATATTATAAAGAATGTATAGATACATAGTATAGACTGTCATAGCCCAGCTCCATTGAATCATGACACTGTCATTCAACATTAGTTTTCCCCTACATAGTAAGAATGGTGGAAATGAAAGTCTGTGTGAAATAGAAAAAATGGTTTACATTTGAAAATATTTTTTCTGGCTTTGATACACATGATTTTGTAGATTATGCATAAAAGTGAAAGCACGTATAAGTAAATATATACATAAGGTACAGAAGCCTCCCTGCTGTTGGCACTTGACCCAAAACTTTCAACTCATCCAAAACCCATAAATCAAGTTAGGACTTTTATGTCACTTCCTATAACACTTTCAAGAGTGTAGTCAAGCAAATCATAAAGTTCACGTTTTGATCTCCAACAAACACCTTCCTTGTGACAGATAGCATCTTTTTTCTTCATTTGTTAATTATTTAACTTTATGCTATTTATGGCATGTTACATTTTATATCAAAAGGCTGAGGTTATGCAAGTTGACTCATTCTGTTTGTGGAGCTGATGGGAAGGGATGGCCTGTTTCCTGAGAATAATTAAGCATGATCAGCTGGGAGAAGCTCCTGAACTGAAGAGTGAGAGAAAACAGTCTGTGAGAATCTGACAGTGAAAAAGTGGAGTGGCTCATGACAAACACCTCAGGCTGTGCCAACACTAGCAGCTAATATGGCCCAATAGCAATTTGCTCTGTGGAGCAAAGATCTGATGTCCGAACAATATACATTTCAATAGGATTTACTTCAAAATAATTCTAGCCTGGTACGGGAACTTTCAGTCCATGGGCTTCTGAGATGTATCTTCCAATTCAGTTTCTTCTAAAAGGAATTAGTTCATGCACTTTATGAGACCACTCTGTGATGTAAATCAATGCACAATAAACAGTGATGAGAGGAAGAGTTGCTTTAAAATACAGTCCTGATCCAAACTGAAACATCTATGTAGAAACAACTCTCAGAGATGAATGAAAATAAAGCCGAATTTTTTTTATAGGGGCCAAAGATGGTGAAAGCTGAAATGACATGGAAAATCGCTGGAGGGAGGGTCCCATTCATCTCATTCTGGTTCATAATATGATAAAAGATTAGATACCTAAAATTCTTTGGTATTTATTTGTTGGGTTCATTTAGAAGAAAAAGTGAAGTCAGGGACAGGGCAGATACTGGGCAGGCAAGAAATAAAAATGCTTTCTTTGTGGAAGAGAAATATATTTTTGGAGCTAGGAACTTTCTTCAGGGCACTAGGCTAAGAAACAGTAACCATAGCATCATACAGCATCATACAGACACCATGTAGCACTGTTGTCTAAAAAAAAAAAAAAAAAGAATCTTTTTTCCTGTGAAAAAAGGCTGTGAGCCAAAAAAAGAGGAAAAAACAGACATCACAGCTTTCTGCCAAAGTGCTGTAGTCTAGTCCCAAGAATAAAAGCCTGTAGTGGAGCAATTCTGGTACCATACCGGTGATGTCACAAGGAGTATCTCCTGGAAGCACGTAAATACCAAAGCATTATGTCTCTATATGTAAATCTACATCTTCTAATAGGGCATTATTTTTGTAGATCACACTATTCAAAGACTTCAGAACAAGGACATATGTATGAATAGGTCGTGCTAATAACGTGTGTTATATTGTCAGGAAAAAAAAGCAAATCGAAAAATAGGAAATTGTAACAAGGTTCCCAAAAGTATGAGCATAGGATGTTGGTGGATCAAACAACAAGGGGAAAATAACAAAGACCACAGGACAATATAGAGGCTGCAAGGCTATAAGCATGAATTAGAAATGATCAGTCATTAAAGCATGTAACTTTTTGAGCTGTGTAAAATCAGTTTTAGGAATAACAGAGAACAAAGAGCAGGTATTTAAAATATACGATATAGCAAGGCTTGGATATAACAGAATTGTGAACCAGTGAAGGAAGAACAAGAAAGTTGACTGTGCTAAAGTGGATGGAGGGGAAGAACCCCCTCCCATCAGCATCATACTCCTCCTGTTGACCACATCATGAGACTTTGATGAATAAATATTTCAAATGGTGATGTGGCCTACGCATTTCAATTCTTGTTCAGGTTCAACTGCAACTGAAGTCATCTAGTTCAGCTGCAACTTAGGTTATGCTAACTTGAAAACAATGGCTTAAATTTGATTCTAGGTTGAGAAAAGAAAAGAAAATGTAAACAACTCAAAATGCTTTTTTATCTGAGTTCAGCTCAAACAGGTTAAACGAAAATTTGTAGTGCAACTATGGTTACCACTAGCCAGATCATCCAGACACCATGTTCATCCTCTGAAAAGCACAGCAGGTCCTACAACAACACAAAGAATGTTCTTATCAAAACAAATGTGGCAGTTTATGTGGCTTCTTTCTGCTTCTCGGTTGCTGCAACTTATCTTTCCATTAAGCCTATGGTTAAATAGGAGTAAAAAAGAAAAAAAAAATCAAGCTGTTTTTAAGATTCTTTGTAGCCTGCTTAAAGAGTAGTTGACGACATGCTGGTAAGAGTCTCCTTTCATGAGAAAAGAGGGTACGTCTTCCTGTTATTTCTCTGCTCAGCAGAGCAAGGAACTTGAAGGAAAGAAGAATGGTCTGAGTAAAACCTTGATTTTTGCTGATCTGTGAATCTGAAGAGTAAAGAGCACACAGTCTGTATTTTAGAAGATTATGCTTTAGGATCTGCACTAGGGAGAAGCTGTAAAGAAAAGGATAACAGAGTGACCGCTGGAGCAGACTGTTGCCCTAGTTTACCCTCTCCTTCCTACCAAATTTCATATTACTTGCATCATTGAATATAGTAGAGCAAGAATGTTTCAAAAAAGTCAGAAGAAAGATGACTGTGACAGAGAGAATATCCTTTTTGTTTGCTTACTGTGTTATGCCGTCCTCCTCTAAAAAGTGATGTCTATGCAGCAAACACGGAGGGCTGCTTGTTTGCTTTGTTCTGGCTGCTGCAATTTCAGTCAGACCAAAACTTCTGGAAAGAAGGTGAAACTTTGGTTTCCCTGCAAATGACTAAATGTGTTCAGCCAGTGTCCTGTAAAGTGCATGATGGGGCAGATAGACAGTGAGGGAGAGGGAAAGCCAGAAGAAGGTGCACATGGGCAAGCAGGGGCTGGGAAAATGCTGACAAGAGCAGGGAGCAGGTAATCAGCCGGGTTCCCAAAGTAACCGGAAGAAAAAGGATTCAGAGAGGCCAGGTAAAATTTGTTGTCACCTGACTGTTATCTTGTGATAAGGCTGTAAAGCAGTTAAAAGCTTGGAGAAAGGACTCATCCTGGAAAGGCAGTGCAGAAAAATGGAGACCTGTATCTGAACGTTTTTAATTTTAGTCTATCTGGGCTGGCAGATCTGTGTTTCTACATTTAAAAAATTACCTACTTTAATTTGCATTCTAATAGAAGCTAACTTTAGAGTTTTCACTTAGCAGAAAACACTCTGTAAGATCTACTTCAAAACCTACCCAATTTGAGATTTATTTTACCAACAGTGGCAAAACGGAAGTTTGAGAAGGTGAAAATAATGGAAAAAATGGCATGAAGTTTGAAAAAGAAATTAGAAACAAAAAATATGATGAAAAAGGGAGCTGGAACATATGGCAATAGTGATACTAAAGTATACTGGATTATCCTCCTCATATCTTTTCTAAAAACTGGGACAAGACAATTTGCTCTTAAGGACCCTTTATGCCTTCACACTTCTTGCCAGACTCATTGATATAGAAATAAGTAAGGAATGAGGGTTAACCATGGAACTGGAGAACTCTATTGTGCTCTACAAGTTCTATCATGCACAGCCCACGTCCAGAGTTAGCCTAGGTACTCGGGAAGATGAGTGTCTATGATATACACCAGGCATTTTAGAGGGCCAATGCATTAAGATGATGGTATCAAATTGAGCAAACTGCTTTTTTTTTTTTTTTAAATTGGAGGCCAAATTTAAAAATAAAAAAGTATGCTTATATTTTTCAGTGTTCAGTTTTTGCAATGTAAAATAGAAACATGAGCAGCTACTTCACATTGCTTCCTGTTAAATGCTCAGATATTAAGTTAGCTGGTATGAAAATGCCAATAGGCAAATAAATTACATCAAAAGGCCCTCTCATATGGGGCAACAACATTAGATTGCCCAAGTTTTATAATCAGAAGTTGGGAATAATATCTGGCTAATTTATAGTCTTGCTCTTGGATGTATATAGCACTCAATTCCACCCACTGCACAAGCATGTCACACAGTAACAGCTACTGTTTAATTCTTACCAAAAAGGTTCTTTTGTTTGCCTTTTAACAATTCAAAAGTTAATAAGGAATAAAACTAAAGAAGTATTCTGAACCACTGGAACAGTAAGACTTCAAAAGCTTGCCTGTAATCTTCAGCAAATACACCAAACCTAAACTCCATTTACATTTCTCAGCCACACACTTTTCTTTTGCCTTACCCCTCTAATAGCTAAAATAGTCCAAAGGCATTATACCTTGGTCGAACTACTTGGTTCAATTTATTTGATGGCCTATCATTATTTACAGGAATAGGCTACAGGTACTCAAAGCAGCAATGTCATTATCCAGAAAGCTAGCAACAAAAATACTGGTACTTCTAAAGACATAGACTCCTTGTCGCTGACTGTGGTTTGCAATTGCTCCAAGATAGTGATATTTATGGGGCCCCTTCCACATTGCTTTTCTTCCTGTGCATAATAAACTGTAACTAAGGATGATTCTGGGATATTAAAAACTTCAAAGGTAACTAAGCCATATTAACCCAGCAGTAAGAAGAATGGAAGAATTCAGAACCAAGTCACATTTTTTATTGTTTTAGTCATGTGTTACCCTGTTGACACAATAAAGAGGGCTTCATAACAACTGCTATCTGAACTGCTGCGGTGCTCCAAGCTATACATTAATCTTCAAAGCTGAAACATTGCTAGTTGTATTTCCAAGAGTAATATCATGGTGTTAGTAAATCCGTGATTCCAGTTCTATAAACATTATGTATAATACTGTTTATTTTTCTCCTGAAAATGATGAAAAAACATGGAAAGATTTTCTGTTAGTAATTTTGTCCTGTGCTTTGAACTTCACCATCATCTGCAAATTGAGATTAGAAAAAATAAAAAGTGTCAGGCATTTACAACCTTTTTAAAATTCTAAAACTAGCAACAGCTAAGGTTTTATAAATAAAAATTCCTGTCATGGTACAGTACATTTTAATAACTGTTATTTATAATAAGTGCAATATAGTGCTAGATTCTTACTAATGTAGATTCATGTGTTCCTGGCCAGGGAATATATTTAAAAAAATAAAAAAAAAAAAGCCTACAGCAGGCAGGGGGCATCATTTTTTATAACTTTTTTCTTTTTTTAAACTAAGATATGCTCCTAACTAGTACTCGGAGTTCATTAGTAATTAAATGTATTATGATTAAATATGGAGAAGAAAACAGAAAAGGGAAGGCCCTCCCAGCAGAGGAAAGACAGATAAAAATGAAAGTAGCTAATCATTAGAATTCAGAAAAAGAAGAGGATATTATATTAGTGTTGTCCAAGAAAATAAAACGCAGACAAAGGAAGAGATGGGTGAAAATTGGAGACTCACAGCAACAGGAAAAGGTAAGGCTGAGGAGTCTGAAACTGTTCAATTTATAGTGCACATAGCCCTATAAATATGTTATTGTCATCGCTAGAAACAGGCAACAGATTCTGTATTAGCTCACTCAGCAGTGCAAGGCCTCAGGACTTGTCAGACTTTGTCTGGATTTCCAGACAAGCAAGCATTTTTAACAACCAAGTGACAATTATTTAACTTGTATTAGCTCTTACTTAGCTGTGTGCAATTCTGTGTTTTAATGCCTATTGTTATAATAACATTGACTTATTTTTGCAACTAATAGACGGTTTAAACAAATAGCTGTTTTTCGCAGAGTGAGGCAGCCATGAGCCTAGAGTAAACATCTGGCATATAGAAAAGTACAAGCACAAGATAATATCAGTGTTCTTGAAAGTACAAATACAGCATCATACCAGAGGTCCCAGGGCTACCAGCAAAAGTTACTGGTCACTTAAGAAATGTGAACTTGTGAGCTAGGTAAAACTTGTTACAGGGATAACAAAGAGAACAACAAAAAGCGTCTAGCATATGCAAAACATATCATGTATAGTAAAACTCAGAACTATAAGTCAATCAAGAAAGCAGGCTGTGTCCGCAAACTTGTAAAAATGACTCTACACAGACCTACAAGCGAGGAGGAAGAACTCCCTTCCATCAATATTACACTTCTTTGAGCAATGAATTTATGATGCTGACAACTTACTGTAACAAAGAATTGGAAAGATGAACACAGTCTTAACGGTTTTCTCATTCAGAATGAGCTCCAGCTGGATAACTGAAAGTTAAGTGCTAGTATTGCTTTAACTGCACTAAGAGTATCTCTTTGGCTTTTACATTGTTTGACTAGTAATAATATTGTTGTCTCTGTAAATCAGCTGTGTTTCCTTTTCTCACAAAAATTGTCCTGAGTATAGTGAAAAAAACAGAAAGGAGTTCTGTCTCCTCATAGATAGCATACAAGATCCGTTGATCTGATTTAGACAATGCAAATTGAATTAATAGAAAAGGGTTCTTTGGCTAGAAAAATAAAAAGAGAAAGGAACCGACATGCAACTATTTTGCACTAAAAATAATATTTTAGTGCAACTATTCTGCACTAAAATAATATTTTAGTGCAACTATTTTGCACTAAAAATAAAGCCTAATATTAATTGAGTTCCTTTTCTCAGAATTTAGTCAGGGCATAGTGGAAAAAAAGTGCAACTGTATGAAAGTTCATGATAATTTATACATGGAAATAGATCAAAGAATTTAATAATTTGCTTTGGAACAATAAAGAAGTTGGAAACAGACCCTACAAAAAAGGCATAAAGTATTTACCTTTTTTAGTCAAGTGAACTTAAGGCTCACAGAACATATGATTGTTCTCAACAAATACTTGAGGACTTGAATACCAGGGAGGGAGAAGAGCTATTCCAGTTCAGGGATAAAATTGTCACAATAATAAATGGATTTTAGTTTACTATGAATAACGTCGACTAGAGCTGAGACAAAGACTTACAGTTACAAAAGGGAAGGGGCTCTAGAGTAATCCTTATATCAGTACCAGAAGAAAAACCATAGCTAAACTGAGTTTAGTATGACTAAGAAACAGACTGTATGACATGACTGTAGCCTCAAAAATGTTTTAGACGTTCTCTTTCAGTTCTTTTTACTATATTCCTAACATCTAGATATTTAAGAAAAAAATATATTTTGATTTCAAATAATATGTCTAGAGTTGTAGAATATCTAGAGAATATCCCACTTTTACTGATGATCACTTTTTCACCCCGGTTTAGAACGGCATTTAACTAATCCCATCGATTTCAAGGTCTATTAGTCATCTTGATAAAAATGCTATCTTGTATTTGTGCTATTTTTTTTTTCCCTCCTAGAAAGTAGTTTGTAAATGCATGAGAAGAAAAAGTACTCATTAGATGTGTCCAAGTTAAGCAAATGTACTCTCTATACTGGTTTGATTTAGCAGTAAATTTGTAGGTAAGAATACTTGTGTTCCTAGTTTGCCCTAACATTCATAAAGGCAAAAAATAGCCTAAAGAAGTATTTATGGAACAGGGTCAAAAAAAGTTCACCACAACGTTCGTGTGAGAATCTAAAAAGCTCTTTGCAGTCCGAAATCATTTCTTTAGGGAATTAATATATCAGTTGTCTTGTGACTGGAACAGCTCGATACATACCCGTCACTTTCCTTTGTTGGGATGTGCTATCTATGTGACAGTCACAGTATTGATATTCATACATTAGTATTGTTAGAAAATGTCTGTATTAGCAGTAACTGTCAGTTTGTCCTCCCTAGTGTTCCCCTCTTTGCATTTTGCGGTAAAGAAAGGTCACAGCCTGCTCATTCCTCTTAGTTCCTCTTAAAGAATAGAACAAATTAGACCAGATAGATAGAAGGATAGGAGGGAGGACTGTAAATGTCTTTCAAGTAATTGTCTATATGTTCACTCATACTGTAGGTGATGGAAGAAAGTAGCAACTAGTAATTAGCTGGAGGAGTATTCTTAGAGTCCTTAATTAAATAAAGATTGAAGGATAACTCTCCCAAAGGCAGCATGATCATTGGATGCTTCAGCAAGTGCATAATGCTTAGTGAAAGCGTGAATGGAGCTCCTGGTAGCCGCTCTGCAAATGTCAAGTGTGGAACACTCCACGGGAAAGCCACTACCATTTGCTTAAATTAGTCAAATGGGTCCTTATAAGAAAAGTAGTATCTCTGCTAGCAGTTTGATATAATACTTTAACATATTTTGATAATCAAGATGGTATTCTTTATGAGGACACTGATGCCCTCCAAGATCTTTCAGTCTTGACACAAAGAGGTGGAGAGTCCTCTTGAATGCTTTTCTGCCAGTGTAAAAGGACAATGAGCACTTATAACCTAATGTGTAGAGGGCTGCATTTACTGAGGAAGCATGGGATCTCAGAGAGAGGTGGAAGTCAGAGAACTCCTCAGGTAAAACCTTTAAAAGCGTGCTAAGGGTTGCTTTGTCCTTATAGAAAATGATGCATGTGGAATCAGCCATAAGAACATGCTTTTCAGCTTACCCTTCCTGTAGAAGTGATAGCCACTGAAGAGATTTTTAATAGGTAAATGAAGAAGAGATCATATAATTCCAGGTTCATGCCCTTTTGAACTGAAAGAACCAATCTGTATTCTGCTTGACAGCAGAATCTTTAGCTGTGGATGAAGACTATTAGGCCCTCAAAAATCTGTCGTGGGGATTGTGAATGCTGTTTCATCTTTTACCTGAGGATATAAAGCCACAATGGCTGCTAAATTGACTGTGATAGAACAAAATTACAAGCCACTGTTCCTTAGTTCAGCGAGGTGGTTAACAAGAACTGGAAGAATGGCTGAAGCTGAAAAACATGATATATGAAAATACCAATATACAAATGCATGTATTTAATATGGCAGGTAGATCTAATAGAGTTCCTTCTACTATAGGGAAATTCTTCCCCAGAGAGCAGGTATGCTCTAATGCTGAAAGCCATCCAGCAGTTTATTCTGAGACAAAGTAAATTCCCTTTTTCTCATGAGAAGGTCCTCTGAGAAGGACAGGGGTGACTGAGAGGTAGTATACTAAGGAAGAAAAAAAAAAAAGTTGACCTCTGGGCTACTGCGCTATGATATCCAAAACCCACCTATCAGAAGTTATAAATTGAGACATTTAATGAAAATTTGACAGTCAGTCTCTGAAAAGGGGTTGAAGAATTTTGGCAGTGACTCTAAGAGAGGCAACAACAGTTTTCCAGTATACCTTCAAAGTACTACCATCATTCATCATGCCAACCTTGCCTCCCAGATGGTTTATGCAAAGACAGGCCTGTAGGTAGCTCGGGACACAGCTGTATCATAGGTTCTCATTGTCTATCTGGAAGAGATTTACTATATAAAAGAAATGAAGCCTATATGGACATGTATGTAGTCATCTTGAATTAAGACTGGATCAAAATTGAAGATGTCAAGATAACCATCAAATATTTGTTTATAGTAGCTCAAGGAAGTATAGGTACTAAACAGGACTCTTTCCTTCAGGAGAGTGGTGCTTGGGACTACAACTCCCACAATGGTTCTAAGAAAATGTCTAAGAAAGATATCAGTCATCAGCTCCAAGTGGGATTTATATTAATTCTGAGCATAGGGATGGAGCGACAGAAGGTCTATCAACAGAAAGTTCTCGTGAAAGGAAAAGTCAGATTCAGGAGAGGACTCTCTCCTGAACAGGGAAAAGGACTCTCTCTGTTGCTGCAACACATAAAATGGTAGCAGGACTGCTTTATGATGGAGCATTGATGCCATATGTCAGGACAAGAGTGTCCAAATAGAAGTTACAGCAAGCAGATTTATCTTTCATAGTTGGAGGCTAGAAACACAGCAAAATACGTCACTACCATCTTGAGAAGTGCATGGTGATAATAAAAGAGCTGAGCTGAATATTACTTTCAGTTCTTGCTTTGCAAGGCAAAACTTTGAATCACAGATTTAGATACCCACATTTGAACTATTGAATAGGATTGCCAAACATATAATGTGAAATATTTGCTCTAATGTAGTCAAATACCATTGATTTCTTGTAGACTGGATTTTATCCTAACCTCTTAAATGAATGCCTGGAGCAGACCAAAAGATCCGGACTGTTTTCATTTCTAAGTTAAAGTATTCATTTCTGGCTTTCAGTAGGTTGTCTGAGCTTCTAGGTGGTAGCTGGATTATGCTTTCAAACTTCTATACATTCTTTGAGAACAAATTTGGAGGTTTAAAGTTGAAACCTTAAAAAAAAAAGGGTAAGATCAGGAAATCTTAATTTAAGAACACTCTTAAAAGAATTAATATCACTGAAATTCAATATCTAACATGATAGCTTGTAATTATTCTATAATTATTGCTTTTTCATGGTTCTCTAGTATTCATTACTATTTATATTAGATTTTAAGTTCCATCTATTTTCTGCATCATAATAGTTCTTTCTTCAGCTTTTAAATATGTGTTTGATCAATGTATGAAAGTCTGGGTCTTTTTTATTTCAAAACTATTCTAAAATATAAGATTAATCTGTTTCTGCTAGAATGAAAAGGTGTTTGTTTTTCTCAGCCTTTTCCAAAAGAACATTTTACATCTAAGATATTAAAATATCCACAGTGTAGAAGAATTTTACCTCTCTATTTTTCCTGAAATAGTATATACTTTTTTTTATTTTTGACAAGGAATTTCCCCAAAACAAACTTCTGAAAATTCCTTGAGTTCGATTTTGGTGTATTACTTACTTCCCTTTAGGTATTCAAAGTGGGAAAAAATTCACTGAAAAAGTTCAGTCGTATAATCAGTTGGCAGCCTTCCTAACTGTTACACGAGATGATCCCAGTTTCTGAATTTTGTTTCAGTTATGCTTTATTCCACATTGTGGACTGAAGCAAGCTTAGGCCCTAACAGGTAGCTTATGTCTCTCTTGCATCATGTGCTTCTCTCTATTTATCAACGTAATCAGAAGAACTAGATATCTTGCCATCTTTCTATTAGAATGTGCAATGGAACAGAAAACTAATAAATTCCTTACTCCCTATTTCTGTAGAGTAGAATGGTTTCAATGGGCTGTACTTTGAGTGAGCCCACATTTCGGATGAGTAGTACACCTATGAAGAAAATTTGTCAGTTGTTTCTACTTAGCATAAGTTAGTTCTTACTGGCAATGATCTTGGAATGCACAAACTAGATTCCTTCTAGGTGAAACTAACCTGAAAGATGCACCACTGAAATAATCTTCAGTGTGTTCCCACCACTGTGTTTGGTCCACAGGACCAAATGCTGATCCCTTGCAATGAGCATAGCGTTGAATAACAAGTCTTCCATATCAACTGTTTCACTCTAGCTCCCTTCATATTGTATGGCCCTTTTTGCTAATGTAAAAGCCTTTATTCATCTTTTTACTTCATCAGACAAAAAAAAAAAACACAATAATGATTGTTTTCCTTTTCCTATAATAATAAAAAAAAATTGACAGCATTAGCAGCTCATATGAATTCTTTGAAGTACAGAAAACATTTGCATAAACTTAGCTTTCACACAATCCTCAGCCTTTAAATTATTTAATTTCTTAAATGGAGATCATGAACTATGGGCATGATTCAGTGAAAAAAAAAATAATAAGCACACAGTTTGCATTAAGGACAAATGGAGCACTGTATGCTATGAGTTAGCTTATGCTTAAAGCTAAACAGCTGCCTAAGTAATATACTAGATCAGAGTCTACATTTTGAGAATTAGGATAGATGTGACAGTTAGCAGGAATGGACAATGAAAGATGTACTGTAGCAATACTGAATGGAAAAAAGTCCAGTCTTTGATCATAAAACCCAAAAATGCTAGCTTAATAGTTGTTCACTACAAATTAATTTTATAAAAATAAGTAGTATGAATAATGAATACTTAAAAAAATATCATAAATGCACTTCCTCAAGGTTGGAGATATTTATGTACTGCTAATGCACATACAAGCTGATAGTAAGGAAATGCAGCTGTATCAAGACCGTTACTGGTGTATTCAACAAAAATAAAACTATTTTGCTTCAGTGCAATATGGAGGTGACAAGAGCTAATCCTGTTTCTGAATGACTTCTTTAATAGCCTTATATGCTTCAACTCCCAGCTTTTCCTGTGTGCACACTTCTAAGAGCAGAGAAGAGAAGAACTGATACATCCCTCAGCAACTGATGTGTACTTCTTACTACCCCCAAAATTGTCCATATCATCCCCTTCTCCAAGCAATCTACAGTCACTTTTGTCCTTGACTTATAGCTGCAAGAGAAAACAATGCTTCTGGGAAAAGGAGACAAGGAGTTTTAAAAAATGTTGGTTCTAATGCAGGACAATAGAGATTGCATGCTTGACCTAGGATGAAAATAAAATAATAAAATATCATCACCAGAATGTATACAACTATCTGTACAGTTTTAGGTCACACTGGTGGCATCTAGCAGTCCACTGGACATAGGCTGAATAAATAGTCTTGACTATTGACAATAGTTATTGGCATGAATTTATTCACAGTAATTTCATGATTCTTCTAATTCTAGTCCTATTTGTATTGTCCAAAATCTCATCTTATTAAAAGCTCATCATACTTGAAAAGTTACTAGCAATACAAATGAAAAATAGAAACATGAAACCTTTGAACTTATTTGGATTTTCATGCATCAGTAGAAGTAAGAAACGTTATATGACTCTTTACACATTTTCCATATAACACTCCACAACAACGGCATACTGTGGAGACCAAAGTGAGTAGTCTAGTGCCAGCAGAAAATGCCATCAAGGGAATCTTCTACTAAATAACTACGGTTGCTTTATCTGTTCACTGTCAGAAAAGTGCAGAGATTCTCCTGTGAGGTAGGATATGCCTCCACATGTTCAAACGGCCAGGAGTAGAAGCTGTTCCTATAGAAGTATTTGTTTTTGTGTTCATTTGTTGTTTATTTTTTAGGGAAAATATGATAAAGACTGAAAAAGTAACCCTTCAAGCTCTACGATAAATAAAAATATAGTGGAAAAAATTGTTTGTTACAGATAAGGAACTTTCAGAGTGCTGTTGAGTCAGAATTCACTTGCTTGAATAAACATTCCAACTGAATGCAATATGAAAAAAAATTGCGTTTGCTAAAATAAATACACATTAAAATGAATGTAGCTACAGATTGCTTCAGTACTTAGAGAAATAAATAGAGCTTAGACTAAAATAAATGTAAGACATTGAAAAAAGCGTACAACTGTTTTACAGAACATAATAAAATGAACACTGCACCATTTAAAACTGATTGACAGGTAATGAACTATAAAATCTATATTGAAGTGGAAATGACAGAGAAAGAATAGCACAAGGCATCAATGCTACAGTCACAGGGCTGAAAGACAGTAAAATTTCTAAGAAAACAGCTCACTGAAATTAAGCAAATTAAAGACTGATGAAAAAATCTACGTGTTCTGATTGAATTAGCCAATTGCTGAGAGACAGAACAGCACCGCAATTTAACATGACTATTAGACGGATGCTCCTGCTTATATCAGACTTCCTGCACAGTATAAAAAGAGACACCAGTAAAACGAACTGCATTGGTTCACATCTGGCCTGTCCTTGCTTGTAAGAACATATGTTACCCACGTAGTCATTTTACTATCTAAGTTTAAATATGGTAGGTACTTAATGAAGCAAACGTCATTTTATTCTGATTTTTATGTTTGGGATTAATTTGTTCTGTATCTGTTTTGAATTTCTTCCTACGCAAGTCTATTCCCAAGCTACTCCATAAACAGAATCCAGACACTAATATTCATATGCAACACTTTCTGGAACTTGGAATTTTTTTGCAGTAACTTTTTTTTTCCCTTAGCATGATTATTCCCCTGGTTCCTTTCTTGGCACAGAAGAATGTCTTTCTGCATCTATATTTTTCATACAATGAACTGCAAGGCCATAGCTTGAAGCCTGTAGCTAATCTGCAGAACACAATAACTTTTAAAATGTTTTCAAATAAACATTAATGATAAAAAAATCATGAAAATAATGCTAAATTTTGAGACTTACAGTGATCTATACTTAGCTAAAAGTTTAAATTAGAGTACTGCTCTAGAACATTTTTCCTGCGAGACATTTTTCATTGTCTGTATTAGGCTGAATAATGGGACACTTCCTTTCCTGCTCAGTGGAACCCACTTTTTTTTTTTTCTTAAGCAGGATCAACATCTGTTTCTATGTTGGAAAAGGACCTAGAACGTGTTTACAAATCTTTAGAGGTGTTTTCACGTCTTTATTGTCATGCATGCAAGTTGACTTTTACATGAAGTGTTCTACATCTTTAATATACTGCCTCTACGGATAGTCAACAAGCAAGCAATAAATTCCCTGAATTTATAGTAAGTTGTAATACTGACTAGCTGTGTGGAGGTAGGAGGATTTGAAGATGATCTCGCTTATGACCTTGTTACTTTGTGTGTCCCACATTGACACTCAGTCCTGGCATTCCTTAGTATAAACCAATACTGCTACGGTTCAGGTTCTGGAACAAAAGTTTTAACTGACATTTCTGTCTTGTAACAGAAGACATGTTAAGGCTTGTTGTCATTATTATTATTATTATTATTAGCAGTAGTAGTATGGTTCAGCTATCTATATGTTAGATATAGCAATAGAAGCCTATAATTCTCTTTATTCCCTTTGTTCAAAAAGTTGATCACCTTCAGAGTTCAAGTGCAAATTGCCTAGCTTTGTCTTCCCAGTATGGTGCCTAAAGAGTGGTGTAAAGAAGTGTATAAACTTCCAGTCTAGAATGGTGTTTTCATGTTGATTAGTCTTTTCTGAGAAGGCCACCTTAGGAAAGACAGGTTACATTTCAGACTCTCATTTAAATTAAAAATAGTTATGTTTTTTTGGTTGTAATTTTTTTTTTTTGCTACTGTAGAAAAATACAGGAAGAAATAAAGGAATTAAATCCTGATCTAGAAGGACTGATGTAGCAACAGTTCACTGAGACAGAATCCCTGCTTTC
Source organism: Struthio camelus (assembly GCF_040807025.1). NCBI lineage: Eukaryota > Metazoa > Chordata > Aves > Struthioniformes > Struthionidae > Struthio > Struthio camelus. The sequence goes on from NC_090942.1 coordinate 48,887,975, forward strand.
AACTCTTCTTACTCTATTTTATTTTTAATTAAGCTACTTTCTAGCCACTGAATTTGAGAAAGCACCTGTCTATAATTTATCTCTGAATGAAATCTTAAATTAATCTCTTTTTTTCTAAGTGGTTTAATTTTATATTTATTTATTGCCATGATCCTTTCAACATTATTACCTCATGTTCAGAGCAGCTCCACATTACCACTCATCCAACACACAGGTAATATTTTAAATGTTAAGCTTGTGATATATTTTATTCTGCTACAAGTTAAGAATTCAAACCCATTTCCATTGTGTTTAAATTATTTCAGATAAGCAGTTATTTCCAATAGATAGTAAATACTTCAAATAAGAAAAATTTATAAATCAATTTTTGGTAATGGGTGTTTCAGTGCAAGCCATCCTAATTTTCCTCTCAGGAAATGTTAATATATTTCTCTTTAGATTAACAAAAAGGGAAGTATATTTTCTCAGAGAGTAGAACTACATGTCTGCCAGAAAGCTGAGAATGAGTAAAATCCATCTTCCTGTCACTATGCAATGGATTATTTTTAACTACCTATAGTTTTTTCTAGTCAGTAATGGCCTGCAAATATACACATCAAATAAATCACTGAATAAGGGGAAAGGAAACGGAACAGATCTATTTAAAAAGGTATAGTGAAGTGCGTTGGCTGCTCTGGTGTGATCAAATGAATTCTGACTACTTTTACTACACTGCTGTATTGAAATACTAAACACAAGACTGTAGGCAATTTAAAAAATAATAACTGAATAATGCACTGAGAATATCTGCAGGTCTATATTCGACAGATTTCCATCTTCAAAACGCTCAGAATAGTAAGTAACAGTATCTTCCATTACTACAATACCCTGCTGGAGACATTTCATCAATTACTGAAGAAATAATATAGTTTCTATTAGTTTTTCAAATGTAAATCTCTTGAGTTTCTGTACAACAAAAACTTCACGCAGCTAGACACAGTTCTAAGAATGCTGCCAAGAAACGTCCACATTTGGAGTAGCAAAAATGCTACTTTGGTGATTCAATGTGCTAAATTTGCCTGTACAATAGGTTTGGCCAGAATTAGTTAATTTCAGCAAGGATAACATTCACAACACATCTGGTTAGTACGGTAGATTTATGCCACCGAATTTAAGGGAAACTGAAATACTTAACATTTCCAAAATGAAAAAGAGATTTATGAATATAAGTAACCCCTTAGCAAAACTACGTTGTAGGTTAGCACCCTCCAGTACACCAGCTGAAAATCCTGCTGAAGGAATAAGAATAATAAGGCATAAGAATAGCACAATATGTAAGCATCTAACTAACAAATTTCAGGGGGAAAAAAAAGTTTAATTGGTACACAAGGAATACCTAAGACACCAGAGCAGTCATTCTGCAGAAGGTGGAATTTAAGCTAGATTTGTGTTCCTGTCCTGTGATATGGAGCTGTGACAAGATATGCTACAAGAAAACTGGAAGGCTTTTCTTAAGACAGCTTTTAAAAAGAAAAAGAAACAACAAGCCTTGCCTGTTCACCCATCTTAGCTTTAACAAGCAAAATAAAGATACAGTGCAGTGGTGGTGCCCAAAATGCCAATTATCTGGGCTTTGCAATCAGTAATTGACAAAGATTTTGTTAAAAGAAGAAAGGGGAAAGGAAAATGAACTTTAAAGTTTATTAAAAGGGTAATGGGATGTTAAAAACGAAGTCATGATTTCCTATTGTTACAATATCTGTCATTAACTGCTAGAAAATTACTTAAACAGCATCACATAGAGAGCATGAGATGCGGCAGATGTAGGAAAGTGGTACTTTATATATTCTTAATTTTGCATAGTTTATAAATAATGGCCTCTGGGATTAATATTTTCTCACAGTTAATGATTGCCTAGCTTAAGGGGCAAACTCCTCTGGATAGTCATTAACTGTCAAGAAATGCTGACCCCACAGGTCATTCTTACTGAAGTGCTGTGTAATACACATAATAGTTATGTAAATGCTGAGTATCGTTATCAGTAAATATTTAAATGAGGTGCTTAGAAAAAGCTTATAGGTTATTCTTGAATGAATGCCTGGGCTGGGTGTGGGATAGGGGTGCAAGGAGGCCCTCTGTGCTTGCCCACAAGGGCGACAGAGTTTAAGCATTTCTATGCTCTCATCAAAAGGACCTGGAAACAAGTCTTAGTATTAACAGAGATGAGGGACACCAAGGCAGCAGAGGAGACTGCGGTTTGGAGCCTTGCCCTTTCTGGTCTTGGGCAGCATTGGGAGAAGTGTGCATGGCAATGCAAAGTAAATCGCATCCACCTCCAAACGCTTCCACTATGCTCGTGGAGACACGTGGCCGGAATCAGAGCATATGTTTTGGTCACCTATCTTCGGGCTTCACAACAGCACAAATGTGGGTTGTTCAGGCACCTACCTTGGGTGTATATCCACTATAGTTTCTAGGGAAAGCTAGATGTTTCCAGGGAGAGCCTCTAAATCTTAAACACAGAGCCTCCTTGAGTTTGCCAGTCTGACGTACTAAGGGAGGACGAAGGGCGAGTTGTTCTCTCTCCTGAATTTAGATATCTGATAAATCTGGTTGCATATCAGGCATATTCATTCTGGATTCAGAACGCTGAATCCTCTACTGAAGATAGATATGTATATATAAATATATATGTATATATACAAACACACCTGGGCAGCTATCCATTGTCAGACACACAGTGAGGACATTTTAAAAAATGTTGGTGGTAACAGTGTCTATTTGTGCAATAATAGCCTGCTAAGATAGGCAACGCATGTAGGGAGTGATTATTCTGGGATCATTTATTTCCTAAATCTGAGAGGAATTCAGCTTTCCTTACCCACTTCCCAAGGAAGTATCTTATCCTCTAGATCATAACATAACCTGAGATAGAGTCACCTTCTACAATTCTTGCGAAAGTTAGACAGCAGCATAGCCAAGAAAACAAGAATCAAGTACCTAGAAGTCAAACTGGGTTTGAGGCTGACTCTTTAGCCTTTTAGGCAAAGCATTAAGCGGGAAAAGGAAAAGTTTAGATTTCTTATCCCTGCTTCAAGATCTGTTTTGCATTTTACACTGTGCCAACCAAATAAAAAGCAGACGTTTGGAAAGATCTCCCTCTAACAAGTGCTGCACAGTACAGACTCTGCCTCTCTGAACATATAACACTGGGCCTCTCCAAGAGTTTAGGTATCTGCCCACCCTACGTCTGAAATGCAATAAAGTTTAAGCAGCAGCTACACGACAGCTTCCCATAATGACGCCCTCCCACAGAGTGCTCAACAATACTCAACACCACTGTTCTGTCACCGCACAGGATATGTGCTTTTAACTGGAGATCAACTGGACCTCCCTACCTCCAAGTTCACTTCGAGGGTGGAACTTTCAGAATCACTAAATCACTTGGATATAGCCACCTTAATAACATTTTATGCATCAAAATAAGTGGTCTGAATCCAGTATAGACTCCTACCTTTGCCTTCAGATGACTGCTTAGGATATACTGAACTTACGGCACTTGTTATGATTTTTATTTATAAAAGCCATAATATTACTACTGTAGCCAAAGCAAAAGCCTGAGACACCTATCATTTATAAGTGTACTAATCAAGATATAGCTAATATCAGCTTACTTTTAACCTGAAAAATAAGCATAATGAAAATAGCATAACTGACAATATTATATATGTATTTTGTAAACTGTAATGGCACAATCAGATGAAATTTTACATAGATATGTGAATAATGTGTTCACCGAAGGTGCATGCAAAGATCCGTGTAGTTGCATGTATGAGGCATCCAAGTATTAAGAAGTTGCCATACAGAGGACAAGATCAGTATGAAGGACTGCAAATATGCTGGACAATTTCCCAAATGCATGATTAGGGTGGCTCACAAGATAAAGGAAAAGACAAGCAGTACTGAGAGCAGAGGAGATTCCCCCTTTTTTTCGGAGAGGGGGCAAGTAACATAAAAACATCAGGCAAAAGTAAGGAAATCAGAGAAAGAAGAAAAGCCCATTTCCATTACGATTTCTCGTTTCAAAGTGCTAAGGATTGGGGATATCAGTGCTCACTTCACAGCACCAGCCCCACGGTGTTGTATACTCACAGCTAATTTATAATACTATTAGAAAGGCTAACCGTTCTCTATATGTAGCAATGATGATAAGTTGAAGCATTAATAAGAACTGATTAAAATGATAATAAGAATTAACTACTGGCAAGAAGTACGTTGCTGGTGAATGAACTTAGTAAAGTTTGGTTTTATAGCTTAAAATTGGCCTCGTTTCTCAGTCTTGTAAATGGTCTCATCACAGCAATTGTTGATTTCCTAGCTGACATATATATCAGTTGCAATACTACAAATACTTATATAAGAGATGTTTAATATTCAAGTAGAAAAGAAATAAGATTTAGAAAGATTTACTGTGGGGTAGCTGTCAAAAAATGATGCTATATTTTCAGAAAATGGTCATTGCCAGAAAGGAACTCAGTGATGACAAGTGTAATTAAAATCTTCATTTTGAAATGCCTCTAAGAATGTATCTGTTATGACAAGTGAATCTTATTAGGCATCATACTTTCAAAATAAAGTATAGAGAAAAATAGGCTATTGTTAATCGTCAGCAAGACAGATTTTTTGTTATATTTATTTTCTAAAGCAATTTCATTTTTTCATTTTTTTTTCAGACATAAATCCGAATTGACTGAGGTATATACCACCATTTTAGATAAGATAGAAAACAGGAACTAACTTAGTCCAAGATTAATGACTAGGGCATACTTTCTTTAATGTTTTAAAGTACATTTCACAGACCACAGACCAGATGTCCTGGAAATAAAACTGAAAGAGAGCTAGTAACAATATATAGCCCAGGTGTGCATTCTCACATGGAGTGTATATACACCCAGTTATTCAAGATTAGAGACTTTTTACACTTTTAAGTATCCTTTCTTGTGTTTGATATAGAGAGATGTAGGATAGAATATACATGTGCTCTCTCAGATCCATCTCAGCTAGAGAATCGCTGTGCTGCCGCATACTTAAAGAATTCTATGGAAGGCAGAAAAGGGGAAGAAATTTTCCATATGGTTCCATGGACCTTAAAGACCTATAGATATTGAAGAAACCTTTCTGGCTGTAAGTGAGATATTAATTGCACAGTAGGCTAAACTAACCCCACAGCATTCACAGCTTTCTAAATATAGACCTTGAAGGCTTTCATAAAAAAACTGAGGGCAAATTTACCAAAATCTGCATTAGTTCTCAATGTCTTTGGGTAGTGTAGTAAAACATTGTGATAGTTTTTGTTCCCTGAAACAGTAGACAGAATTTCAAGGGACCGTTGAGCAGACAAGAGGCCACTGACCGTAATAACGAGCGTCACATACCCCGAGATGGGGAAGCACTACTGTGTCCGCTCGTCAGAGGTGCTAACAGCCCACTCTCCAGTTCAAGAGTCTTTATACTGAGATAGCTATGCTATGAGTACTAAACTTCAACACCATGTTTTTTTGAGACTTTGCAGGGACACTGCTAAAATGGGAGGGGCTCCTTGCTTTGGGGCCGCAGAGCCCATGCGCATAAATTTGCTTTAGAGAGTAGATTTCTCTCTTTGGAGAAAAAAAAAGGTACTGTCTTGTTTTAGATGGAACTAGATGTCCATATCTGCCGAAATTTACAACAGATATGCAGGAACATCTTATCTTAAATACATTGATTTAGGGGAAACCTTCATGAGTATCTCATCTCTTTCTTGCCAGGAATAACTAGTAGATTAATAGAGGCTCAAAGCATGGCCTCATAAGGATCTTGAGCATCAGGATCAAGGGTTGCAAGAGAAGAGTTATTTACAAATGGTTCTGAAGGATAACGTATAAGTTCTGTGTGTTATGTTTAGTGCCTACTAACCGATGGGAGAGATGGAGTCTATGGTGGATATATGCAGTTACATAGTGTTACCCCAAACACTACTACATAGTGTTACCCCCATAGTTACCCCAAAATGGTAATGAACAGATCTTACTGTCATTACACACTTAGACAAAAAGTCTGAGCCCTTCCGGAGACAAAAAAACCTTGGTCTATCAGGTCTGCTGTGGCGGTATCTGACTTAAAACTGAGTTAGCCTGGATGTCAGCATTCTCTAGAAGGAAACAGAAAGGAATGCTGGTAAGAAACGTGACACTGAAGAGAGAAGTCAAATCTTTAACCTGAAAGAACATCATCTCACAGAGAATACCATCTGAAGCCATGCCTATAAATTTCTGACAGAGCCTGACCTGAGGCAGCTTGAAGTTGCACACTACCAAATGTCCTATCAGAGCTCAGTAGGATTTTATTGAAGTGGTAGGATGAGTCTCGAGACAAAGAATCGAGAAGATACCATGCATATGCACGCTTAAATACGTACAGCAGCACAAGATGTCACATTAGATTTACAGACATTCTGCATATAGAAAAGGATGGCATCACTGTGTACAATCGACATTTGTTCTTGTAATTTGTTCTTCTGCAACTCGAGTTTAAAAGTTCTTCTTAATAAACTTATTTGCTTCACATTAATTTGCTTTAATATATTTAGGTAATGACGAAATTCTTGTGCGTTTGTTCAAGTAATGACTGTCACGTATATGGCGCTCTGTTCATGTTCTCCATTGTGCTCTTTTATTTATGCTACTAGCATACACTATAAAGTTAATCTGAAAATATTTAATAAGATTATATGAAACACGTTGGAGGTTTGGTGTAAAATCGTTTTCAAAGATGATTCCATTCTGATGCTGTTTTTTAAATTAAAAATAAACCTTAAAAGAGAATTTTTTAGTAACACGTTCTTTCCTATAAACAAAAGCAGGGATTTTTGAACAAAAACATAAAGAGTGAAGTTCATAAAAGAATAAATTTCTATTACAAAGAAAAGATGCATGCTGTGCATGTGCTCACTTATGCCCAAAGCCACAAGATGAGATGCTGAGTTAAAATTGACCTATTTAGCTATAGCCAAAAAATAGTATCTCTTTTTGTCTTTTTCAGAGCAAAACTCCTTGAGGAAAAGATGATATGGGTTCCTCCACATGAACCCTTCAGTTACTCTTTATTATACTTAGCTCCCTGTAGAAGTTATCATCATTTTTCAATATTTTTACCTAATCTACTTTCTTTTCCCTTTTCTGGGAAACTGTATGTGAATTATGCAAATCGTTATCCATCTGCTGATATGAAAATAGTCATCAAGAGTGCTTAGAAATAACGTAAATCCACAAAAATATACAAAAAGCAGTACTGCAGAACTGTACAACTAAGCAAAACCTATTTTATCCCTTAGTTCTGTTTACAGGATAATAAAGCTCAGTCAGGAGAGCTAGAAGGATTGATTATGCTGTAGTTCTTTATGCCCCTAAGAATATAATAATGAGTGATGGCAGGCATGCTGTGGGGGAAGGATGGAAATGTAGCATTAGATGATATCGCTCTTTAAGAAAAGATGAAAAATTTGATTGTGACATATCAGGAGCACAAATACCTTATTATTTTCAGAAAAAGTAGCAACATTAGTGAACATAACAAATAAGCTAGATGACTAGCATTCCTACACTCATTTATTCAACCTTTGAGAAAGCACTATCAGGTTAGATATGTACTGTTAAAGGCCTTTAGCTTTTAAAAGAAGTATTTTATTACAGAGCCTTCTAAACAGAGTAATGGTATTCAAGGGATAATGATAGCATTATTCCAAAGTTAGTATTCTCAGATAAACACATTTTAGATATGAAAAGCAATGTAACTATATGATGAGGAATTTTTTATATTATGCAAGAAATTTTTGTAAATGACTCATCATAAATGCACCCTCACAATCGAGTAGTTAAGATTTCTAATTTTAAGCATGAATAGTACCAATGATGAACTTCAGTATCCTCCACATAGTTCTCCAAAGATTAGTCCTAGGTGCTAAATCCTTGCAACACACAGAAGTTATATATCAATATGAAAGTCTTCGTTTTTGCATACCAGGAATAAAAATTTTGCTCAATTAATTTTCCTCTTCCAGAGACTCTAGACATATCTCACAGCTGTTGCTTGGCTTTCAATTGCTTATTTTCTTGTTCTATTTATGAAATTCTGCAAATTAACTGAAAATTGAAATGTCCGATAAACTCATCTGAGTTTATATTTTAACTAAATTCTTACCTAAATCTAAAGCCCCAAGTGAGTCACAACTAAATCTGCTACCAAGTTGTTTCCAAATTACTGAAGATAACACCTATTCTCTTATATTTTTGAACTGGAATATTCTAGCAATTTTAGCATAAATGTAGCAGAAAAATGACATTTTTTATACCAATTACTGCTTCTTCAGTGACGGATAAGAAATCATAAAAGCTATTTTACATGTGTTCACACGCGTGTAATACACACACAGCCCTTCAAGACCACATATCTAGAAAAATTCCCCTGTTTGAATCAGAAAGCTGTTTATACACTTATTCCTGCAGCTATCATGCAGGCACACGTTTTTTCCTCCACCTTCTATTACAAACATGAAACCAGATTATGTGCGCATTCATTTTTCTTCTCAACATGCAAACATTGCGTTGATAATTTTCATGTTATTATAATACAGTTTAAACTCTGAAAGAGTTAAAGATTTATCAGAACTTCCATTAAAATCCACTTGTATAATATACCATTATAGTTATACCCTACCATATTAATTCAAGAGCAGCCATTTTCAGAAAAAGAGTAACTGATTTAGATTCTTTCGGGGATTTATGCATAATTTTTCTCTGGGTGTGGTAGACAAGTTGCCCATTAAAGGTACCTTTTGGAGTTTTAAAAATAAAGTGAATAGTGAAGGAAAGGACCATTTAAAATGGCTACGGTGCATAACATGCACAATACATGCACACAGAGTATATTTGCCTAATGCTTTTCCTGAATAAGTCTGAAAACGTTGAGAAATAGAGGCACAGGGATTTTCAGAGTTTTACTAGCAGACCAGTGACTGACGAGAGACCTAAAAAATTAGGTCATCAGTGCACACTTTGTATGGTGTCCAGCCTACTCCCTTATAGACCATTCTCCTAATGAACAGTCTGTAAACACTTGAAATCTGATTTGTTTGAGTACCTACAGGTCTGAATACTTCAATTTTCTGAATGCTTGAATGGTGTGAAGTTGTTCAATGACTTTAAAACTGTCATCCGCCTGGGAATTCAGATTTCATCTATGCAACAGGCTTCACAAATACACAGATTTACCAGGACTAATGCATTTAGATTCTCAGAATCAATTCTTGGTTTACACTATCCCGTACGTCCTGTATATACCCTGTATATATATAAATATATATGTATGTGTATATGTATTTTTACATATCTGGTATCCCTGATAAAGATGTATCCTGTATCAAACCTGAGATATTTCAGCATCTGAAGAACTATGCAACAGTTTCTGTCCTCCTCATCCCGTAACCTCCAGTGCAAACACATCTGGTAGGCCCCTTATGAGCAGCTGGTTTGTCTGGTTTGGTGGTCAGGGGAGACAGTAGTGTTACCCTGCAGCTGTGGGATGGACCACCCAGCAGAGCCATACTTGTAAAGGAGCCCAGGTAGAAGGCAAGTACCCCAACTGCTACGTAACATTATATTCTTTCCTATTCCATGATCTTTCTGTTCTCCTTCTCAGCCATATAACCCAGTGTACATGATTTGACAAGTTTATAAACAGTCGTTTTCTTGTTTTTAGTTTAGATAATAAACTCTCCAAGAAAAAAAAAAATCAATTTTTACGTGTTTGAAAAGTATCCAGCTCCTTTAGCTCAACAATCAGGCTTTCTAAGTGCATAAGAAAAATAGCAATATCCACAATGCCAAGACTTTTCTGTTACTTCAGTACCTGCAAGTTTAGTTCTGATACAAGCCAAGATATACAAATATAATATTGTTTCTTTGTATCTCCAAAATCCAAATCAGCTTCAGCTTTGGATGAATCCTGAGGATAGCAGATTTAGTCCCCTTTTGCTGATATATACACAGAATTACTAATGTACTCTTTCTGGCAGGTAACAAAATAAACTCAAGCCTGCACGAGCAGCAGGATATGAAACTGTTTCTAATCTGTCTATTCAGTGAATTAAAACTTTTCTCATTCAAACCTGTGTAATTATGTCAGTCTCTGATAAGTCAGAATCAGAAGAAAAAAAGAGGGATCATTACTTTGGGGAAGAGAAGCAAGAAAAAAAAGTCACAGAATCACAGAATGGTTGAACTTGGAAGGGACCTCTGGACCCTGCTCAAGCAGGGTCACCTAGAGCACATTGCACAGGACTGTGTCTAGGTGGGTTTTGAATATCTCCAGGGAAGGAGACTCCGCAACCTCTCTGGGCAACCTGTTTCAGTGCTCAGTCACCCTCACAGGAAAGAGGTTTTCCTCATGTTCAGATGGAACTGCCTATGTTTCAGTTTGTACATCATTTAATTTGAAAATTATACGATTAATGCAGGCAGAAAAACACTAAGAAGAAATTCCAAATATTGAGCTTTTTTTGGCTTATTTTCTCATGAAATAAAGGGCAAATAGGAGCACCCAGTCATACAAGAGTATGACTTCGTATAGATCTCATAGATTTCAAAATCTAACCACAATTTACACTTTAGAGAGAGATTGGCCTTCAACATTTAGTTTACTTCCATTGACAAAATAAAATAGTCAATATTTCCTTTCTATGTCTTGCACGTATCTCACAAAAAAAAGTAGTTACTTTTATGTGAACAATTTTGAACCAAAGTATCATTGCTAAATTAATACAGTATGTATATAATCCTTACACCAGACATTGCTAAAAATTAATTAGACATACTACTTTCATTAATTTATAATAGTTAAGTAAGTCATTATATATCTAAATAGTAGGAATTATATGAAAACATTCAACGCATCAGAGGGGACATCCTACTGCCAAAATGGCCTTGTACTATGTTGTCTGAAGAGAAGAATGTCTGCAAGAGCATAGCCCAGCTGATTTATCTCTGCGGCTGTAAATGATATTTCACAGAGGAAGAGGCACTCCATGCAAAAAGTAATAACAGCACTCTTCCCTTTCCTTCTTCCTCTCTGACAAAATAATTCTCTGCAGTGTCATAGTTTTAAATGGGTCACTATAACTGATGTTTTACTGTCCTGGAAAATTCCCCTCTACCAAGAAAAATGTTTTAAGGGAGAAGAAAACTAGTCTCACGTTTATCAAGGCATTCTTCTAATTTTTGTGAAGATAGATTATCAAATCTATAAGTGAGTACAATATTTCATCTAGAGAAAACAGCTGAATTATCACTGAGAAAATCGAACACTCTCTTGCAAACATTTATATTTTACTTGATGCATTAAATCTAGAAGACTAAGTCAGATCAAGCAGTAGGCAGTAAAGGAAGGGACATGGACAATTTTCTTGAGGCAGACTATTGGAAGCCAGTGATGTCAGGTATCAGAGAGGTTAATAGGATTAAAGAACATGTAAATTTCTAAAGTGGCAATAGAATTAAGTGATTTACATAAGAGAGAGAAAAAATAAATCTTTGCTCCCTACATTCCTACTTTTTACCAAAACCTCACATCCTGGAGAGGACTTAAAATTCTATATTCTTTAGGATGGATTGTTTTGCATTCACACACATCTGCCCTTGACTGCATTGTCTAGTGCCATTGCCTTATAATTAAATAACAACATAAGGTCTTGCCTTTCATGCAGAAGTCATTTGTTTCTCTACATTGAACAATATAGTTTTTTCTGTTGGATTAGATTGATTCTAATTTGGTGTTGTGAAGCAGCTTATTAAGGGACCAACAAGCACCCATGCTAGCACAAAGAAGGGAGAAGGAACTTGAAGCTGGAGTTGCAATTGCATGGAGGAGGGAAAGTAGGAAGCAGCTCAGGCTAATCCAACCTGTGATGGAACTCATCTTAACCGAGCTAGCCAAATGCCTCACTGTTACATCAAAAGGTAGTTGTTCATATTATACCTAGAGGGTGTTTACAAGCAAAGTTTCTTGGGGAACCTAACCTGAACATATTCTGTTCAGTATCTTTATTAGCAGCCTAGAGGAGGGGAAATACATCTTCATCAGGTTTGCAGATAAGGCCACAGCTGAGAGATGCGGTAGACATGTCCGAGGGCGGGGGCTGATATTCAGAGGGCTCTGGAAAGGCTGGAGGAATGGTCCAGCAGGAAGCTTATGAAATTCATCGAGGAGAAATGCAAAGTACTGGACCTGGAAAGGAACAATCTCATTGTTCAGGCTGGTCACCAGCTGGCTGAGGAACAGGTCTGCTAAATAGTACTAAAGGGTTCTGGTGGAAAACAGACACTGGTGAGGCATGATGACTCTTCAGTGTATCCCATCCCATAGGCCTCCATGTGTCAACATTTCTCAAGAAAATTCCGACTCTAATAATTTTCCACGAGTGGTGGTTTCACTCCTCCTTGAAGCTTGTGTAGGAGCACAAAGGCCTTGGAGACCTTACTGAAGCTTCATGAAGACCATAGCTGAGTCATCCAGCATGAGCCAACAGTGTGTCCTGGCCACAGTGAAGGCTAACAGCATCCTGTGCTCTGTCAACAGGAGCATAGTCAATAAATTGAGGGAAGTGACCATTACCCATTATTCAGCACACATTACACAGAATACTGTGTCCAGTTTGGTACAAGAAGGATGCTACTAAATCTGAGTGAATTCAGCAGAGAGCCACCAAGACAGTCATGGGACTGGAGCGCCTTTCCCTGTGAGGAGAGGCTGTGAGAACAGGACTTGTTCAGCCTGGAGAAGAGATGGTTCAGGGGGACACCCCTAGGATCAGCAAAGTTATTGAGAAGACAGAGCCAGGCTCTTTATGATGTGCATAGCAGTAGAGTGAGAGACAACGGTCAGAAACCAGAACAGGGAAAGTTCCAACTGGATAGAGAAATTATTTTTTCCCTTTATATGAGCACCAATTAAGCACTGGAACTAGTTACCCACATAGGCTGTAGATCTCCATCTTTGGAGGCTTTCAAAACTTGTCTGGAAAAGACCCTAAGCAGCACTGTCCAAATTCAGTATTGACCATGCTTCAAGCAAGAGGATGTATTGGTGATCTCCTGAGATCCCTTCTAACTCGAATTATTATTTAAATCTGCAGTTAAGAGAGGTGAGTTAGGGAACTGACAGGTATATAGTTAGGAGGAATCAGAAGCATTGGTTATATTGCTTTCTTAAAGATTGTTTTATTCCAGATCTACTGAATGCAGCTTGTTTATGTTCACAAATGTTTGTAATTCTTATACATATTGTATTTCTGCTAAAGAAGTAATAACCCTAAGGGAAGAAGGACCTTTAAAGCAATTTGTACAATGTACACTTCTGCTATTATATAAAGTTTAGTTTAAAGATGGGTTTCAAATCCTGGTTTACAATTTCCCTGGTAAAGCATTCTAAACTTTGAAAGAAGGGGTTTCTCTACCGTAGGCTTTACATAGATATATCACTGCTGTGTAAGAGATGTGGTGTAATCCTCAGGTAAGGCCTCTGCTGGTACACTGTGCTGATTTTGGGATACCATACTTAAGAGAATTTGGTAAAGAGCAAGAGAATCATTGGAGGTTTAAATATCATGATCTCCAAGAAGAATCGGAAGAAACAGTCACCTTTTCAGCCTACAGGAATGCAGACTGGATGGAAGTGTGATAGTTCTCCTTAGCCATGTAAAAAGGCCGTTGCAAAGATGTAGTGAATGACTTATCTCCACGTAGGGGAGGGAGTGACCATCATACTGAAAATCAACTTTTTATAGGCAAGAAGTAATAAGTGCTGCTGCTTAAATTGCAGCAAAGGAGATTTGGATTGGGCATTAAGGAAAAAAAATTAAATATAGAGACAGGTTGTCTAAGAGGGTAGAATTTAAATCAGCAGACAAGGTAGAATCTCCATTATCAGACATCTTTAATGATGTTAGATGACTATCTGTTATACTGTTTTGCTTGACATCACATTTTACAGGAGATTTAATATATGATTTCCTTACATCCTTCCTGGAGCTATTTTCTATTATTGATTTAAAGGGAAAAGCATTGAGCATTGGATTGACCTCCAGTTAAGCAGCATAAAATTTGAGTTTTCAGATAGAGCACTTAATGATTGTTATATCCATATCACTCAGAGGCATACACTTTCTTCTTAGGAGCAGGCACAGACTCAGGATTCAGTGTTATACAATGATACCCAGCTTTGATTGAAACCATAATATTAACCCTGACTGTTATTATGGCTCTAGACCTCAGCCTGTACCTGTTAATGGATGAAAAGAGGGGTAGATACTTTGGCTAGACAGTTCTGGTAAAATCTTGGGGTTAATGACAAATGCAGAAGTGATTGAAGAGGACTGACTTTTTGCAGAGTGCATCACATACTCCTGTAACTTTTTTTTTTTTTTTAAAAAAACAACCCAAGGATCATTGATATATATGTATATATGATAAATTTGCAACTCTTTTTTAAATTCCCTTTTCAGCCAGAAGTGCTGAAAACAGTAATAAATATTTTACTGCCTGACTCACAGTGCCTGGAACAAATTTTAATGAATTACATTTTAATGCTGCAATCCGAGCATTAAACTGTCAAAGTTATGATTAATAGAGTTGCCTCCTAACAAAAGGAAAAAGCTCTGTAAGAGAGGAGAATTTTGTTCTTCATTACTATGACAGTGGTATGATAAGGGTACCGCATCATCAAATATATTTTGTTATAACAAAATTACAGTGAAAAATCACTTTATGGAAATAGAGCTAAATCATACGCTTTTGAATAGCAGAAGTTATATCAGTGATGACCTTATTAATGATAACCTGCAGCAAAAAAAGGGATAGGAACAAATATCAGCAATAGGTTCACAAAAGTGCCACCTGACTAAAATACCAAATTGTATATGTCTAATGGAAGTATACAGCAGATATTTCAAAAAAACCAAAATGTTTAACACATTTAAAACCTTTAGTTTTTGTTGCAGCATGAAAGTCAAAAACTTAATTTCAGGTTGACCTGACTGCTACCACAATTGTTTAGTTTCAGCCAATGAACCAAAAAAATCAATTAGCTATATAGCCTTATTTTGATGATTCTTTTCTTACTTGACTGGTCTCAGAGAGAGTAAACAGCATAATGATCCCAAGAGTAATCTACTATCAAACCCAAATAAAAGTTCTCAATCTAAATACATTTGCATGTAGAGAGAATCCCTACTTCAGGCTGATGCTTTCTGAAGGCTTTTGTTTATGCATTTGAAACAGAATGCTAAAGGTTATCTATAGAAGTCCACCAAGTATCCAAACAATTTGTTGTGCTGAATAAAAATTGAGATGAAATCTGAAGTATTTAAACAAATATCAGGATGGAAATCTGTCTTCAAATTTGTCCAAGATAACTTGGGGGATGTCACACGAGTGGAAGCAGTTCATCTCTGCTGCATTCAAGTTTACCCTAACTTGGTGCTGCGGTATCAATCATCTCTGCCATGAGGGAGGCTAAAGCAAAGAAAACACGCATACATCACACCACAACCTCTACACCCTTTAAAATTCTGGTTGACTTAATAGAAGAAGATAAGACTTTTTATTTTACTAGTAAGTCTGCAGAAACAAAAAATGGTGAAAGGTAAAGGAAAAAAAGGGTATTTTCTCTACAGATGAGTAGTAGCATTTCAGTAGCGTTACTGAAAGTTAAGAAGCAAATATTTGTTGTATTGGTGATAAAGATGGCTCATTTGAAGCATTTCTTTTTTGTCAAAAGCACGGAGATTAGAACTAGATTCATCAAGCTGGAGTTTACCTACCAAGAAGAAGATATTACTACTGTGTTACAATCAGTAAGCGTATGAAACATTTGTAGAATAAACTTTATAGTTTAAAGAACTGTAAAGAACATGATAAAGACGTCTTGATAAGTTGATCAGCACTATAGCCCTTTGTCTCAACATCAAGGAAAAAAAATAACTGATTCAGCCTTGGCAGGAAGTATCAATTAAATAGTAGTTTAAGAAAATTTTTTAGATCTTCCTACACCACTAAATAAAATCAGTGCATTCTTCTCCATATTAATTGACAGGTGGCCCTGAATCGCTATAAAAAGATACTGAACGTGAAATCCACACCAACAGCTACTCTGCCTGTGAAGGAGGTCAGAGGCAGAACTGTTCACGTCTGAAGCTAAGAAGCTCTCCAAACACAGTGCTCACTTATCATTACCATATCACTTTCTAACAGTCTCAGGGTCTTGTCTCAATTTCTATGCAATTGACCTCTCCATAAGAGCTCTTGGAAGAAAACCATACAACAAGATTTTTCATAGGCATTTAGCTCTAATTTGACCTATCAAAAGCATTTGACAATATTACAGCAGCAGATAGAGCATCCATCATTTTTGTAGCTGAGGAAAACCAGTAAATAGGCTCTTAAAGTTACAAACTTTAGTCTTCTTAAAAAAAACCCTTACTAACCGACCCTATAATTTCCTGACAAAGACCATAAGCATTTGATACCACCCACAAAAATATGCATATACGTATAAATTAACATACACTTTTTTTTAACAGCACAATATGACTATTCTCCAAAACTTCTCCAAAGCTTTATCCATTAAAAAAAATACATTGATCCTCTTCTGTGGTGTGTGTGGGATCAGTCTATAAAGTCCTGTAACACATAAAGCAAACATTATTATTTTTACACCATATTTTTTGTTTATCCTCCAGTCTACTGCAGAAGTCTTAATAAATCAACAGTAAGGACTTTTTGGGAGGCTGACAGAAAAAGTTTGAGTTCATAGTCATTACTTTATTATGCTACATCGTGCAGAACTCCAAGCAGATTTCATAATCAAAACTATAGATCTCTTGCTTTTCCTGACTCAGTCTTCAAGCAAAAAGTAACCTGAATAAAACAGTGTGAATAAACACAGCACAATTCATGAATGTTTTTGTCTCTTCACGAACACGTGTGTAGCTGGTATCCTCATATCATACCTTCTTTTCATAATACACAGCTTCTAAGTAATTTTATTCTTGAGTATTTAACAAAATGTGTCAAAGAGGGAATTATTTCCATGTTACATTTTATAACTATTCCAAAAGATAGGCATCACAGACCTCAGGACACAGTCAGAGTTTGTTGTCAAAAGAAATTCAGGCTTTTAATGTATCGCTAAACCTGTGCTTCAAGCTTCAGCACAGAACATTTATCAAATCATTGTGCCGTCCCTGTTTTTCCCCAGTGGGAATGCTTAACACCATTACAATTGAAAACAAACCAATAAAGGAAAATAGTTATGCATTTGATCATAATTAAGATGCACTGTTTAGTTAAAAACTAGGTTTTTCCTCCCAGCTGATGCTTTTTCCTTATAATCTACATTTTGCAAACATAGTACATTAAACTTGCAAGGTAACGGATGAATTACTCACCGTCTTTCCTGCACACATGGCCAAAGAAATGAAAAATAAAGAACTTAAAGCATTTGACTCTAAAATATGAGTATTGACAACAATTAGTGTCATAATGTAATTAACTGTAATTCTACAAAGGTCTTCCTACACTTAGCACAATAAGACCTATCCTTCAACTAGGCTCAGTGTTACTCTTTTTTACAAATGATCTTTTAAATTAAACAATGAGGTTTCAAAAAAAGCTGAGTTGAAAAGAAAAGTTATTACAACCCACATTTTATTTCCTTTTTCTTTATTTTTGCTTTACATTTTATAAAGAACATTGTCAGAATATGGAGAACTGTAAAATGAACTTATGCCCATTTATTTATATGCATTACATAGTTTAAAAGATACAATGCTGTATATATTACAACTGAGTATTCATACAAACCACACTGTTGGAAGATAACACTATTCCTATAATAAAAATATTGCCTGAATTTTATTGCAATACAGTCAACTGTATTGCAATACAGTTAATTTGGGTTGTTTTGACAACCCAAATTAATGCACACATTTATATTACCTCTTTACAAATAAAATGTAAATATCAACCAAAGAATTTACCACAACTCAGCTGGGGAGTTTCCAAATCAGTACGACCGCTGTTGAGTAAGAAAAGTGATAAGGTTTCTTTACATACTCTAATTTTGCATTAGCAGCCAGACAAAATTACCACCATCTTATATTCAAAACTAACTTCAGAACAAAGAGGCTCAGATTTTCACTGAAAGGAGAAAAGATAGAGTAAAGGTTGCAAGTTTCTTTTGCTTGTGCAGTGCTGCAGTTCAGCTATGCTAGCAGGAACTGCAAGTGTTGGATTGCAAACATGCCCTTGGGATGGGCAGAGGAGGTCAGCTAGTTCCCAGTGCTGCATGCAGATAGCCACGCGCACGTGGAAGGTGGCACTTCTCCATACCTCCTCCTATGTTCTTGCATCAAATCCTGTCCCCTCAAACAAAGGTACATTTTCAGCTCCTTGCTCTCCCACCATTGTCCCACCTACTTTCCCTGCTACTGCAAATTAAGACATAATCTCACTCCTCAGCCATCTTTTCCCAGTATTTTACCACCAGAGTTTCCATTGCATCCTTACCTTGACCATGCCCATGGGACAGCAATAGCAAGTCTCAGCATTGGCTGTGGTTCCTCAGCTGCTCTGCTAAACAAATTAGCCTGAACTCAGGAGCTACTTTTGTGCACAGCAGTTAGTTACTGCCAAATACATAATTAGTAACCAGCTATCACCAGTTTAGGTCAGTGATTGTAATACTATCATGCATGAATTAAAGGCAACTGATCCCATGAAGACAGCTAATGTTTCACTTAGGTGATAGCTTAAACACAGGCAAAGAGGAGTTACAATCAGATTTTGCTTTAAAAGTGGTTTGTGTTTCAGCACTAGTATTAGTATAATACTTGGGAAGCCATGGTATATAGGATATGAATTTTTATAACAGGTTCATAATGTTGTATGAGTATATGGTACAGAAAAAAAGAAAAGGGAGAAGAATTCTTTTTCTATGCTGTGGTAGTGGTAAGTGCTGATAGGATTTCTAGCAGACTAGCACAGTCATTGCAAGGCAATTTTCTTTTCTTGAAAGATTTCTTTAACACTGAGCTATGAAGGACTGCAGCCTCTCCAGGCTTTATTTGAGCAGTCTATCAGAGACTACAAGCCCCTAGACAAGGACTGCCATCTGTCCTGCATTTTCTTTGAAAGTTACCACTTGTTCCTGAAGGCTTTGACAGAGAGTAATATATTTTTGTGGTGTGAAACTTTCATTTAGGTGTTAAAAATAGTTTTACATTTTATTCAAACTATCCTCAGGAAAGGATGACTTTTAACTAAAGGATAACTGAAAATCATTTTGTTTCTTCCAAATTGGCTACCTCATCATGTTAATTAAATCACTCTAATTTCCCCTGTACTTACACTGTTTTCTAGCTAGATACAACTGAGAAATTAAGTGTAATTTTTTGAAACTTCCATATTTCTGTTTTATGAAACAGTTGAGGAAAGTGAGTATTACTAATTGTTAGTGTTAATTATGAGGGCACTGAAAATTACATCTGACTACTCCGAACAAATGAAATAACTGTTTTCAGAATTTCACATAGATATGCACCTATCATGAGGCAGAAAATAATACTAATAGAATTCTGAGAAATGGATCAATAAGCTCATAATGATACTTCAGGGCAACCTTGAATACATTAAATCTTTCTGATCTCATAATTATGAATTCATAATTAATTCTTGAATGTTACTTTTTTTCATATAGTCACACTGTAATCACTCATAAGAATTAAAATTCTTATGAAAGTCCAAATAGTCTTTCCTACATAATAACAGAAAGACTTTCAAGAAATGTGCAGAAGAACAGCATATTCTAAAGACAAAAAGAAATCAGCATGTTTCACAAAAGACCTCAAGATCAGAATGCTGACTTAAACCGCAATACAGGAGCAAGATCTACCCTGTGGCTCTAACGTTTGTTCATCATGCTTCTCTGTTCCTCAGTGCAAGTAAAGGCGCTACTGAAAATAGTAATAGAAACTGAAGAACAGAAAATAAAAATAGTACCTCCACATTTACAACGGCTGTAGAAGCATTGTGCCAACCTGCTTTCTCACCCTTCCCCCCTCTTCTCCTGGTATGTGACTACATGTCATGATACCTCATGACAAGGTATCATAGCCCCGAAGGAAAAAAGTTGTAGGGTGGGATTCAGGTCCAGTTTTGTATTCCTACGTGGAAGTGTCTACATGTGTCCTAGATATTTTAGCTTCCGTGGAGATCTATGCAATGTCACCAGAGGCCCTTGGAGACCTCTTTATCTGACCATTCACTTGGTGCGTGTGACTTACTTGCCTAACCACACCATCTGAAGTGTCCTGTGGTTTCTGATGCACCCTCCTGGGAGTGATAGATATGATGTAAGGCTTAAAGAAGATCTACTCTATTTCTGGCCAGCCGAGATCCCATGGGACAGCTGTGCTTAGGAATCTGAATAACACTCTGCATATACTTTAAGGTGAGCCGAATCACTCTCTGGCCTCCCCAGCTGCAGTGATTATATATCCACTGACCACAGTGAAAGTTTAGACACCACATAAATATATCTACATGCAAATACATAAATTATCAAATTCAAGATGTCATCTCCATTTAAATGGTAGATACTACTAGTAGTAAAAGAGTTTGGGTAGTTTTATGCTTTTAGAACACATTCTTTATGATTTGCGTTGCAATGGGGGAAAACCTTGCGTAGCCTTAAAATCCTATTGTGCAAACAAAGTCAGCCAAAGAGGGAGAAGATTCTTTTTTACCTTGTTGAACTTTACTATAAAGTCTCAAACAAACATCCTACTACACTGGAGTAACTAAACAGTCACTAAATTCTTATAAATACTTTAAAACAAAACAAAAATACTTGGTTTAGAAATCAGTAGCTAATGTTGTCAACAAAAGAACAATTATGAAGAATAAACATTAACAATAATAAGGAAACAAGCGCAGCCACACTGAATGTGGCTGGAGGTTCCTCTAGTTTACTGGTCAAACTATAACAAAGTCTGAGGAGAAAAAAAAAAGCATATAAAAGAGGACAACGTGGAAAAAACTTCCCTACTCTGCAATAATTCAGGGTTAGTTTAAAACACTTGAAATATGGTACTTAATAATTTTAGCATTCCTGTGGCAGCAGCTTAAATAGTCTAATCATGAACTGTGAGACAAAGTATTTGTTTTCATCAGTCTTGAATTTATCATCCTCTATTTTAATTGAATATCTGTTTGTGTTCGTATTGTAGGGAAGAGATAGGTTATCTAAGTCCATCCATTCTGCAATTCCTTATTGTATTTATACTGTTATCATTCTCCTTTAATTCTTCACTTTTCTGAGACAGGTCCTTTGTCTCTTTGAGAGATTTTCAATACCACTGGTCACTCTTATGGGTCACTCTGAACCCTCTGTAATGACAAAATATTATTTTGAGATTATATAATTGGTGCAGCATATATTGTTTCATGAGACCATACTTCTGTTTTTTAGTGTCGTTTAATATTTCCATATTATCCTCCTCCTTGTTTCTATGCAGAATGATATTGTATTGTAATGTATTTTGCCATAGCGACTATGCAAATAGTGAGCTCTTCCCACTGGCATTCAGATCACTATCTTGTATTACTACAGCCTGTTTAAAATCATGTTAAATGTAGAAGTAGTTTACATTTTTCCTTACAATAGTTATTGTTTTGCATGTCATCAGATAACTTTATTTTCTTTCATTTGTTTGATAGAAGTTTTCAGTTTTCACTTTCTTACTAAATTTAGTAAATATCTGCTTTACAAGAGAAAATTTGTAATATATATTATTTATAAATATATAGATCTTAATGATTATAAATATGCATGTACATAGGGCAATACATAACCTAGAGATTTTTTCATATTATATAAAACAGGAATGTTAACTGTTTCCTTCAGAGAAAAATGGCTCTCATTCAGGATGAGGGACTAAAAAGAGCATATGATGTGAAAGAAGTCATATTACTATGCCAGAAAATATTTATCTACTTTACACACAGCAGATATGAAAATAATGTAGCTGCCTCTTATGCATATATACATATTTTACACACACCTGTATAAAATTCTCGGAAAGGAGAATAAGATTGTAAATGATAATAACGTCTATCTACATAACAAAAATTCTAAATTTAGTAAGTTCTAAATTTAGCAATTTAGTAAGATTATACATGTGTCTTCTAAAACATGCTTTCTGAAATTCAAGGACTTTAAAGTAATTTTAAGAGCTAAGAATGCTGTATTATAATATTCATCTTCGGCCATTAACAACTTCTATAAAATGTCATTTTCAGTAGCAGTATGTGAAAAATCCCAGTTCTCGATCAGTTCATTCATTATACTCTGAAGTAATTAAATCTGCTTTAATCAAGATGGTAAATATACTTTCCAAAGTCAAACATAGAATATTTCAATATTTTGTTTCCTTCTACCTGTAGGAATTTGACAGGTTCTCTAACTAGAATGAATTTTGCTATTTAAATAAAATTTGGTCATTATTGTTGTATTAAAAAAAAAAAAAAACTTGATCCCAAGAGCAAGTATGATCTCACTGTAAAACTAAAATTAAATTTAAATGTAATGGAATTGAAAAAAAAATCAAAACAAATCCCAAGGATCTAAATCTGATTTGACTGCTAATTTCCTTTGTAACCTTAGTAAAATTAAACAACAAAATATCTGATAAAGCAAAACATGTGCAGCTGGGATTGAAATAAGAGATCCAGAAGCTGTAACACTCAGTCTCTCATATTTCCTGAATTTTCAATTTACTTCACAAGTCAAACAAATATTTATCTTGCAGTACAGTATCTTGCAACACTATTTTAAGGGGAAATTAAAGTTTGCAAGCTATATTGAGATATTGGTAGAAGTCTATAACACTGGAAATTATTAATAATACATGAAATACAAGACTCCTTCTGAAATCAATACAAAGACAAAATATTCTGAATATCGTATTATTATCTAAACTGATCTGAGGATCTAATAACACATTCTTAGTGAGAGAATTTAGGAAAAGGAATCAAGAGCTGAAATAAAGCTCTGAGCATATAACAAACTATTCAACTGGACATTTTAACATGGTACACATAGATACTTGGATGAACCAGAGAGGAGGATAACAGATATTTCATGGCCTTCAGTATCATTGCTGTCTCTCTAGGGCAAGGAAAACAGTATTAGTAAGTAGCAGGAAAAATCGTAGACGTTAAGTCATATTTTTGAAAACATATAGACAGAATATGTGAAGATATTCCTAGTTAAGTGAAAGGTTGATAATGAAGCACTTAGGTATCACCTATTGTGCTCTCTAAGTGCTGCTATAACGTAACACTTCATGCCTAGCACGTTAGCTCTTTTCTTCAAGGTCAGTTGAACACATGTGAGTTTATGTTGTGTCACAAAGAAATCAGAAATAGCTGAAGCAGAACTTTCATTTTCTCCACACCCTAAGAAAAACATCTAAAACAGATATTGCACGGATGTAAAGGCAATTATTTTAAAGTACATTTAACTGGTGTCTGGAACAGACGCTTTTGAATGGCAGGTACAGGTGAGTAACTAAAGACTAAACCTTTAAGACAAGTTTTCTCTATATTTGGAAGAGTGAGAAGAGACTTTCAGCTTTATTCTGCTATCTGGAAAAAAAGAAAGGAGGGAAAATCAGCACTTGTTAAACTTTCTTCCTCATAACTCACTGTAGTGGGGTGTTCTTGCAGAGACTAAAACCTTCCTAACCTGGCATTTATAGCCCTTACCAGCACTGCACAGCTCAAGCATTTCAAGAGCGCATAAAGCACAATGACTGCTCAGAATAGTGATAAACTAAAAAGTGGAATTAACCTTTGAACTGAGCTCCTTAACCTAGGAGGAGCACCTCCGTGATGCGGCGCTAGGCACAGTGAATGGGGCAAAAATCATCACCTGTGCTGGGAGCCATTTGCTCTTGTAAGGAGTGAAAAGAAGTAAGCTGGTGCTAGAGATGTTGAATAGTATTATTTTAGAAAAATTTATTGCATAAAATCTTCATGTATTTCAAACAAACTGAGCAATCTGAATGTTATTTGGCTTGACTAATTTCTTTCCTTGCATCACACCTGGATAAGAAAGGAAAGACTGCAAAAAGAGAAGTAGCACACATTAGGAATTGATTGGGCTGACTTGAGCAAACAACTGTGTTATGAAATTTATGAACATATAAGTAGTTAGGAAAAGCCTGCTGTGTGTGGATATATCTAACTAATGGTTTAGTTTAGAGTGTTTTGTATCTGTTTATGTATTGAAATTAGACTGTAATATGTTATAGATTTATTTTCCACTTATTTTTCTTGGGGAAATACTCAGAAAATGTAACTCTTATTGTTTACTGAAACGAAGGGAATTATACCAATTTATACCAGACAATGATGAGGAGGACTCTTTAAAACAGAATTAGAAATAAAAAACCTATTATTTTACACTGCTTGACTGTTTTGAAAAATTCTTAGCTGTAAATTAGAAAAGTCTACAAAGTAAATACTAATAACACTAGTACAGGGGTGGTAGATATTCATAAACAATAGCTAGTGATAAAAATAGATAATAATGGTTAGCACTATTGCACAGTGTCATGGAATAAAGAGAAGAATGGTGATTTTGCCTCTTCTTTCTGGAACAATAGCATTCTTTTTAATACTTAGAAAGGACTTTTGAAGCTATATACCATGCAAATCAGTTGAAAATCAAAGGGCATGATTTATTTTTATTTTGTATTTCTTAAGTAAGACATTTCCAGCTCATTAACAATGCAGCTTTTGTAAGGAACGCACTGAATTATTCTTAGATCTTTTTTTTATGTTTACCAAAAAAGAAGTAAAGATTGTATCTAAAAAATTCCTGCTTGCAGCCAGGACAGCAATTTAACATCGAATAAGAATAGATGTAAACAAGACAAATAATTAGAGCTAGACCTAACTGCACGAGGCTTGTTCACTTCAAAGAAATTGTGTGTCACCACAGCATGGGGGGGAAAAAAGCAGATGGCAGACTGCCAAGGCAGGTTTTTGTTGGGTGACAGTCAGTATTGCGATCTAGAAAAATACTTCTATTATTCAAGCAAACCTGACAACAGGCAAATCAGGCTATAAAGCTATCCCTGAGTAAGAGATACATGCTCCGTTATAGGGCCATAACCACATTCACACTATTAAAAGAAGTTTTCTTGGTTCGTAAGTTCAAAGACAGCCATGAAATATTTATGCATTGTGGAAAGCACCTTGAACTGTATTTCTTTTGAAAATATTTGGAAACAGAAATGTTGCACTTCAAATGTTTTTGGAAAGTTTTTTCTGATATTGAAGTTTCCAAGTCTGTATAACTTTTGAAGCAGTCTCTTATGTCTAGAGAATGTATTGGAGGAAACAATTAGAGGTTCCATAGAGACAACATGGTAAATCTGTAATTAGTACTATGTATCAGAGAAATAAAAAGGCCAAGACTAAGAAATCTAATATTTTCTCTTTCAGTTTTGACTACTCTAAGAGGCAGAGCTCTTCCTCTTTCCATCCTAGGGGGAGCTGCTGATCCCTGCCGGCTAGAGCTCTTTTTGAAGCAGGAAGAGGTCTCACTTCCAGGAGTGCTCCCTTTTCCGACTCAGCAGTCCGTGAAATGCAGGAAGATGAATAGGCTCAACATGTGGGGGGAAGGGTTACTTCTTGGAAGGGTGGTTTGATGTAAGGACAGGAAATGCTATCAGAAAAGACTGAGCATTTTGGGATGAGAGTTAGCATGGAAGTCCCATAGGGCTGCTACATACATAGGGTAGGGTTAAAAAGGGAAGAACAGGGAATAAAAACAAGGAAGACAACGTACAGCTACATGAAGCCTCCCAAAGCCCTGCTGATTTTTCCCACCAAAACCCTATTGATCTTTCCCAGTTCCAACTTCTCATTCTTACGTCCTTAGAAATCCCCATCAGACTTCTTTCCCCTCCATTGAACCTGCTTCAGTGACAAACCTTTACTAACTAAAAATGTATTCTTACCTAGTCTAACGAAATTTAAAGTCCCCATTCAAACACCCTATTTCTGTTTATCGTGCTCTCTAACAGGTGGACAAGGCACAAAACTAATCTCAAAGAAGAAATGAGTTTCTTTCCCAGCTTTGCTCATGACCTGATATACGATGCTGGAAAAGTAACTATATTATCGTCCATCTGTCGGTCTGTCTCTTTCCCCCTCCCCTCTTTTTGGTGCTATATGACATATTTAGAATGTATTCACTTTTGGGCAGAGACTGCCTTTTCTATTGTTAAAGTCAAAAACAAAAGCAGAGCTGAGTTAAGGTAGGTATTTAGAAACCTTCATTTCTTATTTTATTTTGTTTTAGTATAGTGTGCTACAGGCTTTTGTTCATTTATCCCTACACTATCAATTTATGTCTAACACCATGTACTTCCATTTAATCACCTTCACAGGGACTGCAAAGGAATTTAAAGGACTAACTTCATTATGGTAAGTGTAACTAATTCAAGAGAACAAAATATGCAAAAGTCAAAACCCTTGTGCCTAAAAGCATCTGCTTCTCAAAAACAAAGAATCAATGTCTGAAGAAAGAAGAAAAAACTATTTTAAAGTAATTAATTAAACTGATAATTTGGCTCTAGAAGACTTTCCTGGAAAATAGGAAATTTCTTCCAGTTTTGTTAAATTATCTCCTTAGTCTGATGCACTTTTGATTTCATTGGACGTTGAAAACTTTGTAAAGAACAGTACAGAGACTGGTTCAAATAGACTATTACTCTGTTTTTCTTAGCAAAACAATTCTTATTTTGGTTGCTATTTCACAGTCTTTGCTGATTTCTACAATGTCTTCTTCGAAAAGCAGCTACTCACTCACTCCTAATATTCCCACTACATTACAGATAGTCTTTGAGTTTATTACAAAATAATGCATCAAAGCTTTTGATGTGACTGCTTTATGCTTGTATTTCCTTAAATACGACGATAATAAATGCAGTGTTTTTTCTTCCTGATGCTCTTATATATTTTGGTCATCAAATTATATTATGATTCACTGATCAAGTTGCATATTTTACTAATCAGTCAGGGTATTTTAATGATTGAGTCGTTTGATATTTGAGAACTTACATATTTTACTGATTGAGTTAAACAATTCACTGATCCAACTGAATACTTTATTGATCCAGTCGCATAATGCGGAACTCTAGGAAGACACAATGACAACTCGATTTTAGTGATACTATGAGGAGCTTTTTCAGCTTTAAATATTGTTTAGATATAAGATACTGTGGTTTTGGACAGTTTGTCTCCTCTTGCCTGCTCCAGAAATTAGCTTGGCACAATCTAATGTCATTAAAATGTTAACTATCCTACCTTCTTGACTGGATAAAATAGCCAACACTGTGCTGCCATCCCACTGGTACCTGTGATAACTAGTTCAAAAGCAGCTCAAAGAATCTTTTTCTACTTTTCTGTGGTGGCAGCCTAGCCAATCTGAGATTAAATTCCCCAGTAAAGACCAGGTATGCTCTAACTGACCAGCTATAAGACACTGGGGAATCATCTGAAATCTGTAAAGGGAGAAAGGAAAAAGAAAGGGACTGAGGGGTCTGCACAAGTTCCTGGAAGGGAGAGCTGGGGAAGGGTCTTCCCCAGGAGAGATCAAACTTTGACTTTTCACTGGTCATCTAAGTAAAGGAAAGACTTAGATCAAAGATCAAAGTGAGAAAAACCAACAGAAAGGTCAGCTCCATCTCCCCTCAACAAATGAATAGATAGAGGAAGTGGAAAGTTTTGAAAAGGCCAATAGCATCAAGAAACGTTGCCTGCTGCCTTCTATGAGAGAAAAGGACTCCGGGCATCATCAGAAAAGCTTTATTAGTAAGTACTACTATCCTACCAAAATTAGAAATACATAAGCAAGGACAGGCTCAAGCAGAAAGCTACGGAGAGATAAGGAATCCCTCTCAAATGAAAGATACAGAGAAGTTCTTGCTGGAAAGGGTAATAAAGGACGCAAGTGCGAAATACTGGGGTGACTGATGAAGACAGTCAGATATAGCTCAGAAGAAGGCAAAAATAATAGGCCTAGGTAAGTTTCTGTGAGCTGCTATGTTATAAATAGCCAAGGGCTATGTGCATAAACAAACAAGCGGATTGTGTGTTGGGATTTTAAGGACTATTTTTCAGGGTAAATTATCTTACATTTGGGAGTGTTAACACTAAATGTTTCTGATTCTGTGTGGGAAGAAGTGATAAAGAAAACATTGCAGTTGTATCTTTTCTATATAGCACTATCATACTATATCACAATCATGGTGAGTTATATGGAAATTACATTTTTAAATGCTTCATTTAAGGTTATAGTCCTTGAATTATATATTTGACCTCCTGGTTTTCTACAAAATATTTCACAATGCGATTTACCGTGCTTTGGGAAGCATATGGAAATGATTTCACTTTGTTTTTACTACTGCTGAACTGCTGCAGTATATTTGTTACTTCTTAGTAGCATCCAGCCATTATACTTTAACTTACACACACACACATACATGTGCATATTTACTTTAAAATAATTACATAAGATTTTTTGCCATTTAAATTCTCCCTCAGTTCTTCAATGAATATTTCTGTATTTTTATATTATCTTGATCTGCGTACAATAATACATTAGTAGCATCCATTAGGAAGGCAATCCTTTTTGTTTGCTTTGCTATTCAGAAAAAAAAGTAAGATAAAACCTGATCTATTCCCCATAATACTGGAATGAAGGTTGAGCAAGTTACTTAAAACTCTATGTGAAGTATTTGAATCAAGCCCTAAGTGAAAGCTAAGGTTTAGCAGTTACATATGTAACATTGATGCATTTCCTTGCACACAGTATTTGAAAGAATAGATTTCATGATGAGTGTTTCTAAAGTGCTGTCTTGGCTGGATGGAAGTAAAAATTGATATCTCTTTATGAACCCTGCCTTTTCTTATGGAAGCAAATCCAGCCTTTGAGCTAAGTATTAATTTGTGCTGATAATAACCACCAAAAATGCAAGTGAAAAGGAAAGGAACGTGAATGAAGACTTAATTTCCTTAATTTCCTTCCATATTGTCTATAATCACAGAATGGTTGAGTTTGGAAGGGACCCGTGGACATCATCCAGTCCAACTCCCAAAATAATATTTTGAAATTTGAATATGTAATTACCATTGAATTGATTGATTTTAAATGTGTATTTTTGTGACAAGAGTCCTTGACGTGATGGTAGTTACCAGAAGAAACAGAATTTATTGGAAACTCCAGTATTATTTTTTTTTTATATCGTGAAAGATTCCTGGCTTTAAAAGCAGTAAGAGCTATGCCATGATTGTCAAACTTAAGATGATGATTTGATATTGACAATTAATTTACTGACTATATGTCACTTAACAGGTATAGAAATAAACTGCTATTTAGTAAAAGGCTTCAATGATTGCAGATTTCTGTGCCGATATGCAACTCATACATGTATATATGTCTCTACCCATATAATTTCACCTTTCAACCTTTTGATCTAAAACAATAATTATTTTCACCTTTTTTTGTCCTATTAAAAAAAAAAAAAAAAGATAAAAGAGGCTAAAGTTTTTCATATAGAAGTAAAGACTGGTTTCATTAAGAACCACATTTTATATGCAAACTTATTCTGCTCTAGCTTTTGACTAGTCAAAGTTAACAGAAAAATATTGAGTGTGGTCATGTGAGGGGAATGCTAAGAATACCTCCGAATCCTAAAAAAAAATTATAAAGCCGAGAATATGAAAATAACACTACAAAACTGGACACAGGCACAGTGATTATCTTGCCTCCCCCTCCCCACCCTTTTCCTTCTGGTGATTGTACTCTGAATACTTTACAATTAAATAAAGGTAAGAGCAGATCAAATGTGTTTAACAAGGTATGAAAATAATATAACACGTAATAATAGTCATATGATTTAATACACAATGTTAGTAAAAAATAGTTTTAGATATTCATTTTGTATCATAAAAATCATAAAACCTAAACATAGTCAGGAATTCTCCTTCAACTAGAAAACTGAAAAGAAGATCTTATGTGATACTACTGCATTGACTTAGAGTTACAAATGTCAAGAGCTCTTATTCTAAGGAATTTAGTATATTTGCTTTTTTACGTCATCTTAAAAATTTGAATTACATTTTTCATTCAAACATGAATGATTGTACCACGTCAGGTATAAATGAAAACTCTAAGTACAACATGAAAAGCTCGACTAGAAGACATTTTTAAATTACCTTTGTACAAACAAGATATATTTCCTTTTAATTTGTTCTGAAGAGAAAGAAAGTGAATGACTGTTATTAAGGACTGTTCCAAAACGCGATTTTATCTCTATCAGTAGGAATCGCAAGAATCAAAGAAAAGCTCACGTATTTTGACATTAAAAAATCTTACTCATTGGAAAGTGTCCCACTTTTTCATCTACTTTGACTGCATGTAGTACACTAATCCATATTTGTTTATAGATGAAAATAATTAGGAATTATATTAATCCTTCCAAGTGGCATTGTCTGAATGGTATGCTATCTGTTCTTAAATAACCTTTTCCTTCCCATGTTATTCTATGTGAACCATTCAGTATGATTCCTGAAAATTTTTGAAACTAAATAAAGGGTATCAACATTTTGGAGTCACCTCTTTAAAAATGAGAAAGGCTTATGTCTTATATTTACAATGAACTTTTAGTGAAGGTCTACTGTAGGTATCACACAGCATAGGGAATTTTCCCTTTAATCCTTTCTGAAATTGAATCCTTGCTAGAAAGAAATTCAAAGATGCTGTTGGTTTTACAGAATCACAGAATCACAGAACGGTTGAGGTTGGAAAGGACCTCTGGAGATCATCTAGTCCAACAACCCTGCTCAAGCAGGGTCCTCTAGAGCATATTGCCCAAGATCACATCCAGACGGGTTTTGAATATCTCCAGCGAAGGAGACTCCACTACCTCTCTGGGCAACCTGTTCCAGTGCTCTGTCACCCTCACAGTGAAGAAGTTCTTTCTCAGGTTCAGGTGGAACTTCCTGTGGTTCAGTTTCTGCCCCTTGCCTCTTGTCCTGTTGCTGGACACCACGGAGAAGAGATAGTAGATTTAGTACCATTAGAAGTTTTCTGACCATTAAAATAGGTACAATTTGGAAAAGTATGCTGTCCAGCAGGAACAGTCCTGTGGACACAGTTCCTTCCAGCTGCCACAAAAAGGGAGCCAACCTTCTTATCAGGTTACTTTTTGACCAGTTTAGCAAGCTGAGTCAGTGCAGGATCAGAAGCATGTCAGGCAAGAAAAGGGGAGTGGGTCATAATCAGAAGAGGACTACAGAGAGAGAGCAGAGAGTAAAACTTTGATATCCATAACCTACTATATTAACCCAGTATATACTTTTACTCTGAATCTCTGTTTAAAGCTATTTAAGTCAATTGATCCTATTGATCCTAAGTCAAATGATTTTATTTTCATGTAACTTTCCATATTTTCCATTCATTCGTCCTATTGACTATTATGCCCTCTATCAAATGCGCTGTCCACTCTTGAGTTAGTCACTATATATACTTATATTACTCCTTACCTTCCCCAATATTTGCCTCCCTCTTCCTAATCCCCTGTTCCTACATTCATTTTGGTTTCCCATGCACGTTTCAAATATCATCACACACTTTTGCCGTACGGTTCTTCTTTCCAAATATGCGTCTACATATTCTTCCAATAAGCATCTTGTTCTTTGCCCTCGAGCTTCCCGTGAGCCCAGGCTGCAGGCAGATTCCAACGCCCTCCTGAGCAGCCGCTTCTGAAATCCCACTCCTGCAACACTGGTGCAATGTCACCACGTCACAGGAGCCGTATTGCTACTACCAAACAGAGGTCCACTTAAGGGGAATGCTCACAGCGAAGCACAGTCCACAAGCTTTGTTCATAGCAAGAAGCTCAGTAGGCTTGACACGTGTTCTTGGCTCAGGGAGAAAAAATCAAATGACAACGCAACTGTTTTACCATAACTGTTCACAATGACACAATTCTGGAGGAAGTAATAGGTATATACAGTAATAAATATTACTTTTCAAGAACAAATTCCATATTAATTTCATAGCTTTTGGAGCATATGGCTCCCAGTTTAGCCTTCCTTTGTTTGTATATTATAGATATTTTAATGTTTTTTAAGCTCTTTCTTTAACTAAGTGCTAACTAAAATTAAGACATAGGCATCTCTATAGTCAAAGTTCTTTAAAGAGTAAGATCAATTTTTATGTGCACAAAAAAGTGACTTGACTGTCTATATAAGCAATTTGTGAAACAAGACTTATTTGAGAGAAAGGGTCTCTCTTCCTAGGAGAATAAAGGAAAAGTGATAAAAAAAGAATAAAAAAAGATTTATCCTGAACGTATCCTGAACAAGGATAAAAAGTCAACTTTCTCATCTTATTGCTACTTGTGGATATTCAAAATCAATACAATGAGTATATTTTCTAGCCTTAAAGGAGCCCTGCCTATGGAAAATTTTCTCTTTCACAAAACACTTTGGCTCAGCTTACCAGATTCAGAGATGTATTACATGCTATATCCTAGTGTAACTAATGCAATATGTTACATCATCTTCTAAAATAAATGTTTGACTTTTGGAGGGAAAAGAAAAAAAAAGTCCAGACAGTCCAATATGCAGCAACCTGATTACACAGTAACTTGAGGAGCAACCTAGGCTGTTATCAAAATTCAGTTTTCATGAGTCATCCCTAAAAATTTAGCATAGCCTCCATTTTTTTTTTTTTCCTAGAACAGTGAAACTGTACATGGCATGGGAAAACAAGAAAACAATTCCCCTAGAAGTCCTATCTGATATGATTCATGAGGTTAAAAGTATGAGTTTCTTGTGATTATATTTTTATTTAAAAGGAAAGCCCTTATAACTCAGTTTAAGCAATATGATTTTAGCAGCTGAGGATAAAGGTCCTCGTTCTGCCTGCCTCTGTAGGTTGGTGTGTGTATTTGGAGTGAGGATGCCCATCACAACTACAAGAGACCTCTAATATTTTTAACTACAGAGGAAGGTATAGAAGTCAATTATGACTTCTATTTCATGTCTTAAAGGGAAAGAGGATGTCAACAGTAAGAACAAATCCACAAGCAAAGAAAAAGGAAGGTGAGAGAAGATGGTATAACCTATCGTGGAAGTACAATAACCTAAGGTAGATAACATACATAACCTATAATGTAGGATCTATAAGGATTACTCTGTTCTGTGCTGGTCCCTGTAACCCAGCACTCTGACTCAGTGTTTACAGTCCTTGTCCTTGATTTACCAAGACATTTTTTGTCAAGAGCTTGCCTGAGGATTTAGAAAAAAGTGCCGCAGTATTTCATAGGATGTCTCTGGCAGAATGATCTTTCCATGTTTTTATTTGCATAGCATTTATCAATCTGGATCCCTTACACACATCTCACACACCCCATGCACATACAATAACAAGTGAAAGAGCAACTGCTACCTTCTTATAGTCCTTTTGATTTCAATTCTGGTGGGTTTTGCAGGGTTTTGGTCTCCTGCACTTCATTCATTGGAGCAGGGGAGAACAGACCTATGCTATAGAGCCAAAGATCCCATAAAACCCTTAGCTGAGTGCAGATTTGCAAGCCAACTGTATTAAAGTGTTTGGGTTTTATGTAATTCCAGCCTAGAGGGTTTCAAGAACAGTTACCTCTCAGATTCCTTGAGAAGCGAACCTCTTTCAGGTAAAATAGGAAAGATGATCAAAGACATATCAAAGGTACATTTATGAGATACAACAGCTGTCCAGAAGGAAAACATGCATTCAACGATCTTTTACAAATCTACTCCTCAAAATGTTTGTACGGATTCAGAAACTAGCCTTATGACTTAAATAGTGTGTTTTCCATTAGCATATTTTTACACTTTGCAGGGAACTACTACAACGGTAAATCCAACTTAAAATAACAGGCATGGATTCTTTACTTTTCAGAATCAGTTTATACAGAGAGTCATAAACCACCAAAGGTGAATCCACAATATCAGAAAGTATTATCCACACACACACACACACACACACACACACACACACACACACACACACACTATCTGCTTCAAAATTCTGAGCCTAAACTCAAAATTCAAAAACTTCTCTTTAAAAGACTTTTGCAATAGGTATGGGAATATTGAGAAATATATTATAAAAATAAGATCTGGGGTTTTATCTTGCCCTTGTTTTTTCAAACAAAACATTCAAACCCACTGAAGTCTATTTTAGTAGGTAGACTACAAAAATTATGTGAATTAATAGTTTTTTAAACCACAAAAAGCTAAAAAATCCAAAATTAATACTTCAATAAAATCCATCTATTTAATACTGCATAACTTGCAAACAATAAAAGCTATGACGAAAACTGTGTTTGCCCTTTTTTTCTTCATGTTTATTATAATCTGGATATGTTAGAGAATTTTGTTGTGTAAATTGGGAGAAAGGGTTTCTGAAGTGTGTACGAACCTCATAAAAAATCAAATTATTAATGCAAATCTTAAGGAAAAGGAAAGCAAAAGTAGATGACCAAATCCAAATTATGCAAACACTTTCTTAAAGTAACTGCACTGAAATAGTAGGTTATATTTTCATAGGCTTTTCAATATGTTGTTTTTTTCTTAGAGGACTGATGGCATGGTGTTAGAGATCTAGAAACTGTGCTTGATTCCTTCTGATAAATATTAGATGAATTCTTTTGCATCTTCATGTATGTCCTCTTCCTCAACCCACTACTGCTAACATCATAACTTCTATCAAGATTTGTATGAATGCACATAATGTGAATAAATATGTGTAAATATATATATCAATATATATAGGTATGTATATAAATAAATAACCCATTGAAAGATGCCTGTCTCAGAAGCTAGGATTCCTTGTGATAAAAAAAGTTACTATTAAATAAGTGGTATATTTAGTAACAAGTGCATGAATTTAAGGCTTCTTTAAAAGGAAGATAAATATAATATTTTTCCATCTTAGAGACTGGACAGCAAATCAATGGTATAACTGACAATAAATCTTTCATGTCCAAATCACTCTTCAGGGCTGTAGTCAGTGGTTAATGTTCTTGGATCTAATGAAGGACCTATATTAAGCAAAACGTGCTGAGTTATGAGTATAGAATAATAGAATCACTGTATGTGGCACAAACTGATTAGCTGGAGAACCTATGAAAGGAGCAGATGAAAAGTTAGAGTGTAGATGGCAACTAAAGGAAACAACACTATCAACAGAGGGGAAAGCTGTATAAATTATACAAAAAGTATCTGAACAGAAAGAAAGAGAAAAAGTGATTACTTTATGCTGCTGCATATTTTATAACCAAATTTAAAGAATCATATAGAGAAGGTTTATCTAATGCATTACATCTGTTTTTATAAAGTGCAATGAGGAGACTTATTATGGACAATACCAAATACAGAATCAAAGCATTAGGTTTCCGTGTTACTCCTTTTGTCTTCCCCAGTGATATGGCACTGAGGAAGAAAGCACTTTCAGAACAGTGTTATTACCTTAGGCAGTTTGTTAGCCATAAAAATTAATTTTCAAGCAGCCACCTAACTCAACTGAAAACGAGCCAACTACTTAAAGAAACATAAGAAGAATAAAAAACAAACATCCAAAGTTGGAAAAATCCTAAAAATGTAGAAATTGCCATGTTACTGCTTGCTGAATGCTGCAGAAGGTTTTTGAGAAGGGAAAAAAGCTAACATGCTGGCTTCAGAAATGCAAATCGTAAAAGGATGTGAAATAAATAAAATTCTTTGGGCTCAGTATTGAATAGGGAAATATCATTATTATTAGTCACAAGAAAGAGCTAGGAAGTTTTCACTAAAATTATTGTTTACAACCATAATTTTAGAGAGTACTCTTCTGGGAAGCCATCCAGAGAATACGTATTAAATGGAAATGTCTACCAGTACCCTAAAAGGAAAACAAAATTGCAGTGCTTAATGCAAAAAAAACCCCTGCAACTAGAAAAAGAATATGGCTGCAGTTAAGGAAAGATAGATAATTGGATTAACGGTGATACAATGCAAAAAAGAAGTGACACTATTACTATATAAAATTTTGTTGAAAACACCCTTCTCCAACTGTTTCTGTACAGATAGTTTTGGTAAATGAAAACCAGCAAGCTGAAGACCTGAACATATACACTGCTTTTAAAATCTGTCTGTACAGCACAGAAATGGGTAGTAGAGGAGGGAACTAAAATCAAAGGTTTATGTTTACTTTGTCAGACAGACACTATTATCTGTCATCAGCTCTTATGATGAAAGATATATAAATATATTTATACTTCATTACTGTGACTGCAGAACAGGATGACTGTACCACAGGGGAAATTATACCAATGGAAAAAAAAAATCAGATAGCTTAGAATTTAGTTCTATAACAGCCACTGAAGTTTAAGGAAAGCCAAGAAAGTCTATCACAGAATATATTTATGTTTAACCAAAAAAGTGACTGAGAACTGAATATTTTTTTCTGAAAAGAGCAGTTCAGGAGAATCCACCAGCTAAAAGTATAATCACAATAATCAAAATGACGTTTCTCTTTAGTCTAGTTTTAGTGAAAGTTATATAAACCTTGCTAAATAAATAACCAAGCTTGCTGATACACTTACCTGATTCTCCTCCTTTTGCTGCCTGCTGTATTTAATTGAGATGCCTGGTACTTTCCTCTGCTTCTATGACATGACATATAAAGCTTTGAAATACTTCAGCCTATTTTAAACTTACTTAATGTTCCATTACCCTCTTCTGTAAACACATACATTATTAAAAAGACAATAATTGTAACTATATGCATACCTCCTAGAAGCTTTCCCTAGAGCTGTACGTTCAGTCTTGCAAAAGATTTAGTGTCATCAATGGGACAAGACTATTCCTAGATGGAAGAGATTTCTCTAAGAGTTGACATATCAGATAGAGTCTGGTATGTGGTCTCTGCGGTACCTACCATTCTCATGTGGGATTTTCTGCCCTGACTT
The DNA here is from genome assembly GCF_040807025.1 of Struthio camelus. NCBI lineage: Eukaryota > Metazoa > Chordata > Aves > Struthioniformes > Struthionidae > Struthio > Struthio camelus. Next base: position 48,925,182 of record NC_090942.1, read on the forward strand.
GATGGATCATTCCCAGAAATTGCTTGCATAAAAAAGCCTGGAGGACGCCAAAAAACTATTAGGCAACCAGAGCGCCCATACTTTGCAAGGACAAAAGAGGTGTCCCAGAGACTGCCTTGATCAACTTAACTTTGACGGCTATGGGAGAGCTACTGGAATATGTTCTTACCCTCTTCTGCTTCCCAATTTTTGAGCAGACCAGTTATCCTGTAAAAAATAATATTAGGTTGGTTGGCACTGTTTGTAATAGATAAAGCCATACTCATTCTTTTAATCATTTCATTATGTTTTAGGTGCCTATGGATTGATGGCTTAATTAAAAATCTTGATACACTGAAATCAAGGTCTGAAATGGACAAGTTAAATTTATTTCTTGTAAGTATGCAGAAATGTGCTTTAGGAAGGAGAAATCAAATGTACGAACTAGCTAGACAACCTCTAAAAAGAAAATAGTAATTAAAGAAACCTAATGGCCAATGTCAACCACAAGGCTGATGACTCCTAAGTCACCAAAACACTTCTTGTAACCTTGAAAAATATTTATCATTTTAACCACATAAATAAAAGTGTCAATGTCTTAGGATGATGACAGCCCTAAGGCACAGCAGGTATTATTATAAGAGGTCAGTGATTACTAATTTTCATTTTCCAGTAGGTTTTGTCATTACTGGATTTTCAGATATTTAGGTTAATCAATCAGTCACTTTTTTTCCAAGTCTTGAATGTCTATGCTGCTGTCATAGCAGGGGCACCACAACTTGGCCAGCAATACGTAGAAGCGATGCAGCTGTCATCACATTCGATGGCATCTGACTCCCCACCTCAAGTAGTCAGGTATGCCTTTATGCATAGCTCGGCTGGGGCAAGCTCACATCCAGATGTGAGCGCAAGGCTGGAACTCAAGCTTCTTGAGCTACGGCATTGTGCTTCAGCTGTTCTGCTGCAGTGCACACATATAGGGTAGATATTTTAAAATGTTTTATAAATATAAGGGTTATGAAGCTGTAAGTCAGACTAGCTCTGAAGGTTGTATCATGGTATCACTGGAAATTTTGAGGAGTAGATTTGTCAATTGTTGGTAGGTATAGTCTAGGTACACTGAATTCTTCCTTAGAGTAGGGAGCTGTGCTAGATGGCAGCTAAAGAGCCACCACAGCCACATTGTTTTACAATTTCTGCAGCATGTGAACTTCATAGGAAACTAAAAGCATTTTAAAAGGATTTAACTGTATTAAATGAATAACGCCTATAAAACACTCATTGCGTTTTCTGAGTGTGGTCTATTCCTAATATGAAAATTGAACAACAATCGACAGTGGGGTACTTTATAGAGCATAATAAAGCGTGAACGGCAAATATTTTTCTTCTTTCGGAGATTGCTTAAAATTTAAAAAAGAAAGAAGAAATAATGAAAAGGATTTTGATTATAAGAGATCTGTTATACAATCGTATTGATTTTTTTTCTGTCATGAAGATGGGGAACTACCTCTGATTATGAAAAATTTTTCACAACTGTGAAGGCTATTAAAAAAAACAGAGAAAACTACTGAAATAGGCAATTAGAAGTTCAAGGTTAGCATTTTTGGAATAAGGTTAGGAAAAATGATACTGTAACAGTTTTGTTTACTAATAATATACTGGTTAATGTTATGTAGTCAATATTAATAGCTAACTATATATTAAACATTCTTCTGCATGTTTAGCTTTACTTATAACAATGTGTTTTAACTTCTAAAGTTCACCAAAGCCTTACTTGATTATATTCTTATAAAATATACTACAGTTCCCCTTGTATAACCCAATTCCCATAGTTCTCTAACATTTTAATTCATAACTTAGTCTACTGTTGTTAGTTACTTCTTTATTTTTACCCTTATTCACATAGTTGGTTTTCTTTCAAAGAGAAACCACACCTCTCAAAACTATTATCAAAAGGTATTGCTCATAATGCAGTCCTTCGTTAGACAAACTTCAGAGAACAGGGTATTTTTCTCCACTATTATTTCCATTAGCAGTTAAATGAAAATATTCAACCCTAATCATGAGTTAAGACTGATAATCTGGTTTGAAGCTATCAGAATGAATAAGAGTATTAGCATAAGGTGGATCCTGAACCATTTTACAGTTTGCAAAACTGAAGTACAGAAAAGTAAAATGATCACAGGAGATCACAGGAGACCACAGATCAGTGTCAGAGCCAGAAGAAAGGATAAGGTCACCTAACCTCCAGGTATGAACTATATTTAGACAAAGATGCTGTCTCTCTGCCACTCCTTGGATTTCTCCTTTCTATTCTCCTCTATTTCATCACTTGGAAATCAATCAAAAAATATCAGTAACACTAAGCTGCACAGTAAGTGCATATTTATGAAGTTCCTGTGATATACTCTCCAGTAGACAACTGATAAACGTCATTCTTTGGATTCACATAGAATCACAGAAAGGTTGAAGTTGGAAGGCACCTCTGGAGATCATCTCGTCCAATTGTCCTTGCTCAAGTAGGGTCACCGCGAGCACATTTCCCAGGATTGCATCCAGGTGGCTTTTGAATATTTCCAGTGAAGGAGACTCTACTACCTCTCTGGGCAACCTGTTACAGGGCTCAGCCACCCTCACAGAAAAGAAGTTTTTTCTCAGGTATAGATGGAACTTCCTGTGGTTCAGTTTCTGCCCGTTGCCTCTTGTCCTGTTGCTGGGCACCACAGAGAAGAGTCTGACCCTATCTTCTCAACACCACCCTTTCAGATACTTGTACACATTGATGAGATCACCTCTGAGTCTTCTCTTCTCCAGGCTGAACAGGCCCAGCTCTCGCAGCCTTTCTTCATAGGAGAGATGCTCCAGTCCCCTCGCCATCTTGGTAGCCCTGTGCTGGACTCCCTCCAGGAGCACCATGTCTCTCTTGTACTGGGGAGCCCACAACTGGACACAGGACTCCAGGTGAGGCCTCCCCAGGGCTGAGGAGAGGGGCAGGATCACCTCCCTCCACCTGCTGGCGACACTCTGCCTAATGCACCCCAGGAGACCATTGGCCTTCTTGGCCACAAGGGCACACTGCTGGCTCATGTTTAACTTGCTGTCCACCAGCACTCCCAGGTCCTTCTCGGCAGAGCTACTTTCCAACAGGTCAACCCCCAGCCTGTCCTGCTGCATGGGATTATTCCTCCTGAGGTGCAGGACCTTGCACTTGCCTTTGTTGAACTTCATGAGGTTCCTCTCCACCCAGCTCTCCAGCCTGTCCACGTCCCTCGGAATGGCAGCACAGTCTTCTGGTGTGTTAGCCACTCCTCCCACTTTAGTATCATCAGCAAACTTGCTGAGGGTGCACTCTGTCCCTTCCTCTAGGTCACTAGGTCACTGATGAATATATTGAACAAGACTGGACCCAGGACTGACCCCTGGCGGACACCGCTAGCTCCAGGCCTCCAACTAGACTCTGCGCCACTGACCACAACCCTCTGAGCTCGGCCATCCAGCCAGTTCTCAGTCCACCTCACCGTCCACTCATCTAGCCCACACTTCCTGAGCTTACCTACAAGGATGTGATGGGAGACAGTGTCAAGAGCCTTGCTGAAGCCCAGGCAGACAACATCCACTGCTCTCCCCTCATCTACCCAGCCAGTCACTCCATCATAGATTGGTCAGGCATGATTTCCCTTTGGTGAATCCATGCTGACTACTCCTGATCACCTTCTTGTCCTCCACATGCTTAGTGAGGACCTCCAGGAGGAGCTGTTCCATCACCTTTCCAGGGAGGGAGGGGAGGCTGACAGGCCTGGAGTTTCCTGGCTCCTCCTTCTTGCCCTTTCGGAAGACTGGGGGTGACATTGGCTTTCTTCCAGTCCTCAGGCACCTCTCCTGATCTCCAGGACCTTTCAAAGATGATGGAGAGTGGCCTAACGATAACATCCGCCAGCTCTCTCAGCACTTGTGGGTGCATCCCATCAGGGCCCATGGATTTATGGATGTCAAGTTTGGACAAAAGATCTCTAACCTGATCCTCCTCCACCAAGGGAGAGTCTTCCTTTCTCCAGCCTTCCTCTCTTGTCCCCAGGGTCTGGAATTCCTGAGGGCTGGCCTTAGCAGTGAAGACATTCTTATAACATATATAACTCTGCCTTCTCTATATCCTTCGTTACCAGGGCACCCGCCCCATTCAGCAGCGGACCCACGTTTTCCCTAGTCTTCCTTTTGCTATGGATGTATTTGAAGAAGCCCTTCTTGCTCTCCTTGACATCTCTTGCCAGATTTAATTCCAGCTGGGCCTTAGCCTTCCTTGTCACATCCCTGCACACTCTGACAACGTCCCTATGTTCCTCCCAAGTGGCCTGACCCCTTTTCCACATTCCGTGGACTTCCTTCTTCTGCTGGAGCTTTGCCAGCAGTTCCTTGCTCATCCATGCAGGTCTCCTGCCCGCTTTGCTGGACTTCTTCCTCAGAGGGATGCACCGATCTTGAGCCTGGAGGAGGTGATGCTTGAATATTAACCAGCTTTCTTGGACCCCTCTTCCTTCTAGGGCTCTACCCCATGAGATTCCCCTCTTGAAGTCCCTCAAGAGGCCAAAGTTAGCTCTCCTGAAGTCCAGCCTTGCAATCCTACTCATTGCCCTGCTCCCTCCTCGTAGGATCCTGAACTCCACCATCCACTCCACTCACGGTCACTGCAGCCAAGGCTGCCCCCAACCTTCACATCTCCAACTAGACCTTCTTTGTTCGTTAGTACAAGGTCTAGCATTGCACCTCTCCTCGTTGGCGTCTCCACCACCCGAGTCAAGAAATTATCATCAATCCTCTGCAGGAACCTCTTTGACTGTTTGTGCCTAGCTGTGCTGTCTTCCCAGCAGATGTCAGGGTGGTTGAAGTCCCCCATGAGGACCAGGGCCTGTGATCGTGAGGCTGCTTCCAGCTGTCTGTAGAAGGCCTCATCGATGACTTCCTCCTGGTCAGGTGGCCTGCAGTAAAACCCTACAACAGTGTCACCCATGTTACCCTGCCCTTTAATCCTTACCCATAGGCTCTCAACTGGCTCTTCATCCACCCTGAGGCAGAGCTCCATACATTCTAGTTGCTCCCTCCCATAAAGAGCAACTCCACCACCTCGCCTTCCTGGCCTGCCTTTCCTAAAAAGCACGTAGCCATCCATGACAGCATCCCAGTCATGTGAGCTATCCCACCATGTCTCTGTAACTGCAATGAGATCACGGCCCTGCGACCGCACACAGATCTCTAACTCTTCCTGTTTATTCCCCATGCTGCGTGCATTGGTATACAGGCATTTCAGAGAGCCAGTCAAGCATGCAAGCTTCCCAGGAGAGGTGCAAGAGGATCCTCCATAGCCATGTTCCATGCTGTCTCCCCCGGCTGTATGCACCCGCTGGAGGCATCCTGACTTGAGCGGTGTTTTACTGACTCCCCTGCCACTATACCACTCCCCTTCCCCCATCTTGCCTAGTTTGAAGCCCTCCTTACCAGGCTGGCCAATCTGTTGGCAAAGACACGCGTGCCCCGCTTGGTGAGGTGGATCCCATCGCTCCCCATCAGCTGTTGATCTCCAAACAGGGTCCCATGGTCATAGAAACCAAAGCCCTGTTGCCAACACCAGCGGCGCAGCCAGTTGTTAACTTGGAAAACTCGTCTACTCCTCCTCCCATCCTTTCCCCTCACAGGCAAGATTGAGGAGAAAACGGCCTGGGCTCCCAGACCCTTGACCACCATTCCCAGAGCTCTGAAGTCCTGTTTGATGGTTTCCAGTTTGCCTTTCGTGTCGTTAGCGCCCACATGGAAGAGCAGCAGAGGGTAGTAGTCCGACATGGACAAGCCTTGGCAGTCCTTCCATGACATCTCTTATTCGAGCCCCTGGCAAGCAGCAAACCTCTCTGGACAAGAGGTCAGATCAGCAGATAGGTGCCTCTGTCCCCTGCAGCAGGGAGTCACCCACAACAATCACTCGCCACTTCTTCCGGGTGTTCTTGCACAGCACAGGGTCTGCCAGGCCAGTTGCCTCCTTTGGAGCTCAATAAAGACTACATTGCTGTGGATTAATCATTAGAATAGGCTAAAGACATTTTGATTTTCGGAAGAGCAGTGCTTATGGAAAGGACTTGAAAATCTTTTACAAAGAAGTAAACAAGCTAAGAACATGTCAGAAAAATTCACTTGTAAAACTGAAAGGAGAAGTTCGCCAAGTAATTCATGGTTGCTAAGACAGAATTGAGACAGGGATTACTGGAGATAATGGGGTTTTGTTATTATTTAACCCACTCTTCTAGGCTATAAAATGATTTCTATGATTTCTCCGCATTACACAGAAAGATACCAGTTTGGATAGAAATAAAGTAGCGCTGGCTGCTGAGACAGATGTCCTCTCTGGCAGCTGAGGTCAACTGCATTTAGAGCAGTCAAAATTATAAAAGCAGGTGGTTAGTATTATATTTAGAACAGAAACTTACCATAGCAAGTGACAGGGATTAGTATGTTGAAGTGTAGCTACTAAATCAATTGAATGCTATTTAAATTTCAAATCTTGACCAGGTGTCATTAAAGATTCTATGGTAGTTCTGCTTGTTTGTCATTTTTTTTCTTTGTTTTGGTAAGCAAAAGAATGGTTAGCTCCAGTCCTTTGGTTGAATTCCAGTTTAATAATTAATTACATTGTGTTCACTTAAATCATCTTAGAAGTTACATGAGGATAAGTTACTCCTCCTTTTTTCCCTAAATGTAACATATTACCACTTTCTACTGTTAAAGACTAAACTCATTTTATCCCAAGGCCACGTCTGAGTAAACAGAATGAGTTCAAAATGAAGCTGCTTTACAGAGCGTGCTTAGGGATTTCTCTTGAAGAAGATGTTCTAGATCTACAGCATGAAACCATTATTAGAAAATAGGAAGGCTTTATTTTCAAAAGCATTTCATTAGATATTTTCAAACTGCCTGCCAAAATGTGGGGGGGTTTTGCTTATTAAATGTAAAAAGAAAAAAAAAAGCCAAAAGCGTGGCACAAATGTAAGAAATTCTGACTTCTGACTTTGTCTTTTTTATTTGAGATATCACAGGCTAACAAAGGCACAGGTGGCTGTTGACTTTCCTGATTGCACTGGTTGCTAGCAATAATGTATCTTTTCATTTTCTTTTATTTAACAGAAAGAAACCTCTGGTCACTAATCTTGTGAGGATCAAAAGTCTGGTGAAAGTCACTGAAGTTAACATCAAAATAGATCTTCTGTGAAATTTAGTTTGCCCATCTAGGGGTCCCTTAAGTATCTCATTCTTCTCCATTCTGAGTCTCAAACTGAGATTAGATCACATTCTAGATGCTGAATGCTAAACATCTGATGTTCAATGCATTGCCAGTATTGAAAGACAAATGGGACCTCTCTCATCAACGACAAAAACACATCTCATGGCTATAGAATTCCAAAACATATTTTTACTGAGTATGGAGGTTTTATTTCACTTTCCAAATAGTAGACAACTGTGGCCATCCCAAAGAAATAAAGTAGTGGAAAGTCATGAGGATGCTTGATGCTCTAAAAAAATGTTGTTATTTAAGCATTATTAGTCATCAAAATTGTAACAGTGACAAATCAAATGAATTACGGAAAAATAAAAAGGCCAGATATTATGTCTATTTTGTGCAAAAAAGTCTTGGAAATTTAGTATTCATGACATCCTAGAAATATTTCTTCTAAAAGGGTAAGCTATTTCATAAATCTTTACAATACACCTATGCATAATCCTATGTTGTTCATCCTTTGAAATCAAATCTACCATCATCAAGAAGATGTGCAAAAGCCCTGCTAGAACCTGCCTGTGGCTGAGAAAGAATGTATGCACCCATCAAACCACATGAACTGTTTCAGCAACCAGGCTGTTGTCTTTATCCTTTGCTGTCCATTCTTCCCAAGCATCCTCTTCTATAAGTTCTACATTATTTTCTTCTTTTCCTTCTGTTCCTTTTTTTTTTTCTGTTCTTACCTTCAATGAAACTATTTAAAATAGAAACCACTATTCTTCACAGTAAATATCAAGTCCACGAAACATCTTGGATTCATATATTTATCCAAGTCTAAGACAGTAAAGTTTAAAGCTTAGTTTTTATCAGTGACATTTCCCAGGCATTTATAGTTCTATTACTGAACTTACTAAGAATTCTGTTGTCTTGTTGCAGGCGAGCAACACATGCCTTTGTTCATCCACACACGACACACTCCTGTGCCTAAGTTCTCTGAGAACCCAAACTAGCAAACTATCTCAGAGCACCTTAGTCCTGGGATTAAATTCTTTCTCAAATTAAGACTTTCAAATTCTTTTTTTCCAAGAAAAGCTCCATAACATTTGGCCATAGGCTAGTCCGAATTTACAGGACATGCTCCATTTTTAATAGGCAAAACGGTGTGATTGTTTTGAATTCAAAATTCATTAGGCTGATGAGAAAGCAGGACCATGACCTTCTACCCTGAGTATTCGCAGAGAGCCAGTGATCCAGGGTTTTGAATCCTTGAGCTATTTGCGATTGTACAGCACTACCAAAGTCGTATTGGTTTCTGAGTCAATATTTTTGTGTGGAAACCATGCTGCTCCAAAGGTACATAGTACAGCTCGAGTAAGCAGAGGTCTTTTCTCAGAGCTGTGAGTCCTAAGCCAAGGCCAACGAGACTATGTTCAGTACTGAAGCACTAAATACCGCAATGTCTTCTGTATCTCTAAGCATAGATGTCACCACAACCCAACAGTAAGCCTAGACATGCTCCAAAGAGGATGCAACCAGTATAGAAAATATTAAATCTCATAGGAAATATTTATAAGTCTGTCTACTAGGCTGTAGACATTGAAGGCAATATAAGCCTTCACTACTTTAAAGCTAAGCACATAAGAGCGTGTTTGGAACACCACAAATTTAGATACAAAGATGCTTGAGGCTTGGGTCTGACTTCTTAGTTTTATGAAGAACAAAACTGACAATTTAAATAATTTCTATCACTGTTTCTACCTTTTCCTTTTTTTCCTGTCTAATAATCAGATTATTTTAGACATTTCTTAAAAAAAAATGGAACTCACAAAACATTTCTAAAGCATGTATGATAACATGTTCATATGTTTTACTTATCTCAATGTGATCTGCATCAATAATATATTCTGGCAAATCCCCAACACAATATATGAGGAAGTGCACCTGAAATCAGCTTGCCAGTTGTCCTGAACGCTTAACTTTATTGGTATTGATAAAAAAATATAAATCAAATCCCTGTAGATTTACCACTTATTTGTAGAATTCTTTGTTAGGTCATATCCATATTAATATTTGACAGCACTGAAACACTAAGGAATGTCCTTTGCAAATTATGGAGAGATAAACTCTTCTCCTTCACACATTCCTTTTTGCTCTTTATTTACACTGCTTTTTCATCCTTCCCTCTCTCCCTTTCTGTAAACTGGTTTATTGCTCAGTTTTTCCATTACAGAATTGTTTCAGGTTATTTCTTTTTCTTCATGTACTCAAACGCTTGTCAGAAAGACAGAGCTTAATTAGAAATTTGTTCATCTGGAATGTGACGTTTTATTTTTGGAAAGTGGAATCATAGGCCTTTTTGATAGTCCTCAGTGCTTTTTAGACATGAACTTTAATTGGTTCTTGGTACTTGCTCGGCTTAATCACCTACATAAAATAAATGAAAGAGTAACATTGTAATTTCCAGGTCACTTCTTCTCCTTTTCTGTACCATGTACTGAAACAGCGCACAATATATATTTTTGTATTATCCACAGAACTCTTGTATCTTTTATTTTTTGCTGAATATTTACATATATACTCATTTCACCCAAGAACACCTTATCACTTTCCTTCCCTCTATTATACCCTTGCAAAGCAAATTATATGATACCCTGTCATCCAGTGTTATCAAATTGTAAACGTACGCTTTCTCCAGCCTCCTCTGGTCATATGACATTCCCCTTGTTCGTCTGATCCTTCCATTCTTTCTGCTTTTTTTCCACACTATTTCCCCAGGGTTCTCAGATGAATTTTTCTCTCACATACTGTCTCTGTTTTCTCATCAAGACAGAAGTTGAACAAGCCATTCGTGTGCTGAACTGGAGATATAACACAAAATAGAGTCCACAAGGGAAAGTCCTGTTCGGTGAGATCCTACTGCTGCCTGAACTAATAGAGAAGAAGAAGAATGTGTTCAGACAAGCAAAGAAGACAAAATGCAGCAGATTATTTCAAGGCTGAAGTAGCATCAAATGGCTTTGCACCAACTCAGACAGAACAGAACTGAAGCTGCTGAATGAAGTCAGATGGTAATGTAAAGAAACTGAAACTGATGGATTAAAGACAGTTTGCCAAACACAAAATCAAAATTACAAGAGAGGTTTCTTTCAAAGTCCTTTCTAAGAGCCATACCTGAACTTGCTGTTTAACTGGATTTACTAAAACTCATCTCTTCATTTCCAGCACATGGTGCAGAATTGTTATACCTTTAGGAAAACTAAGAAGAAGCTCAAACACACATTTCACTAAACATTGCCACCATCATATTCAGAGTATTTGATGTAATCTATCTGACGCAAATAAAGGATGATTGACCTGGCCTGTTTTGACACCTCATTAAAATTAGCAGTATCATTAATGTGCTATATCCCATAATGCAGGCAATTAGATGAAGCTTTTCAGAACTCAAAACTTACAGTGATTCTGTTCTCATGCTTCTTCCACAAGACATGTGCAAGCTCTCTCCATTCTCTTAGGTAACTGAATGCCAAAATAAATGGTTTTTAGTCATTTCAGTATGATACTGTGCTTCACAGCTGCATTTACTAACTCAATACCACATTATTACAGTGGTATGGTTTTTTGTTTGGAGTTCATTCAGAGCTCACTTGCATCCACATAGGAGACATCTTAATGATAGTGCCCATGTTGGCTAATAGAAATCTACAGAGCAAGGCTCCCTGTTAAACTTGCTAAATCATTGACCCAGAAGCTAAAATTTATCATTTTTTTCTGCATACAGAGAGATGAACTGAAACCATCTAAAATATTTCACAATGCTACATGGAACAAGTGCTGACTAAACAAGTTGACATAAGCTATGCCAAGTAGTAATGCTAAGGAAAATATGACCCAAGGGAGCAGCAATATCTAAGGAAATGTCTGTAGCAAGAAATACAAAGGGCCAGTAAAATCTTGGACAAATTAAAACAGTCAAATCTAGCTTTATTGCAGATATGCTGCATATATTTTTGATATGCTTACCATATTTGAATTATATAGCCTTATATTCACGTTTAGATGATAAAAGACGGTCCTGATGTATGAACTATATTCTTCTGATCTGACCTCCTATTAGTGCTGAGCTTTCAACCTGTAGGTATAAATTGTAAATTGAATGTAGTCCTGAAAACTGAAATCAGCTTTGTCCTTAGCAAGTTTACTACCTATTTGCTTTTTTTACAACACTAAAATACGAAAAAAAAAAAAAAAGACTAAAAGTTTTTTTCTGTCACTTTCATGGTTATTGTACTGCATATATTATTTTTTATACATGACTCAGATAGCATTGTTAGTATTACTTGCTGCCTTTTTCCTTCAAGATTTCCAGTAAAGTTCTTCTTAAACTTGCTTTTTCTGAAATATTTAGTTGCTTTGGAACATAATTCTTGAACTTCTCTTCATTCTCAGATTACAGAAGGAATGCAGGCCAACAGTTTGGAAGTTATCCATGCTTCTGTTCAGATTTGATTTAGAGAGAAAAAAACATAGGTAAGAGTGTGATCTAGCTTTAGCTGGCAGTTGGAGATGATCATGTCTCAGGATATTGTGTATATGAAGAAGCTTAGCCATCACTGCTTCTCTTCTGACAGATAGATGTGGCTGGTATAAGAAAGGTTATTTTACTGGAAAAAATAAAAAAGGGATTGTATAACATACAGCTCAAAAGATAAGTGCAGTAACCTTCTGAATACAACAGATTCAAAAGGGGAGAGATTTTCAATGGTAGATTTTTCTCAGAAGGCTTTTGGGGATTTTAACCACCTTACATAATGAAATTGTGGAGAAACCTCAAAAAGGGGTAGTGAGAAGGTGATATTTTTTTCTAGGTGAACTCTCATACAGTTCAATAAAAGACCAAAGGTTCTTTATTAATAAAAGATACTCCAATAAGTTTGGTAGCTCAGCAAGCAACAGCGATAACTTGGGGTTTTGCTGTGCAAGTACTGAATCTCTTTCACTTGACGCTGTGATTAACTCTCATAAAATCCTTCCTACTGTGGTGGAAATTGTTTTATAGCTCAACTGAATAGTGGTAGTTCTATCTCAGTTTTTACGGTATTGGGAATCTCAGTTTTTAGAGTATTCAGAAGGAAAAGGCAGAAGCACTTTTCTAATTTTTACCAATCTCTATCTGGAGGACATTTTTTAGAAGTCTGTGTATATAAAAGTCTTATTTCATGTCACAAGACACTGCATCCTATCTAAAATGAGGCACTTACATAGCGTCCAAAAAATAAAAAGGCTGTTCACCTGAGACTGTCCCCTGCGATGCATTATCTATGTACACATTCACTGCGATTATACTTATATGTAACAACAGTAGTTGGAGATTTTTTTCTATTTTAGGTGTACCTATAAGGGGTAGACACTCATTCTAAGGAAGCAGTGAAGCGCAATTCTCTCTCAATTCCTCTTAACTGCAAATTACTAAAAATTCTTTCTTTTGAATTCTACAGAAAAGGAAAAGAGAGTGGATTATGAGTGTACATATATGTGATACATCTCATAGAAGAATATTAAAAAGAAAGTAGTCCGTTTGAATATCAACACACTGATTTCCCGCAGAAAGCCTCGGAGTCCCTCCTTAAAGATCCATGGACAGCCTTCCAAATAGCTAGAGGCTTTAATATCAGAGTAAGGCTTAGCAGAAAGTATGAACAAAGCTTGAGATCACAGTTTTGGCAATATTGGTAGCAAATATTCTACAGAGAAACCATAGAGTTGCCAGAATTGTAGCAGAATGTGACATAGCCTCAATAAAGGGTTCTTTCTTTGCAGATAAAGATCCATGTACTACTCATAAATAGTCAACCATTATAGTCAGCTATTCAGTGAGATCTCGTTTTTGTCATAACTGAAAGCTCTTTCAGGAGATACAAAGAACTGCATCTCTTTAGGAAAACTAGGAATATGAACTACAGCTGTACCCAAAGAGTAGACTGCTATGTCAGGTAAATTGAAAGACGCTCACTGAGTTACTCCACAAATCACAATTGCTTAGAAAGCAGTGTCTCTTAGTTTGTATGAAATATTATTTCCAGAGAAAATACAGAAAATGATGTCTGATGAAATAACTTATGGATGTGGATGAAAAATAGAGTAAATTAATTGGCTATATCAAATTGAACTAAGGCTACAGTAATAGATCTTTTTTTCCAAGAGAGTCAACCCTGTTTGAATCTCTGTTCATGCAGTCTTTGTCTCACTTTGAAGGCAAGAGGCTGCTGAGATTCAGGTGTTTATGTCTAAAAAAAGGCATAGATGAATAAGAAAAGATGGCTTCAGTGGGTCCAGAAACATCTTCCTCTAAATCTCTTGTGAATAAATGTAGTACCACAGATGCTCTAGGCACCCATAGTATCTGTTGCAGTAAGACCTGAACAGAGTTCACCTTAATATTCAGGAAGGTCTCATCTCTTATGGATTACTAGTACCCTTAAGTTAAGTAGGAGGAGGCCATATCTTTTGATCTTCTTCCTCCATACTTGGAGGATGAGTGAGAATATGATTACCAATATAGGCGTTAGATGTAAGCAAGTTCTCTTGAGTCTCTCCGGAATCAGTGGTGAGGAAAGACAATGATTATTCTTGTTCTCAATAATCTGCAGGAATAAGAGGGACTCCAAACAATCTATCTGCCCAAAGTAGATCCTCCCCCATTTCTCTCTCCCCAGGTTGCTATTATTGGGCTAATATCCTCATATTGGGCCGATCTCAAGAGCTCCATGTAGCTCATTAACCTAAAGAAGATGCTTTGTTAGCTTCATTCACTCTTCACTTGCTCTTTGAGAGGCCACTTAAAAGTGATGCAGACTATTCTGCTAGTTAAGTGTTTTGCTTCTCAATGACAGAAGCATTAGTTATGGCAGCTGTTTGACAGGGCTAACTTCCTATCACTCACACTATTTTGAAACTGAGCAGAGAATCTGAAGCCCCACATGCTTCAATCCATGCAGCAGCAGGAGACAGCCTCTGCTCTGAGACCAAATAGCACAAGGGAATTATCCTCTGAAAAAAGTTAAAATAATTTTCTGAAGAAATTACAGCAAAAATTTATAGAAAAGTTAAGATGGCTCAAGTTGGCAAACAGCTGAGAGGAGTTGGAATGGCCTTACATGGTCTTCTTGCAAAACAGGAAAAGGAAGTGGGTCTTTACTATGTTCTAGATGAAAAATAAGGGACTCAGCCACAATGTGAGTGTAAATGTAAATATAACATTCAATCTCAGAACAATGCAAAACATTTCCTCTATTTAAAATTGACCTACAAAATCAATTTTTTTTTTTTCTAGCAATACGATTGCCTTAGAACAGAGGCCAATATTTGTGAGTATTTTCAAAATGTCTAGTGTATAGGGGCACTACTATTAATAAAATAAAAGTATTTTTGACTTGACATGTTGAACAGCAATTTTACAATAACGGATCTGTCATTCTAGTCAGTGCACGTCAAGAATGCAGTAAAGATCTGCAGAGCATCTCACAAATGTTCTACGCATTATACTAGGACTCAAAAGGCATTTTCAACATCCAAAATTTTCAAGGATTTCGATAAAGCTCAGTACAGTGAATGAAACATTCCTTTTAAAATATTAAGATGTTCATTGTATTAATAATGAACATCTAACCAAAAATCTAGTTAAAAGATTGAAAGCAGATTTAAGTTTTGCATTTTTAGTAATTTGATTTGTTTGGTATTATATTTTGTTACAGTTTCTGCTGAGATAATGATTTGATCCAGAGCTAATTCCAGCATGCTTGGTATCAAAAAGCTCATAAGGAGACGAGGCCAAAGCAGACATGCTTCTAGAAGGCATTCCTGGAGCATCTTAAAAAGACTGACTCTCACAAATATTTAGACATTGATTTTGTCTTGTACTGGACTCAGTAAAGCACTTAGCTGTATCTACAGTCATAGATGTAGAAGCTACCTTTGTGTTTCCTAATTAAAAGCCTTAATGAATGAATATGTCTTTTAACTGCATTGACTCAAGTATTCTCTCAGTCATCATGATTACAGATCTGTAGGAGGAATAAAAGGGTACTTCCCCCTCCTCCAAATTTTTTATCCAGTGTCCACAACTGAACTATATTTTAGCTAGCATTTGTGCATAGGCTTAGCCATATATGTCTTTCCTGGCATTACTTTTTTGGGGACTTGCAGTAGGAAATAACTCTACCCTCATTATATTTAATTTGGAATATTTCTCTCAATTTTTTTTTGAAAGAGGCGTTTTACTAATTTTATTCTTTTGGTCTATGATGTACAACACAGTTAGTGTGAATATTTGAAATGGTGAAATATATAACAGAACGGTCAGTGTGCATCATTTAGAAAATAATACGAACAAAACAGCTTGGCAATGTCTTAGCAAATATTTGGCTGTTGCAGTTTAATATCTTCACCGTAAATACGTCAGCTCAAAATAAAAGTGTATTGTATACTGCTACATTGTAAGGACAATGAAACTGAATCCATCTTCATTTTCATTGTCCATATGTGCAATTAAACCCTGCTGATGTGATAAGTATAACACTGTTTTGTTCTTTCAATGTGAGGTTGATTATTACATGGAAACAGCCTGGTTTGAGTTTAAACGAGAAATCAAATTGATCAGCATATAATTAGAGATAAACAAGCAGGCTCATATAAAAATCTAACCTCATGCTAACATTATCTGTTCAGTTAAGTAGGGCTCAAACTGAGCTTTGCATTTATAAACATAAATTGGACTTAGAAAGCTGAAAATTGCTCTGTCTTCTGGCTTTCAGTGATATGATTCAACATATTTGATAGTCTGTCATTGTGTACTGACATTTAGAACACTGAATATCAATATGTACTATGACAACGTCTGCTGAACTTTACATTTCTGATTCAACTTATAGCCTTTCATCTATTATTGTAAGAGGAAAAACCTTGATGGCTTAATGGATAAAATACTGACCTTTCTCAGTCTACACT
Organism: Struthio camelus; assembly: GCF_040807025.1. NCBI lineage: Eukaryota > Metazoa > Chordata > Aves > Struthioniformes > Struthionidae > Struthio > Struthio camelus. Next base: position 48,941,422 of record NC_090942.1, read on the forward strand.
GTGCAATAACACAAAGTGGAGGGGTGTTGGTAGTTCACACTGCAGAAGCAGAACACGGCATCCCACACGATGAGCAATCACTGTGCAAAGGAGATCTAAAATATGTTTACACAATGTGCCTCTAAGACTACTCTAACAATCATAAATAAGTTTTTACCACACAATCATATACAATGTTGTTCTTAATCATAATTTTAAGTGTGTTAGCTCTGCCTACGGCAATGGTCATGTCTTTGAATGTTTTAACGTTGATTTGTTGTTTTGATTTGAAGATAAATTATTCTGTGCTTCTAGCTAAAGGTTCAGACACTGATCTGGAAATATATTTAAACTTGCTTTTGACTTTCAGTTCACAAATCTTCTTTTTGCTTCCATTGAGATTATTAGCAATGCTAAACACAGTTTAAAGTTCTTTACTTTTTAAAGGGCAGTCTACATAGCAATTCTGTGAATCAAGTGCTGCATGATCCAATCTGGACCACAAAATGATTCAATTCAGATATCATTAAAAAAAAGAACAAAAGGACTCTAAAACCTTTATTTGGATGTTGTCCAAAAGTCAGGAAATAAAGATGAAATTAAGATAAAAATTATTTCAGTGACAGAAATAAGCAGTATAAGGGACATTCTTAACACCTTTTTGCATAAAATGATTTTGGAGAAAGGTTTAGAAGGTGGAAAAATATAAAGGTTGATTTCACTAAGATTGATTAAATTAAATAAAAAATAAAACAGAACACTATCTTTGCCAGGAAGATTTTGCATCCAAGAGACATTATGCTGAATTTTTTCCTGTTTTGCAACAGAATATTTGCATGTCCATAAGTTATTTATTCAAGATTGAACCGGTTAAAGTTCTGAGCAAACTTTTCTGATCTCAGGGCTGACTCTACTTTGAGCAGGAGGTTGGATTAGAGACCTCCTGAGGTCCCCTCCAACCTGAATTGTTCCATGATAAGATAAGTTTAAGATACTTTGTCCCTAGAATTGGAAAGGTATCTGTCAGAACACATACAGATTCTACACACTCCCGGAACAAGAAATTTGGCATTAACAGTTCTATTTAATTGTAAATAAATGTGTCTGAGGAATTGCGTACTGATCAAAAACTGACCTGAGGACAAGAATCCTCTATAAACCATATGTGGTAGAAAAGATCCATTCAGATAAACGGTAGCTCTTAAAAAAAGTCAGTTAAATAAATTACAACATTTTTTACCTGGAGATTAACACTCATGTTTCATTGGGTAATAGTTCTCCAATACAGAGAAGAAAATCAGACATTTCTTTGCTTAATCATATTGCAGTGGTGCTGTCTACCATGACTGGGCAGCGTGACGTTTTAGGCCAAATAGAAAGGCCAAACTAGCCAGAGTCACTGCTATGTGCTCTGGAATGACAATAAATTCAGTATCCTTCTGCCACTGTGAGGTCTCAAAGCTGATCCTCCATTCTAACAGAGAAATGATGACCTTCCATTACTTTTCAAAGCGGTGAAGAGAAAGACTTTCCCTTCTATGTTATTACACAGAATCACAGAATAGTTGAGGAAGAAAGGACCTCTGGAGAACTAGTCCAACCTCTCTGATCAGGCAGGGTCATCTGGAGCACATTTCCCAGGATTGCATCCAGGTGGCTTTTGAATATTTCCAGTGAAGGAGACTCTACTACCTCTCTGGGCAACCTGTTACAATGCTCTGTCACCCTCACAGGAAAGAAGTTTTTTCTCAGGTATAGATGGAACTTCCTGTGGTTCAGTTTCTGCCCATTGCCTCTTGTCCTGTTGCTGGGCACCACGGAGAAGAGTCTGACCCTATCTTCTCAACACCACCCTTTCAGATACTTGTACACATTGATGAGATCACCTCTGAGTCTTCTCTTCTCCAGGCTGAACAGGCCCAGCTCTCGCAGCCTTTCTTCATAGGAGAGATGCTCCAGTCCCCTCGCCATCTTGGTAGCCCTGTGCTGGACTCTCTCCAGGAGCACCATGTCTCTCTTGTACTGGGGAGCCCACAACTGGACACAGGACTCCAGGTGAGGCCTCCCCAGGGCTGAGGAGAGGGGCAGGATCACCTCCCTCCACCTGCTGGCGACACTCTGCCTAATGCACCCCAGGAGACCATTGGCCTTCTTGGCCACAAGGGCACACTGCTGGCTCATGTTTAACTTGCTGTCCACCAGCACTCCCAGGTCCTTCTCGGCAGAGCTACTTTCCAGCAGGTCAACCCCCAGCCTGTCCTGCTGCATGGGATTATTCCTCCTGAGGTGCAGGACCTTGCACTTGCCTTTGTGGAACTTCAGGAGGTTCCTCTCCGCCCAGCTCTCCAGCCTGTCCAGGTCCCTCTGAATGGCAGCACAGTCTTCTGGTGTGTTAGCCACTCCTCCCACTTTAGTGTCATCAGCAAACTTGCTGAGGGTGCACTCTGTCCCTTCCTCCAGGGCACTGATGAATATATTGAACAAGACTGGACCCAGGACTGACCCCTGGCGGACACCACTAGCTCCAGGCCTCCAACTAGACTCTGCGCCACTGACCACAACCCTCGGAGCTCGGCCATCCAGCCAGTTCTCAGTCCACCTCACCGTCCACTCATCTAGCCCACACTTCCTGAGCTTACCTACAAGGATGTGATGGGAGACAGTGTCAAGAGCCTTGCTGAAGCCCAGGGAGACAACATCCACTGCTCTCCCCTCATCTACCCAGCCAGTCATTCCATATTGCACATATTGTAAGTGCTTCAAATGTTTTAAAGTTGCAGACTTTACAGTGACTTTATAACTTCTATATAGCAAGTAGTAGGACAACAAGAGGACTTTATTCCTTCAGCAGATAGTACAGGCAGCACAGGAAAATGAAGGGATCAAAATATGAGCCAGTTGTTACAGACATGTCCTTACCATTCTCAGTGAACTTTCCAAACTTCTTTCCCCTCGCTAATTGCATTTTTTTTTTTAATTTGAGAGATGGATAGAAATATTTGTCTGTTACCCAAAGATGAATCCTGAAGATTTAGATGAGAAATTGTTGAATGATTTTTTGAAACTTGTCCTGATGTAAAATTATATATTGATTTCTAAACCTTAGTGTTTGATGCGAGCTCCTGATTTGGGGGGCAGGGGGGGATTAGAGTGAAGAAGGAGAAAAGAAAAAAATAAAATCTCTTCCACAAAACTGAAAAAAAACTCTAGCATAGGTCTCAAGAGCAGTATAGCTAAATTAGCATAGCCCCTACTCCTCTCTCCCCTCATTAAACCCTGCCAAGCTCAACCTGGTCACAGCCCAGTAGGATACAATTATAGTGCTTCTGATTGTGGGGCTATTGCAGCTGTTGCTACAGCAGTAATTCATTCCATGATATGATGCTGGTGTGACTGAATTATTATTTGGATTTCTTCTGGACCAGGCCCTGAAATCCAAACATAATTTGCAGTTTATTCCTTTCATAGTGAGAGGTATGAAACAGAAATTTCACTTACACAATTTCAGGAACCAGACATCTGAGCATCTTCAGATATCTGATAACTGTGTGTATGTAAAAATAGAGAGCACATTTTGCAGAGCACATGATGCAAGAGATTTTTTTTCCCACAGTTTTTATCTTAACCAATACTTATCCTATTAGCTGACTGTTGGTATACAGATCTTGCATATACAATTTTTCCCCAGAATAACTATTTTAAAATATCAGAAGAGTATTTCACAAAAATAGCTGGCCTCTGTGAGACACAGTATTTGCTCTCAAAAGGAAGGAGGCAGAGTAGCTACACATTCAGCAACAAATTATCCATTTTAGTTGCCTGAGTTACAGGAGTCACACAGCACTGGTACAGGTCATCTCAAGTTGTGTAACCCTTGCTAATTTAAAGTACTGATCTCCCAGTTTTGACATGTATTTCTGCCATGCCTCTTCAGGGAGAAGTTGAAGCAGTCCAAGCTGAGCTGGTTTTTTAATTATATTTCAGTACAATAACATAAAGGTAAAGATTGAGTCAGTGTTGTTTATAAGATGAACTGCAGAGGCATTAAAAACACCTCTAGGTGGTATTTTATGTTTCTTAGTTTGTGTTTGTATTAGTGATTGTTTGTTTTATGCATGGGGTGATATCCAAGGAACAAATGTCAGTTAAGAAAATAATTCTTATTTCAATAGTAAGTGATTACCTAAATGTCATAGGTGTTTTCATGCCCTCTTCTTCTCCATCCTGCCTACAGGTTTTTTTATTTCAAGAGAAGATTTTTTCAAAGGATGAAGTGCTCAGGAGACTGCATATTGGTTGACTTCTGTTATGTTTCAATCAGTCATTACTGAAGTGAGAAAAAGTAAAACAAACCAACTGCTGTCATGTCCCTGCATTTCATCAGCTATTCCAGATTCCCAGAACAGAAATGAGACATGCTATCACTTTGGCCTCCAAGTCCAGTTTGCCATGACAGAATAATATAATTGTAAAATACTTGTCACTGGGATGAAGTATTCAAGATATAAAAGCTAAATAAAAATTCAGCAGTCTTCTACACTTATGACAGTTGATTCATTGCTGCAGACTCTTTAGGAAAGCACTTACAGTATCTCAATGTCCTAAAAAAATCTATTTCTGAAACATTTCCCTGCTATTCATTATTTCCTCAACTTGCAGAACTTCCTGTACAGCCTTCCTTAAAAGCATGTACAGAGAATAAAGAAGTGAAACAGCTACAACTCTCCACACCTACTAAATGCTGTTACATTAGATAGTATATTATGCTATCCATTTTAGCTCTTCTTATTAATTTGTTTGAAAACATGGGAGGTCTATGTATTTCTTTGCAGATCATTGTGCTCTGGGTCATTTACCTAAGGCTACTGTGCAAGTGTAATCTTTAATCATATAAGGGTAAAGGCAAGCTGGACAATATAAATTACTTAGATTTCCAAAAGACTTTTGACAAAGGAAACTGATCATCCATAGCATAAGAGCGTGGCATAGCATATCAGAAAAGTGATGGTCCTTGCATGGCTAAATAATTTGCAAAAAAATAGGAAGCAGGCAATAGGAGTACATTTTCAGTTTCCCTACTGACAGAGAGGTCACCAGAGGAGCTCTGCAGAGGTCTGTAGTGGGACCCCTATTAATCAACATATTCATGAATAGCACAGCAAAACAAAATGCAGAGCCAAATGAGACAGTCAAATGGTGATTCTACCTCATACACAGGGTGAAGATAAAGGAAAACTTTGAAGACCTGTAGAAACACCTTAACAGATTTACTGACTCAACAATAAAATGCCACATAAAGTTCAATGTAGAAAAATTTAAAGTGACAGATACGGAATAATCATAGCTTCACATATAATCTTCATGACAGACAATTGAAATGATCATTATTAGCCAAGCATAAGATCTTGGGGGGATGACAGACATTTCCATGAAACTGTCAGCTCAGTAGTAGGGACCCATTTCTAGCATTTGTTTTAGGCTTTTTTTTGTTTGCTCGTTTTTTTGTTTTTTGTTGATTTTTTTTTCCCGGGAAAGGAATGACGAGCCAAAGAGAAAACTTCATTTTTCCACTGTTCAGATTAATGATTTGCTCCCACCTTGAACACTATGTGCAGTTATTCTCCCCCACCTACAAAAAGAATATTGCAGAACTAGGCAGAGATCATTCAGAAAGGGCAAGAGAGATGACCAAAGGTATGGAATGGTCTCCATACATGGTAAAACTTAGTGATCAAGGACTTTCCAGCTTAGACATCATGAAAAGTATTGCAAGGGTGAATAAAGACTGGCTGCTTATGGTATGTTGCAATGCAAAAACTACGGGATATCAAGTGAAATTAGTAGGAGTCGAGTTCAAAGCACATAGAAAGAGGATATTCTTCATACAACAGGTATTAAACCTGCAAAACCCCTTGCCAAATAATGCTCGGGTTGCAAAATTCATGTAAGTTCAAGAAAAGATTGAACAAGAATTTGAAAGAAACCATTAAGATTTCCTGCAGATCAACTTCATAATGCACAGAAAATCTCGATCTTTTGAAGTTGAAAATAATCAAAGGCTAAGAAATTACTTAAGGATCTCTCTCTCTCTCTCTCTCTCTCTCTGTCTTTTTTTTTTTTTTTATTTCATAATTTCTTACACATCCCTGAGCATCTCCTTTTGGTCAATATTGAAGGCAGAGTAGTACGTGAAGTGGATCCTTGGTTTGAACCAGTCTATACTGGTTCAAACTGTACCAGTCTTGGTACTGTAACAAACTGTTCAAGACTGTACCAGTCTTTCTTATATACTTCATGCGTAGCCTGGTTTTCTCCCACAGAACAAAAGGACTGAGTTTACAATGTGCTTGCTGACTGTTTTCCTTACAGTCATGACCAGATGCAAATTCTTTAAGACATAAGAAGAGATTAAGCAGTTTATAGCTGTCAACATGTCACATGTCAAATTCATGTTCCTCTTTATGTTTCTTGCATAACTATTAATTAGTTCAGTAATTTTATTAGCAATTATAGAGAATAGGTAATTTTGTGTTTCATTTGATCATAGAACATTTATTTTAATCTGTACTGGGAGAGAGGAAGGAGGGCAAGGAAGAAAAGAGATATTGAAGGGAGAAGAATCTGGGCAGAAAGAAGCTATTTTATATTAGCCAAATTTGACAAGATATACAATTTCATACAAAATCTGCATCATCTTTACAGTTGAAGAGCTACAAAAATGTACTTAATTTTGCCTTTGGTAATGTTATTACTAATAAGAGTAAGCCAGGAGGTAATTTTAGGAATTCTTCTACAGAGAAACTGATAGAATTACAGGAAGTAATCAGAAATCAGAGACTCAGAAAATCAGCAAAGAATATGGGAAGTCAAGAAAAATTCTATGCTAGTTTTTTTTTTTTATTATTATTTATTACTGTTAAAATTTAAGAATTTTTCTGACCCATCTGTGAGGCTCTAGAAAAATATGCTGTACATAACACGTCTTACTGCTCTTGTTGAAGGAGGTTGCATAGGACAGAAAAGAATTTTCTATGAGAAATTTTGAGGGGGAAAAAAATCAGATTTTGCATGCCACGCAGTTCAGAGATAACTGGAATATAATTTTCCAGCAGTGGTGTTTAGGAAGAAAAGGATTTTAGGGGTTGTTAATTTTACTTCATGTTGTTTATCTAGTAGGCTCTGCTACCAGGTTTTAGTGGAGCCCTTACCATAGCCACATAAAATTCATGTTTTTCTTATAAGAACACATGGGTTTACACCTTTATTTTTTAAAAGGCTTTCAAAGAATGCATGATACACATAACGCAAGAGAGAACAGGTGAGTAACGAAGAGATCATTTGTCTGTTTTTTTATTTTTACATTGCTTTATGATATCTCAGTAGCATGCTACATGCACCAATCTTGTACAAAACTGTATCTTATCATGTTCTTTCACTGTATATTTACTAAAATGTTACAGGCAACTGCCATTTAATAAAGACTGAAACTTCCCATTTTATTTTCTGCTTATCATGCCTTCAGGATTAGGCTTTCTACAGAGACAGATATGGAAACCTATAATTTATGACTCCCACTGCAGTTCAGGCAGGAGATAGGCTCCAAACAGATTAGTGTTGTCAAAGCTTCAGCTATCCGTTGATGCCCTGCAGTGGAAAATTAGGTGTCTATAGGACTTTGTTAGAAGAAATTTACGTGCCCAAGGAATTTAGCTGCTTTCACAGTTAGACAAGGATTCTGAGGATCTACATTTTAGCTGTTATTGCCTAAATTCCCTTATAAATCTAATATAATGTTTTACTGTCATAGTGCCACTAGGATTACAGAAAAATTATATCAAGTCAAACTGACAATTTTCCAAACTCCCAACATACTATACACCTAAAAGTAAAAGTAGTTCTCTGCGAAGTTTTGTAAAAGTAGATAATTAATACTAGTTGGCAGCAGATCACTGTCAATATATGCCATATTAACTCTCAGTAGATTTTGTTGTTGTTGTTCTTATTACTTCACCTAAGAGCCTAAGAGCGAATCCTGGAAAAGATTTTATCTCACTTAGCAATTATAGCAATGAATGATTTAGAGAACACTGCAAAAAAGGCCAAGAAATAAGATAGCTTGTCTCTGAGAGAACATATTGACCTGCATGTTAAGAAAAAATTCAAAAAGTCAGTGTTTTCATATGATTCTTAGACTTAAAGTTGGATTTTAAAAGGCATAACAACTAAAACATTGTATACACCAAAAAAAACAGAAAACTTTAATGTAAAGGAGCATTGACAGTAGGTTTTAATAGAAGGAAACACAGAAAAGCCCATGACTTGTTGTATGATACAATCTACATTTATTTTCTATGATTCAATTTAAATTTGTTATTGCTATTCACATTTAAAAATACTTTGCAACATTTTTCTTATTTAAAAGGGTCTAAATGTTGAAGATAAAAAGGTAATATGGGTATCATACCTCATAGACCATGAAGATATTTGATTTTCACGAACAGATACTCAGCATTTATGAAAATTGATGTAACTTTCTTCTGTTTTCCACGAACAAACTGAATTTTCTGTTTAAACAGAATTTGACACAAGACAGAAGTTGTGGAGAAGATCAAGCTTTCCCTGATCCACAATAAAAGAGGTGGCAGAGTAGTGGGAAAAGACTGCATAAGTTATTAAACTCCTGAAAAAGCAGCTACTGTGAATCTACAGCACACTTAACACCAATGTCTCTATATACGCTCTCTATGTAGCAGTTTTTACAGAATCATAATATTCAAACTCGTCAGTTAAATATCAGTTGGAACAGGAGCCTTAGGAATGTAGCAATTTTACAGTACTTCAGCATATCCCTGGGATGAACTTTAAAAAATAAAGCAGTAATTAAAAAAAAAAAAAAAACATTGTGTCGGAGATTTGAGAATCTAAACACTGGAATTTTATACCATTCTTTCTATAACACTTTACTCAGTGGAGTTTTGTAAAATAAAGGCCTGGTGTAGCGGATTTTTTTTCACCCTGTAAGGAAAAAGGAAGAGATTATAAAATGACAATAGTTATTAAACGTGCTGAACAAAGCCAGTACAAGGCAGATGCACTGTAGTATGAGTTATGAAAGCTTATCTGTACACTGCAAAGTGTGAACTGCAAAACTTCTGTTATTCCATTAATGTTATACCTAGTTTCTTTCATTCAAAGTCCCTGCAGAAGGAAGAAGAGAAAGAGAAATCACCACAGCCTGCTCAGCTGAGCAGCAGGTTAGAAAGTAATGTCTTTTTCCCCCTGCTGGATGACCTTAAGCAAATACCTTCACAGATCCTAACTATTCTCCCTAGCTTTAAAATGAGTATAACATATCTTCTCCATCAAAGATGATTTTTTTTTAAGAGCTGATAAAAAGGAATCTAGAAAAGCTCGGTACAGTTATTCAAAAAAACATTGTAAGGTAAGTAAATTTGTTTCATTACTGCTATTCTAGTTTGATAAAGGACTCTATCTAATAATTATTAGCATATAAGTGAATAATCCAAAAATCATCTCTAGTGCACAGAATTTTCTTATATATTTTAATTAAATTCTTTAAAGCTGATTATAATTAAAAGTAACAAAATAAAGTTATGCATATTTGTTTTGGCTTAGACCAAGTTCATATTAACATTAATGGAGTTGCTTCTGATTGCATTGCTCAAAGTTTATCCCTTTGACTTTAAAAGGCTAGATTTACTGTCAGTGATGTAAAATAGCCATTTTTCAAAAAAAAAAAATCAACCTAAAACTACTGCATTAGTTTGAAATGCATCAAAAATATCAGTCATATCAGCAGTATTTACTGCAGAAGAAAATGAGAAACAATTAAAATGCCAGAGGGTTTAAGTCTGGCCAGTTTTATTCTAAGGGACGATAGGGAGAATGACAATCTGATAATACTGAAAAACAGTTAATATATTTTAAAAGAAGTTCTTCAGCTAAGGACATCCTAAGCTACAGTAATACCTGCATTTTAAATGTTTCCTTTTTTTTTTAACCTGTAGTGTTTTTGACCAAGATGATCACAGCAATGATCAAGACAGATCTGGATGCATTTAAAGCCTTCAGAGAAACAAGAGCTTGGGAAAGAACAGAGTTTCATCATTCTTAAAGATAAGCCAGACATTTAGTTAGACAAAAGTTTTACTTTTTCAGAGTTCAGATAAATGTAAGATCAGAATACCATTAATATTCCAATTTAGTTGTCAACAAAGAAATTTACTAAAAAAAACAGTTCATTTTAGTGCACTGCCTGTTTAGAAACAGCAGCCATTATATGCCTTGGACGCTTGCACGCTCTGCTGATACCGATACTGATACAGGGAATAAGTGCCAGTTACTATTGCCAGGAAATGGCAGTTATGTTTACCTGATTTCTTCTTTTTTCAGAAATGCTTTGGATTTTAAAAGCTTCAGTTGGCAATAATACAATACCAGAAATAGTTATACAAGTTCATTTTAATAAGATATTTAAAAGGACTGCTCTATCATAGCAGTATCTCTGCTTCAATCACTGTTGTATTTTTTAACTCCTAATCAGCAACGTACGTCGAAGGCTTGTTTTGGTGAAGTACTCCCCTAAACCTTTTGGAATCTTTAGACAATAGAAGTGTTGTCACTTATTACCATATGAAAATATTTAACCAATAATTTCTGCATGACAGCACTGAATCATTAAACTTGTTGAAATGATTACAATAGGAATATATTTTGCATCAAATTTTGTAAATTTCATTTTCTATTTGACATGTGTCAAAGAGTAATTACTATGGCCAGAAAGCAGACTTGAAAACTAACTGATCTCTAACGGCAAAACCGACTAAACTACATTTCATTTCTAAAATACTGACCACCGTTTGCAGTAGGTTTTTAAAGGTTTAAGTTTATCAGGCATCAGTTGTTGAAGTTGGCAGAATGTCATTTTAACTTTCACAGTACTGATAAAAGTGAAAATTAAATCACTTGTTCAATATTAATATACTTTTATAATAGGACTGTATGATCTGCTCAAATGTAATATATTTGTAAAAAAATCTATTGCATTTATTTATAAATATCATTACTTCCACAGAGTCAAAAACTTGAACGTGTTGTTTTCTTGGCTGTTCTATATTCATACCTATATTTATGTTTAGTACTTCTGAGATTTTACCTTCATAATAAAATAATTAAATAATAATAAAACTTTATGTCTCACTGAGGCGTATGCCATGAAGTATAGCCACAGGGAGATGCCAAGGATTAGAGCTAAATTAAATTATCAAAGGCGCACAGCAAAGCAGGAAGAACTTTCACAATTCTGAGTGTAAGCATCACAGAGAACCTTGGACAGAGACCACAGAACATCTTCAGCGATGGAGACTCCACAATCTCTCTGGGCAGCCTGTCCCAGTGCTCAACTCCCCTCACACTAAAGAAGTGTTTTCTAATGTTCAAGTCGAATGCCTGTATTTCAGTTTGTGCTCGTTGCCTCTTGTTCTGCCACGGCACCAACAAGAAGAGTTTGGCTCCATCTTTGAATTCACTCCCTTCAGATACTTATACCTATTGATAAGATCCTGCTGAGCCTTCTCTTCTCCAGGCTGAACAGGCCCAGCTCTCTCAGCCTTTCCTTGTATCAGATGCTTCAGTCCCCTCATCATCTTTGTGGCCCTTTGCTGGTGTCGCTCCATGGCTCTCTTGTACTGGGGAGCACAGAAGTGGACACAGTACTCCAGATGTGGCCTCACCAAGGCTGAGTAGAGAGGTAGGATCCCCTTCCTCGACCTAATGGCAAAGCTCTGCCTAATGCACCCCAGGATACCACAAGGGCACATTTCTGGCTCATGGTCAACTTGTTGTCCACCAAGACTCCCAGGTCCTTCTCTGCAGAGTTGCTCTCCAGCAAGTCAGCCCCCAGCCTGTCCTGGTGCATGGGGTTATTTCTCCCTAGCTGCAGGACTTTGCACTTCCCTTTGTTGAACTTCGTGGGGTTCCTCTCTGCCCATTTCTCCAGCCTGTCCAGGTCCCTCTGAATAGCAGTGCAACCATCTGGTGTATCAGCCGCTCCTGCCAGTTTAGTCCCATCATCAAATTTGCCGAGGGTGCACTCTATCCCATCATCCAGGTTACTAACGAGGATGTTAAACAGAACTGTCCCCAGTATCAGTCCCTGTGGGACACCACTAGTGACTGGCCTTTGGTCGTACGTTGTGTCACTGATCACAACCCTATGAGCCCAGCAGTTCAGGCAGTTTTCAAACCACTTCACTGACCACTTATGTAGCCTGCACTTCATTGGCTTGTCTGTGAGGATGTTACGGGAGACCGTGTTAAAAGCTTTACTACAGTCAAGATAAACAACATCCACTGTTCTCCTGTCATCCACCAAGCCAGTCGTTTCATCATAGAAGGCTATCAGGTTGGCTAAGCATTATTTCCCCTTCTTAAATCTATGCTGACTGCTCCCAGAAACCTTCCTGTCCTTCAAGTGTCTGAAAATAGTATCCAGATGTAGTTGTTTTATCACCTCCCCAGCGATCTAGGTGAGGCTAACTGGCCTGTAGTTCCCCGGATCCTCCTTCTTGCCTTTTTTGAAGACCAGGGTGACATTTGCTTTCTACCAGTTCTCAGACACCCCTCCTGATCACGAAGACCTTTCGAAGATGATCAAGAATGGCTTTACAATGACACTGGGCAACTCTCTCAGCACTTGTGGGTTCATCTTACCAAGGGCCCATGGACTTGTGTACGTCTACTTTGCTTAAGTGATTCCTAACATGATCCTGCTCCACCGAGAGTAAACCTTCCTTGCTCCAGACTTTCCCTCTGGTCTCAGGGGCTGGGATTCCAGAGGGCTGATCTTACCAGTGAAGACAGAGGCAAAGAAGGTATTCAGTAGCTTAGCCTTTTATGTGCCCTTTGTCACCAGGGCCCCTGCCCTAGCTCATTTCAAAGGTTTCTGATGCTCTTTTTCTGTTATAAACTTTCAGTCTATGAGAAAAAAATGCATTTCTACCTACACTTCAGACAATTTTTAAAGGAAGACAACAAAGCAGATTAGCACTTCACAGTGTTTTATAATGTTAAGGAGTTAAAAATCCCTGGCATTTTTAAGAACAATACCATAGAAATCATGTAGTCTAGCTACAAAGAAGAGTCTAAAATTAAGAAAATCCACTAAGGGACTTATGCCAAGAATACCTTAAGCTCTTTAGATAATCAGCTGTGCCCAATGATATGATTTTAAAATTGAAGCTTTGAGCAAATGGCCAACTCTTTTAGTGTAGAAAACTCTTAGGTGTGGCACAATTTTATGTTACCGAAAAAAAGAACTTCTCCCCATATATTTTTATTTTAGATGCTTTAAAAATATAGTATCATAATTGCAGCATAGTGAAGTGACAAAGTCTTCTGTTGTGATTAGATATATTCATTACATTCATTAAATTCTTAAGTTTTTTCCTGTAAATTAGTGAACTAAAATTTAAAAACATACTGGATGATAAAATAGGAGGAGAAAGGTATATAGATGATCTTTATATGTTTGACTGCTACTACAAATATATAGAGAAATATACTCAAAACATAATAAAAAAATCAGAAAGTGAAGGAATACACAAGAAATTTCAGAAGCCAAGCTGAATTTGGCATTTCGGAAAATCTCAAGTACGCTGAGAATGATGCTTTGACCATAAAAGCAAGTATAAAAAGAAAGGATTGAGGCTACTATGTAGTGAGGATGTTCATATATTGAGCAGCATAAAACAAAACACATTATCGTGATGTGGCCCAAGTAGGATATATTTCACAAGATGTGGGCTCTTTTAAATAACAAAAGATTAATTTTCATTCTGCTACATCTGATCCCCCAGACTTTCTTCCTACTCTGAGCACAACAAACTTTTTAGATAAATTTCATATGTACTACAGCCTCCACTAACACACTCTACACAGTCTGACCCAGTCTAAATGTTAATCCTTTCTGAATAGAACTGCATTTACAGTGCAACTGAGAAGTTATCTAGTGGGTCAACAAGAGGAAAAGTTGACCACATGGTAAGCTTCATCTTGTTCAGCATTTCAAATCAGCAGTCAGAGGCAGAGCTTTTGAGAAAAAGTACAGTAGGGTGTAATGTAAGAGTGAGGAAAGGGCATTTTGGTGGTATATTTCCCATTTCTATGACTTTTAGTGTCAAATAAAGAATCAGTTCTCTGCTGACGCTTTTGATACAGCTACAATCTTTGAGTCATTCTGGCCATATAGTGGAGCTGCTCCCCTCAATGTTGATCTTAATGGGAAAAAAGACTTTTCCCATGGGAAAAAGATTTTTCTATAGATAACTTTGGTTACATTAATAGAATCCAATCAAAAAGAGCCTCAAAAAAAGAAAGCAGGATGAGAAGTGCTAGGGATGAGCTGGAAATATTTGGGAAGCAGATTATTCCTATAGTTAGGAAGTTCCTAACTATAGAAAGAACATAAAACAAGGGTTCCTCTGTAAGGAGCTCATAATCGACCCTTCTTAAAACTTCCAGAATTAGCCAAATAAAGTCTTAAAAAAAAGCTTAACCATATTTTTTAATCTGGAAGTAGAATTTGGCCAAGATTTTTAAGCAAAACATGGAAGCTATCTTTGAATAGGTGAAGGATTTAAAAATGAGTCCCTAATTTGCATCTCAGCACACTATTTTTTCTTTCTCCTGTCCTGAACCATTTCTGAAGTCTGTCATAAATTCTGTTGCATCTAGAAAAGACTTCTAGACTTTATAATGGAGACTTTCTGCATATGTATGCAAATTGTTACGAAAGCTTTGTATTCATGGCTTAGCTTTTCATTTATTTTCCCTGCGTGCATAGTGCCCATGAATTTTAACGCTTAAAATATTCTTTAGGTCATTGATTTCTCAGCCAGCTGACGTAATGTAACCTGTGTTAGTGGTAATTAAAAGTATGATGTGTGCTGAAATCTTCATTTTTGGCACATCACTTTCAAGAGGCGTTGTCCAGAGAAAGGTGGCCTGCATACCGTTCCCCACTGAAAGACAATACTAAAGAACATTAAAGAAGAAGATAACACTTCAATTATTTTTTTCACTGCCCAATTACAGCAAACCAATTATTATCTAGCACCTGAGCATTTCAAAACAGGTCTGAACAACTTATTAGCAGGCAGACAGCAATCATAACAGATGGTATCAATGTAGTCAGTCTATTGACAATTTATGCTTACCAGCATAGCTTCCCAAGGCAAAAATTCCAGCTGAGAAGATCCAAAAAGCTTCACATTCAGCAAATATACAGTTCTACTTAGAAGTTAAGTTTATGAGCTGGACTCATTTTTTAAAAACATTTTTTGGATTTGACAAAGAATGTCAAGGACTCTATCAAATTAAATGATATCAATGAAGGAGGAGTTTGTCCGTTTTTGCTTCCGGCTTTATAAAAGTTATGATATAAACCCACCAAAGTTGAAGTTTTCCCAACATCTTTACCAGAAAGTAATCTAGAAAAAAAACTTGTAACTTTATTGAAAATAGAATTTAACTAAGTGGGTGGGGATTCCATTCAAGATTAAGGCACCCAAATGTAGGTATTAACATATAACCTAGGTGTGTACGTTTCAGTTATAACTATTGATAGACTCACTCTGAATAGATATGGACTTTCTGGTCCACCGAATAGTTTAGGTGTCTATCTAGGTCTGAATACTACCAAAAGAATTGAAATAATTTGTTTTTCATGAATTTGATACCTTTTTTAAAAAAGCGAGAGTTAAGAAGAGCTAATTCACCTCTTTTAAATACAACAATTGGCATACTGTGTTCTAAGATGTTTCTTGAATTCAGATTATGAGGAAAAAAAAGGAAAAAGTCACATAAAAATTGCATTGCATTTATTTTATGATAACTATGCCCCTGACCCAAAGCAAATATTTAAATAAAGATGGAGAATTAATTTTAAGTTAATTCCACAGCTGAATTTAGTTTTATACCATATGTGCAGAACAATAAAGAACCAGTCATGATTATTAGGTATAATCATAAAGTATTTAGTAAATTATTTAAATACCCACAAGTTGTCGCTCAATACAATGACTCATCAAAATTACTTCCAGAAAAAACCTGTAATACTCTAAACTTGACTTTCTACTCATTTAATCAAAATATTTTTATGAAATATTTACTTCTAATGTGTCATTATAGGAAGATATCATTCCTGAAATGTGTATTATAGTTGTTCACATGTAAATCATCGTTGTCAATTATTACTGCCATGCCAGTCTATTATTATTTGAACAATTATCCGTTGTTCACTGGATCACACAGATTGTTTGCTATAATCCCGTTATCAAACTATTGAGCATACAACAGGGTTAGCTGACATTCACATACAAAGAGGGTCACAATTTTAACTTTCATTTTCAAATGAGCTTGTAAAATGAATATATAAAACTTAATTCTGGCCCACTAGAACCAACCATGCCTTATCAATTTCTGTTAAGAAATTCATAAGCCTAAAACACATAAAGCACTGTAATAAATATAACACAAAAGGCCTGAGTTTGATAGCATCACCACAATTAAAAATTATACAGGATCTTCCCAGTATAAGATTAGATTACCAAGTGCTTATACTTTGCCAGGCTTCCAGTAGTTAAACTGGAATTTCCCACAGTATTTAGCTACTTCAGGGTATAGTTTTATTTATGGTTACAAATTCTTTTTCCTAAGGTTAGATAAAAATACTGATTTTGTCTTCTTTAAAAAATCCTTGAACTTTTACTCTACAGTTCTAGTTCTGGTATGAATGAAGGAAGCAATGTAAAATCTTACAAGAGTCAGAGGTGTCATTTTGCCTCATCAGGAAGAGTCTTCTGACTTAGGCAAATAAGAACCCCCTAAAAAACCCTACAACTCACACACATTCAGTAAGAACAGCTCATATTTTTACAAATAAAATCAGTAAGGAGTCTTCCCTCAGCAAGCTCTAGATTACCCAGTCTCTACACATGGGCAGTCTGTGTATGTGTATCATTACAGAGAGGATGTTCGTGACTTTAGTAATTTTGTTTTAACCTGGATATCGTTTCACATGAAGCGCAAGTTTATTTAAATATTTTCTTCAGTTCCTCTTTATGAGAGTGGGTACAACTTAGAAACAAAAAAGAACATGAAAATAAGAACTGAAATTTCTGCCTTAAAAATACATGAAACAAACTCAGGTCTGTATTATATTGATAAACAGAGACTGCATGAAAGTTGTCATTATTTAAAATTTTGCTCCTTAGAATATAACCCCTAAAGAGCCTTATAAGTTCTCACACTTTAAAAGCATCACGCACACACACAAAAAAAAAAAAACTACCCTGAAAGACTTTTTAACCCGTGCTTTCAAGTAGAATTAAAACAAAACTGATAAACAGGTTTTTTGTATCTACATTTTTCAGTCTTTTGCCAGTTATTTCAACTAATACTGTTTTATTCGCCGAAGAATGGAGCAGAATGAACAAGGTTAAAATCTCTCTTGTGTCAAGCCGAGAATATAATGGTAGAACAAAGATCTCTGTTTCAGACAGACAAATACACTGTTTGAAAGTGTCCACAAAGACCTGTCTGCCAATCAGAAGATTACTGGCTTTTCTAATTCGAGCAGAGAAACTAAAAATTACGAGAATATGTGTATGACAAATATTATATAGTGTAACTCTACACTATTTCTCTAACATAGAGCTCAGTTCACTCTTAAAATGTAGTGGTTATGGCCCATTCACTATAATGTCCTTATCATATGAATAAATACTCCAAGATCATTCTATCTTTTAGGTAAAGGTATATTCTTATTGCAAAGTAGTAAATTGTTTTGCTACTGCCTACATGTTACTGTTACAAGTGAAAATAGCTGTATGTGTTTAAAAACAGCATTTCCTTTTTTTAAGAATTGTAATATCAGCACAGATTCACTGACAAATTAGAAAATTTTATTTTTCTAATAACATTCTTTAATTTAAATTGCTTCTCTAAACATAGCTTTTCTTTTCCTCTTTTGATTAGCAGGATTCTGCTGTTGAAAACTATTGAATTCTTCATAACCACTTCCTAGAAAATATCCACCATTTGTTTTCACCCTTTTTTTGCTAACATGATATTTTTTTAAACCAAAAGAAAAGTACTTATTTGTTATCTGAGTGCTGGCCTTCCAGCCTGAAGAAATTGTGGATCACCTAATCGTTAATTTTATATAGTATTACTCCTTTAATAGACTCTAGAAGTCTAAGCGACACTTTGTAGTCTTTGTTGCCGTAGACCAACAGAAGTCTTTTACTCATCTGCAAATCATTACAATTTGTCAAAGAACTTTGAGTTGTTCTCCAGATACCTTAATCCTAACATACCCATAACGCTTGATATAAAAGAAAGAAAAAAAACTACGTTGACTTGTCCAATAAATTCTTTCACTAGTTTACCTTTGCAAGCTTTTTTCCTTTTACTATCTCAATACAAATCTATGATATATTTCTGTCAGCGTCACTATGTCAGCTGAAGATCTTGGTTGCTGCAATTTTTTGCACTACATAACACGTAGGTTGTTCTTATTATCATATGTCTCCAAAAAGAAATTGCATCTGCCAAATCCATCTCTAAGCTTTGCAGTGACATTATGACAATGCACTGCGATTAGAACATCTTGTCATAAAGCAATAGTCTCTGCTAACTGAATGGTAATTTGTACAGGAATAACCTATGTGTCATAGGCCACTTCTGAGTTAACAGTGAATATGCAGTTGCATTTAATGGAGAAGGATGTTACACTCTGATAACATTTTTCATTCCTTACAGTTCATTTTCTCCTCTACCCTTCTTCCTCACATAGACATTCGGATTAAATCAACAGCTGCCAATTAACAAAGGGACGCTATTTAAGTATAACACAAGCATATAAGTATAACAAATCAGGACTTCATGGATTACCCTTTCACAGTCAGAACAAAGAAAAGAGTTTCTAGTTCGAGTTATTTACTGTATGAGAATTAGAGATAAAATAGCAATTACATCCTGATACCTTTCATATTTTCTCCAAGCTTCTAAGTGACTATATATGCATTCATGATAGTGTTTATTAAACTCTAGCACATAAATACAGAGATCAGTCTCTTTACATGAGGTTTAGTGACATTCAAATACACAGTACTGGAGGGACGTCACTTGCCCAACATTCCCAAGCTGAATTTGGAGGGAAAGTTCATTCACTGCTTCCTTAACTCTCCCATCAGGTGTATCAAAAACTGTAAACATGTGATGTAATCTCTACAGGGAACTCAAACAATTTTTTTCACCGTGGCAATGTTGTTTTTCAGCTATCTGCCCAGAAATGGGATTAGTCTGTTTCCAGAGAATGGTTTTCTTCTTTTAAAAAGTCCACTATATCTAAAACCTGAATGTCAGATGCCCATTAACTCTCCTGATACTTCATGTATTTCATTACTGTTGCTTCCTTTATCCACTGTGTCAGAAATAGGTTCACACAGAATATTAACAAGACACATTTTCTGAAAACTAAGATTACATAGATAGTCGATTACTATTCCTTTTATTCACTCATTTGAAGTTGCTAAACTTTCAAGGTGAGAATAGAGAGACTCAAAATATATTATTTGAGTCTTTTTCAACCCAAATCCTTTTGAAATTAAATGAAATCAAAGTGTAGAGTAAGGTTTTTATGATCAATGTTTGTTTTATTCTCCTAAATAAACAACATTTTAGCAAAATTTGGTCAGCTTTGTTTTTGCTTTAGAAGAGGGGAAAGAGAAAGGATGTAAGTCACTCTGGCTGTCTGCTTAAGAGCTAGCTAATTAAAATGTTTTGCAACTTCAAAAACAATACATGGTTCTTATGCCTTCCAAAAAAGGTTTCCAAACAGAGATTTCAATTTTAGGGAAAAAAGTGATCATAAAAAAAATAACAACTCTTTCATCTCCACCTGAATTTAACCTTTCATTATTAAGATGCTAGCCATACATTCTCTTTTAATGGAAGCGTATCCGGACTATCTGAAAGTAACGCTTCCCGTTTCTATATTCTTTTTTTTCAGTCTTTTTGAAGCATGCAGCACTATTTTATACATTAAAAATTCTGCAATCATTCCCTTCAAAGTAGGATCGGTGAGGAGCTTGGATCAGCTCCTCAGACTTTCTCAGATTATAATAAAATTGATTTTAGAAGGATATTTGTATTTGATTAATCTCATCCACTGCATAAATTATTCAGATGTGAGCAAATTATTGCTGAAACTCAACTAATTTCAAAATTCCTTTCAGTAAGAGCAATGTGTTTAAGTATCAATCTAAACTAGGCATCTTAATTCAGTCCCTTGTTGTATCGGTCTCCTCATCTTTCCAACATCCCCCTCTCTCCCACACCTATGGTCTGCAATTCTGTCCCTCTAACTTTATCAGTCTAAATCAAGATGCAGAAAAGGCTCAGAAGGGTCTGCCCACATAGTCGGACATAGGAATTCCTGTGCTTCTAGCCAGGCAGATACAACCCAGCTGTGGCTCAGAAGTGGCATAGCTACATTAGCACCATACTTGAGCTAATTATACCCTGACTCTCAGCAGGAGAATGAGAGTCTATCTTACAAGTGGAGAATAAATGAAAAAGACTTGTTTTGCCTAACAAAACAAATACAGAGAGAAAATATGATTGCTGTCTCTAAACTCACTGGGACAGGGGGTAAACATTAGAAAGGAATAAGAGTTGTTTAAGCTAAAGGGCACTGTTGGCACTAGAGCAAGTGAAGAGAAACTCACTATGAGTAAGTTCAAACAGTAAATCAGAAGATTACTATCTAGCAAAAAATGAACTTCTTGGTTTGCCTTATGGCAGTGCTGCAGACTAATAATTTTATTAGTTTTACCGTGAGAATTCATAAGTTTATGAAAGATACTATGAACCAGCAACCTGTCATTGTAGTGGCTGGACTGACTGACTCTTCAAGTTCTTTGCTCTGTTAAGTTAACCTGGTGGATGTGTGAATAAATATTTCTTCATTATCCCATGTTCTTGCATGTTTTCTTGTACCTACCTTCTTATTTTTATCTCATGGATTTAACTTTGAACAGAGACTGGAAACTGAACCGGAGTTTATAGTAACATAGTGTAATTACAACTTTCATTCCCTCCTAAGGGAGATGGCTGGCCTAACTTCTCAGATCTTAACTCATTCAGATTACCTATGCTATTTGAAAAATCCTTTAACTATTCTTAACTAAAAAATTTATCATTTGATCAAGCTAACAGTGCACTGTAAAAGTACCTATCACTTTCACATAGCCAGACTATTACTTAAGCCATGAACTGATTAGCCAGGTTCAATTGCTCTCATATTTAAAGCTAATGTGAGAAAAATGCATCATCATCAAATTCTGGACTACAAAACCAATGCACCATTTAATAAAATGAATCACTTTCAAAAAAACTGCCATCTGCACTTAAATACTCCTGAAATCTCTGGCACCAACAGCTTTATTCTATGGCTCAGGAGGTGATACTAGAAAATACAGCTTGTCATTTATATGTATATGTATATGTATATGTATTTTTTTAGATTAAATTAGCTAAAGGAAAATGTCTGCAAAGCATAACTTTAGCCAAGGAAGACTGTTCCCACAGGCTCTTTGACGATCAGAGAAAGAAAAAGAGAAGCTTCTCTGAAGAGTAATTCAAAACAGCAGTCTAACTCAGGTGCCCTGAAATGCCCTTTGAAGAGCTCTGTGACTTGTAACGTATCCGTGCTACTGTTCTCAGTTAATTCTGAAATGATTCAGGTACTCACACTGAAGAACAGCCTAGAGACCTATAAGCAATAAATATAAATAAGAGCTGAGCATGCAACACCTCTGCCAGCTCCTCAGAAATGCCCAGTATGAGGTTGGCTGTAGACAGTCTAACCTCTTCTCTGAATATATCTTCCCTCTTTTAATTCCTGCCCTGATCCTTGCATATGTAATTACTGTGACGAACGTTCCTCGCACACAGTGGCAGATACAAACATTTCCCCCACGCAAACACAATAGGTCTGGATGCAGTACTTTTCACAATTCCCAAGTATCGAATCAAACCCCTCTCACAGTCTTCATCTAGCTCAGTTCTTTTGGTCATATTTTTCTTTCACTTGCTATTAGATGTGGAATTTTAAGTCTTTGTATGCGACTCCGGTGCTGTTTTTGTCAGAGCCTTCCATAGCTCTTGTTAGAACAATACCCAAGCCCAAGGTGCTGACGCCAAGCCCAGCCTCCTTCCCCTTTGCACCCTTCCTAGTATGAAGCTTCCAGTGGGTAAAATATTCTTTGCCCAGGGTAAGAAAGGTGGTAACTGAGCAGGGGGACATGTTGCTCCTTCTGATATTCAGAATAGTTTTATACCTTCCGGGCTGGGGGAATCACTTTGTCAATTAGAAAGAAGTATGCTGTATAAGCATTGCATATGGCCTAGCCAAATGAAGGATCGTCTCTCATTTACTTCGAGTCAAAAAGAATGACAGTGAAACCAAATATTTCTTGCTTATACAATTTACTATTAATCTCCTCGTTTACTGTTTTAATAAGCATTATTTTTGTGGGATTTTTCCCTCGTCTTTTAAATTTTCTATAAATCATTAAAAATAAGCTAGGAAGTATTTCATCAGATACCTACTAGCTGGGAAGAAAGATATCCAGCCTGAGCTAGCCAAGTCACTTTCCTCTTTGGATGAGAAAATGACTTACCCAGGATGGCAAGTCTGCAAACAATTCCTGAAATAAGTAAATTTGAAAACCCTACATTTAACCTAAACCCAATCACACAGCCAGATGGTTCTTCAATTGCAAAACAAGATTTTAATTTTGTTTGAATTCCACAAGTATATGCTTTCCTGGAGATACTTCCAATATTTATTTCTCTCACATTTCTACTATTATTTTTAATTTAAGTGTATGATTACAGGTATCTTTATAAAAAAACTCTGCATTTTATAGCCTCTTTCATATCAATTCAAAATTATTTCTTGGTGCTTTTCTTTGCAAATGCTTTTTTCTTGTTTCTTTACCTTGTTCTACGTAATTTTATTTAAAAAGAAAATCTATTCATATTTCAGATATTGTAAAAAAAAAAAAATTACTATTAGCATTTTACTTATACAGTGCCGTGGTAAATTTGAATTAAGTACAAAATATTTCTAGCCATGCTTAAAGGTTTGAAAAAAAGTTTGTTAATCACAATTTTGCCTCAAACTTGAATTTATTTTCCATAATTATTTTGATTTTTCTCATTAGTTCTCATGTGTGTTATCATCACCCACCTGAGGGATATACAAGCTGCATGAATCAATTTTCCATTGATAACAGGCATGAACACAATGTTTTGCAGCTCTGTAAAGAAGCAATGTACTTTCTAGTACAAAAAGAAATTCAAGATAAATTTTTTTTTGAAAAAAAAAGACATAACTCTTACTTGTGAAGTTACTTTATTATCCTTTAAAACAGAGATAATTCCCTTTCAGATCCTATGCATGAACTTGTTTCCACAGCAAACCCCAAGAGCTATGAGGGGCAATTATAGCCAAACTTATTCTTAGCTTCTATTGCCCAAGGATAGAATATTCCCAATAGATAGCGCCTCTGTAACACATACAAGTCTCTATTCATCATGTGCAAATCACAAAGTTCTGCCTAGTTCTGCCAACTTAAAGTATTTTTTGCACAATTCCTGCAAATAAATTCTAAATGCAAAGGCAATATCCTATTTATGTTTTGTGTCTCCTCCAAAATACGGAGAAATTAAGCGTTCAAAAAATGATTTTGAATAATTATTTTAATAAGGACAATATACTTTCCTTAAACTTATCCTGAGAAATCAGTCAGCTAAACAAAAAACAAACAAAAAAACCCCACCTAGAATATTAAAATTGTCCTGTAATATTTTATCTCGGGTAGTTACAGTTCAGTAACTATTAAGTAATAACCAGCCTTATAATGGAAAATGTAAGGCAATATTAATAAACATGTCACCTCCTGGACTACTCAAAAAATCTTTATTTTACAATGACCTTCATCTCAGTAACAATGATTCTTTACATAGGAAAAAACTAAAATGTAAGCAAAGCTGCTGTGAGAAACTGCAGCATGTATAGATCTGGCCTTTAAATTAATTTATCGAGTCTTCTTAAGTTTTTGCTAGGCAAAACAGAGACAGGATCTATATGCTATTAGTTTATTTTTATTTGTGAACATAACATTCCATTTATCCATATGGGCAAAAAAGTGATGTAACAAATAGCCTTTCTGTGGCTATACAGGGTTCAAGAAGGACTTCAAATTAATTTTCAAGTTATACATCAGTTTATTGCTTCAAAAGGAATTGAAGCATTGACTTGCAAGGTAATTTTGTTCCAGCATACACCGAGTTATCAAATAAAGCTTTGTAGTACGATGTAATATGGTAAAATTAAATATTACTCTGAGTTTAGATGAGCCTTCAGTTGCACTTAAAGTATAAGCACTTGCCTATAAAATATTGCTTGCATTTTAAATATCATTTGGCCTGTTTGTCTCTCTCTTCTTCAGAGCACTATACCTAACAACTGTCTTGCTTGGATTAACTTGAAGCAGGAGTATTTAAAAACGTAACCTACACCAGATGGCTGTGACAATGACTGAAAACCGGTAGA
Source organism: Struthio camelus (assembly GCF_040807025.1). Classification (NCBI taxonomy): domain Eukaryota; kingdom Metazoa; phylum Chordata; class Aves; order Struthioniformes; family Struthionidae; genus Struthio; species Struthio camelus. Next base: position 48,966,110 of record NC_090942.1, read on the forward strand.
AAGACCTAAAGTGCAAGTTTCACCAATAGACTCTGTATCAATCACAAAGACATTGCCAATTATGTGCTTTAACAGCTTATGTCCATTTGGCATTTTTTTCAAACAGATTTTAGTTAGGACATTACTATATCAGAGATTATACATATTGAGATAGTAGGGGAAAGAGAGCCCATCCACTGCTCTTCCTTCTCCTCCCACCTCCCAAGAAGCAAGCAGAAAATCCTCTCCTTTCCCCTTCTGATTTGAAGCAGCAGGGCTACTTTTGGCTCTCCTTCTCATGCCTCTTATTGCTAGAACTCTTCTTACCATTTCAGCCTACTTCAATGATTGATTTTTGGGTGGGAAGAAATAATAAAATGAAAATCGGCTTAAACCGGCTACACAAAGTCTTGGCCCCAAAATGGTTGCTTAGTTTGGTTGCTGTTGGGGTATAGCTTTACAGAAATGCAAGCCTATAAATTATTGACATGAAGAGTTTAACAGAAATAAATAGTGTATTAGGAGTACTGATATAGAATGGTGACCCTATTTTTCAGAAGAGTTACAGGCTTGGAGACTAAAAGCGAAGTTAGAATGCTTAGGTCAGTTAATAACGCAGAGCTTATTTAAAACAATAATATGGTAGCTTGCATATATCAAGTTTAACAGCAGTGAATATCTCAATATATTCACTAATATATTTGAGTCATTTTGAAAATACATAAATAAAGTGTGAAAGATGCATTTAAAGCAATGGTTCCCTCAGATCTCCCCTCAGACCGCTGTTTCTGGGCCTCTTACTACCCTACCTCTGCCAGGTCATATTGAACAAGGTAAACAATTGCTTTGACATTAGCAACTCAGACTCTACAAGAAATTTTCTTGATTTCTCTTTGAGTAGTCCCCTGCTTCTCTTTGACTGACGATAACACCACTTAATTGGGCCTTACTTATCCCTATTTAGTCCAACAGAACACAGTGCAGAGAGCTATGCTGGCTTTTGAGAGAGGACAGCAGCTCCTCATACCACTATTGCATCAGAAGAGATAAAAATTTGTCCTTAGCCACGCACAGCTCAGAATCACTGATTTTTACAATAACTACTGAGTCCTGGTCGGAGGCAGGGAAGAGAGCATAATTCTCATGTTGCTGCATTCATTCTGTGTGCATAATTGTGTTTCTCCTAATTATCATCTAATGTCATGATGATGACATTGGAACAATTAGAACACTCTGTTCTTTTCTCCATACTGCCACTGGTGTCTTCAAAACAATTATACTGCTAATCTCTGCCAGTCTAATTTAAACTTTATTGACAGCTCTGAAATATGTTCTACTGTTTCCTGGCGAGACATGAAAAAAGCGCTCCACAAGAGTGGTCAGCTACTTACTCTTTCTTCACAAGAACATGCAAATATCTGAAGTCCCTAATGCTAACACACAGCTGAACTATCACAGTATGCACATGAACAGCCCAAAACAAGATATTCTCTTACAAAATATGAAGGAAGCAAAATAACTACTGAACTCAGCATCTATTCTGTTCACTTTAAAGGCTTTAGGAGAAAGAGAAAATGAAATATATGCTGGAAAAGATATGGGTATAATCTCATCCACAAATCTCCAAACTGACTGTAAGTGAATTCTCTATATGACAAAAAAATACATGTTTCCTCGTTTGTAAGCTGGATCTTGAGTTCTATGTGTTTAGGCAAGAAAAAAAAAATTATTTTCTCATCTTGCCAGGGGAAACAAACAAACAGATAAAGTAACAACAAAATAATATAGGCATCCGGATATGGAATTCAGTTTATATGGAGATGCTAGATATCAAAAGATGAATGAACTTCAGAGTCAGGATCTGCTTTTGACCAGCACTATGTATAAGGTGTATAAAAGGTAATTAACTTCCAAATTATCTGTTAGCTGATGCTTGAAAAATTTAATGATATCAGTTCTTTTGAATCAGGCAAACTGATTATTTTTTTTTCAGAACACAGAAAAATAGAAGACCTTGTAGCTGATTTGTAATACAAAATTGTGCCTCAAATATTTTTTTAAAAGTAGCCTGCATGCTGAGGCAATAAAATACATTTTGAGTCAGGATTATAGAAAGAGCTGATTTATTGGCTGTTCTGACTGACAACATAAGTCTAATTCCATTACTGAGGAGGATTTTTTGGTGTATTTTTTAAGGGTAGAATAGCTACCAATGTACCACAGGAGGCTTATTAATGAAACGTGTTGTGTCACCAATGTCAGTCTCTGCCTATTATAATCTCTGAGATCTGTGATCATTTTGACTGTCTTTAAATTAATAACATGCTGTTTGTCAGCTTGATGGACCCTCAATTAGTATAAAAGATTCACTGAACTTCACTCCTCTTGAGTGAAATTAGGGTATTTTAATTAAAAGGAAACTTAGCTTTATTAGTGTCAAACAATTTTAAAATGATGATACCTTCTAATTCCCAGAGTTAATTTGGGATTTGTGTGTCCTTCATAACAACAAATATATGTCCAAATGGGATCGCTGTATTTGCAAATCTTGCTGTAGACAAAGGCATGTATGAGCAGAAAACCTCACACAGAAGTGCATAGGTTTACTTACAACATGGCTGCTAACTTCAATAAATCTTCCCTTTAACCTAAACTTACAAAGTAACATCTGCACATGGAGTGATAATGCCCTATTTTTTAGGGTACATTAGAGGATTTGAAGTGTTCATTAAGTAAGTGTAATGGCCGGAGGCCATAAACAAGCACAAAAAATGAATCCCTTATACTTGTGTCTGTGTTGTATGACATATACACAAGATCACATCTTTTGATTTTCATATTTTATAAACTATGTATTTTTTTCCAAGTAAACAAGGAAAGGAGATAATCTTGTCATTAGCAAGCTTCATCACTGTTTGGATGCTTTTGTTCCCACCTGTGTACATATATAAATGTCACCAACCACATCACTTATGTAGAACAGACCCCCAGTGCAGAGAGAAACTCTCCATCTGTTTGCAGAAATATTTTATGTGCAATAAGATAATCAACTTCATCTGTTTTTGGCTTATGCTCTCCTTTAAAAATATCTAATACAGATTTTATTCAATTAGAATGTGGATGGTGCACAGCCCTCTACAAAGAAGATCAGTAGCTCCAAAAGTCACCCCAAATGGGATGTCCAAACAATCAGCCCAGGCTTAGGTGGCTCATTGTATGGTGGGGAGGAGACTGAAATAGAATACCCTCCTGTGCAGGGTTTCAATCTTTCTCTGCTATTGGAAACTGAGGAATTTGGGAGTTTGGGGCTTGTGCACTTGTTTCCCTATGGGATGATTCCTTGAATAAGATCATCCATCCATAGACTTGTATAAAAAGGAAGATTTTCTCATTGAGTGGTAAATATACGTAGCATCACAAACCCCCAGATGTGAAACTTTCTATTTAAGGTATTATAGAGTAGCACTGCAGTGGAGTATAGCTGAACTGTATAAGGAGACACATAAACGCAAACTGGGCCACAATTACCCCAACAAACATTACTCTCACCATAGGATTTAAAGCTGACTTTTTCATTTACAAGTAGCTTTGCACGATGAATTAACTGAAGGATCTGCTACAATTTGTGTATACTTGCTATTTTGAAAGCCCTTGCACTTCTTTCTTATCCAAGCATGAAAATAGTTGGATACCTGTTCTGCAGAGATAATCCCTTATATTGCACACAGACGCTCCGTAGAGACTCATTGTACTACAGGAAGAATGACCCCTTTTTTGATATAGTGATGCTTAGGAAAAATTATGAGCCAAACGTATAGAAAATGCTACCTGTTATTCAAGAGTCTTTCAATTTTAAGGACAGAACAGCTAGAGATCACCCTGAGCTTTTTTTTTTTTTGCGTGTGTGTGTGTGTGTGTGTGTGTGTGTGTGTGTGTGTACCTATATACACATATAGGCATATATTTAAGTTTTATGAGAGCTATGCTTGAAAAAAGGCTAGTTTTTTTCTTCTAGATAATATCTAAAAAAGTACTTTCTCCTTTTCTAATGATGTGATACTTCTTATACGGTCTGAAGTACTACGTAATTTGTTGCAATGTGTCTTGTTAAAGGATTTCTGGGATAGAATGCAAACGGAAGAGGTAAGAAGAGAATTTTATCATATAGCCCCCTCCTATTGAGACGGGCACATGTTCGTGTCAGGTTTACTAAATGCATTTTTTCCAAACACGCACTTTTTCCAAACTTGCACCTGCTATCTCTTCAAACCTAACTTAAAACTACCTTCTTAACTCCAGCAGTCAATTCATAGCTAGGTGAATTACATGATCATCTGAGTTTGCTACAGCACTAACTTGAACATCTTATACACCACTGCTCAGGAGATCATCTGAAAATTTAATGAAGATGATTGTTACATGTAGAGGATATTGAACAGCACTTGCCCTTTAAAACAGATGCATATATTTGCTTTATGATAAAGAAAGTCAGCTATAAAACACATCTAACTACTGTCTTAATTTTAATTTTCATTGAAAATGGCCCTTTATATCAATAGACAAAGAAAAAGCTTTTTGAAGTTGTGCTAGAAAGAATAAAAAAATCAGAAAATGTTTTTTAAGAAATCAGATTTTAAAAATTGTACTTTGAGCATATGAACTCCATTGAAGAACAAATCTATAGAAAAGCTTAACACATACGGTTGCAAATTGTCATGTACGAAAGTTATAACATGAAAGATTTTATATTCAAATACAAACTAGAACGAAACCAAGTGCTGCACTAGCCGCAAACTTAATACTACAGTGACCATTGAACAATCAATTACGATATAGCAGACAAAAGACAAAAACGTGTTGGGAGTCTCTTTTCTTAAGGGTCCTCAGGACCTAAGGGTCTACCTCCAGTTGCAGGCTCTGTGCTTAGAGAGGGGGAGGCATCTCTTGCTCAGCTAGCATGCCTGCTGTGGTTTGTACCATTCCAGAGGAGGCTTATAGGGGAAGGAAGTAGACAGTCATTAGCAAGAATAATGGAACCAGCACAGCCCTTCCTGCACTCTCATAGGGAACAGACCTTTACCTTCCCTACTGAACGCTCTTGTTTTGCACTCCGTTCCCATCAGCCATTAAGTGACGTACTGTGGCACGAAATCTATAAGGATCTGCAGGGCTCCAGAGGATACTATATTCCCAAAATGATGTTAGCATATTTGAGACCATTATGTGCATCTAAACTCGAGCAGATTAATGTAGATTTTTTTATGTTTTTTCTTTTTTTTTTTTTTAAGCAAAGTCCTCTGGTCTTCCTGTTGCCATCTATCTCCAGTCCTATTACATTTCAGACTGCAAAATCAGAACAAAACCCCATAATGTAGCCTCAAATTGTTTCAAAGGGTTCAAAATTTGTCATTTAGCAATCTGAAGCATAGTCACATATATTTACTGTACTAATGCTCTCTAAGTACACTACAGAGAACGCTCCTTAATGGCGAAGTTACAGCCAACAAATTCTAGCGCCAACTGCTCGTTTTCCGCAAAGCCCAGGTGTTCCCTCAATGTTCTGAGATTCAGCTTACCTTGATCGCACCCATAAATTTGCTGCTGCTGCTATGCTGCAATTTCCCATACATCTGCAAAAATGCTAGCAATATACATGCAAGAGGGCAATATGCTTTGAAAAGATTCCCAGGGGATCCATCACTCCTGCTTAGCGGCATTCCAGCCCCACAAAGCGACATGACAAAGTAATGTGGAATAGCTGTACCTTCATTTTACAACCTGAGGGTTGGTGTAATAATTTAATATCAGGCTGTGGGAACTATTTGCTTACTTTCAGAGGGATAGGCAGTTAATTGTCACTTTTTCTTCCTCATTTTCCTCTACTTATTACAGCTGATTTCCCTCAGATAATCACTGAAAATTTACCTCTATGTGGTTAAATCCTCTAGTCTTTGCTCAGATAAAACTCACATCAACTTCAGAGGGGTCATTTAACAGTCCTGCACTGAAATTCAGCATAATATAAATATACCTGTCTAAACAGAAATGTTTAACGGGCGTTTCTTCCACAATTAACAACATCATTTTGCTCATAATTGATTTCAATAGGACTGCCCATGGAATGATACACTATTGGCAGCAGATGCAAGTACAGCGTTTAAGAGTTTCTGTGTCATTCTTCATTTGGCTGTCATTATATGGTATCTTATCTCTTCTAGACCCTTTAATGGCTGCATACTATTTTACATGATGTCTGTTGTTGTCTACTGAAAATAATTTGTGGTATATATTTCCCTCTCAGGTTATATTTCAGAATATTGTGGGTTATTATTCTTATTTTTAATCTCTCAAAATAAATTCAACGAAAAACATATGAAATAATATCTGAAAATTTATGCCCGTTAAATGTAATAAGTTCTAAAGCGAGTGACTCATCTTGGTTTCAGAAAAAGACATGTTTACAGGAAAAAAAAAGTATTATGCTGATCCACAAAATTGTGTTAAAGATTCAACCATTTCAGAGTTGCAGTTGCACTGAGAAACCACTGAGACTCTGCTCTTAGACCCTGCTCTCTTTCAGATTGTGACCACTATAACCCTTGAATTTTTTTAATTTTTCCTCTCCTTATTACTAAAAAATCTGTTCACTCATTCAATAGTGAGGTCCTTAACCTTACTTCAAAGGAGGCTAACTAAAATTCTATTTTTACAAAAATCCTTCTGGTATTTGAAATCTTACGTAATCCTATTGTTGAAAAATAAATCAATGTGATTTACTAGCTAGATATTTTACCTTTCCTAACCTTTTTTAGAATTTCTTATTGGAAGGTATGCCGTGGTTTCTGACAATGCTCCGCTACTATCTGGCAATTCTGAAAAAAAAGTGAAGGACAAAAAAAGGTGCTAAATTACATATTTTTTAAAAATCTCCTATATGTGAAAGAGGGTTTTGAAAACAGAGGTCTTCTTTCATTTCATATTTACTTGTCTATGGTCAGTGACATGGGAAAATAAAAGCCAGATCTAATTGGTAGAATTAAAAGTTTATATTGCTTACTATAGGTAATAAGCTAAAAAACTGCCAAATTGAAGCTCAGAAGAATGCATATTTTATTTGTCTATTCTTATCTTGCAAGGCCTATGTCACTGTACACTGCGGAGAGAAAACATCTAACAATCATCCTTCTCCCAGCACTTCTGGTATGACCAAGTGAAATATAATTTTGATTACTTTTTTCTTCATCTATATATTTTGATTGGAAAGAGATGCTTTCTTTTTCTAATGACACAGGAGGAAGGGTGTCATCTAGGAAAAGGTGTGGCCAGACTCAATCAAACTTGTAGTTTGACAGCTTGTCAAAAAACCTGCTTTTATTGCAAGACAGAATGAGAATGGCAAAATTTTCTGATACTGCCGTCTCACCAACTACAAGGATATACAGCTCTGCTCATTCTTCTCTTATTTTCTATGTCCATTACACTTTGTACTGAAACTGCTGCCTTGAGAGCAGTCAATCATAATTTTCCCAGGGCATTGTCATAGACCCAACAGCCAGCTAAACTGATAACACTACTAAAGGTAATTTTGTTTTAGTCAATTTAGGAATGCTGCCACACTAGATTAGACCATTTATCCATTTAATCTGGCAGCATGCTTGCCGCAATGGCCAATATCTGCTGTTTTAAAATAATGTTCTCATACTGCAGAAAGCCAAGTGCAAATTACTATATGCACATGAAAAGCAATTCTTTCATTACCACTGCAATGATTACCCCTTGTCCAAAAGAATGAGAGTTTAATGCCTTGGGTGCAAACTCTATAGTCGTTCATCAAGGAAAACTAATATATAAAAAAAAGAATGTTTGCCCTAATAGCAAACAAAAACAATTTTCACAGTTTGAAAGTATGAAAAAAAAAAGCTATATTAATAGGAGAAGCATCCAGAATTACTCTAGTTTCTGAAATGGATGTAATATCACCTACTATACTTTTAATACCCTATCACTCAGGAGGTTGATGTAATTATATGCAGCAAGATTTGAAAGGGGTTGTAAGAAAGGATTTCTCCAGACATAAAGAGTTTATTTCTCCGAGTACAGAACCTTCATATTCTGCGTGTCTGAAGAAAAGCATGTATTCTTCTAGGTTAGGCATAAAATGGAAACCTGGTTCCCGGATTTCTTGTTGAAAAAAGTCAGATGCCAGCCTCTCATCTGTACAGTCACTTTCCCCAAGTTTGTGCAGTGATTCACCAAAAAAGATGAGGAGACTATCTTGGAAAAGAGTTTAGGGAAGGAAAGAGTCTTAGAGTGGGTTTCTTCCCCCCCCCCCTCACCCACCCAAATAAAGTCACAGCAAATGTTAATAAAGGATTCAGGAAATTTAGGTGCTCAGATTCTATTAAGTTTCAGTGTGATTTGGGTGCAGTCTGCCTTGCTTTTTTGAGACTCAATCTTTAGCTTTTTGGCTGCTTACGTGCGAAAAACTTCTGAGTCTTTGTCCACAGTGGCTCTGTGGCTGGATTTGCTCATGTGTAATTGCCCTTACTTCATTCCTTGTCAAGAAATAAGCTAGAAGTAGGAGTTTATTTCACATTTATTTTTTTGTGTGTATTTTGGGTCTCTTTGCTTTAGCTAGGACTAGAAACCAAATGCAGGAGAGTATTAAGATTTATTGTGATCAGTGTGGGAAGTAAAGAATTCAGCGCATAGACAAGCTGAATGTGCCCATATCTAATTTAGACTACATAATCCACATCCATATTTTACTTTCACTTTCACTACAGGTGAGTTTATCACTTTCATTTACCACATGCTACTGAACATTATTCTTTAGCTTCAGGGTAGATGTGTGTAATTCAGTGTTGCTCTGCCAAGACAAGAACAAGAGAAATATGAAGAGGGTGGATGGAAGTAAATTTTAGCAATAGACAAGTCCAGAAATTTCTATCGCTATTTTTTTTTTTAATTTACAATTAAAAAGAGGAAAGTTCCATAAAGGAATGAGTATGTATAGACTCAGGCTGTATGATATATTAAGGATGAGAAAGGGTGTAAAGCGCCATCATCAGCTTGTCTAGAAGGCAACCAACTGATGTACTGGCTACACAGCTTTGGTAGCATGAGTGAAAAACTCAGTGGTATCCCATAGAAATCAAGGTTCATATTATCAGTTTTTCTCATAGCATAGTCTCAACAAAGAAACAAATTCTGCGTATCAACATTTACAAAGTCTATGAAAGGATACCTATGGCTTTAACCGAGAGGTTCATCTTATTATAATAATCTTAAAGAAATACTATGGGTTTGCTCTCTGCATAGCTGCCAGCATATGCCAAATTTCTCTTTTTCTCTATTCCTTCCCAGTTACCTTCCTCCTTATTAAACTGTGGCCTCATATTTCTTATTGCATTTAGGAAGTTAATCTTTACTATTTCTTCTCATTTTCCAGTGAAGTACAGTACTTGAAGTAAGGTGCATAATCACAACCCTCAATTGTTCAAAAGGTTTTTACTAGTGTAACTGAACTTTTGAACTCAGATGTTCATGATTTGGAAATTCTCTACTGAGGTCATTTGGATTCATAAAAAGCTACTAGCAGTGTTTGAATAGAAAAGAATTACTGTAATAGTCTGACCAGTTTCCTTTAAGAAAAAAAAAAAAAAAAAAACACTGGGATGTCAGACGCACAGTTTAACAAGCAATATACATTCTTTCTTTCCATTCTACAGAGCTTTTCCTAATACTTTTCTGGCAGACAGCTTGCCTCTCCTTTCTCTGTTTGTTCAGTCAGAATGATACTTTTTTGGTAAACTGTCGATTTAAACTCCATTATTATTCTGCATTAAACTGCTGCAGAATGCCAGTCAGGCATTATGATTTTTTCACTCCAGCTGTGCTGAACTACAAGTAGATATGAAGTAATTGACCTTGTTGTTCACTGAATTGTACAATGCTTTGCAACCTACTGTTTTGTGCCACTCACTTCACTTCATGCATCTTCAAAAGTCATGACCTTTGTGGTGGATATTACTCTCCAACATAGACAAAAACCGCCTTTACAAAAGTAAAACATTAAACATGATCAGTAAAAATTTCTGGCAACAGAGAGACCAAGCAAACCTGCAATACTAAGATTAGAGATTCCAGATGAGAATCTTCCAACAGCGGCTAAAAAAGAAAAAAAAAAAGACATTGCTTTTATGAAAATCTCTATTTGAAAATCTCTAGTGGCAAGTTAATCCTCACTATTCTTTTGAATAGACACTCTTTTCTGTTGCAGTCGGGAAACACTAAGCATAGTGAATGTACTACTCTAAACAATACAAACACAAAAAATCTGTAAGACCAGTCCAATTGGATAAAGTCTATACAATTTCCTCAGGATTTAATTTGGCCTTAGAGAATTACTAATCCCATTCAGTATTAGCCACCACAAAAAAAAAAAAAAAGCCAACAACCTACATATGTATTTTATTTTAATTCTAGCAGAGGAGAAAAGCATAGAAAGTAGAATGAGAATGTGTATTTATTCCTCTTTAATTCTCTGACTGCCTTAATATGACACCAGATATAGAGCAAATGGCCCCTCTGAAGATAATTTTTAAAACACATTTGGGAGACACTTCTCTACCAGTCACAGCAGTGGATTAGTCTGAAGGCCCTCACTAACCAACATCACAGGAGACATGACATCATTGGGACGAAACAGGTGAGATCAAGCCATTTCTTTTTTTAGATATTCCTTAATTCGGCAGCCTGATGAAAAGATGCCTACCTAAGTGACCCGGAAAGATTTTTAAAGCTTTTTTTATTATTATTAGAAACCTTTTTAGGTTTATCTTACCCATACTCTTTGCATATTTGTTCATCTTTATTGTGCTACCTGTGCATTCACCATCCATCTAAAAATGAGTAGAAACAAAGAACTCTCCTGGCCCCACCCTTCCTCCTCTTTCGGTATCTTTTCTGGCTTCTCATATTCTTTGCTCGAATCCTTATGCCCTCTGATAGCATTTCTACTAATAGCTAATTTCTACAGACCATAATGATTCTGATTTTTGTAACACAGAATATAAAAAATAGAGAGAGAAAGCAATTATATCTTCCTGGAGACTGAACAAAAAAGGAAGAATATTTGCTCCAACACCAAAAAATTGCCAGACCAGGAAGCACTATGCTTGATAAAATGAGACTGTCACCTACTCACTAGAGAAAGCACAGTCAAACATACACCATTTCAAAGCTTTATTCAGTGTAGCCATTCCAATACTCAGCAAGCCTACAAGTATATACTTACCCAAAACAACAGCGAAGCGGTTGATTGGTACTTTCAGACAAATGATGAAATGTGGCAGGTTGTCCCCTCGGTTTCAATTGGCAGAAATGGCCAGTCACAGATCTATTAAGACTCTTATTTACATCTTGAAAGAACGGAAGGTAAGGCGCCTATATCTGATCTGAATTATTATAACGACCTCCTGAAAGGATAAGTCTGCATTTCAGGAAAAATGTGCTCTAGAATGGCAGTCTATTCTCATACTACTACCAGCATAGGGACATGCTTCTGATGCAACCTGTCTGCTTGAAACAGTCAGGTCATATCACATACATTTAAGGATATATTTTAACCACGTACAGCTCAAAGTTACTGTCGTTGAAATTGTGGTTTCAACCAAATGGGACAACATTATCGATCATGTATGAATAGCTAGTCCATTACAAACTAAAACTAGGTCATTAAACTCTGTGGTGGAGGAACCCATGGATTCAGATACCGCAGCATTTGTGATGGAAGTGAAATAATTTGAATGCTTGTGATTGCCTGATCAATGTGCTTTGCAGGGGGGACACAATTGGAAAAAGTTTTAGCGTAAAGTGATGCAATGAGTAGTCAAGCAGTTCTAGCCAGTCAAGTGCATCCAAAGTCTGAAGAGGTGATTCTTCCTTTAAAAATTCTAATACGAAAAGAACGTATCCTTATAAAGGAGGAAGAAAAAAATGTCTTTACATAATAAGATGCTTATTCCAAAGAAATACACTGTCCAGAGTATCTTGTTTTATAAAGAAACAGCATTTCAAGGAGGCAAACTGTTTTTCTAGAAGCTCTTACATTTTGGGCTAATTAAACATGGTTCATAAATGCTTAGCATTTTGTTTCAGTTCATTTTGAAAAATATGATTCAAAATAAACTAATGACTTTAGACATCATATTTTGTTACTAAACAGCACAAGCAACAAAGAATGGAATACTAGCAATACACTGCCATGAAGAGAAAACATTTGTCTATTTTTTTGAGGGTAATTCTATATACTTAAAAAAAAATCTTGCTAGACAACATAAAAAAATTCATCTCATTTTGAAAGTCATTTTAAAATCATTTTCATTCATCTGCATTAAAAAAATAATGCTAAACAAAGACATTTCTTGAAGTGAATAGGATTTGTTATTGTCTTTTCCATATATGGTCTAGTTAATTCTATTACATTGGAGACTATGTCTAGGGTTACATCTTAGTCCCTTGTGGTCCAAGATGTATAGAAAGACCTGTTTCTTACATAATATGCTAGGCACATTTATCACTCTTCATTTAAAGAAGAGAAGTCAAATCACAAAGGTGTTTGCATTTTATTTTCTCTTATTTAAAAAGGAAAAATATTCAAAGAACACGGTATCTTTCTACACTTAAAAGTGACTTTGTAAAATGTAGATTGTGAGGTTGCATTCATGCTAGTCAAAATAATTTCTTCCCAATGTGTGTTCTTTTGTCTTTAAAATAGTTTTCCCCCTCTTTCATCTGTTCAAGACTAAGGGCTTCAGGAGGCCCACTAGATTTCTATCTCATGATGAAACCTGTGTACAATCTAATCGTATTTGGGAAGACTGCACATACATAATTATGCTATAACCAAAAACAGTTGATGAAAAGCATGAAATACAACCCTCAAATTATTCTTTGCTATAGAATAACTATGGAATTAATAAGATTATGGAGATGCAAAGATAGCAAGGGTGTAACATGGTAAATTCTTATTTACCAAATGTAAATAGATATAATTCTGAATACAAACATATCAGTTCCCTTCCTGAAAAAAGACTACCATTTTTATATGTTTTTAGCTTTCAGAATAAAACTGTACTCTGGGATACAGCATTGTAAAAAAGTCTTTAGTGGAATGGATGGATAGATAGAATAACCAGCAGCAAAACCACTTTCCCTGTGGATTCTGTTCACTTTATATGTATTTATATATATGTATACATACCAAAAAGTCATCCTGCCTAGTCTGTATGACTGTGCACTAAGCTTTTATTCTTTATTTGATTCTTAATCTGCTCAGTATAAGCCAAATGATTCAGAAATCTCTTCCGGGATCCAGCTAGACCAAAAAAAAGTTGGAAAATCATCCAACTCCTTAGCACTAGTGCCATTTACAAGGAATATGAAAAAGGTCTCTCCACAGAAAAGGGGAGAGGTAAATAAAGCAGAAAGGGGCTAGCAAGGATTACCACGTTGGATTATCTTCTCAATCCAAGCCCTATGAGATGCCCCATAAGATTTCCACTGGAAGGATGCAAAGGGACCTTGTTCTGATGAAGCAGATTAATCTTTCTTCAAATACTCTCAAATCTCAGTACTCACAAGACGTAATGCAAATCACATAGCATTCTGCCTTACCTGGGACTATGTAGGAAAAGGAGCAAGGCAGCCGATTAAGTTGATCCTGTTCAAACTCTCTGCCACAGATTTTCTTGTAGAAAGGCACCATCAATTTCTCAGTTCATATTGAGATAATACTTCTATGCAGAAATGTTCCATAATATCTAGGGCTCTGTAATACTTTTTAAAAAGGGAACCATGTTGTTCAATTTATTTCTGAGGCTCCAGCCTATAATCTTATGCATGTAAACATTAGGCTTAGTAGGAATTAACAGTTTTATTAGCATAAGAAATTCTTAGCTGCTTATTGTTCTTATCATATTTTTTGAACACTAGATAAGGCTTTTTATTCCTTTTTTAAAAAAATAGTCAATTGGAAAATGTGTATTCTGGGTAAACACTAATTTTATGAGAGACTTATACTAACTTACTTGAATTTGTGTTCCTTACCCCAACATAAAATGTAATGGCTTTATCCCACATTACCAATTAGACTTCCAGAGCAAACTACAGAGATACAGCTACTTACTACTCTTACAAACATACATGTAGTTCCAAAACTGTTTGAGCTATGACATAATTGCCTTCAGCAGCAAATTAATTCATATTTCCCTTAGTAAAATCTGCATTCACAAATTAACATGGAAGGGCTGGTACCTGGCCAATCAGAAGTATTTAGGACATCAAGGATTAGCTCAGTCTTGAGAGACACAAATGTCGCAACAAACAGTCTCCTTCCTATTTTTGCAGACTTGTCATAGTAAACCCAGTATACCCTAACAATTAGTGCTAGAAGCATCTGCCTTGCCACCACCTTCTGGAAATCAGTTAAAAGAAGACTACATTTGAATGCTTTCACTTGTTGTTATTAGCACTAATTTAACAGAGCATTACCCACCAGACTGTCAATAGTCAGTAGAACATTTTACTTCATACAGTACAACATTAACTGAGTGTACCCTGATGTTTTACTAATTCAAGTGACCTATTTAAATTTATCTGGAATTTGTTTTACCATATTAGCACATGCCATTCATTTGCAAGAAATGGGGGAAATGTGGTCACAAAATTAAAGTGGGAAGCTAAGAAAAGCCAGATAAGGGTCTTGACTAACCACCCAGTCCTTATGCTGTTATCTCTTTTTTTAATTTAATGGAAGTAGGATTGCTTACCTCAAATAATATCTCATATGCCTTGCTTAATAAATGTTAATAAAATGCTTAGAGATTCAAAAGTTCTATTTAAATGCCAAATATGATGATAAATAGCATTCTTCATTTTATGCAGAATATTATATACAAAAATCTCATTTCTGCATAGTACACTGGCATATTTAATTTCTAGACTAATAGTATTCTATATGGAATTCATAAGTGTTCCACAGAATAATACAACACATTACTCTTTTTCCTTCAAAATAATTCACACATTTTTACAGTAACTTTGACAGGACTCAGAGGGTTAGAAACATAACAAACTTGACCATCTCCCTTTTATCATTTACCACATGGCAGATTTATCTACTCTGAATAAACAAAACTGACATTCTCAAAAAATGCAGACATGAAAATAAATGAGCTTCAAGTAAGCTGCTGCACAGAATAATAATGTGGCTTCAGAATGATCCTAATCTTCGAAACCAAGGTATTAATTAAATAAAAAGCAATGGCATCTTAACAAAAGCTGCACTCATTTAAAATGACAGCACTAAAACTGTCTGGTAATAATAGTCACAAGATGTCCGTCATGTTTATGTATGTGAAGTATATGCCTTCACAGAAGCATCAAGTGCTTCTTAATATTGCCTTTATGGCATTTTGTTTACAAGGTTTTAACAACTGATAGGGCCTTGTGTTTTAAACATGTCAATGGGAAAGGTACTTTAAATCAGTGTTTGGATTCCCAGGTTATCTGTTTTTCTTGGATCTAATAGCTTCAGTGGGATTTCAATGTTTAATGTCTGAATGATGTTCTATTGAAAGAAAAACCTATAGAATGGTTAATAACTTTTTACAAGGAATTCTCTTGGAGAAAATTATTGTTTCAGCATGACTGCCCTTCCCAAAATCTCCACACTACAAAATCCTAGGGGACAATCCTGTCTCAGGGAAAAATTTAGTAAGATCCGCTTTCAGCATGCTTTGCAATTCATTTCCTGTGAATTATTTCCTTATTAAAAAACAAAAAAGTTTCCTTTCTTTGAGGTGTGACAATGTAGATCTCTGCACTTGTACTTCAGTGCTTATTAGGCATACCCAGACCATTCAGACCGCAAGCCTTCAGGCAGCAGCGTGAGCACCTCATTCCAATAAAAAACCAAAGAGGAGGTCTGATTCAGACCCCCTTCAGCTCTTTTATACCAGAATCATGGATATCAGGTTCAGCAACGTGCGTACTCCCATGCCAGAGAGTGTGGGGAGCAAGAAGAAGGAAACCTAGAAATGTAGGCCCTTCTCTAAAAAAAATCAATTACAATAAAAGTAATCTCTTTCCTCCCTTGAATATATATTCCCCTTCCAGCAATTGTTAAGATTGCCTATCTGTAGTCTACAAGAAGTAAAGATTAAAAACTAAAATCTGCTTGAGGTAGGAAAGCCACTGAAATGACAAGTACATTAACAGATGATTATGCTGTTTCTCAGAACATCTCAATGGGCTTGCCAGGAATGCTTCCCCAAGACACCAAAACAGCAGCAGTGGAGCGAGGCTGCTTCATGGCCGCTCAAGTGACTCTAGCGGTCACACAAACACAAACCTACAAAGCAAAGCAAGCAGATTTCCAGGCATGGCAATATCTGACTATTGATTCACTTGTAGTTAGACAGCAGTCTCAAGGCCAATAAAAGGCCAACAAGAAGCACTTTACATGGTAATCATGGTTTTTAGCCAAAAGCTATAAAAATTTTCTCTGGAGTAGAGCCACAAAAACAATCTTGAAAACCATTCTTGGTCGTACCAATTTTTGGATTCTAAGGAAGAGCTGATGGAAACAAGGAGCATCTTGCAGCACTTTATCTTTCTGCAAAAGATGTTTCATCAGCTCAACACAAGACCTGGATTTTGTTAATTACTAAGAAATAAGAGAAGGCTTTTTCTGCCCTTTAAAACAGTCTTCCACGGCTCCACGATCCAACAATGAAGATCACAGCTATTTCCTAAAAGGAAAGGACATATAAGGGAGAGCAAAAGTAACTGGAGAATTATTCTTGAAAACTAGTTAATTCTGGCTGCTCAGAGAGAAACAGAAATACAGAGCTTTGAAACAGAAGTTGAAGGTCTACTTGTAAGAAATATTTCCTCTATAAATCACCCTGCTACTCACAGATACACTGAAACCTTTCTCAGATTTATCTCTACACTTTCAGAGAATGAAGTACTGCCTCAGAATTTTTGAATAAGTTTGAAGCAGAGCATGTTGTTTTCCTAGCATAAGCACTGTGCATTTCACAGTGTTCATTTCATTAGTAAATACCAGTAAATATTTCATTAGTAAATATTTTCTAGTGTTCTGAACCTCCTGTGTTACCCAACGTAAGAACTAGGATGGATTTCTTTCTGTCCTCCTGGATGTTGCCTCTATTGCATTTGTGTGTGGAATACCTAGGAAGGCAAGGTTTGTAAGAAAAAGGAATATCTTTCATTAATATAAATGCTACACAGTTTTCTATTGAAAAAAATGAGCTTTGAGGTACATAAGCCTCTCTCCAGCTGTAACCCTGTAGCCCCATAATACAGTATTGCCCTTGCTAGTAACAGGCTGCAAGCTTTGCAGTGCAAGGCCTCAGGATTGATGCTTGACAGGTTTGCTCTGTCTAAACTTTTCTTGAACTGTCAACAGTTTTGTTTCACTTGGAAGAAGTGCAGTAAGAGCCATTTTTTGAATTGACCAGGTGTCTATGGCTAATCCATTTTGTTTAATTTATATGGTACCACAATGGTTTTATGACTGTAGCATAATGCAGTTGTTTAAGGAAATACATGCCTGGTGTGATAGCAGAGGCCTTTACAAGGGGAGACACATCATATTTATCCTAGTGAAGAACTCCAGATGTTGTCAGCTCACTTAACACCCCCACCTCTAGCACTAGAATGGAACTGCCAACCTTAAGACCCTGAGAAGCAGGCGGTGGGTGAGCAAAACACCAGGAAAAGGAATGGAAACGAAGTGTATATATAACAACTTTAACTATATTACTGTTTTTGAGAGCTTTCCAGAACAGAAATATTATTTCTTTTTCTGTAATAATTAGATCTAGACTAATAATGATTCTTGGATTAGGCTGTAAAGATTTCAATTATACTAACAATAAATTACTGATTTCATATATGAGGTCTGTTTCCTCTTCACCCACGAACAAGATATTGAGCGTAACACAGTCAAAACAGATTTTTTGATACATTCTCTGCTTACATAATCTTGTCCCTTACTGCCGATCTCCAAGAGAAACGAACCCTCTAGAATTGCATCACAATAGCCTCCCGGATAGGGATTTATGGACAAATACCCAGGGGAATTCAGAAATGAACAAAAATACGTACCATCAGTGAGAAACAAAAAATAATGGACACACTATAAACTAACAGTAAATATTTATACTTCAGCTAAACTAATGTTAATAGACCATTTCTGTAAGAAGATGATTCCAATAAGTAAAAGGACAATGATCTCAAAATATGATGGAGGGTTCGGCCTTCAAGCACAGATGCTAATCTACGGAAACTCAGTAGACTTGTCCATGTCAGATCTGCCAGTTCTGTGCAGATGTCTTGACTACCTTGAGTCTTGAGTGCTTCTCAAATGGCACTTGATACTTAAATTTGGGCAACTAGATGCTACTTTTACTGACTAGACAGCTAAACACCTTTCTGAAAACTGGTTCTAGCTACATACATACCCAAAATATATTTGAGATATCCACGTAGGGCTGGTAAGCATGACACACGACCTTCAAGAGATCTGCATCCTTCTGGAACGGCTCCTGGAAATGGGATATGTCAAGAACTTGGTACCAACTTTAAAGCAACTGAATCCTGCCCTGAGTGTCCTATGACGCAAGCTGAATGGGTCTCTAGACACTTAGTGCTCATATTTGAACACCTGGGTGTAAGTATGTTTTTCTTGAATTGAATTCTACTAGGAAGAATAAGGTTTGGTTCAAATAAGCTTTTGATTTTATTTATCTCAGCTGGAGCTTCAGTTATTTGTGGATTTATGAATTTCTTTGCTCATTCCTACCCAAAGCTACACTCTTATATAGGAGATAACTGTTCACGTTAAAAGAGGTTTGGCACCTCTACCTGTGAAGAAGCATGAAAATGAAAATGAATGACAACTTTAATGAAATAACTTCATGTTCAATGCATTTCTGCAGATATCTTTTTAAATGCTCCAACATCAGAGATGAAGCAATATTCAAACAAGCAAAACAGAAGTTTTCAACAAAAATATCAAAAAAATCCCATAACAAACTCTGAAGAAACAGCCATTTATTGGATTAAAACAATCCTCTATACAAAAATCTCCTACTGAATAAATCTTTGCTATAAAATCACCCACTGGAAAAAAAGCTGTTATGGAAATCAGGATAGGGATGAGTAATAATTATGTTGAAAGTGTAGGCACATCTTGGAAAACATTTTCATGTGTTTTAAAGCTTCTGCAGCCACTTCAGCACAGCTCCAAATGTGTACAATATGCTTTATGATCATCCAAGGCAGCAACAGCATTTTCCTGGCTCAAACTGAAGGAGGATCAGAACTGTTCCAGACTGAGAGACTCAATGATTCATTTGCCCTATGCAATGATGCATTCATCTATCTACTCATTTAGTTATAAAAGCTTAATAGAGCTTTCTACAGGAACTGCAATCTTTTAAAAACTACATTAGAGGCCATAATAAATACAATTGCAATGTTTTCACTAACATCACAAAAATTAGTACATTTCCAGAAACATATTCTGAAATATTCCTTCTCCCAGAGGACTAGTGGGAAACAAGAGCCCCTAAAAATATAAAATTAAAAACAAAGTTTCATCTTGCAAATTCTAAAGGAGTTTCTGAAAGCTAATTCAGGTACAAAGGTTAAAAAAATGCGGGTGATGTTCTATACATGACAAAAAGGAAATAGATAGAGAATAGCATGCTTTGAGCACAACTCATAGCCAGAATATAAATGTTAACGTGCAGAATCATATCTGGGCATTACGCGATGCAATATCTTTTTCTTTTTGTTGTTATTATTCCTTCACTTTGATTTACTTATAAGACAATGTGTGATGATACACAATAAATGTGCTGAGTTTGTGTTTATGGTGTGGTTCTTAGCTCCAGAGGCATGAACTGTTAGTGACAGATTTGCCCAAAGAACTGCTAGTATCTAGCATGCAGTTTTCTTGTGACCTTGCTTTATGTTTACATAGAAAAGGTGTAAGCTTTTAAAATAATTTAAAGTGCTCAAATTTATACTGATTTTATTGGATATAACTTTGGAAAGGTTTCACAGAAAAGAAATGAAATATAGGTTAAAGAGGAAGAACATATGGATTTGCACATATGGGCTGGATGGAGTAAACACACACACACACTAAAAAATAAGCTTAAGAAGAGAACAGAAACTGGAGCGTGGATTCCTCCCTCCGCTCCACTTAGGAAAAGCCTATGTTAGCCTATATTAGACAAAAAAACAAATTTTTAGGCCAGTAAACTAAATAAGAATCCCACCTCAAAGGTCATAACACTACCATTATTCAAATAGAGCCTTCATAAAATGTATGATGAATGTAACCCCTTCTTTGCCCTCCAGAGAAATAGCATGGGCTCTAGATCAAGTATTAGTAATTCAGCAAAATACTAAAAAAACAAAAAAACCTCCTAAAGAAAAATACATAACATGCCAGATTTATACTATGTTAAATTCTTTTATATATTAAATGGTTAAACCAAAACCAAAACCATCTACACACACACGGACACAGTCAGACACTTTTGCCCTCCCTTGTTCAGATATATACATCTTGGTGAGAACATCACAATAATATGGCAGTGATAACTAGCATTATATCTCTCTATACATTAAAATGGGGAACTGTTATAATGCACCCTTTGTAGAAACTTTATGTTATTAAGAAGTATATAGTTAATTCAGTTGTCTTGCTCTGTGGATGAAATTAAAAGAAAATTAACTCTGGTCTAGTTCTGCTTTTTTTGAATCACTAGGAGAAAGGTCGAAAGAGAAAGGTGTCAGAGCAGGATTGATAATTATTGCATATAGGGACTAGTAGCACCAACTCTCTCGCAGTTATCAGTCAAAATAATTCAGATGGGAAAAAAAAACAAAAAACAAAAAGCAAACTGATGACGGTTCTACCATTCTTCTATGACGTTTAATAAAACAGAACACAGCACTACCATTGGGTTAAAAAACTAGAAATCTGTAACTTGTCATAGTAATACCAAAGTTAATTGTTTCAAACTCCTAACTAAAATAAACCAGCGTAGTTCTCCTAGGCTCATAGTCACAATTAAGTCAGAGTTAATACATATCCCACCAGCGAAGGGTTACACCCAATTTCTTCACGTTTTAACTTCTTCCGAAAGCCATTATTTTATTCTAAATGTTGATAACTCATTAGTTTCTTTACTTAAGCCTATTATGCAAGCAAGAAAGGCCTACTCTATCTTTAAGATCATAACAACTCTGACTAGAACAATCAGATTATATTAACTGCAAGGATAATAGACCTCTATCAGTGAGATAAGATATGACTTTATTAAGCATCTTTAGCTGACTGTTAGGCTTCTAATGACCTCCAGTAGTCTTTATCTGAATAACAAAATAACTTTAAATCTTATTTGCATTGGTTAAGCAACAGCATTTCAGAGTTTGTCATCTAAGTTTTACTAATTAGACACTAGTCAAACTGTAGGCACCCCAAAATTTCCAGCCAGATCAGCCAGCAAAACATCTAATTCAGTTTCATGGCTTGGACATTGGTTAGAAGTAGATATCTAAAATCAAGGTGAAAAGATTTGGCAAAATTAATGAGAGCTGGATTTTCAGCCTCTATGGTTGTTTGCTATGCATTGACATTTATTTTCCCCCTTAATCAGGACAGATGTTGACAGAACTGCATAAAAAACAAAGTTTGAAATAAAATATAACTTGGAAATGTCTACTTGTCTCATTTAAACATTTTACAATTAAAGATAAATATTTTTGTATGCTCAAAATGTTTTGTATGATTTATAGCAATCTCCACAGCAAGCTGAGCAATAGGAAAGCTGTATTCTATCAATTCCTTTTCATATTTTTCCAGCGAATTTTCTTTCTGGATGATCTCATCCTCCATTTGATTTTATGGAAGTTTCTTCTAGTGACTTAATAGTTGTAACATGAGAAATTACACTTCTTAGTAGGTACACATTTGGCTTCAGTAGATGGCAAAATGGAAACTGTTTTAAAAATTAAAAGCAAAACTTTTAAAATAATCTTTTATCACTGATGAATATTAATTTTGATAAATATTATATTGCAGTTTGGTTTTTTTTTTAATGCTTCTGTGCAGAAATTAGTGATTTGAAAATAATTCCTGTAATCACAATTCCACCAATTTCTTCCCTGTGTCTGTTGGTCTAGACGTTGTCTGATACCATGAATCAGATTTTGCATTTTAATATATCTCATCCTGGCTCTGAATGTGAGTGGTCCTTTTGCTACAGATCAAATCAAAAGCTGAAAATAGACATTTTATGGAAAATTTTAACTTTTCAAAGTTGTCAACATTTTCTGCGAAATGCACATAACAAATGCACTTTGGACATGAATGAAAATAAAATAAAACATCCTTTTCAATGGAAATTAAATTTCTCATGTCATATTTTACATCCTTATTGACATAATAAAGGAACGTAAAAATAAATGAAAAGGTAAAGCAAGCATTGTTATTAACCCTTTCCATTACAATTTATTGTATTTCATTTTTATCACTAACTTTACCACAACCAATTTCATTTCCTGGTGAGAATCTGACTGCGGCGAAACGTTTCAGCAGAACTTTTCCGAACAGCTCTGATGTAGTAACAATGGGTCTCTGAAAGTAAAACTAGCATGTGGTACAGAGTTTCTCTGTGTTTTAAAATGGCCAATTTTCCATTTCACTACAATTTGGATAGGAGATGTTCCATCAAAATAAAGAAAGCAGGCTAGCGGCGTGAAAGGAGGCAGAAGCAGAGACAAAATTATACGCTCATTTTGTCAGAGGACAGAATCGGGGACCTCCCGAGCTGCAGCCCAGCACCCGTCATGCAGCCTTCTCACCAGGGACTCTACAGCCACACCATTAACCGAAGCCACCTTGTAGTCAACGTCATGTTTATTTTTAATTTGAAACAAAAACGTTATTAGCAGCTATCAGTAATTTAAATGGCCTTAATTTCTCCTACTGCACTAAGCTGCCCACTTACCTTCAGCTCTCAACTGCTACCCCTTCCAAAGTCCTCCTGTCTCCAGTCAAAGGTACCGCTATCTAGGCCATATATTTCTCAGTTCAAAAAGTGAAGCCTCCTATGTTACTACTCCACTATCTGCTCATAACCACTCAACTCAATATTGATAGTCTCAAATAGCACCTCATCTCTAGCCTTACCAATTTTTTACTTATGTATATGTCAGTTGTGTTCAGTATTTTACTTACAAAGAAGCATTATAAAAATGATGCACTTCAGAAATGTTTTTGTTTCATTAGTGAATAAAATAGCATCCACTACTTAAGAAAAAAAAAAAAGCTTACACAAAAGGGCAAAGTAAAATGACTTAAGGGGTTATTTCAGTAAAAGTGTACTTTATTCTGAATATTCGAAAATGTGATACATAAATCATTGTAGAAAAGCCTATACTGCAAGTTAACTCAGGGGATATTGGAAAGGTTAAAGCTTAGATAAGTAATGAATGAGGGAAGGAAAAAATATAATTTTTTCTCCTTAAGGTAAGGTATTGTATCATGACAGATCTTTCATAGAATAGATTTAGTAATACCTTCAAGCAAAATTTTGCTAAGGATCTTACTCATTAGAGGGGAAAAATGAACTCATGCTGTCATTACCCACTTTTCTACAGTTTGCATTACAATAGTTTTTTTTTTTTTTTTTAGTTCAGGGTTTCTTTAGATGTCTAGAAGTGGAAAAGTATCTCTTAATATCTTTAATATCTTTAATATCTTTCCTCTCCTTCTTCCAGCATTTCCTACCCTTGCCACCCCCTCCAAAAATCCCTCAGTATTTTAGTAAAGTTTTGGAAAAAGAAAAATGGAATCATTTTGCACTGTTCGCGCTTTCCTCGTTCATATCGTTAAAAAATGTAATTCTTAAAATAAATAAATGCTTATAACAGAATCTTTTTCAAAGGCAGTATGACACTTTTCAAAAGTTTAGAATCATATAAATATTGTAATATAATAATGTTGTAATATAATATTATAGTATAATGTATTATGTAAAAAAACAGAAAATATGGTTAGAGTATGCATTTAAAATCTCAAAAACATCTAATTTTATAATTATTTTTAACTTTTTTGAAACAATTAATCATTTCAAAAATCATTCAATATCAGTGATTTATACAGCCTAGCTTTAATAAATATACTTAATAAACTAAGATTATACCTTCCAAGATAGCATTGGCTATTAAATACACACACAGACATAAACATATGCAAAATGAAGTTCAGTTATGGGGATCTTTGAGAAAAAACATAATCTTAGCTTATAATTATTTTATATATATTCACATTAATGAATTTCCTAAAGCATATTTGGGTCTCACTTCTACTCTTATGCATATGGAACTGTAATGCTCCCAAATTCGATATATAGCCAAATCTTAATACTGCCAAAACACTGTCAAAATACTATTGGCTGTTATAAAGAGTAGGAATGAAAAAACTAACCAAGAAGCTACTGTTTCAATCAACATTGGCTGAGCACGACGCTGAGTGTTGGAAAGAGTCTTTGAGCAAGTTTGCTGGGGAACTCAGGGCGCGTGAATAAGTACAGACTGACAAGACATTTACAGCACCACTTTTCGGACGATGCCACGCTTACCAAGAATTCTCACTCCTGTGGGAGACGGACAGAGGGCGGCTGGATGGACGCAGCAGCTGGAGACACGATATGGGCTTGGTAGGCCCTGGCGACAGCATACAGCACTCGCTTTCTCTTGACTATTGAAAAATATGGCAGAGACCAGAGAAACAGAGGTGTCATGCATGAATTACTGACAGCAGAATAGCCAGTATCTACCACAATGCTCTGCATAAAGCAACAGAGCAAAGAGGAATAACAAGCCTCTTCTCGCAAGACTGACATGTGGGATTTGCATGTGTTGGAGCACTTGATTTTCCTGGAACTCTTCAGTGCTCAGCATGTCAAAGGAACCCACAGCTTAGAAAAACAAGAGAGAAAAGGATAACAGAAAAAGACCCTTAACTTACTTATGCAGGTCAATTATTATTTATTATCTTACTTTTAAGTGCAGTCAAACAACTTTCCCATAGACTACAAAGATCAAGGTAGATTCAACGCTCAATACTTTCTGAGGCTTAGGCTGTAGTACGAACTGTAAGAGAAAGCCAAGGCAAGCCTTCTCACCCCTGTTGGATCCTATTCACAGATACAGAAATGTCACTAACTTTCTAAGGGAAGAGGAACTACCACAACAACTTACCTCTAAACTAACACAAATAGAAATTTTGGACTAATCTTAGAGTGCTCCATTAAAAAAAACAAAAAACAAAAACAAAAAAAAGCATAGTTTCAA
The DNA here is from genome assembly GCF_040807025.1 of Struthio camelus. Classification (NCBI taxonomy): domain Eukaryota; kingdom Metazoa; phylum Chordata; class Aves; order Struthioniformes; family Struthionidae; genus Struthio; species Struthio camelus. The sequence goes on from NC_090942.1 coordinate 48,991,565, forward strand.
TTTCAATTGAAATATTTTGAATTTGTCCAGATTCTAGTGTGTCTTGGATAGAACCTGTTCAATAAGACCCAGTAGTCACGATCTCTAGTTACCTTGAAATAGAGATATTTTTTATTCCCTATTTCTCTCTATGTTACATTGCAGAGACTCTGCAAAAGTACACCAAAAGTTAAGCATTTAGAGTCCTACTGGGCTGTAAACAGAAGGACTGCCTTACTGAACAGAATTGGAGTTGATGGTTTCGCTAACTTATCATCCTTTGCAAATTTACATGCAAAACTTCAGGCTATGACATTGCACACACCATTGATAGGAAAGTTTTTAGGGGGAAAACACAGGAGCTGTACAAATTCTGGCTGTGTGTGGACTGATTGTAGGGCGTAAGATAATACATAGTGAAATATTAAGTTTTCAAAGGTTCCTTTTGAGAGTTTCTGAATAGAAAATGCATCACTTCTTCTTGCAGAAATAGAGGTAAACAGTTCAGGGGAATGTCTAAATGGCTTAAATCTCTGTAATTAAATTGCCAGAAAATTTCTGACAAACAATGAAAATAGTTAAATACGTGATTCAAGAAAGAACACATAAGTAAACCATCAGATTAGTTTGAAATGTTGAAAATATCTTAGATACAGAAGTGTGCTGCTGCCTAAAAAACTCTCATAATGAGAAGACACAGAAGATCTGGGACAAGAACTCCCAGTTCTTGTACTGTCCTTCTTTCCAAAGGCATAACTATCTTCTTGAAACTTCAAAACATGATAATGACATTTATTTTATTTAGTACTGGAAAGAGTCATTAAGGCTTTTTCCTCTTTTGCCGATCAAGGCTTATTTTTAATTTCCTTTTTGAACCATTAATCCACTCAATCATTTCTATGTATATTTATTTCTATATTGTTGATACTAAGCATTCATGCCATGATTTTCCTAGGAAACCACTAAGAACTGAGTCATGACTGATGCAAATTCTTTTATCTAATCATTTTATATTTTCTTGCAGACTTTCCAGTATTCTATTCTGTTTTGTCAGCACCCAAATATTATGATGAGCTGGCAAGATAGCTGTGCAAATGTATTTCAACAAAAGTTTTTTGAAAATCTCAAATCTGATCATTAATTGATGAGCTGGTTCCAGCTGGTTTGCGTTTTGGGGGTACAAGCCTCAACTCTCTCAATAACCGCAGAGCCAGGGCATCCAGGCACTATGAGTGGTACTCAGATTCAGATTTTGTTGAAGACAAGGATTCAAATTAATTTAGTCAGAGTGCCCTAACAAAAATACTTCATACCAATCTCATTTTTGAGCTGTTCTGACATAAATCATTTATTCCATCTTTGGCTCAGTAGATATTAATTCCATAGCCTGGTACAAGGCGTTCCCTTCAGAGGGGGAATAATTTTGTTTCTACCCCTGCTGTGAATCAAGCACTCACATGAGGTGGAATGGATCGCTTTCCAGCTATACTATGGTGGGTGCCCCATTCAACATGAACAGGCTATAGTTTACTCTCAGACGGGTCCAGACACGGACCTCAGTGATATTTCTGTAGGAAGCAGAGGGATGAAGGATACAATTCTTCCTCAGTTTTTCCCTCTAGTCTGTTCTAGAGATATAGTCTTCCTTTGCCTTGCAGAAAGTGGTCTGAGCACTGCTTTACTCAAATGATTTGGAAAAGCAGGAATTATTCCTTAATTTGTTTGAATTCTGTATTTCATGTTTATATTCCAGCAAACCATGATTGCTTTGTTACAAATGCATGTAAATGAATGCATGAGGAAGCCTGCAAGGGTTTAGTGATTCATTTATTAAGAATCCCTTCCACAACCACTTACTAGAGGAACATTTTATGTCCATCTAATGATCTCGGTTATAAAACGTGTTCATTAGAATTCATCTTAGGCAATCAGAAGTATTAAAAAGTTATGTCCTGTTACACACTGCAGGTTGAAACCTTTGCAAAATCAGCCTTTTCCCACAAGGTACATCAGTACAGACATGCTGTGGCGCATATATAGCACATATATTTTCTAATCTGACTTGATAATGCCAGCATTATTTGGGTTACTCAAATCATTACCTACGCAAAACAGGAATGGCAAAAACACATTTATTTTTTCCACAGTGATTAATTTTCTTAGTACCTAATCTCTGAGGTTTAAAGATCCTGCTTGATTTTATTTTCAGTGATTAAAAATACTTCATTTAACATTTCTATACTTAAAATTTAGCATATTCCATGGTAATATGATGCATTCAATTGCTTATGCATTGTAACTCCCTTTTTATAACACAAACTCTATCATTAAACCCTTAGAGCTCTCATATATTAGCAGTTCCTGACAGGAAAGTTAACCTTCGGTATACTGAAACTATTCAGTGTGGCTGGTACAACTCCCACTCACGAACACATTGTGGAGCACACTCAAAAATTTTCCAGTGCTTGAAAAAAGGAAGAAAAAAAGAGACCTATCACTTCTTAATAAGCATTAGTGAATAAATAAGCTAGCAGCAATGAACCCCATGAGTGACAAAAACAAGAAAAAACTACAAAGCTAACAAATATAAAAATGGATGAGAACAGATAATCAACTTCAGAATGGGACAATTTTCTAAAAGAAGACATGTAGTCATATGGATGTGCTATACAGTAATTTTAGTGCATTCCTCCAAAACAGGAGCCTATATCCAGCAGCTTATGTGAAGTAATTCTCCATGAAACTTATCATTAAGATCAATTTAAGACTATTGAATCCACTGTTATGGAGCAATCCAATGAAAGCATCAAAAAAGGAAAAAGAGGATTCTGAACTCATTATATACTTTCTTATTTGACTTCAAAGTCCTGAAAGCTCTAGATACCTACTTTTTTTGATTTCCAAGTTGTCCATAAGTGAGCAGCTTCATACATAAAGCAAAATGGGTCCCAAAACTAGGTGGGAAAACACTGAAGAGTTTGAGGGGACCAATATAACAGATACGCTCCAGGTGCTCCTAACACAAACCCACAGGACTGGGCTCCTCATAAGAAACAGATGCAGCCACTCTCGATTAAAACAAAAGTAATAGTGTTGCTGGCAATGTTTTCTGGTGTTCAGAAAATTTTTAAATATCTGAAGTTAGAAGCCCCGGATTCTCAGCAGTAAGGAGGTCAAATCCACCTTTCCTATATCCTCCAAAACCTCAATACATGTTACAATAACCCCCACCACGTCTTGCTAAGATTATACCAGAAAATTTCTTGGAGCCAGAGGCTTACATAGAATTATCTTATGCCTGGAAATATGATCAGTATCAAAGATATATGCATTTTTTTGCCAAAATCAATGATTAATTACAATTCTAGGAGACATCACATGTATGGATTGGGGAAAAAAAGCTTATTTGGTCATCTCGTTTGCTCTTAGAGGAAAATATAAGATTAAGTATCTTATATCTTTGGATACTTCATGTAGACTAATGTAAAATAACTATCTTATGCAGTAGTGCAGAGCTCCTTGTAAAGCTGTCCAAAAGCATAAGGGCTAAATTCTACACTCAGCCTTTTTCTTCGCAATATCTAGTAAGTTAAGGAATAGGCTTTCTGAGAATAGGATCTCTCTATCCGCTTTCTCCTTGAATTCCTCTCAGTATGTAGCCTTTTACCCTGTTATTCCCTACTATAACCCTTTTTATTTGCATCAATACAGAGGTATTGACATCTAGACATACTTGACTGTCACCTCCGGAGACACCCCCAAAATAGGTGTTCACTGCCTGGCTGCTATAAGTTCTTCTCATCATCGGTAATTCCAGTTCGTGAAGTAGGACTATGCCACAGACAGACAAAAGGGAGCTTCAGGTTGCATTAAGAGAGCAGCATTTGACCCTTGCTCATGTGCAACTGGCACAAAATCCTGCATTGTTTCCTTTCAGAAGCATTCACCCACCACACTGCCATCAGGTAAGAGGGTGAAAACTATTTTCATCCTGTCTCTTTTGCTGAAAAGCATTGAGATAGCGGGGCTGTTAAAAGGCCTGTGGGTGTCTATGCCTGTCCTCCTCAGGAGCCAGTTGAAAAATGGAGTCTGTTGCAAAGTTTCAGAAAATGGAGCAGGTAAAGCTCAAACACGAATTTAAAGTATCTTGTGAATAAAAAAATAACAGTTACAGCAAAAAAAAAAAAAAAAACTTAGTACAGTATGTCAAGGATTAAGGAATTTACATAATGGTGGAGGGTTCATGCCAGCCCTGAAATAACAGAGCCAAGAACAGACAGGTCTCATGAAAATGCATAATTATCACCATACTACCGCCTTGGCATCCCAAATGGGCACTCCTTCTGGCTAGTGATGCCGTTTCACTCTTCCTCTTCTCTTTACTTTGACCAGAAGCAGGAGAGAAGCCAGCCTTGCAACTCTGCTCTGCTTCCACAATCCCGTTCCCTCAGCTACTTAGGTCTTCATGACCTGAGCCTGAACCATTGGTGCAGTACAAGTTGACTGTAGCACACAGAAGTAATGACCAGCAGCCATAAGCTCAGGCACAGTCACAGCATGTGAAGAGGTCCTTCAAGACTCTTTTTACATCTTCATCATGTGATTCACTTTTTATACATAGACATACTAAAAGAAAAATAAGAAAAAAAATTGAAATAGTAAATATAGAAAGATATATGCTGCTAAATTCACGCACATTTTGCACCACAGCTGAAGAAATTATTTTTCTAAGAAAATGTCCTTTTCTAAGAAAATGTCCTTTTTCTCTCTTCTCCTTGACCCAAATACCTCCACAGACATTTCCATCCGTCATTTAAAGTTTATGAAGAAGCAAATATAAATGATGACATTAGATTTTTATTATGAAGAACAATATTTTCAGGATATCAGCTAATTAATTTAGTAGCTGAAAAACAGAATACACACCTTCAAAATGAAAAGCTTTTCTGAATATTCAACTGAAATACTCCTTTGCTCTTTACAGAAGGAAACATTAGGTTTTTCAGCTGAGTTATATTAACATTTTAGTCAAGTCTTTCTTGGCATTTAGTGTAGCATGTATAATGCAGCATTTGAGAAGTTGCCTGGCTCTCTTAGGATTGTAATTATTTCTGTAATTTTGAAACCTGGTAGGATACAGGTAACTGCAGTAATTATAGACCAATTTCCTTAATTAATGCAGTCTGCAAAATACTCACACAAGTAATGGCAAAAATGATTAGAATTGATTCCAACTGAAATTAATTCATAAAAAAGGGACATTCAAACAATAACATAAGACTCTTCCTTGACCTCATTAATGTAATTTACAATAAAAGTAATGAAGTTATAGATATAGTATCAGCTACAGCAAAGGGGCCAAACTCAAAATTTAACAGTGTAATATGCTTTTACCAAAGTAGAAGTGGAATAATGCAATAGAAAAAAAGAGCACTGATTTTTCTGGAAAAATGATTTCACAGTTAGGTTAAGTTACTACCGATATCAAGGTATCTATCAGCATAATAGGACTCTGTAGCCTTTAGTTTATTATCCGCAAATATAATGAACTAATCAGAAATTTGTTTTCCTTGCCAGTTTTTAATCATGACCTATATAAACTTTTAGAAGACCACAACAAGAAAAACTCAAATAGAATTAAAAATGGGGAATAAGAATTAAAATTTTTCATGCTTCTTGCAAATACAACTATTACATAGTTCAGAGCTCTAGGCCCAGATCCAAATTCCATTAAAACCATCAGAAAAAACTTCCAATAATTTAAAAAGATTTTTGATCAGAATCAAAACTAATTTGACCTAATGTTTTTAAGAACTACGTGAATATATGTATTGCTGTTTTGCCATTGATTCCTCAGATGCGTATCAATAACTTAAGATAAAGGTTTATTTAAAAAATATATGACAGCAATTTGAAATTACTGATACGGGAGAATATCACACAGAGAGAAACATTTTAGATTGCTTTATGATCTTCTTCTGGCATCATTTGCTAAGAAACTGTGCAACTTTTCTGGTTCTGCACTAATAAAGATTTTTTTCTTGTACTAGAAAGAAAAAGATCCTTGAAAAAGAATAACTAAGTTCTTCAGAGTGTTCCAATGTTTTGTCAAATGAGCAACAAAGCCACCAAGATAAGGACAAGTTTTCTGAATTTTAAGTTATCTTTATTTTTTTAATATTAAAAAGAAGACTTAATATTAACAAGAACCTCTCTCTCTTACTTTAGGCTCTGGTAGAATCAAGAGCAATAGTTGACCACAGCTTGTATCAACTATTAGATTGGTAAACAAATAGATACTAGCTTTTTCTTCACTTCCATGGAATTGCTTTAAATCACCCCTACTTGTTTTCCACCTGGAAAACTTGTTTGTGCATATCATGAGGGACTATGCTTGCTGTGGGTTTCCAGATGTGTGGGCTACCCACGTGCCGCTTGGTCTACAGGCAATAGCATCTAACTTTTCTGGATGAATGGCAGTCACCAGTGAAAAAGTCTGACATATGCGCAGAAGTTCTGGGATAAAGGTAAGTCTGATATCTTCTGAAAATGTTGGATATAATGGCCATAATCTGTGCTACACAGCCAGTGTTTGTACACAGTAGGTTTCACGCCTCTAGAAAGCACTGGACTCCTTCACAAGAGATAAACAGGATTTTGTCGTCACCTAGGAAACCCTTAACAATATATGGTAACCGTACATCAATTGATTTGGAAGACCTGAGAGAAGATATAGCTATATTCCAGTAATTCCCTATGCATAATAATTCCTTGTTCAATGATAACATAGAGATTGCTTTAGCACAAATAGTGGAAACCGTACAGTACATTTGAGTTTGGGTAACAGTATGAGAATTTGCACTACCCCTCCATCACAATCTATAACTGTATCCTATTACATTAAACTGGTAGAGTTTTGCTGTGGTTTTGTCTATCGAGGGGAGAGGGATAGGTTGACTTGCGTTTCCTCTGTCATTTAACAGCAAGGAAAGGCTGTTTGTCCTTTCAACTTAATTATTTAGCAACAACATCTCAACATTATCTTGAGGAAAACATAGGAACTAATTACTCATGTCTTTTCAATATCTGAAAAATTGTAAGTTTCAATTTAAAATAAAGTTATCTGTAATTATTATTTATATTGTGGTAACATTCAGATGATCTAGTTAAGATCAAGGCTACGAGACCTTATTATGCAAACTAAAAATACAGAGTTGAGGAGTAAAGGGAAATTAGTCACAGATCCTGCACTGTTTGCTCCCAGTTGTTCCCTGTCTGTTGCCAGCTCTGAGTTGTTAGAAACAAACATTTAGAGGCTGCTGTGCTCATTGTCTCCAATGAACTGTGCAAACAGGGTAGTGAACATATTCACAAAATTGCTTAAAAGTGTATTAATAAATAAAAATTCTTATGCAGTGAGACACTATCTTTGAAACTTCCCAGGCTTGACAAATCATCTTGACAGCACATCATGCCCTGTTACACTGGCATATTAGGTAAGACTGTATGCCAAAGTAAGAGTGCACGACAGGCCAATTATCTTGGCCCAAGTGTATTTGTAGCTTTCAGTACTACTCCAGAATTACCAAATGTCATCATAAATAAGAACCGAAATTGTACTTTTACTTGTGAGTATCCACAAAGGAATTTATATTTCACACATGCTAAAATTTATTTTCAAGGATGCATGCCTTATACTTGGAACCCAAAAAGCCTGGGTATGTGTTTCAGGTTTTGGAATGTTCGTGAAGAATGGGCTGAGTAAACTAATTTGCATCACGATTTTTTTTATTTATTATTAATAGGATCCTCATAAAATAATTATCAAATTATCAAGCACAAGAAGCTTATCATGTGTTTTCAAAGAGGTCTGAGTGGCTTTAGTAAGGAGATAAGTGAAGCTCTACCAGTGCAGACTGACTTAATCCTCGCTATCCACAGGATGTTTTTATGATGTTTTAGGAACATTTCCTACATTATTTCCTTCCCTAGCTTGTTCTCCTCAATCATTCAAAAAATATTATTCTGTTCCTCAGTCTTTTGCCCTAACATTCTCATTCACATTTGATCAGGTTAGGCAGCTGCAGGGTTGCCTGCTTTTTACCTCCAGTGGATGGTTCAGGAATGATTCAATTTAATGGGAGGTTATTGCTACCAAACACTTGCTCACTTTAACTGTCTACACCAGAACCACAGGCCAATGCTTGATAATCGGAAAATCAGACATATGACTACTCATCTCCATCACCATAGTGCAAATATGGTCTTCCACTTCTGCCTATGGCAAACATGTATCCCCCCTCAACCGATTTGCCCTTTTTTAAACCTGGCAATCTTTTGTTTAAAATGCAAATTAGGTACTTGCATAAAAATGCTAATAAAATGACAATCTGAACTTCTGAAAGATCCAGTATATCAAGAACAAATACCCTCAAAACATACATGAGTTTTTAGTTCCCATAGATGTAAATGACTCTAGAGTATGTGCTTAAGTGAAAATTACCAAAAAAATAAAGTTGGGCTTAGTAAAATAAATTAACACATTAAGAGGTTGAATTAGATAAGCAGGAAAAACAAGGGATGAAGAAGTGAGCCTGCTTAACTGAAAGGACAACGTAAAGATAATCAACATACAAATAAAGACAGTTTTGGGAACAATCTCCATGATTGGCTGGACAATACCAGTGGAGAAAAAAAATAACCCAAGCACTTGTAGGCTCACTGATCCAACTTTAGCACATATTTTGATAGAAAGAATAAATACAGAGGTTGAGATTGTCCTACCAGGTTGTGAAAACTTTAGAAGTATCCCAGACATTGATGAAGAAGAATTACATAACCTTAAGTACATTATGAGATGGATCATGGGATATGGTTGGACATGATAGTATGAACTCTGCTTTGTCTACATTTCTAAGAAAAAAGCAGTATTTTCATGGGAAGATGTGATATGGTCATTTATAAATGCTTCCTACTTTAAAAGAATAGAAAAGTGATTGACCATTTTACATAAATATTTTGAAGTCTATGGAAATCTCATGTTAAAAAAAAAATCAGGCACTAATTTGGATAACTAAGCATGTGTGCCTACATACAATGCTTGAGTCAGAGATTTAAAAGCAGTGGCATGTTTTTTTTGTGTCTCTTCATAGTCACTTTTTTCCTTTTTTTTTTCTATTTTTAATAGAATTTATTTCTTGAAATATATTTTACATTTCCAATATTTAAACAATTAAATGGACTGAAGATAAAGCTTAACTCTATCAGGTATACTATTTTTATAGCCTATTCATTTTGACAATGTGAAACCCTAACACTTCCAGAGAGTTACCACAACAGCAAAAGCAGATACTGAACACAGAAAGCTTCTTTTATTAATATACAGATCACACAGTTTAAACAATCTTCAGGCTTAATGAATGCATAAAGATTAAAATGTCAATGGATATAAGGTGAAATTATATTTATATACAAGCAGAAGAAGCTTTTCAGCCAAGAATTGACTGAGATGAAAAATTTGATGATGAATCACTGGCAATAGCAAGCTACAACAAAACAAGATAGAATAAGCAAATAATTATCTTTAAGAGTGATGATACAACAAAAAAAAACTGTATAACACTGTATTATGAGTTCTATAATAAATAAAATATAAAAATCATTTCCTTACACTTACCAATATGCATTTCTTAATATTTGTTGATAAATTTTGAGAATATTGCTTATATTAATTCATATACTACATTGATGAGATTGCCTAGAGATCCATAATTCTGGGGGACTTAACAAACCGTGTTGTCAGGTCAATTTTTTTTAATAAATTTTCCATCTTCAGGTTGGGAGGTATTCTGAGATAATATGAAACAAACAACAATCTCCCCACAACTGGCATCTTCAATATTTCTGGAGTGATTCATATCTTAGTAAACATATGAACATGTATTTGTTCTGTAGTTCCAATGGATTTTTGTGGGGGCAAAGAAAAAGTTGTCAGTAAGACTGAAAGCCTACATACTAAATTTGATTTATTTTAGATGAAAAATTGCTGAGCGTTTGTTTAGCAAATCAACAAACTAAGCATATATAAAGAAATTACATCTGTTTGTCCTTCCAACAGTAACATTAAGATACATAATAAGCTTCTTCTGTTCTAATGACTTTCAAACGTTGAACATGAAACAATGCCTTAGGTAGTTTTCCTAGCATATTTTTGGAACAGTTGTGATTTTCTTCAATATTTGGAAACAGGGATAATTACAAAATTGTCACTTCTTCCAAACAGCCTGCTATGGGAAAACTGCCAGTGCTCTTCGTTGCAATAGAAAGTGACCGAGAACTAAAATTATGATTAACAATTTGATACCATTAATTAATTACATTAACAGGTGTGGATCCACTAACTAGGTTTTATTTTTAGTGTCTCGTTCATAAAGTGCTAGTAAATATATTCATACTCTTAAAAATATGGAATCAAGGTTTATATTTTTCTAACAACTTGACAATAGAAAACAACTGTTTCTTTCAGTGTGACTATAGACAGGAACCAACTGCAATATGATGGTAGTTCCACCTAGAAACCCAGAGACTGATTTTTCATCCATAAGACAAGTATCTGAGTCAGCTGGAGTATAGCAAACTGGGCTCTTGTAAATTCCCTCCCCGCAAATCCAAGTGCAGCTCAGACGGCAAACTGAACAGCAGCTGCCTAGGTGTAAAGTCCTTTCTTCTTCATGTAGAGCTCAGCACTTTCTGCAGTGCTTAAATATACATAAGAGAAGTGAGGTTCATTCATCACCACCACCAGAACCTACAGAGTTCAGCACATTCTGAAGTTCAAATAGCTCTAATAGCTCTAAACTAAAAACAGTGATCCTGACACCGTCAGCTCTTTCCTCTTGGGTCTGCACAGGAACCAAGACTCCCTCCCTGCCACTGAGCGCTCTCACAGCAGAGGTGGAGGCTCTCTCTCACCTTTACAGAAGGCTTTCTGCCCAGCCCTATATTACCAGCAAGAAGAGTTGGACGCTTAAGTTGCTAAGCTTATTGCTTCAGGCAGTTTTGGAAAATAGGAATTGTGTGTTCGAGTCTATTCAGCAGAGGAAGTGATCAAAACCCACTTTTCCTCTTTTCTTGAAAGCACTTGCAACAGAAGCCCATCTCTTATGAAACCAGGGCAGGATCTGCGTATTGTCCCATTACCACAGGTTTTAAGAGAAGACTGTGAGCTACAGTCACTTCTTTGAAATAAGGACACTGGCAACTACTGTCCAAGAAAGACTCTGGATAGAACTAAGCACCTAACCCCCAATAAATGGAATGATTTAAAACGCACGCTTCCCCTCCACACATCCTATTAGCATGTGTGATTTTTTTGCAGTGCTGTGATATTCATACATTTTTTCCTCATGTTTGGTGTAGAATTCGTGCAGAGGTATCTTCTTGAGAGTGATCAGCCCAAAGTATCACAAGCTTAAGAGGCTTCAAGATGATGCTAATCTCACTCTTCTTTCAAATATTAAATGCTACATGGTCCTCCGGCCAGTGTATTCAGACGGTAAAATGATATGTATTTCACCCTGGATCCCTAAGCAAGCAATCATATATCTGGTAAAGAATCCTCCAGTATAAAAGGTTCTGGAAAGCATCTAAGAGCTGTCAAATTTGGACCAAAGAAGCCAGAGGAGACCTGATATTTCATATCATTTATGTGTTGTATCTTGTGGTTTTTCCAGTTTCTAAGGAGAAACAGCTGAAATGTTACCCAGTTATCCTTTATGACTGCAGACCAGCTATGCAGAACAGCACTTTTTTTTAGCCTACATTATATTTAAGCAAAAATAAGAGATATTAGAAAAGGATCAGTGGCAATTCTCATGGAGGAAAACCCCAGAAGACATGAACAGCAGTCTAACAAACTGGGAAAAATATTTGACTGGACATGATCACATGCTCTCCTAGCTGCTACAGATTTCAGCATCTAATGGACTATCTAGAGCATAGAAGATGCAGTTAATAATCTAAGTTACATAAACTAGATGAGGAAGAAATCAATCAAGAGGACTAGTACATGATTTAATAACTTAAAGTCCCCTGAAAACAGCACTTTTAAACCTACAAAAGTGTATCTATATTATAGATATTCAGCAAAGTTAATTGGGACAGCAAGGCTTTCAAAACACTACAAAAACATTGTTATTCACCGTTTGTAGAGAAATGGCACAGTGTCCTCTGACTTTCCTCTGTCATCTTACCTGTAGTGACAGCAGGGTAAGAGTTATCAAGGAAGGGAAATAATATTATTAAGTTACTATAACTCAAATTTAGCTCTTTAATCCTTTGGTTTATTGACCTTACAATAAAAAGAGGAAACAAAGGCAAAAAACTGGAATAGGATTTAGTATTTTTCATGGTAATTTGATGAAGATTAATTAAGACTAGTTACTAGGATTTCTATATCTATTTATTTCAAAAGTCTTTTTGGACACCCTTATTTGTGAATTAAAACACTATTTCTGCATTTTTCTTGTGCACCAAAAACTTGCCATTATAGCAGTGCAATGTTCAAGAAAAAATATGTTCTTGGTTTTTTAACCTATTATTCCTCATGTAGTTGCTTACATAACTCTAGAAACATGAGCAAATAGCATTTGGAAGCATTTGTGGAGAATTAGTTTTCCTCCCACTGAAGTGATCTAGAGATAGTAAGAGATGGCAGAGATTTTAAAAACAATGTAGAGAATGGTCCTACTTATGGCCTACAGATGAGCTCAGTGAGCTAGTATCAAGAAGTTTTCAGATTAACTAACTGAGCATGTCCCCAAAGTTGCAAGGTTTAGGTATCTAATATCCTCATCAAGTAATAAATTATTTTAGATCTATTTCATAAATCCTTTATCAAAGACTTCCTAGCAAAATATGGGGTTCCCAGAACCAAATAATCTATTGTTGTTGAATCTATTCAGCAATCAGTTGGAAAAGAGGCATAGAACCATACAACTCACACTTAATGAATTAAAAAAAGAAAAAAAAAGTGAATTCTAATGTGTTTACAATCTGTAAATTATGAAAATGCACAGAAAGATATTTTGTCAAATATTTTGTTTGCACAAATTTCATAATGTTAGGTTTCATGACAGAGAAGAATATTCCCAAAGACAAGAAAGTATTCAGAAGAAGGGAAACAGAACAATTAATGGAGCACAGGCACCTTTGCAAATTTTTAGAGAACACAAAGGGAACAGCCTATCTCAGGTAGTGAAACATACCCTCTTCCAGAGTTTCCACCTGACAGATGTGTCATAAGATAGTAAATAGGGCAAAAAAAAAAAAAACCCTTTCAATGACATTTAGAGTACTATTACCATGCAATAGAGCAAGAATTCTTCTGAGACCTTTCGCATCCTTGCACACCATTTGGGAAAGTTCACCAGTGGATGTTGTAGTAACTTTCACTCATTCTGCAGTGGAAATATCTGGCCATAGACTCACCATAATTTATAAGCATGGGAAGTCAACATACAAAGCTAACAGATGTAGCAGAAGTGTCAAGGATTTATTTCACCCTTTTAAAGCCTTTGAAATTACAGAAAATAAGATGGGGAAATAAAAATCTCTCCAGGTTTTTTTGGTGGATTGGTTGGGGGTTTTTTACTGCAGTCCTACACTTCCATAAGTAATAAGGTTAAGGTAAATTTATTTTCAGAGTCTTGCAATGTGCATCAGTCAATATCCTGCTGATGCTTAAAATCTCAGGTGGCCACTTTGTTTCATAAAACTGGCACTACAACATAAAATCCATGTTATGTATTACTTCATATTTGCTGGAGTTGGACAGAGAAGTTATATGGTTCCATGTTACTGGCAGTGCAGCAGGAAGCTTGAAGGCAGAATATGTTTTGAGCAAATTTTCTCTTCTTCAAGCAATGATTTTTAGATTTAAAGTTATGGCCTGTATCCTACTTCAAATTCATCATTTGAATGTTTTCTAAGTTAGAAGATGAAGTATATGTTTTCCACTTTTTCTATTTCCCTGGATTTCTTAATATATGGATTATCTTATTTCTTAAATCACATGATGAAATACTTACATTATTAATACTCTGAGCCCTCTACTTTTTCCTCATTTCAAGTTATCATTCAGAATTATATGCAATGTACTTGCAGATGCAGAACTGACTTTCCCATTCTCAAAGGTGCTCAAGGAATCAGGTGAAAAGTGTGGGTCTGAGTCTTTGCCTCTGTCTACAGCATAAAAAAAAATCCACGCAACTAGGAGGTGCAAGTGGTACGGTACATACAAACACTTGCTTAATTCTTCATGTCTATAACAATGGGTCAGCCTAGAGGTCTACCAGTTTTTCCATGCTATCTAGGCAAAGGAGGAAAGCAGATGCACTCATCAGCTATTACAAATGATACATTAGTTCAGCTTGCATGAGATGTACAGCTTTAAGCTCAGAAAAGGAATCTGCCTTTACTTCATTAAGCAGTGAAACTATTCCACTGACTTCCTACCTATGAAAAACAAAACCAGTAACTTACTGCAACAATATAATTTTCCAGGAGATGTGTTACTGCAAGCACCTTAAGAGAGCTTTTCAACAAAAAATCAAACATAGGCTGCTGAATCCTTATAAAACTGTTCGTTCTTTCATCTCCCTGAGGACAAGAAATCCCTACTTAGTCTTTTAAGGTTTTCTGGTACAGGATTTAAAGTATTAAGTGAGCAAGTCAATACTTTCTTTTGAACACCATGCTGATAACAGCCTGTCTTTTATGAAGCATATGATCAGATCTAAACTCATAGCTAGAGGATTCATTTAGCCTAACTCTGGCATTTCTTTCACATGGAATACTTTTTCTGGAGATGTTGAGTATTGTCATTGTATACGTAAGTATTAAAACCAAGGCCTTTTGAGAAAAGTTATAACAGCGTGCCTTTTTTTCTTTATAGGGTTTAGGGGTATTATTTATAGATGAACCAAAAAAAATCTTCTTGAATTAGACATTGGTTCTACTCTGATTAATTGCTTTGGAGTTTTCTCAATTCTGTGCATGTAAAGAACTTGTTTTCTAAAGTAAACCCCAAGGTCATAGTATTGGTCACTAGCAGTAAGTAGCAGTTATCAATGAGGAGTCTTCCATACCAGAATTCTTCCCTGTCTTAAAATGAGTGCACTTTTTTGCCATGATCACAATCCTCTTCTAGAAAATAAGGAGGAAAAAGAAGAAAAAAAAGGATTTTGTGTGTTAATCTGCCTACAAACAATAAAGCAACATAATCACTTATCAAGCTATATTGAAAATATTAATGAAACCAAACTGAAGTCTGATATTTTAGTCCTTAGGCATATTTAATTTGAGAATTAATGACAGAATAAAAAAATTAGTGATGCTGTTACCAGACCAGAATATGTGCTTTAAATACAAGGCGGATTTCCACTTCATAACTGTTTTCAGAATCAACTTATTAGTCAATTAGAAAAAGAACTGAAGTAATTTTATAACCAGCTGAAAAAGAGACCATGCTTGATCCCTCTCTGCACTATGACTATTACCTTCAGGCTATTGCAGAGTGGCAATAGCTTGGTAGCAGTTAAACATATTTCTTTCTAAATATTTACAATGGTATAGATTGAAAACTCTGCCCTTTCTTTTAAGGGAAGGAGAAAAAAAAGGGCAAGTTCTCCATCAAGACTTTCTTCTCATATTTGGTAGAATAATCCTAGAAGTCTAGCTTATATCTGTGTCAATACTTGAAAAAACAAGATGATACAAGTAGGAAAGAACAGGAGGTAAAAAAACAAACATGAAGTTAAAAAGAGATCTTCTCTTTTGTATACACTACTTAATGTGGTACCAAGAATACTATCTGGATAGATACAAGAGAGAAACCATACTGTAAAACAGATTAAAGAAATATTTAAATAGCACTTAGAACCAGCTACACATGACTCCACTTCGGAAAAAAAATTTGTGCCTATTTTCTATACTTTGTAAGTGGATTTTACCCCACCAATATTTTATCATATGAAGGTTATGTTTTGTAGAAGGAGGGTTTATTCACTAGAATTTTATTCAAGTGTGTGTTGTCCACTGACTGGTCAAACCACTGAGGCACACATCAGAAAGAAAAAGTTTTTCCTTTCATTTAAGATATGGTATTGAAGGAATACATAAGCCAACAGCAACAGTAATTCATTGGTTATGCAAATGGGTTTTGAGGCTTTAAGCCTGAAGTTAAAGAGTAAAATATAGGAAAGTAAAGCTTCCAGAGGTAGAAAAGAGATAAGGTAGATCTTTCATTTCATAAAGATTAGTTTCTAATTTTTTTTTTTTTTTTTTTTAGTTTCTACCTGCTTTCTCACTACTGGATGCAGAGACTATTTTCCCATGAATTAAACTCAGTTTGTAATGATTTGGCTTGCTCGTGCAAGTTCAGGGGAGTAAAATTAACATTACATCTTAGTTAAACTGATACAGTGTGTAAACTGGGACAATTATTACAGATTTCCTTCTTGTGCTACCTGCGGTCATCTTTCTCCATATTTTTTAAGGAATATTTATCTTGTAAACTAATTTACACTATCTGTAACATTTTCACAGCTATAGCTCTCAGCTACAGTTAATCTTATTATGGGTATTTCCAAATACAATAATCTTATAATATGATATACAGTGACCCTGAGACTGTGAAGTTTAAGAGCCTGAGGTGAATGAGCAAGATTAACAGCAGACTAGCAACCCTGGATTTCAGAAGAGCAGACTTTAGCTTCTTCAGCAACCTGCTTGGCAGGTTCCCATAGGAAACTGCCCTGGAGGGCAAAGAGCCCCAGAGAGCTGGCTGATCTTCAAGGACAGCCTCCTCAGAGCACAGCAATGGCACTTTCCAATGTGCAGAAAGGCAAGCAAGCATGGCAAAAGGCCATAACAAACGAACATAGAGGTCCAATCTGAGCTCAGACAAGGAAACGAAGCACACAGAAAATGGAAGCAGGAGTACAGAGACATGGCCCGCACATGTAGGAATGCACTCAGGAAAGCCAAAAATCAGCTGGAGTTGAAACTAGCCAGGGACAACTAGAAGGGCAACTAGAAAGGCTTCTGTAGGTATGTTGGTGCCATAAAGGAGGACTGGGGAGTGATGCACCTCACTCTTAAGAGAGAAGCAGTGATATGTTTTATTGAGATAAGTTAGTGATTTAACAAAGTTCAATCATAAATAGACAGTGATTTAACAAGGGTCGATGGCAAGGTTCACTCAGTTATTTGCTGTGTGGAGGACAGGGTTAGACAAAAGTGTCAAGGAGACCCTTTGAGTCACGATGTTCAGGATGGACTCCCTTGCTTTCTAAACTCCTTCTTAGAGCAGTTTGGTGCATCTGGATCCAGTCTTAGTCCCAGACTTGGTTAATGGTGTATGTCTAAGGATTATGTGCACAATCAATCAAAGAGGTAACTCAGCAAAGTTTGCGAAGTTTCAGCATGCTATTAGTCACTTACCAAAGATATGTTGCAGGTGAGGAATCTCTCGACTTCAAGGAGTAACCTTGAGAGGTGTCCCTGTTCAAGGGGAGATTCACCACCATGCAGCCAGCTGCCACATAGGAGAGCTCAATGGGCTCTGGGCTGCAGCATTATTTATGGGGTAAGATGATTGACTCACAGTCATATATGCATGCCAGCCATACCTTGGCTGGTGCACATTCAACCAGTCCTTGGCTATTGTGCCAGATTCTCCTCTGATGCAGCCATCATGATCAGAGTGCAGCCATCATGACTGCCATTGGTGGCCTTACTGAGGGCTATTGTCCGAGCAGGGCTACTTGTGAGCTGTCATGTTGGGGAGGGGAGCACATCATTGCAGCTAGTAGCAAAAGAAAGGCAAAGGAGAGTGTAGGAGAGGAAGAAAGAGTTAGGAATCACTTAACCAACTTGGACATACACAAGCCTACTCTCTGCCATCTTTGAAAGGTCGCAGCAATCAAGGGAGGTTCCTGATAGCTGGAAAGAGACAAATGTCACTCATCTTCAAGAAGAGCAAGAAGGAGGATCTAGGGAAAAACAGGCCAGTCAGCCTCATCTCAGCCCCTGGGATGGTTATGGAGCAAATCATCCTCAAAGCCATTTCTAAACACATGAAAGACAAAGTAATAGGGAACAGCCAGCACGGGTTTGTCACAGGCAAATTGTGTGCCTGATAAAATTCATTGCTTTCTATAACAAGGTGACTGGCACTTTGAGCAAGTGGAGGACAGTGTATGTTGTATACCCCCATTTTAGCAAGGCCTTTGACAGCTTCCCATAGTTTCCTTATCAGAGTTTCCATCTCACATCAGTGAGATGTGGGCTGGATAAGTGGACAGAAAAGTGAATGGCAAATTGGCTGGAAAATTGTCTCAGCATTGTAATGGCAGCCAGTAACAAGTAGGGTACCTCAGTGATCATTACTGGAGCCCATATTACTTAATGTCTTCATTAACAAACTCGGTGATGGGACAAAGTGCACACACAGCAAGTTTGCAGACGATAGTAACTTGGGGCAGGGGAACAGCTAACACATTGGAAGGTAGAGCTGCTCTCCAAAGTAACTTGGATTGGCTGGAGAAATGGGCTAACCAGAACCTCATGATGCTCAACAAGAGCAACAAGAGCAACTTCAAATGGGCCTTGGCCTTCTTAGTCCCATCCCTGCATACTCCAACAACATCCCTATATACCTCCCAAGTGGCCTGTCCCTGCTTTCACATTCTGTACACTTCCTTCTTCTGTTTGAGTTCTGTCAGCAGCAACTTGTTCATCCATGCAGGTCTCCTGCCCCTTTACTTCTTGCTCATTGGGCTACACCATGCTTGAGCTTGGAGGAGGTAATCCTTGAATATAAACCAGCTTTCTTGGATACCTCTTCCTTCTAAGGCCCTACACCACAGAATTCTTCCAAGCAGGTCCCTGAAGAGGCCAAAGTTTGCTCTCCAGGGTTGGGATCCTGCTTTTTGCCCTGCTTCCTCCTCATGGCATCCTGAACCTCACCATCTCGTGGTCACTGCAGCCAAGGTGGCCCCAACCTTCAACTGGCCTTTCCTTGTTCATAAGTAAAACATCCAGCAGAGCACCTGTCCTCATTGGCTCCTCTGTCACCTGTATCAGAAAGTTGTCATCAGTGCTGTCCAGGAATATCCTGGATTGCTTGAACCTTGCTGTGTGTCCTTCCAGCTCATCTGATAATGTTGGAGAGCAGAGGATTTCAGAAGCCTCAGGCAACCAGACAGCTGAGAAATCACAAGCCTAGAAATGAGCTTCCCATGTCTTCATCCACCAGCTAAACAATCTGCCAGCAAATTGAAAGCCTAGAAGATATGGTAAAAGGCCAGAAAGCTAGAGGTTTCTGATCAAATCCTTTCTGATATTTCTACAGACTAACACATTAGTGAAATCTTGATTTACAAGAATCACTATTTTTTCCAATGGGAGATAGTCTATTGGAAAATTTCTGAACAGTTCTGTCTTAAAGTATCATGATTATTTTGCAGATCTAACACTGAGTTTAGGAATAATTACAATATTATGTGTAGTTTACCCTTCATTACTCCTATTTTGTTAAAGTTAACTTTTTAAAGAAATATTAATTTTAGATTTTCTTTGTGTAAAGCCAGTCATTTTTCATTCTCTGAAAGTTTAAGAATTCATTTAAATTACATAATCATCTTACAATCATAAAAAAGCAAGCATTATAGACTTAGGAAAACAAAAGTAATATTTTTTAAATAATTTAATTCAGCTGATGACATTAGATAGGAATAGACGTATAGATTATGGGTTTACCAAGTGGAAGGTAATAAAAGAACTATTATCCAGAGAAGTAATCCTGAATATGGTGTGGGAACTGTCATACAGACATCCCTTTTCAACAATGACTGCATACTGTCCTCCAGTGATGACCAGTGCATTTTAGTTCCAAGACTGATATTTGAGACACAGGATTTGAAGATCCTTTCCTCTTTTTATCTCAAGATTTTACTATAATGAGTAGCAATGTGGTAATATTACAAACAATGAAAAGATTCCCAGTATTCTACATCCCTTGTATTTAAAGCTTTTCAGTCTCCAGCTCTTGCCTTCTTCTCTTTTGACTTTTTTTAAAAAAGAGCTACGCTTAAAACTATTTACAGTTCAAGGTGAATGCTACTTTATTCAGGAGTCTGCAGGTTATCTCAGTCATATTCATGTTGCATATGATACTCCTAACCAATAGCTGTCGTACATCTGCCTCGTTATCCAACACACACATATGAACATGAAAAATACGATTGGAAAATGCACCTCAATTTGATATACAAGATTGTTTTCCACCTAGTGAAATCCTCTCTCAGTAGAGTAGTAATCTTCTCAAGAAAATCACTGTTAGCTTTCAAAATCAGATTCAATTATCATGTAGATAATTGAACTCCTAAATTCTTCCCTGTCTGTAACTTTCTGTAAGTTAAGTTTCTGTAGAAAAACAAGTTTAAAGTTACACTCAAAGGCTGATGCATATCATTAAGCTCTTCCTTTTTTCTTCTTTGAAGAATGACACATACCATTTTGTTTACTTTAAAAAAAAATCATTTAAATTTAGTATTCCAGTCACTACAGCTCTTTGAACCTCTAAATGTTAGGATGCAATGCTAAAAAATAATAAAAAAAACTTTGGAAATTAAGTTGATTTGTATTAATTCATTTACATAATTCATAGGGAGAGAGTGTTCTTCTTTATTAGCTTCTTCACTGAGAGAAGAAATGCCTCATTAATTTTAAACACATCAATCTGAAAATGCTATCCATGTCAGATAGAATAATGACTGACATTATCGAGAGCACAATACACTTCATAAAAAATACAATCACCCATTATTCACTCTGTATAAATACACAAGCTTATTTGTACTATGAAAACTCTGAAAAGTAGAAATCTTATGAATAACTATGGTGTAGGTGAGGAGAGAGACAAAGGAGGATGTGGGTTCAGAGATTAATATAGAAGCACATGAAATACCAGCTCTGTGAAATCATTGGTCCTCTTGTGCATCCACTGCTCCCCCTTTGTTCAGACCTAGACATCTCTTTGTAGAAATCGATTGGTCAAGCATGATTTCCCCTCAGTAAATCCGTGCTACCTGTTCCCTTTCACCTTCTTGTTCTTGTGCCTGGAGATGACTTCCATGTTACTGTTAGTACAGTGTTACACTATAATCCTACTATCAGTCAGCTAAGTATATCCATCTGTTCTATGTAATTTGTAGAATCTGATCTTTTCAGAGGTGCATTCTTGAGTATGTTACAAAGGAAGCTGTCTTTTTGCTTTTTATTTCTTGCTATACATAGTATGGAAATATCAGAAATAGCTGGACTCTGATGAAAAGCTTTACCAGCTAACTAAATGCATGTAAAGTGTAGAAATTAATAAGAAATAGTTTCTTAACACATACAGATCTCTCAACTGGCTAAGCTTTTTTTGAAGATGAGATTAACTATTTAAATGTATATTAAAACAAAAAAAAATCTGTCAATATAGTGTTAAAGCACACCCCCCACAACAGCTTTTTGCAGTACCTATTAAGGATTGTTCTCGTCTCATCCAACATTAATAGCCACATTGTGTTACTTGGTTTATTTCAAATCATTTAAGTCGAGGGTAAAAACACCATGGGGCAAAAAAACCTTCTCACCTATGATGTGTGAAAAACAGCAATTCTCTGAGGAAAAAATCCCACCAAATGAAAGAAAGTTTGCAGAGCAAAAACTGAGGTTATAAAACTGATGTTTTATAAATAGTTCTAATAAACGTTGGTTATTGCTCCTCTTTAAGGGCTAACATCTCAAGTCTTATCAAAGAAACTTATACTCCTGTTGAACATCTCATGTTTCTCAAATAAAATCTGATACCAGGCTAGATCAATGTGCATAAGTTTGAAAGAAAAGTATATCTGGCCATATAAGTGCGGGAAGAGCCGCAGGAGGAGTCTGGCAAGTGCATTTTCAAAAGGGAGGAGGGCTCCAAGGACACTAATGGGAATCAGTCACACTTGTATCATGGAGCAACGGCATCTCCCTGGTGGGAGAAGCTGCTGACACGCTTTTGCAGTGCTGCAGAAGCGTTAGTAGAAGTCAAACACAAGAGTCTTGCCCTCAGGGATGAGCCTGCCCTATCTCACTGAACTCCAAAGAACTCGCAATTCATAAGAATGGCTTCTAGTTAAATTGGTTAAATATATGGTTAATTTTTCTTTTTGTGTTAAAATACAACGCTGACACTGGCAAGTTCAGAAACATTAGGGAACATTTTTTAAGAAATAGTACACAGTCAATATTTCGATTTTCATGTATTATTCTTCCCTGCTCTGCTCTCTAAATTCCTGACAAGACATAACAATAGTTTGCTGCGATGGTGATGTGCGAAGTGCAGTTCAGCCACTCTGAAATGCAGTGTTTTACACCTATTTACAATTAGTATGAACTTTCATCGTATTTCACAAGAATTTGAGCCGTTAAGAAGTGATAAAATTAGCAAATTAGCAGGTTCCACAGGCTGTATTAAAATACCTCTATCTACTGGCAAAAATGAAAGTAATACTTGCCCACCTTTCTTCTCTCATGCTACATTTTTCACACACATTAAAGAAAAAATAAAATAGCGTGTGGCACATTCTACAAATAGTTTGACAATCAGTTTATGATGAAGTAAGTATGAGAGTCCCCAAGCTGAAAAGATTCTTTAAAGCAATTCCTTTCTATAGAAGCTACCTCTGTCAGAAATTCACTATTCTCAAGTATTTCAAACTGAGGTTTAAAATACTGCAAGACTTATTTAAAGATACAGAGAAATTACACTAACATACTAGAAAAAAAGGGGGGGAAGGGAGGAGATAATACTTTGTCCTTCCTTAAGTAATTTTTCAGACACTTCCACAGAATCATTTAAGTTATAAGGGATCTCAGGAGAGGTTTAGCATGGCCTCCTGCTCAGAGTAGGGTCAATACTGAATTCAGACCAGGTTGCTCAAGGCTTTGGCCAATTGTATCTGGAAAATCTCCAAAATCAGAGATTCCAGAGCCTTTATGGGAAACTGTCCCAACGATACATTTATTCTCATAGCAAAATATTTTCCCCTTAAGTCCCGTACTTAGCTGGAACTTTCCCCAGTTTAATCAGTATTTTTCCTGTACTTCTTAATTTTGTCATATATTGGAGGGGCCAAAAATGGATCCAGTATTCCAGATGCAATCTAAAAAGTACCGAATAAAAGGTAGTTGATTCCCTCAACCTGTTAGCTACATTCTCGCTGGCAGAGCACAGCTCGCTGTTAGCACTTCATCACTTCTAGAGCACACTGCAGACCCTGTCCCCCAGGTCCTTTTTGGTAGAGCTGCTGCCTAGCCAGTCCTCAGCCTGTACTGCTGCAGCAGGTTAATCTGTCCCAGGTGCAGGACTTTCCATCTGCCCATTTGTTGAATTTCAGCAATTTCCTATAGGCCCATTCCTACAGCCTGTCCAGGTCCCTTTGAATGCCAGTCATGCCCTTGAGCATATTAACTGCATTATCCATTTTGGGGTTATCCACAAATTTGACGAAGATGTGTTACACCTCCTCCCCGAGATCACAGATAAAAATATTGAGCAAGATATGTCCCAGGATAAGCTCCATGAGCTGTACCAATTTTTAGGATAGAGAATATTTAATTCAGTCTTATGCAGGGGATGGGAGGAGGCAGCCTATCAAGGTCATTTTTTGGTCTGAATAGCTCAAATGCCATCTATTTCCCAACAAGCTGCTTGAATCAAATTTTAAAAGTTCCACAACTTGGTCAGACTGATGGACAAACTGCACCCAGAACAGATGTTAAGTGTTCAGGGTTTTTTGCTTTTCCAAAATGACATGGAAGAGTTTCATGAGCTTTATGCTAAGTAAGCATGGTAGGCCTCAAAGAAAAAAAAGAAGTACAGACATTATGTAAATGTATCTTCTTACACTTCCTTTTAATATACATTTTTCTGCACTTAATATTGTTGCTGAGTCCAAACAAATACAATGAAACAGTGACCCGCTGTAGGTAACATTAAGAGTTAAGAAGCACTAATTTCAGGGCTAAGTTAAATTTCACATAAATAGTAAGCTTCTCTTCACTTGATCATTTTACCTCTTCTTTTTTTGGCTCAAATTTACTGCAAATTTAAAATTTGATTTCAGGTTTCACCGGGTGTAAACCATGTATAACATAGTGTTTGCAGAGCTGAATCTAACATCTATGAATCTCAATGAACTTCACCAGCTTTAGAGAATGTCAGTTGGGAAGCGTAAGTGATTAATAAATAAACAATATTTACAGCAGGTTAAATACTACAAATTAAAAATCAGATCAGAGGGAAAATACTGGAAGATATGTAGGCATTTTACAAGTAGAAGCTACTATTTTGATCTATAGCCAGAGCGTTTATATACAAATCACATAATTCCCTAAGAAGAAATAAGTTAAAGATTTAACATGATAAAATATATATAAATATAATATAAAAATATATATAACCACATACACACACACATATACACATATACATACACACATATTGTTTAGGGAACTAATTAAATCAAAATAAAGAAGAATCAATAATGTATTAAATGTTTAAATCTTGGACTTTAGCACATTCTCTTCATATAAGGCCTGCTTTTAGGAAATGAAAAACAAATCCTATCAGTGTACAAATATCACTGGAAATACTGAGAATGATCAATACATTTGTGCTATCAACACTCCAAGGACCGTTTTCATCAAGAAAATTCTTGAAACTCTTTTTTAATATTAGTTATCTATTATTATTCAACTTCTTATTTTCCCAAATCCTTTGAATCAGCAATTCATAAAGTGAAGATTTTTTCCAATTTTTTTCTTAATTCAACTAGTAATTAGATCTAATAACCTAACATTGAGACCTTTGAGACCTAACTTTGTCTGGTAACACATCATAAAGTCAAATATAAAGCACAACCTTCTCAGTATCTGATCTTGTTCTGTTTTTCCCTTAATAGAGCCAAGTTAATGGACCATGTGCAAGGTGTTATTTATCAGCTTGCTCGCTAAAATTTCGGAATTGACACAAAACTACTTTTAGCTAGTTTAATTTCTTCTGATTCTTTTCCAATAATAATTGTTTAGTGTTATTTTATACTGTTCATTTGATAGAATGACGTTTTTATTTAGTGAAACTGTAGTCCTAAAATCCAGCTTTCTGAAAATTGCAAATATATTTCATTTTATTTCTTCCTTCCAGTTCAAAGTTTAAACAGTACTTGCAGACAAACAGCAACAACACATCTGATCGTTTTCTTCAACAAATACCAGTTATTTTGACTAGTCCTAGCAAATATTTGTTTTATATTCAGTCAAAAAGTCTATTTGGCTGTTGGGTTCATCCTTCATCACAGAACACTTTAAATAGTTATTCAGATGAATGAACAATTGAATAGAAATCTGCTCATTCTATGTTCATAGAGGAAATCTATTATTCAAAATTCCCATTTCATAGTTAAGTTCAGTTTATTTAGAATCAGAAACAGTGTAATATGATTTATGATATATCTACTTTAATAAATAATCAGTTGATATTCAGCAGTACTGATCATTGAATCATACATATCACGAAAGCAAATGCAATGCTATATATAAACCACCTTATTCAGGCCCTTAAGAAGTATAAATTCAGTATTCCTAATGGGCTGAGGCCAGATTAGATGGATCAAAAAAAGCCATCAGACTAAATTCTTTGAAACACTAAGTAGGTTTCCAATAACAGTATCTCCAGATTGAAGACGGAGCTAGGTCTGTCAAATAAGGTAGCGCAATAAACTCTGTTCTTGGTAGCTCACTTACACATGATCTTCTCAAGTAAAGAGAGCGGGCTGCTGTGCATATCAGAAAAGAGAATGCAAGTATAGAGGAAAAACAATGTTTTTCTTTATTTTTCTTTCTACACACAGATCAAACTGCAGATTATATAACATCATCTTATAGGGCAGTACTAAGTGTTTGGACACAACTCGGTTCTGTACTTTTCTGGACATGATAATAGTTTAGAAGGCTACTGACACATGTTCCATAATAAGGAGCCCTCAGGAAAAGAGCTAATGTCAATAAGCTGCTCTCAAAGATTTCTGCCTCCCTAATGCTACTCCAACTCTCTAACCTCAATTCCCAGCTAACAGCTCTTCCGCTGGCCAGCAGCCACAACTTACTTTTGCACATTCTCAGTAATGGGGGAACTAGAGCAAGTCTAACACCATATCTAAAATTCAAGTTCATAGATAGCTGACTTTGTTTAAAGAGTATTCACTGCAGCATAATGCAAATGAAGGGAAAGAGAGAGAAATTGAGAGAGACATAAAGGAGATTTTATGAAGAAGTTCTAATTTCTCCACAGTTCTGGTTAAAAAAGACTAAAATTCATATGCGAATGATCTTGGTAACAAGAATTAGCTTGGTTAATTGAGTCAGCTCTTCCAGATTTCTAATGACCTGGTAGGATGGAGGGGGAAGAACCCAACCAACAAAACAAAAAACAAAGAATAAAAAGCACACTACATAAACAGGACTACAACCAATTGTTTCCACAACTCATAAAACAGGCCCTAAGAACATATCTCACCTGTGGTACATTCACAGAGGAAGTGTATAGTAAATTCTTTCAGACTTAAAATTGTTACCTCAGGTCCCCATGCCCTCCTTGGGACCCTACTCAAGTTATTTTTTCGTATATGGAGAGCATATAGCCCTCACAGGGAACATAAAATACAATCTCTCAGATCAAAACTGCTTCACATATAAATCTCTAGGTCAAGCTTGATGAACTATTTTAAGGTGCTATAGAAAAAAAAAAGCGAGAAAGAGCATGCATGCAAGAAGACTGCGTATGTTTCAGTGACAGGCACACAAACCTCATTATTCAGGGAAGCACTGGAACTGCAGCCGCACATATGAGCTTTTTCCTATGCAGTTAACTGAAGTGCTAAAGCAATTGCTGAAAAACTAGAGCCCAGATAAGTTAGGGCAGGCTTTAAACCTGGGAACAAGAAGACTGCTTCTTATTTGAACCTCTTGTATAGATGACCTAGCTGAAGACCTTTGCTTTATTTTCCAGCTTCCAATCACTAACTTAAGTTTTCTTAACTATAGGCATAGGGAAAAGATCTATACTTGAAATTCTCCTGTGATCATAAAGGGAAGGAGCTGTGCTCAAAAGGAGGGCAAAGGGTTGCATTTCCCTGTTAAATGCCAGTACGACCCATCTGAAAGACCAACTCATTCACCCTGTTTGCCCCTTTTAAAAGCAGTGAATAACGTAATTCATAAAACTAGACTCAAATACTGGAGTAAAGTATTGATGATAGTGAATGATCCTTACAGTAAGATTAGTCTCTGAAAAATCCTTCTGGAAGGCGCAGGTGGACTGGACAGAGTCCAACTGCGCTTCTCTCTGCAAGTGTCAGCACAAGATGAACACTATTCAAAATGAAAGAGTAGAAACGACATCTTTGGGCATTTGGTGAGCACTTCAGAGAAATAACATACACAGACAATAGCAACCGACAATGTACCCAATAGTGAAGGTCAGCCAAAATAGTTGCTATGAATGTTAGGGTAATGGCAGTATCTTTTTGAAATAGATAAGTTCCTCCCAACCTATTAAGAGCTGGGTTTCAAACAAAGAGTGTAGCAAGATGATCCTGTCTTTGGTACTTAAGGCAACTGGAGCTAAACAAAGTTACTGTGCTCCGTACTCCAACTGTTAGCAAGGCTTTAAGTATCAAAGTTACTGAGAGAAGTAAAAAGGCATGACATAAACAATTTCCTAACAAAGGAGCCTTTTATCTTTAAAAATGTAAATAAGGCAACAGGAAGAGAGACCTCTCTGTGTAGTCAGATTTATCTGTTGCTTAAACATGCTAATTTGCAGCTTCCTTCAAAAGCAAGAATTAATCTGGTAAAATGTGCTATTGCAATCACTAGATCAGGATAATTACTCCTTGGTGCATGTGGCTGTTGTGAGATAATACTAACCTCTCTCTTGCAGAATATGATGAAAGATACATCCTCTGATGCTTCAAGTCTCAGCCAGGCCATTACTCTCAATAACTTAAATATCACTATTTCTCTTTAATGAGGAAACCAACACTACTACAGCAAGGAAATACGGAGGTAGACTTGTCCTATGCAAGCAAGACATTGTCAGAGTTTAACAAGAAGCTACAAATTATATATTTTATATATTTATTACTGCCCTGGAACTCCCTCAGTCTATCCCAGCTGTCATTTGATCTAATAAAGATGAAGAATAAAAATACGTTGTTCATGAAAATGAATTTATGGCCATCCTCTACTGGTTTCCTGCCATTCTCAATTTCCTCACGTTTCCGGTGAGGACCCTACTGACAATGGCCTTCTTCAAAAGGTTTATGTTCCAAAGATTGTTCCTTCCTTTTAAAGTGCATAATTTCTACATCTGACATTTGTAAAAAATTGCTAAGAGTAATCATCAAAGTCTTTACTTCATTTTGCTACATGTGTTTTAAAAGTAATTTCACCCATGGCAATTTAGGAAGTCCGTCTTTTCTCAGAAAATCAAAAGCCTTTTCCTCTCAACTGTTTCACTGCGTTACTGTTGCCACTAGGACACGCTTTGGGAACTACATCTTGAAACTGGGTATGAGTAATTGAAGTTAAATATTAAAATTTATTTAAGTACTAGACCCCAGAACTTGCTTCTAAAGATTTACAGTCAAGTTTTGTCCAAAGACAAGGACTTGCACCAAGTTGAGACTGCCCAAAATCCCCCCAAAACTTATACGATTGCTTTTGCAAACCTTCACAGAGTTAAGCTGAGCTCTGCAACAAATTGTAACTTATGAACAAAATTGTCTGTGCATAATGAAATCCTGCGGAGCACCATTTAAAAACGATTTTCCAAAAAGAAGCAAGATGCACACATACACAAACACTAAATAGGTTATTTTGTTCAGTACTTGGAACGTATAATACATTCTAGCTAAATTGGGGGGGGGGGGGCCGTATGCATGAGTTGCGTTTGCAACCGCAAAGAACAGTTGGAATTTTGAACTAACCTATAAAAAGTTAGCATAATAATTAAAGCTATAACTATGTGCAAAAACCACACTAATTAGACTTTTTCTGAACTAACAATAATAAAACACCTTCAGCACAGCAAACTGCTGGATGCTACTGGATGAAGCAACATTTTTATGGATAGTGTCTCTAAAAACTGATCACATTGCATCGTTTTCTACATATCTAAATTTACTTTTTTATATAACTACAGTTGGTGGGCTTAGGAAAGCCTTTCAAGAAAGAGATAATGTTGAATATGCCACTAGAAATAACAAGTGTTTCAAAGAACTGCCCGCACTGCAAATCCATTTTCCATTAAAAGAAAGTTTGAAGACTTCAGCTGAACTATCAGGTTCCCAATTACAGGCAAGCAGATTTCCCCCAGAACACATTAAGGCCACCTGCATAGCTTTCAAATCATTTAACCAACAGAATTACTGTATCTAGTCTATACCAAGACTGCTCCAAAGACCACGTGATGAGACCCGCCTGAAGTCTTCCATAGCCCACAAATTATGCGATATTCAGACTGAATATGCAGTGACTATGATATGGGAGAGTTGAGATTTGCACCACCCGCTGTATGAAAGAGGTGGCGTACTACAAATGCCAAACCACTTCAAAGTTTTGTAATAAAAAAACACTTTGTGAACACTTTATAACCCATTACCATTCTGACTTGAAATAACTGAGAAAAATTTCCTTGCATGTTTCAAATAAAGCAGTATAGGGTGGTTCTAATAAAAGGCACAAATGAAGAGGAGGGCTGAAGATACTCAAGATTGGCAGATACCCAAAAATCCTAAACAACACGGTTTCAAGTGCACGTGGCCTAGCTCATATAGTGCCAGCTAGTGCAGCAGCAGGAGTTTGTGGCAACATTCAGTAGCACAAAAAAAGGAATTTGCAGGCTCAATATCTCTTCAGCTGTATGCGCTTATGATAGTAGCAATTGAATGTGAAGACCTGTTTGCCAATGTCACTTAAGGCCATCTCCATGTATTCAAGATCACAGATTCACATAATTTAGGGCCAAAAGAGATTTTTTTTTTAAGATCTTTCAAATTTTGTTCCTATGTGTTATGGGGTCATTAAGTTCCACCTTATTTTCCTTCCATTAAGCCAGGTGTTTTGCCTTTTTTGAAGAAATAGTTTGGTCAAAAAGCTTTGAGATTTGATTTGAAGACACTAAGAAATCAAAAATCACCCATCGCGCTTAAGTGTCTTATGCAAAGGACAAATAAGAAGTGCGGATATGTTGGCATTTTAGTTCACCTCAAGTACGAGCTTTTGAAGATCTCCCAATCATCCCCACTTACATCATCTTTGTTTGCATTGCAGAGAGGCCTTCAAGAGTTCACATTGCAGTCCTTCTTTTTGAAATCATACTATATGTGCTTTATTTACTCATAGGTCTTCTTAATTTCCTCCTTGAAGTTATCTTTGCACATGGGGGTTTAAGCTTGAGAAGAGAGATTTCTACCATCTTCTCTGAACTTTCTCAAACACATTATAGAATTTTAATTATTGCTTTCCTATGAAGTATTATAGATACTACAATAGGTGAAGTTTTGCACCTAGAAAAAGTAAGTTCAATCTGTCATTGTAACTTTTTTCCATTACTATTGGACAAACTCAAGAAAAAGCAAGAAACGCTGCACAGAATGAAAAGGAATGTGTTAATGGATCTGAGGTGCTTTAGCTTCTTATAATCACAAGTTTTATGATAAAAATGTGATGGTATATTGATTAAGAACAGATCTGGATAAAAAAATGATAATAATTTGTAAAGCAATTAGACAATTCAGGTAGTTTCTTGTAAACTTGCTATTTAGATTTTTTTTACCTTTCAATAGACAATTCTAACTGTTTAGTTTCCTAAATCTTCGAGGATACTGTAAGAATAGCAGGACAAGGAGAAATTTGATAGTTCCTGAACAAATGTGCTGGTCACATGCTGCTTATTATAGCTCTTCTCCCCTCCCCCCCCCAATGCATGTTTAGGCTTTATCATTTGCCAGCCTTTTTGAGCAATAATATATGCTCAGGTCAAGCAAACATAGTAAACGAGAAGTCTCTTTAAAGACTGGGATGTTTCTGTTCAGATATCAAAGTTAGATTTCTTTTTCCACTCAAGTTCCAGTTCCATAGAAACCAAGGTTATTAGTTTATCTTCGCTTAACGAATGATCTAATAAAACAGCCGCCACCTGGAATTTAAATCAGACCAGAAGGAATACCCAGAAGTCAGACACAGGTAATAAAAGATACTAACGGTGTGAACTCCAGGTTGAAATAAGAATGGCAATAATTGAGAACCGGAATAGGAAGCAATGATTTATTTTCTCCTTCTCACAGGACAGGTATTACGCCCTTAAAAGAATGCTAAATGCTTATTTCACTTCTGGATTGTTTCTGCACTGCTTATGAATCTGTTGCCTACATTTCCTTGTTGGAGAAAGTGTCTCAGAGCAACTACTCAGAGCTGCAGCAGCTCATTGTACAGTGGAATATGAGCCAGCTACAAGGTAGAGCCAGGAGAACTGCCTGTTTACAAGATCCCAGGGCGACACAAGAAGTTTGGATGAACACTGCTCCCCCGGGCTCCTCTCACTCGCAGCTCCCAAGTCAGCCAAAAGAGCTGCAACAAAACAACCATCTGTTTCTCCTCCCCTCCCTTCCCTCTTCATAGACAGAAGAACCTGTAGTACCACAGTCCATTGCTAGTTGGTAAGAGTGGTGCAAATTCCCTTTGTACTTACATTTCTCTTCTCTGCAGCCAGCTGACCCTTCTGTAATGCAAGTTTCATTTTGAACTTGACATGTAAATTACAGGATGCTGAGCAGAGAATGAAGAACAGCTCACAAGAGATTGCAGTCAGGCTCTCAGCATATACTCTCTAGTGATTTTTGGTACAATATGATCTGATAGACTCTGTCTCCTTCCTTTTATCCTGTCTATTTTCTCCACTGATTCAGGGTATCCGTCAGATCCATTACACAAATTGCGTACGTGATTTTGATTTCTCCATATTCTTCCAGGAAAACAAGACAACAAGGAATCCGTCGTAAAAGGTGATATTACTTCAGTGGTAGGTGGAAAATTAGCTCACTTCTATTCCCAAGATAAGGTGCAGCTTGCTTGAAAAACCCTAATATGCAAGTCAGCAGGGACTTAAAAAGAACAAAGCCTAGAAAAAAATGAAACAAAATAAACAAAGGAAGTAAAGGAAAGGCTTTCACTTCTAAAATATTGAGTAGGTTAACACAGTCAGGGAGATAAGTTATAGAATTAAGGACTGAAACACAAAAGAAACTCTTCATGAGAGAGCACTTCTGTCCAGAAAAGGCTCTCGGAAGGATAACGGCTTTAAAGTTACTCTTCTTTGACATTATCTGTATAATTTGGGAAAAATGAATGGATTTTATGTTAATAAATACTTCTTTCTTACTGCTAAATGCAATGGTTGTGTTCTTCTCAGTACGTGCTGACACTTTCATAATACAAAATATTATAGCATGCAACATCTACCTATGCAGATATCCTGTCAGATGCAAGCTTGATATACACAGGAATTTCTCATTCAATTTTAACACTTCAGCTGAAGTGGCCAATAAGTCTTTTCAAAAAAATATAGAATATTTTACAACAATTTACGACAATTGAACTATTAAGGAACAGAATAGCTTATCTGTTCTTTGTTTTCATGTTTATGAAATCCTGCTTTTACTTTCTTCTCTACTGGGCACAGAAAAGTATTATTTGTCTAGAAATTATCGCTGCAGCACTAAGCATTAAAGACACTTTTCTTCCTATTTGAACTGGAAGTGTATGTTCCATGCGCTGAGCAATTTACAGTTTAAACATATACAAGGTGGGGAAAAAATACAAGTACAGATGCAGGAGTCAGTGCTTTTCTTACAAAGCTAGGTGTGGGGGAGGTAAGAAATACAACACAAACAATAGCTACATTTTTAAAGAGTCTAGAATTAAGTATTCTGGCCCTACAAAGCCTCTCAACAGGCAGTCTAAAAGGGGTAATTTTAGAAGCCACAGAAAGTAAACAAGCAATTTTTTGCCCTTGAGATAAGAACAAAAAAGTATTCTGGAGATTTCACCACATTAGACTGTGGTTTCACTACAGCTGGATTAAATATTTCAAGCCATGTCTGAATGTACTCAATCTATTTCCAAACAACATGAAAAATTGAAATGGTAACACTTACCTCATTAATTCTTTATAAATATATAACAGATGAGATTTTAGGATATGAATGAAAAATTTCACAGAAAGATGACCTGTCTTATCAATCTTCTCATGACAAAATCTTCCATAAACCTAACAGCAAGAAAATATGAGTCACAGAAGAAAACCATAAGCTATAAAGAGTTGCACTGCAAGAAATACTACACACAAATTCAAACTGTAATGGCAGTACAGGTGATCATCTGTCTGTTCCTCTTTTCTCTAATAACTGCTAAGTCAAATAATTTACATATATTTTTGAAACCTGTGTAGTCTAGTAGGACTAGAAAGTCCTCACTATTATTTTTCCAACTAACAATCTAGCTGTTATATATTTTCCTTGTAGAATTTCCATGCCATTAGGAGGATATACAAAGCCAATCATAGATGCCTTCTTACTCTTCCTCCCACACATGCCAAGGTTACATACACACATCACAAGGCACACTTTGCATTTCCTCCACCAACATTTTCACTACTTTTGTACTTTATCAGTTAGAGGATAGAAGTCATTAAGTTGATATATCAAGACAGTCTGCATTTCTAAATGTCCTGAAAGAAGAATAATTTTCTAAAAGAATCTCTAAGCTCCTCAACTATCACAGTCCTAACAGAAGAGAAAGCTCTTATTTTCTGGAACAAAAATAACATCTTGAAAGAATGAAAAAGCAGGTTTGGGGAAATTATATCCATTTTCACTTTTAGTCCCAAGCAGGTAAGTTCATATTATGTGAGAAGGGCCTCTAGGCTAAATAACTATTATTTTAAAGTTTACGTCTTAAAAATTCAAATATTCTGGGGTGCATGGAAGGATAAGCAACAGTGACTAGTCAAGATAAGGTCTAAGGGAATGTTTACTTGCGTAGGAAGACAGCATCCAGTTTCCTTAGAATTAAGTTGACTTTTTTTTTTTTTTTTAGGGATGAGAGAAGTAGATTTAAATTCATTGCAAAGTGTAAGGGACAAAAAAAGCTGAACAGTGAAATAAAGAAAGTGGTTCCAAACACTTTCAGTGCACTACCTTAACAAGGGGATAGGGTTCAACTCTGGCCACTCCACTCACTGCTTCCCCACTTCCCCTCCCACGTTAAGAAATCCCACACATACTTCTCCCCAAAAGGCACATAGGCAGCGGTGTAAAGCCATGCCTGGACCCATTCTGCCTGCTTCACATAGCCTGGCCAGATTGCATCTCCCATACCTTCCAAACCATAGACGTTTTCTGTTCTTTGTGGACGGTAAGAAAAAGGGATGCTGGCAGGAGAGGATAGAAACAGTTCAGGTAGTCCAAGTACTGCTGCCTTAGCCCACCACCCCATGGCATTACCCATTTCCCAAGCTCAGCTCCCCACTTCAGCGTCATTGTGGTACTGTCCTCCACAGCCCACCTCCCTCACTGCAGCCCTTTCCTCCCTGATGCCAGCCTAGCCTCTTCTGCCCACCACCTTCCCGCAGCCCCTCTGCTCAGCCCTGAAAGGACAGAGATGTCTGCTGCAGGTTCTTGAGACGAGGAAGCAAGGATGCAGCAGCTTAGCAGGATGGGAGATGAGGAGAAAGAGATGAAAGCATGATTGCAAGAGAATCAGAGATCCATTTCTGAAGTACTTCACTCTGAAAAGAGACGTACTAATCACATAAGAAAATATTAAGGAGATCTTATTCCAGGGGTCCTGTTGCCAAATTAACTCCCTAAACACTACATGCTGCTTTTACAAGGCACCAAGCGAGTAAATGTCTTTTTTCCTATTTTTTTAAACCACGCATCACAAATTGAAATGAATACAGCTCAAGGTCCATCCATTATTTTAACTATTCTCATTTTCAAATACAGAGAATAGTTAAGGGGCTATTTTATTGAGCTGTGCCCTTGCTAGATGGATTATGTACATTAACAATCTCTTCTCTGTCCCTGGAAAAGAGAAGTTGATTTTGCAGTGACCATGAATGCTACCACTCATAGCTGAAGGCTAAAATCTATTGATTTGGGGCAAACATCCTCATAAGATGTACCAATTCCTTCCCTCCCTCAAATTTCTCTTGTCTTATGGTTCTGCAAAACTTATGGTTCTGACAAATCTTTCCCCGCCGTGTTATGGAAAGACTAGCATAACATTGAGAAAATTCACTACATATGGCAAGATACATAAAGAGATTTAGATAAAGGTAAATAAAGAGATTATTCCCAAATAGTGCATGTTCAATGTCTGTCACTGCTTGAATGATTTCTCATAGGGCCCATTTTGATAACTCACTGTATGTCTATTTTTAGGGTCACTATCAAACATGAGGTTTACATTTGGTAGAAAGAATAGGTACACAGCTAACACATGAACAGCCCCATAAAGGGAACTGTGAAGCTTCTGGTCATAACCAGTTACTAGAAAGCATTTAAAAGAGTAAACACAGGGACTAATCAATCAGAATTACATGTAACTATTCTTCCTTCCCTAAAAACTCTTCATGCTACCCTCTAACCCACCAATTAACAAAACACTTTTAATAGGAAACATGTGCCAATATGACCTTTTATCTAGGCCTCCAAACATATAGACAGTAGTGACTTGAACCATTATAACCTGTCACAATTGCAGCTGGCTATCTAGAAGCCAAAGCTTTCCACTTCCCCAGTCTTCAGCTACCAAGTCTCAGCCAAAAACTACATGCATATGATCTTGAACTAGTATTCAAGCAGAAGTTTCCATTTTAGAAGAATTATTCTTTTTGATAATTGATCCCGTACAGAGCTGTGCCTAACACATCCATCTAGCATGGCACAACCATTTATACACACTACTCTGCTTTCATTTCTAAAATAAACAAATATAGAAATATGTCCATAATGGGCTATTTCAAAACGCAAAAGAGAAAGAAGACTTAATATAACTGAATTTACAAAGTTCCTTAAAGCTATATAACTTGCAAAACCCAACAATTGTATTACATTATTGGGTCTTCAATACAGGCTATAGCCTAAATAATACCTGTCAGAAAGACTTCTCATTGCCTATATTTTCTTCAAAACATTTGATTGCATCTGTTCTTTTAAAAATTAACATTTCTATGGTTGTGGGGGCACCTAGTGGCAAGCAGAACATGTTTATGTATAAACTAATGATCGTTATTTATTAGAAGTCTATATTCTTTTACTTTCAGACAATTCTGTATCCTTTTACTTTCATAACAAACAGCTAGGAAAAGTGGATTTTAATACACAGCAGCATCAAGAAATAACAATTAAACATAATACACTGGCTACTCCACTGATTCTGACTCTCCTTCCCCAGCCTGCTTTTAGTCTACAGGAGATGAAAAACAGTCTTTTAAAATACAATCCCGTCTTATCCTGTACACCCCACATCTTTTTCCTTGCCTCCATCAAAGAGACAAAATGCATGGCCAGACTGCCAATTATATTGAAGTTGTGCTCCGATACAGTGAGAAGGAGACCATCTAGAAAGCAGTTTCATCTCTTTCTTCCCAAGCTGTGTACCACAACACGTGCAATAGTTACAAAGGTCAGGAGAAGAAGAGCTTTACATTTGCAATACAGTTTTCTAAAACCGAACGCGCTAGCCCTGGAATGAAAGGGAGAGATTTTAAGTAAGGACTGCTTGACTCCAAACAGCATTCCCCTACGGTGAAGCAATATTCTTGCTGCTTAGGTGGGAGTCCATTTTGAGTCACCTGGATAACACAGAGGAACCCTGACTAGATTTGAGATACCACTGGTTTTCTTTCTTACTGTCATTGTAAGCTCTTTTCTTCTGGCAACCTCACACCAGTTTTCCATAGATATTATTTAAATAGTTAGAGCTTATAAACTATTTCCTGAGTTCAAAAATTAAATGTTTTACATGGACAGAAAGTGCTAAGCTTTATGTTTTATAGTTTGTATCTCCTATCCAAACCCTACCTGCAATTTCCCAATGTGCCTCCTAAGCTGTGTTCCTTAAGGCTTTCTCCCTAACCATTTGCCCAGATCTTTCTGCCAAATTGTTTTTCCTTTCCTTGTTTCTGCCCGGGGCCCTTATGAAGAAACACATCCAGGTCTTATTCAGGCAAGCTGCCTAGCTAAACCTTCATTCCACATAGCAAAATTCTAATGTTTCCCAAAGAGGCATCACATAGATGTGTTACTTGCTTCTCGCAGAGTCACTGGCAATAAGTTCTGGCCTGAATACTATTTGGTGGCTTGTTGCTGGTAACAATGATACTGTCACTTCAATTATTAACATTTCAGCAGCAGCTCTCCAGCTGCTTGGAAACCTTATGCTGTAGCCATATCATTACACCACTGACTCATGAATGCCAGCTCAATTAGTGCAGGTTTTTTGTTTTATTTGTTTGGGTTTTTTTTTACCTAGATATATCCACTCCAGCTCCGTATGTCCTGAATGAGGCCTTCAAGGCTAGGCAGGTGCACTACAGTTGCTCTCTAAGGAATCAGAGCAAAAATAAGAAATGCAGATTTTTCTGAGGAACACGGCCCAGTCTTATCACGCCTAAGAGGGTGACAGGCAAGATAAACTCATAGACCAAATTCAAATAGATCTCTGCCATATTATCCTGCACTAAATACCTCCCTGTCCACTCTCTGAAAGCTGGACGCTTCCCCCAGACTTCACAACCACCTTGCAGCAGCCACAGAGCTCTGCTACTCGACTGCTCTACACCAGCAGGAAGGAGCACCCAGCAAGAGCATTAACCTCAGCAGAGCAAACCCACTGCCCTCAGCCGCCTCCTGTAGCCCAGCCACCAGCATCGTCTTTGCCTGATAGCTCTTATCAGCTAGGCCTCATCATCAGCCATACAGAAGGTTCCCTGAACTCATTACAGAGAGCAGATAGGAATCACTCGCTTATCTCCATGGCAGAATACAGAATTTTTGTGCAATTCTATTGTTACTTTGTAAGCTTATCTTAGCATGAAATTGTATGTGTTTTAATACATCTCTCTTAAGCCCACTTTGTCCAGGAAGACTTTTCATCAAAGTGCTAGCAACATTTATCTATGTATAGGAATCCTTGATTCTTTTGTCCAAATCAGTCTATCATCAAAACTGACTCTCATCATTATAGTGAAGCACTATAGATTTTGCCTCTAAACGGTAAGGAGTAAACTGCTCTTTGAATCTCTGGTGTGATCTTGCAGCTTCAACTAGGACCTTTCTAGAACTAACCAGTTTCAAGATTGCTTAAAATTACAAAGTCTGTCTTCTACAACCCGCATTAGGATGGCGTAATTGAGTAAACTTGTTAACATAAACAAACACAGGAAGAGATTAGTCAATTAATCAACCTGATTTTCACTGCTTATACAGCTATAAGGCAATATTTTCCATGCATGGGTGAAATAGCTAGGTTATGCTCAGATAGAGAATGAAGAATGTACATCCAGAAATGTACAAAATACAAATATTTGTGTGAACAGTCTGCTTTATTCTGTACATACAAAGACACTCCATTGCCTCGCTTGTGGCAATTAAACTCCTTTTATTCATCACTACTAGTATAGCGCTGAAAAGCTAATACTCTTAATTTGTCAATGACTTGAAAAGTATTTGCTGTACAGATTTAAGTATTGGACTTAACTATTTTCCAGCTT
Organism: Struthio camelus; assembly: GCF_040807025.1. Taxonomy (NCBI): domain Eukaryota; kingdom Metazoa; phylum Chordata; class Aves; order Struthioniformes; family Struthionidae; genus Struthio; species Struthio camelus. The sequence goes on from NC_090942.1 coordinate 49,030,545, forward strand.
AGTTGCATGAGAGGTGATATCCTTTCACCTTGACAGAAGAAAAGGGAAAGATCATTTTTATCTACAGTGATGCAGAAATGTGCAAAATCTTAGGAAACACAAAGCATAAAACAGATGAACTTAGAAACTCCAATGACATTTTACAGAAACGTCAAACATATCCCTAGGGCCTCTTGTCAGTATTGCTAAAGAATCTTCTGTCATTGTTAACTGTTACCATATCCTCACCCTTTTCCAGATATCCAAGTGATATATCTCCTATATACCTTCTGCATTGTACCTATGCTATAGTCTTATCATTGTAATGCAGAGAGCATACAAGATAAAGTTAACCTTTATCCTCCAAAAGTAGAATGTCACGAGTTGCCAAAGCTGGAGAACAAGAGAGAAACATACACACATGCACACTTTCTGGCCATGCCCCAGACTGCCTGAAACAGATGTTAGACCTTCACAATTGTCCCTCATGAATACTCATCTTTATTTATTGTTAGTCCAGAAACTCCAGCTTAAGACCACCCATCTCAGAACATAATAAATAGCCTCCTGGGTCATGCCAGTTGCCTGTCTAGCCTAGTACTCTATCTCAGACAGTGGCAATAGGAGAAGCTAGTTAGGGAGAGGAGACAAGCCTTCTTATTTACTGTGACTGTACTCAGTGCATTGAACTTAGTAGGATCCATTCTGCTGGAGGACTTCTAACTGCATCTTGAGCTAAAATTTTATTGGGTTTGGAAGTTTATACTGATTTAGCTTCTCTTTTGAAGCAGTGCTTGGGATTGCTCTCCTCTTACCTTACTCTACACTTACAAGGCTAGCTAACAATACATGAGAAATACCCAACAGTATTGACACAACAGGAGTAGACACCCAAGTTGACTTGAGGTAATCCGCACCAACGCACACCTCCAATGCAAAGTTCCCTTTTGGCTGTCTGCTAGTCATTAACCTACTGCTTTTTTTCCTTACCTGGGCGTACTGAGGCTTCATCCTTTATCAGGATCTTGCTAAGCCCATTCATGCTCTGGTCATACAGCCTTGAGAGTCAGGTACGCAGCAAGGCTTCAGCTAGCCACCAAACTTCCCAAACACTCTTCCAAAGTCCAGGAACTCTCTGTCACACACGCTAAACACTCCCTGAGCTTCCCTGTCCTCTAAACCAAGGTATTGTTCCTTCTGCCCTTCCTGAGCAAAACTGCTCTGCCAACTGTCCTGTTTGCTATCTTCTTCTCATCACTCAGCTACTGTTTTTTATCATTGCTTGAGCAAGCTTCATATTCCCTGTGGGGGGTTCATTAACTCAGAGGCAGGGTAGCCCAGCTCCAGCTATCACTCATCTTAACTAAACATTTGCCAGAAAATCATCACAGTTTTGCCATTTAAATTAATTATCATTTAGCAATCTATAGCCAAAATAAGAAGAGCTGACATTTCAGCTTCCATACTTTCCTTCCTGGGCAGAGTTAAGAGTCGCCCACAAACAGCCTGCCCCATTTCAAAAAGTATTTCAGACTAACGCTGTGGGGGTTATCTATGTGATCTTAAAATAATAGCTGACAGTTTCCTCAGGGTTGATGTCAAACACAGGCCAGCCTTCACTCTTTCATTTCCCTTCTCCCAGCAACACACACCTTTTCTATTCAACAAATATCCAAGGTCCATTAGCGCCTACATCTATATGCCTATGTACCATGCTGTCTTCTCCTTATTCCATCTTTTCCTCTTAACACTGTGCATGCAGGTATATCCAGACATGGCAAGGATCTAAGATGCAGAAAGCAATTGTGCAAAGATTGAAAAGTAGTATTTCAAGAAGCAGAAGAAGAAGCAGAGCCTGTGGAGCTAAGATCACTTTGATTTAACCATGTTGTAGATGGCCAGATAGAAACATCACAGAAAATTGTACAATCAACAGTCCAACCTGGAGGAGGAAAATGAAAATACGTAAAAAGAGAGGCTGTCCCAAGAAAGCATTCTGTAAAGGCAGACCAATGGAAGATTATTAAACTGAGATAGACATGTTTTATTGAAAGAGGAATATCAGGTTAAGCAAAGGACATACTCTTATCTGGAGAAGAAAAGGATGTAGTCGGTCATGAGAAGGGTGTGTATGCGTCTGACAGATGAAGAATTTGCTTCTAATTTTTTTTTTTAATATTTTTATTTATAATCTGTTTCTGTCAAAAACTCATACTCCTGGAGGGATAGTTAATGGATTGCAAATGAGGACAACAGGATAGGAATTGCCTAAATTAGAAACTAAATAAAATGTTCTAAGGACAAATTTTATAAGATTAATGTGAGGGTTTCTCTTGACTAAACCCTCCACTAAACTCCCTTGCTCCGTTGAAAGCATGTAAGTTGGGAAATAATCTGCTACAAGGCAGTAAAGGTAAAATATTAACCTCCAGGGCTTTAATTTGTTAACATTAAGCTATATCGCTATGTATTGTCCTAGCTGTAGTAACTACAACTGTTTAGAATGGTATGGTTAAACTCCTGAGTATGTGCATGCAGTATTAGAACCTATGTCACTGTGTAAAAGTCGTAAAGTCTAAATAGAATTATATTATTCATCGATGCTGCTACAGTAATTAAGAAATATATAAGTTTAACTTAAAAACACCTTAAAAAGCTATCTTATCAAACATACTTCTTTCACGAATTCTTGGATGAAGAAGGACACAGGAGGTGAGAAAAAACAAGTGAGCATTTTTTCCACTAAATATTACATTTTCAAGGAAAAGTAAACCAAACAGTTTTTTTTAAATGAGCATTTCTATTGATTTTCATATTGTTTTTTCAAGTCGTTATGAAATAAAGAAACTCCAAAAATGATTTTTTTTCCAAAAATATGATCTCATCATCAAACAAAACTGACTAGTTTTATTAACAGTCAAAGGCCTGAATTGTGCAAGGATTTATGTACATGCTTAAAGTTACAACATTCGGCCATTCTCATTGCCTTTGATAAAATTTTCAATATCTAACATTTTCTGTGTATAAATATTGTATATATTTCAGTGTGAGCACGCAAACCTCCTCTTATGTTTTGAAACTTGCTGCTCTCTCAGATGTTGATCTTTCCAATTCTGAAGCCATTTAAGCCTATGTTCCACTTTGTTCCTTCCTTATACAACATTATTAGAAGACCTTATGTAATTCAGAGAAGTAGCTGGCAAAGAAAAGAACATTTTTCTAGCACTGATGATAAGCTAAGACTATTATTATTAGTGATACCAGTAGGATTGAACAATGCTTTTGGAAGTAAATTAAGCAGTCTAATCATGCTGTCTCAGATCTAAAGTTGGAGCCTTCTAAATGATTGATAAATTAACAGCAAGAACCAACTACAAAGTTTTTGTGCTACAAAGTTTTTGTATCCAGCAAACTATGGATATAAGAAAGTTAGTTTCTGCCATATACTTTCAGATATATATTAGTATTCTGAATAAAGTTCATTTCATATAACCTACAGGAAATTTGTAACAGGATAACTAGTCCGCAGATTTCCAGAAAAGAAAGTTTATATTAGTATAAGACACAGTAGGTTCATAATTGATACAAAGAGTTAGAGACAGTGTAGTTTAGCTCATTCTCAATTATTGCAGTTTATCATTAAAGAAACAATTGATAACTAAAGTTTCATCAATAACATATCAAATATTTCATGGTTAAGCTTTAATTCAGAACTCATCACCTTCATACAACTCATATCTTATAAAGCAGTGCTGTATCAGATTTCCTCCTTAGCCATTGCTGTTCTCAATTCCCATTTCATGCCTTGTTCTCAAGTCACAACAAATATAAGTGAAAAAGAGAATGCACAAACATTTAGAAAAAAAGCTCAAAGCTGAGATTAAAAACAAGAGAGGAACTAAAATGTCATTTAAGATTGGATTACTTTTTTATTATTCTTGGAGCCTAACATGCAAATTCCTTATCTGTTATGTACAGTACATAGAACTTCCAATGTGAAATATAAAATACAGACAAAAGGTTCTCCTTTTAAATGTACAAGATCAAAATGATAAAGGTATCTCAGTAAGATCATTAACACTTTTTTAAGACTTTCTTATTAATGTTCCGTTTAAACACTTTTCACTACATCAATATTGAGAAGCCTGTGCTTAGAAAGTTAATTAGTCAATATAAAGGCATAAATAGTTGAAAATAAAAATAGATATTATGCTATGGTATGTCTTATATTCTTCACTACTCAAGGTATCATTTTGTTGTTTATCGTCTCCGAAACAAAATATTTTCCATAAAATAATAATAGCACATCCCTAAAGGTCCGCAGAGATTATTTGGTTTGTCTACTTCTTAGGGAAATATATTTATTTATTTTTTGTTTTAATTATTCTTTAATTTATTTAGGCTGATTCATTGTGGTACTCTTCTTATTTTGAGACAGAGGGAATATCACTGTGTGTCATTTGTGTCAGTGAAAGCTTTTTCAGACGGTCTGATTATTAACATTTTATTTTATTAAAGGTCTTAATGGGCTATTTATAGATCTAGAAGTTGTCAGATAAAATCATGGCTCTTATTGTAAATATTGCCAGACTGCAATGGAGCTCATCACAGCAATAATTAAGCAAATTTTTATGAATTTGCAGGACTGCAACTGCTCAGAGTCAATGAGAGATAATACACGAGAGGATTTGCTCAGATTACAAAATTATTATAACTAGGTGTTTATTTTTAACCATAGCCCACACACATACTGGGGGATCTGAGCAGAACACACTTTCAGGGGAGAGGCGGCCCCAGTACAGCAAATTGAAACCAACAGACAGTTGCTTTGCTTTATGAGTTGTATGCTTCAAATATGGTCTATGACTCCAGTTAAAAAACACTTGCCTCTAGACAGGAAGGAATCCCGGGAACCTGTAGGTAATTTCTCAGTGCTACAGCTGGTGTAGCTAGGGTATGCTAAAGAGACTTAACCTCTAAGCTGGTACAACGGCAGTGAACATTTACAAGGAAGAGACAAGAGTCCTAGTTCTTCATTTGCTGGATGTAAAGTTGAAACGATGTAAGCACTTTTCAAAATAGTAAATGATTGCATCACATTTTTACACACTGTACTGCAATGGCTCAGTGATAAAAAGTCGTTCTGCTTCTGCATTCAGGCTTATAACTGTTTATTTCATCCAGAGTATTATATATGCACAGAAATCGCAAGGGGAAATGGGGGAGGGAACAGAGGGGTTTTGTTTTGTTTTTATTTTAGTAGCATTTGACGATTCACCAAGCTGTTTTTTATGCACTAGACTTTGCAGACCATGTCAAGGCAGCTTGCAGACAACTCATTTTTTATTTAGGAAATGTATGCTTAATGGCTTTAGTGTCTGAAGTTTCCTTTGAATCAAATTTTGTGTAGTGCAAGCTTTGGTTTCATTTCATTTGGAATTTGGCAGAAAAGAAGTTGCAGAGGGGAAAACAACAAAACCCCACATTCCTCGTTTATGTCCTTTCCCCTAGCCACAGTTGAGGCAGACTATGAATTAATTATGAGTCCATGTAAAGCCAGTACCTTGGTGACTGAGGTTTTTATGTGTTCTGATGTTTTATTGCCATATTATATTCAGTGATTGTATTGCCCTTGTTTTTGCCTCTGCACAGAGTTGTAAAGATCTACGTGCACATGTTTCTAAGTTTTCTTTAAATATATAAGTTATCTGAGTGTAGTTAATTTTAGGGCTAAATGTGCTCATTTGGCACATATTGAAGGAGTGTTTCAGAGAAAAAGATTCAGTACCAAAGGGGAGTGCTAAGTGGCTTATTTAGGTCTAAGAATCACTGTTTCCCTGCAGGTCCAAATGAGCTATGGGAATGGATACTTTCTTCATCTCTGGGAAAAAATAGAGACCTGTGACATTAATTATGGATGTGCCTTTATGGAAAGTATGGATAAAAGGAGAGTATATACAAATAAATACACAGCAAATGCATTCAACACTGTCCCAGAAACAGATGTAAATTGCATTGCAACCCCACAAAAAAGTAGTAAATGATCAGAAGGTTACGGTTATAGAGTAACACGAATCGTCAAATAAATGATCACAGTCCCACAATGTTTGTTATGATACAGACAAATACCAGAGACTGCATACAGCAACTTAGACGCAGGTTACATCCTTAGGATAGAAGTCTATTTGGAAAAAATTGACGCAGAAGGCCCTCAACAATCTTGTAGGCAGTTGTCTCCCATAAGTCCCTATGGCAATGGTCTTCTAAAAGAGGCAATGATAACCTTTAATAGCCTAAAATAGGAATATTGAGTTTAAGTAGAAAATTAAGTCATATCTCTGCAACATCAGGCATGGTGCAGATGCTCAGATCCTTTAATCGTATGTCATACCTTCAGATCCTCATATATGGACACTGATACTACAATGCTGTGCACAGGGCTTCAGCTGTCTGACACAGGGCAGCTGTAGAGCCCAGACTCTTCTTTACTAAGACTACTGTTGCTAAGCTGGGAAAGTTTCTAGGCTAAAGCCACTCCAGATAAGAAAAGTGAAAACAGAACGCAGTTGTTATGATAGACTAGTGAGTGGCTCAAGGATTCAAGAGGAAAAATACTAACATCAAAAGGAAAAAAGCTCTTAAGCTGTGTATACCCTGCTTTCATTGTGCACAGTAAGAGACCCCAAACAAAAATGACCTAGTGAGCTGGATTAGTGAGGATGCCTAGTGAGATGGCATCCTATCGCCTGAAGTATAGGACTTCAAGGCTTAACAGGTCTATGGATTTGATGTAAGGTAACAGCATCAAATTTGAAAGCCTATCATACATAGGAGGTAAGACTACACAATTTAGACATTCCTTTTGAGCTTAGCTCCATGAATTTAAGTGTCTCTCAAGGAAAGGATAGTTTTCATTCTTAAAGAGAGGTAGTAATAACATTTGAATGCCTTGATGCCAACAATAGTGTCTTGCCTAGACTGGCAAGAACTTTGTGAAGTAGAGGAACCAAAAAAGCTTTGTGAATAGCTGGCATATCTATAGAGCACTCTGCTTGACAGTGGTATGAAAGAAAAGTACTGTGCCTTAACTCTCTGACATAAAGATTTTTTTAAAATCATATTTAAAAACTGTCTATATATTATTTTCCAAAAGCAGAAATGGCATGCCAGAAGATTTAGTCCACAAAGATAACAGCCTTGCCAAGACTTAGATGGCCCTCAGATGGTAGAATCAAAGAGGGCAAAACACTTCATATTTTAGCAAAAAACTCCCTTGCTGAAATATCTGATTTCCTCAAGAAGGAGATCTGAAAGCACAAATGAGCCATCTACAAAATCCCCAAATTGAAACTCCTTTGAATCCCAAAAGTGACTTAGAAATGATGTAGACAAAAATTCATTTGAAGATATTTTCAGAGCTGCCAAAGTTGTTGAGATGGGATAGTGAGAAGCTCAAGCACTCACGAGGAAAAAATATGAATATGAAAGGGTATAAAAGTCCCAAGAAAAAAAGAAAAAAAAAACACCACAGAGAATCAGAAGACAGCAACTCAACAGCTTCGTGAACTAGCCTGTACCAAAGAAAAACAGAGGCTGACATCTCTCCCTCTGACGAACAACTGCCTGGCTGGCAGACACTCCCCTCATTGGGCCTGTTAAGCAGATATATATATACTTAGCCTTCTCACTCATTAGTCTTTACCTATCTATCATATGCAGGCACCAATAAAGAATTGCTGCAAATAAATAAGCTGTGTACATCCTGCTTTCAGATCCTCTCCATGCCTGGTAAAAACTATTAAACAAAGTGGTCCAGAGAGGGAGGAGAGAGAGCTTTTAGCAGAGTGCCCTGCTCAGCTGGCTGTATCTTATTCTCTCTCCAGCTAACTTAATCTTGATTTAAAAGAAATAACAAAGTCATATTTTCCTCCTCTTATTATTTTAACCATCAGGAAATGATCTAAGAGGAAGGCACCACCACACAGTCACTACTCTTTCCTTTTTAGCAGTCATACTTCAAAAATTCAGTGATGTTCTCTTATCAGTTCTTTCACAGAATGCTGAAAAAAAGTAGGTGACTACCCTCAGGAAAAGATTCTGCTTTCTGAATTTCAAACAGATAGAGTCACATCAATTCGACTTCAGCACCTATGCTCCATGGAGCAAACAGAAATTAGATTGTGTACCCTGTGTTTCCCACTAGCTCTAGGTGGCTTCCAGGTTAGCTAAGGTTTTTTCTTTTGGATTCACTTTCTGAAGTTCTAGTTCTTCCAATGCATTGCATAAAAATCCTAATTGGGCTTTATAATCCTGTCTGGAAACTATTCACCTAAAGTTTAGGATTTTGAGTGTGTGAAGTTATCGACATGTGCAAGCTGTTGCAGGACTGAAGCCTGGCTTGATATATACTTTCTCAGATAGAGCAACTGATTCGTTCTGTTAATGTCAAGGACAAGCCATCAAAACTGGTACAAATACCGCATGCTAATATCCATATACCAAAATTCAGTCTAATATAAAGTCCACTTGCTTCAAATGGCAAAATCATGAAGGTAATTTAAAAATAAATAAATAAATACACCTCTTTGTTTCACGGAAATCTGACATATTTATTACAAATTGATAGAACTGAATCAACTTGGGGAATCAATAATTAATTAGTAGGAATGTTTCAGATCTCTTAAAATATCAAAGGCTTTTAATAATTACTTTACAAATCCAGATCAGCAGAAGTTATGAAGGCTTTAAAGACTGCAGGAAGTGGAAACAAGCGAAGAAGTTGATTTATCAAATTTGTAAAAACTAAACTAAATATATTCTGATCATATACTACCTTGTTACAAAGGAGCATATGATGTAGCATGGGTCATCTGATGTTCACTGGAGTTAACAGCAAAGCTCCTTGCAGCTTTAATGATCCAGGACCAGAGCTACAGAAAGGTCATGCTATTGATGATATACAGCTCAGGTATCTTTAATAGCACTTTGAGGCAAGTGAACTAGCAATTGACATTAGAAACTAAATTTACTTTTGGATCTTATAAAGAACACATTAAACATTTCTGAAGTACCATTTTATGTGAATGCGTGAATAAAAATCTAGACAACCCAGTGCAAGTGCTCAAAAACCATACTTTTCCCTCTTTAAGGCCAGAAAAACACAGCAAAGATCTAATCATGTTTTCTCAAAGAAAAATAAGTTGTTTCAATTGGAGCGTCAATGTTGACCTTTTCTAATTATGCAAAAAAGCATAAGGAAGGCATTTAAGTTTGATAGTATTACTTCAATTCCAGTTCTGACAGTTGTCCTTCAAGAGCAAGACAGCCAAGAAGAGTTTCTTTAACTTTACGCAAAAAGGGGGAGTTATTACTGGATAGTAAACTCATTAAGTATGTTAACTGAAACCTTAGCAGAGCTGAAGACACTCTACTTTTGGTGCGTGCCTAAACCCAGATTATTTCACATGACAGTAGCTGCCACCAAAAAGGATGAGTAATTTCAGATAATTTCCTTTTTTCAAACACAGATACAAACATGATATTATCAGAGGCTAAATTAAAGCTGGCCTTGTGTCTCCAGAACCAATATTCAATGTTCACAGTATTTCGAACATCTGAATCAGTAGAATTAATATGCATTCTTAGTGATAGCTTACACATTACTTGAGCAAACAGGCAAATTACACCTCATTCTGCAAGCACTATGAAAATATATATTTTAAAATAGTGAAAAAGATGTTTTTGATTTCAGAAACCTGTTTTCAGCAAAACAGCAACACTTGGGTGTTTTTTATTTTCTTCTCATGTTGGCACTAAGTTTCTATAGAATCCCTCTAACTTTCTTTCAGCAGTGAGATAGAATACAGAGATGAATATATTTAGTTCTTATATAGTACAGCTATGAAAAAATTTTCTGAGAAGCTGTAAGAACAGCAATCTATAATTTATGCTAACCTGCTCTGAGAACAGAGGGTAAATGGATGCTGAAGAACTAACACAAGAATGAGTTACTCAGAGTAAAGGATTACTTGAGGGAGATAACTAGTGACAAATCTAGCATTACTCTACTTCATGCTACAAAAACAGTGCCAGTATAATAACTACCATAAAAGTCAATACAGTTTAATTAAATATTTTTCTTTTTGTGTGTGTTAGCATTGTTTTAACTAGGAGATTGCTGATTTGTATTTAATAAAAGTTAACCATTAAAAAAATCCCAGCCTCTTTATGCTTATAGACTGTGCTTAAAGTCACATTCATGTATTTCCACCATCTTACCAAGCTGGCACATTTGAAATCTCTTCTTCCCCTTATATTCTACTCTGTGCTTGTCAATAACATGGACATAGTTAATTTTATTAAGAGTTCTAGTAACTCTTGGCACCCCAGCACGAATACAGATGTCCACGATATTAGCCAGGCTAAAACCAGAGAACTGAAAAGCACCTAAAACTATTTACGTATGCGATTATCAGTGAAAGATTTTTGAGAATAGGCATATCTTACATTAATATGAAAGAATAGATTCCACTAAAAACCCTTTCTGTGTTTCATAGGCAACAGATGTTATTAACATCTAAAATGCTTAGTATGATTAAAACTAAAACTTTAACATGGTTAAAAAGAGAAGTATTTTGGTGAGGCTGGCTGGCTATGGCTGTTTTAAAGGTAAAGAGAGAAAAGGGAGTTGTGAAGAACATATGGGGGAAACAAATCTGTTGCACATTTGCTTCCTGAAAAAATACCTTCTCCACTTCACTATGTCATTGCTATCGAGTAACATAAATCTTGCAACATTCTCAGCATCCTTATTCATATTTAAGTAATGATCTGTTCAGCTCGTCTTCAACAGCTGCTAATCCCTCAGAAACTAATAGTTGCTTCACTAATGAATTTATCCTTACTGGCAATACTATATGCAGTATTCACCTTTACCCTTCATTAAACTCCATTAGTTATAAGTTTGTATCTTTTGATATTAAAAAGATCGTTCATCCTAAGCATTTTTTCTTTTTAAAAATTATATTTCTGCCCGAGAAAAAAGTTTTTTTTGGAATTTGAATAGACTTTTTTTGCACTGATACAACAGGAATATATCCATGTACCATTCACTGCCCCTTGTGCATGTTACATATTCTGTTGAGAAGGAATATAACACAAATAAACAGTAGGAGTAAGAGGATCTGTTTCTAAAGAGTAGAAGGGACCCAAAACCCAGTTCTTTTTTAAACCTTACGATAGACACTTCTGTAGCAGTAGGTGCAGCACCTAGGAGATATTATAAGCAACTCACATTATTTCCTCTCTTAAATTTAGGAAGTATATTCCTTTTACGATTGATCTTAAGAACTTTGCAAACCCCTTTTTTATATCATACAGACTCACACATTGGCATTTTTATATTTTCATCAGCCCCTTTACTGATTTTCGGGGAAGTTATAAAAATGTTTGTTTAATCATTGTAAATAAGGGCCTGCCATTGAAAAAGCACACATCCATCAGTTAACAGTCACAGAAATTTGCCAGTGAGGGCTGATGGTAGGCAAGAGAAATACTTTTCAAAAGGCTTTCTCTGAGATCATTCCCTCTCAAAACGAAGATATTTAACTGCAACTGTTGAGATAAAGATTATGCTACCACAAGCCTAATTGGAAGGTAATATTTGCCAATAAAAGGAGAAAAAATACAAAATAATTAGAGGAGACTTGTCAAAGAGAAACGAGTCAGGGTCTTGCTGATATATCGTTTTATCCCCATCTAAAGAACTAGTACTTCTTTTTCATTTTGCTTATAGCCTTTGGTAAAAGTGGAAAGAAATATCATGCTTTGTGTTTCTAATAAAGGAGCTTGTCTCACACTCGCTCCTCTCACTCCTTTTTCAGTTTAGGAAATGTAGGCTTGTAAGAACAGTAGTTCTATGACAAGGTTTGAGCCATGGGCCCAGATTCCTTACTTTGAAAGGCCTCCTTCTCTCTGACATTTTTTCCCTCCTCTCTTTCCCAAAGTGATCAAAGGCAGTGTCACCAAATCTCCCACATAAGACATTGAAATCCTATGTTCCATCTCAAGCAAAACAAAATACACTTTTGTGTAACTTTCCTTATTTTTCATGATACTTGCATTTTTTCCAGACATCTGACAGTACAAGCTATCAGGTTCCTGAAAAGGCAGGTATTCCTCAGATAAATCTTGTATGGTAGCAAGTTCAGTGTTAAGTTTACCTTTGATCTGTACATACTTAACAAACCTGACACATCAGACTTAGTCAGCATGCAATAAAGAATCTCTCAGAAATTGTGAAGTTTGTCTATCCTGACCTCTGAACATCTCCAATCAGTACCATAGTCAGAGTCTCCAAAAGGAGAATAAAATAGCTGGGGAAAAAGAGAGGGGCTGATAACAAGAGTACGATCCTGTGGTGAGGTACTGAGATGTAGAAATCTGGGGATTTATTCTAACCTCAACAGTGGAGTCTATTTGTCACTTTACTCTCTTCAGCTGCCAAAATCTCTTTATTGTCAAAGCATACCACATTATAAAGGTATGTGAGTATGTGTTACTTCTTTGCTTGCAAGAGGAAAAAGCAGAAGCAATCCCAGAGCAAACTAAGAGGTTCACTGTATCAAGGCATTTAACAGGCAACATCTGCCAGCAGAGTTGCTCGTAGAGCCACCTCACAGCAACTCTGTCTTGGTGAAGAATGCTCACTCTGTTGTGGAGTTACTGCTTCTGCTACTCAAATATGCAGATTATACCTACTTGGTATAATATGAATGAAATCATATGCTGAATCCCTCTGTATACATCAAATAAACTGTGTTGTGTTGATTACCTCTTGCCTAACTAGTTCTTGTTTTCTTCACTCTGGCAAAGATTTGCACTTCTATTTTCTCTCCGTTTGTATTTCACAAAGGCCCATATACAAGCATTCTGTGTGGTTTTTTTTTTTCCCCCCATTCCTTATAATTCCTTGGGGCTGGCAATTCCATTTCTAGTGCATCTTTTCCCCACGGTGGATATCATGCAATGAAAATCCAGGTCTTAATCTTCTTAACCCCCGAAGCTGAGATAGTGTAATGGCAGTCAGCTCACCAGCGAGTCTATCCTAGATTAAGGCTGGACACAAAGTAACATCATTACAAAGATTGTCTGTGAGACCTCAGGAGGCAGATCCTTGCAGGACCTGGGAGTTTAACCTCATAAAGTAGCATAGTCTCACAGGAGAGGATCAAGCATAGAGAGGGAAGATTGGCCAGAAAAGAAACCTCTTGGCTGTTGTCAAATTATTTTCTCTTGGCAAAAATAAACAATTTGTTAGTTACTAAGTGCTGACACAAATGGTGGCAGCTGATATTTGTGGAAGGTTAGGTAAAACAGAATAACACTTTTCTCTCTACTTCAGTTGAGAGTATCAAGGGTAGAGGATAACAGGAAGAGTAAGACTTTGACCACTACCTAGCAACTTAAGTGAAGCAATTATAATAGCAAGATGTATTGTAATTCAAAGAATCAGAAGTATAAATAAACAGTTACCCTCTGTTTTATTTTGCAGGTACTCTCTATAATTTATTTTAGTTTATAATCTTCTCTTTTCATGAAGAAACCAGTTCCCAAAAGAACTGACCACATGAGCTTCTTCTTTTTTTTTTTTTGATATTTGCTTCTATGTAGAACAAAATATCAAATTTCTATAAGTCCTGTGAAAAATAGGCTGCTAACTACAGGAGAAAAAAACATGATAAAACTTCCTTTGCATAATTCTACCCCTTCTTCCCAAGCCACAGTAGGTACTCAGCCATTATTAGACATAAAAGAATTCACGGAAATCCTCAACCTCAGGACCCAATTCCAGGAAAAAAGTTCATTAAAACCTCAGATTGTTCTTCCTATTTGTCTTCTTTTGCTAACTTTTAGCTTGCTGGCATACAAAAAAAAGCCACTTATATACTAGAAGCTGTCATTGTAATCACCTGGTCCAAACTAAGGGGCCATAAAATAACACTTCTTTGCATCAAGACAGTTTCTCTGCCTTTTTTTTTCTCCTCCTCCCCCATCTTCATCTGCTGCAACTCCCTTACCTGTTCCTACTTGTCTAGCACATTTCAATCACACACATTTTTTCATTTCTCTGTTTCCCTGTCTTATTTTAGACTTGCCTCTCCTCACACTTTCCAGCTTTTCTTCCCTTCCCGTTTGACCAAACATTCCTAGTTTCATAACTCTCTCTAACCATCAGAGCAGCAAGTCTTAAATAGTCTTCTAATCAGGGCAGTAGGAACATAATCTGAATGGGTTAATAAAAATCCTCGAATGCGAACAGGTGACAAGTCGCAAGTAGCAGATTGGGAGTTGATGACCACAGAGGTCTCCATTAAAATAAGCAAGCACCTGAAATGCACTATGCAACAAGGATGCAGAGGGAAGGATGCTCCCATCCTCCACTCTCCCCTTTCTATTTTCTTTACACACAGAAAGCTAATTACAGAAGATAACTCATAGTTCATGCGGCTAAACAAAAAAAGGTACTGCCAGCTTCTGCAGCGGGCACAAAGTCTGCTCTTTTTCTCACGTTGCACTTCAGCCCAGCTTCCCGTTCAGCTGCTTCTTTTCCCTGGCCCATTTTCACTACGTGTACTGGGCAGCCTGAGCACCTACTCATGCCTGGGAGCTGTATAAAGCAGAAGTTGCCAAGGGGTCAGGCAGTACATCATCTGAGCTACCTAGTGAACTGTTGCCTCAAGACAAGCCTTCCTAAACTATTTTGCCTCCAGCCTCTCCCAAATAGCTTCTGCCATTCATGCTCTGTCTCTACTTGGCTCACGCCACATGCTTTGGTTATCATGGTTACACTTAGATTAACAGGGTTACCTTGTTTTTTGTTCCAGAAACAAGGTTAATCCTTCATCATCTCTTGTCCCTCGCAGTTTGTGGAGAGCTTACTTCCTTCTAGTACGTAGTAAACAGCATTGCACAGTACCTCCACGCTCAACTCCTAGATCACGCTTCTGAGAGTAAAGAAGTGACTAAACTCCCGCAGCCGTTAATGCTAACCAGAATTTTGTGTGTGTGTAACATACAGCTCACAGTCCGGATAAATCTTTCCTTTTAAGATCTGGACCAAGATAACAGTCCTCCCCGATGCCCCTGGAATGGTTTTAGCAGTTCTATGTTTTTTTGTAAATGAAAATCCTGGGGACAGGCGAGAAGGCAGAAACATGGGGGCAGATCAACACTGTCTCATCCAATGATAGCAGCACTATGGCGCTACAGAGAAAGCACCGTTTACACAAACACTCTCATACTTCTGCATTTAAATTCCATTCAGTTACAAAAGGACATTTTAGCAGTGTCTATGCACTCCCTCCCCCCATCACAGGAGAGCGGTCGAACAGGATTCTGCTACTTATAACGCTTCATCAGCAAGGTTATTTACTAGATTCTGCTCAGCTATACATCAGCATTGCTGCTGCAGGCTTGGGAATTGCCAAGGTACTGTTCATAAATAAATCAGAAAAGTGCGTTTTGCACAGGAGCTGCAGAGAACTTACTTGACTCCTCATTTTCAATATTGATCATTCTTCAGGAAAGAAAAAACAAAAACAAAAACTTGAAATTGTTTTTAGAGGCCTGGTTGAGTTTGTATTGTTAGCAGCTCATAAGTCTGATTGCTGCTGCTGCTTCTTTTTTTTTTCAGTGGATTGACCATTAACATGATCAGATTATTCAGACAGAAAACACAGCTCCACCAAATTTACATCACTTTGCAGCAGAATTCAGTAGGATATGTAAAACTCTTCCCACAGAAGGCAGACTTTCTTCTGACACTTACCTTTAACCACGTTAAAGACATAAAGCCAATTTTTCTCTGTGCTTTAGAATGGGTCATTCTACAAAAAAATGTGATAAACAGACTCTCTCCTAGACAGTAATTACTTGAGAAGTAACTGAAAGGTAAATTGAATATATGATTTTTGTTGGTATTGAGCTGTAAATGTATGTAAAAAATCAGTCCCAGTGTAATGTTTTCGTAGCTGACAAGTTTCTTTTATGAGCAAGTACTGGCAAGAAGCATTGAGTGGGGAACCTGACAGAAGACAGCTGCTTAATCTGCCAGAAAAATGAATCTAATTTAATCCATGGTATTTGTTCAACAAGCAGCAAACTGTTATGTTGCAAAAGCCCGAGAGGCTAAACTGATCTCGGAGCAGTTGCCTACTGGTTGTAGAAAATCTTCATCTATGAAAGCTATATTAAATGTCTAGATTTAAATGTTTTTCAGGGTTGGCCATGCTAATACTAACTCTTTGTGTGTGTGTGTGTGTGTGTGTGTGTGTGCGCCCGCGCAAGCGTGCTTTTTAGTTATTTTTCCATGTTAATATATAGTTTTTGGTTTTGTTTTGTTTTTTTTTTTAATAGGGGCTATCTGCTCTTTCAATTTGCCTGTAGGAGACCACCCTTCCCGTTCATTTAGTGTGCTCATCTTGCAGCATATTTTGCACAGAGGTGGTAGAAAAGCCAATTAAAAACACAAAATAAAAAATAACAAAAGCCCCAAACACTTAGCATTTCCACAGCAACTGACTGATTAGTTTCTCAGGAAGCTTTTAGGCCCCTTAAAAGTGGAAACTTTAAGCAAAGGCCACAGATAGTTTTACAGACCAGAACTAGCAGTTTTAATGAAGGAAGTTATCTTGCTAGGGCTCTTCCTAAGCCACAGTGCTGGCCCGCTATGTATCCAATTTTTAGCATAATACTAGGAAATAACTTCCTCACACAACATATAGCCTCCAGGAGAAGCCAGGCTTCTGAGGCACTATGCTTTGAGAAATGAAGGACATGTCACCTTCTCATTACTTTTTGCTCCTCTGGTAACTTGCAGCTGGACTGTGTAATTGTGAGAGCAAAGTGGGGTCACCCTGATGAAGAACAGGACAGGACTCTGCAGGGAAGGCATTACCCTCAGCACCTCTCCTGGGCCACCGCTGTTGTAGCGTGCTCAGAGAGTCCCAGAGCAAATTTCCAGCTGTGCTCCTTTGAGGAAGCCTGATTGCACTACTACTGCCTGCCTTCCTTTGCAGGGTTCAGAAAAAAAGATAATGATAGACACCAGAAAGAATAATCTGACCTATTAATGCACCTTACAGGGCTCTAAATTACCTGCAACCACAGAGGGGAAAAAAAAAGGACTTGGATACTTCTCTGAACAACTCAATAACAGTCTCTGCTCAATACGTGGCATCGATCAAAAGAGCAAACAGAATGCTAGGATGCAAACGGAACAATGTGGAAAACGGTATTGAAAGGGAACACTATCACATAAATCAACGAGAGAGCTTCCTCTGAACCACTTGTTCTGTGCTGATCACTTCATCAGAAAGGTTTACAGACAGACAACAAAAATGAGGAGAGGCTTGGGAAAACATCGATTATGTGGAGAATGAAATGACTGGGACTGTTCAGCTTTAAGAGATACTATTTAGGGGGCCATGAATAATACATTCACTAAAAGTAAACTGTACTTAGGCATAGCCGGGAATTTTCTAACAGCTCAGGTTCCACTAGTAAATGTTAATTTGTCAAAACAAAGTGTTTTGTGGGAATGCATTTTTCAACAAATTTTCAAGGAATTACAGCCAAGATTTCTGCCTGTCAGGGACTTTTCTCCCACTAAAAGACTGCCGAATTTCCTCCAAGCAGGCTATCTGGAAGCCCAAGTTCTTGTGGCAGATCTGTGCCATGGATGCCCTTAGATACAGGGCCAGAGATCATTCAGATTCAAAACTCCCAGGCAAACCCACTCTAGGGACAACCAAGGAGTTGAAACTCAGAATTTCCAGAGGCCTGGGAGCTTTGACTCCAACAGGACTATGCTCTCATCTCCAAAGCAGGAAGTCAGAAACCTTAAAGCCCCTCAATTCAAGCTTCTCACAATTTCAAAAGTAAAGCTTGAACACATGCTGTCTCCTGTTGCTCATTTAGCGTACCCCTGCTCATAAGGGAGATAGCACACATCAGACAAGCATCCAAGATGAACTAAAGGGTGCAGGCATTGTGTGTTCTTCCCAGGAAGCCTCCTAAAACATCAGCAAATCTGCCCCATGCTGGAGTGGATGGATGGATGGATGGATTGGATTAAATCAGAAGAACCCATGCAGTTCAGGCACCCCTAATCTATGTTTCCCGTTCACACTATCTGCAAGAATAGACTGGAGAGGCTTGGAGAACGGCTATAGAGACCTTGATGACACCTTTTGCTGTAGTGCATTTACCTACTTCAAAGTGGTCAGTTGCTGAGTAGTCAGTCAGGCATAATAAGGCTCCACAGGGTGATAGCCACTATCTTGAACACTAACTTCTGAAATGCTGTTGAGCAATGACAAAGCCAGGGCACTAGCTCTTTGCAGAGGACCTCCACCGTACCCTTCCACATCCAAAAGTTTTCCTGAACCCACTGCTGTCCTGAGGATAAGTCTGAGCTTATCCCCTAGACACACAACATCTGTTCAACAAGGGCCAGAAAACTGCAGAGGCAAAGACTTTGTCAGTGTTATTCTCCCATCCTCCTCATCCAGCAGAGTTGGGAACACGTCACTGAGGCGTCCCCTCAGAGGGTCTGCTGCAGTTGTATGAGTAAGCCTGTCATTCTCTCACCCTCCACTAGACCTTTGTGGTTGTCAGCAGTGATTCAGGCAGCAGGTGCTGTAATATCATCTCTGAAGGAGCTGGAACAAAATTAGCACTTTATTAAGGGTGATAGTGACAGGGACAGTGATGTGCAATCATCATCTGTGTGGGACAGGAGAAAGGATAATTTGGAAAGGACAATATCCTAGTGTGGCCCTCTGTCATGACAGCAGAGGTTTGTGGGAGGACTTTCCTTTAGGACTCTTTTGAAGCACATAAGGCTGTTCCGTCCAGGGACACAACTAGAGTTAATGAAAAGTAAAATTCCTCAAATGTACTGTGGGCGTTGGGTCCCCAGCAGTAACTGCTTACTAACTTACGAACTTAGCAACACCATACTAACATAGGCATAGCCAATACATAGGCAATTAGGACTATCAGTGATTCAAAAAACAAATTAATAATCTTGAGCATGCTAATACGAGAATATAGTTGCACTAGAAAATGCATCTTTTCCCAAAAGCACTCTAATATGGCAGCACAATTACATCTTTCAGTCCTTAATTTTGGGAACTTTCCACATTATCTTTAAATCCAAGAAATTCTAAAAATTTACCAACTCCCAGATAACAACCTGTGGAAAGTTGCCCTCCCAGAATTCAGGGAGACATAGGAACAGTGGAATCATCAGAATCCTAAGAATTGGGATAGCAGACTGCTCTGATTTCACAAAAATGAGAAAGGAGGAAAAAATACTTCTACAAAATGAAATATTGGAATGTGAAAATGTCAGAATTCTTAACAGAATAAAAATTCAAAGTATCTGTTTTCAGTATAGTCACTTGTTTGTAAAAAGGCACATCATTTAATGAAAATGAAAGTCAAAAAGCTGACACTTGATTTTAAAAAGAATACATTTAGCACATAGAAAAAAACTGTGGAATTTATTGCTCAAATTACATTGTGCAGGATGAAAATGCATTTGGGAAGAACATAAAAATTACTCTCTCCAACAAAATCACCACTAAAGGAAGGAAGAAACTTTCCCGTGTATGTACTATTCCTTCTCTTTCTTCTCTGAAAATGCTTGCAGTTTCCCTGAAGCACCCTCTTCTGGTCACTTTTGGAAACTGATCACTGGGGTACTTGAATTGCTAATCTGCCTCAGGAAAGCATGGTTTATTATCTTGTAAATTTTAAATCAGAACAGATACCTTATGCATGTGGGGATTGCAGACTGCAGGCATTGAAAATTGTAGCTTCTAAGACCAAGCAGGCACAGGTTATGAATTCACAGTACAAGGAGGTGACTGAATCAAGCCATGTGGAAAATAGTATTTTTAGCAACAGTAAAACAGTGTACATTAAAAATATATATACAATCAGCAAACCTTCTTTTCAGGACACTAGCTCTTTGCTACTGTTTGCCTGCAGTTTACATTGAAATGACGAGTTTGCTCTTTTCTATAGCAGCTCTAATATGAGTCATACATCAGATCCTTGAAAGATGAATGATATCATTCGGTATGCTAAAACCCATTTCTATTATGCAGCCCTAAGAAAAAGTGGTTGCTAGTACATTAGGGTAGATCCTATGCACTGCTGTTCCTTGGCTTTTAAATAATGTTAGCGTATGCCATCCTAGGGATTTTAAAATAATGGCTTTTAAAACAGCTTTTTCCAGCACATCAAATGTTGGATCAGTCATGCTGGAATAAGGGAGGAGAATCTGCTGTGAATCCCTGAGGTGTGTCACTTTAAAACAGTGCATTGCACTCTAGGGCAAATAAAACAATAGGAAATAAAAGAGTTCAGCTACTGAGGCTATTTAATCTACAGCAACTTCAGTTCAAGCCATGCTGGTAGTTTTTCTAATGCCTTAAATCAAACAGCAGGTATCTGTGGCCTCAAGGTAAGAAATGCTAAACATCTGCCAGCTTCCCGACTTGAAACACTGCAGCTGCCTTATCAGAAGGAAATATTACTATTAGTGCATGGACAATCTCCGCGTTACTGTCATTTGGCATTTTCACTATGGAATACGTAATTATCACTTGACAGAACATTGAACAGCCTACTCTCTCAAAGATCCAATTTTATGTAATTTGCAAAATATTTTGGTTACCATATTTGAAAAATCATTATACTGGCCACAAAACTAAAGTCA
This sequence comes from Struthio camelus, assembly GCF_040807025.1. NCBI lineage: Eukaryota > Metazoa > Chordata > Aves > Struthioniformes > Struthionidae > Struthio > Struthio camelus. The sequence continues at coordinate 49,051,315 of NC_090942.1, forward strand.
CAAACTGAGTGCTTCTTTATCAGTCTCAAGACCTCTCCTGACATCTGGCGGTGGCATGAGAATTCATATCAGTACCTGACTATTCAGCAGGCCGCCTGTACTGGCATCATTTCTGTTTACCTGTTGTTTGGCCCATGAGAAGGAATTACAGATGTAAGAATAAGGGAATGAATTGAATAATGATAATGAATAATAAGCACAAGCTATGCAAGAGTTTTATCTTCCCTTTACTAGCAGGTCTTCCCTGTAACAGCAGAATAAAAGTTTTGATTGGCACTAGCCAACAGAAATTGTTGGTACGAGGCATATTTTATTTAATTAAAACTGGCTGTCACATTTCCATAATTTACTGTTGCTCCTAAAATGCTGTACCATATTTACCTATTTTGAAAATTCTGCTTGAAAATTTAAGTTTTAGTCTTGCTGGATTTTACCTTCTCATTCACCTCCAAGAGTAAAGACAATGTGGCAGGCTGCAATAGATGCTGCAGTGAAGAGCTTGGAAGCCCCCGAGTTCTCTGCTGTGATTAGTGAAAGTACATTTGACTTTAAGAATCTGAAATATTACATTGTAGTCAATAGAATTACTACAGGCCATGTCAGAGTATGCTGTGCATTGTCCATATTCCTGTAAGGCAGTATTATCTTCAAATTCTGCTCTTCAAATTCTCAGGAGTGGGGAGGAGGGCCGGCAAGGCAGGGAAGCAGGACAAGTCAGAAAGATGTAACAAGCACATTTTATCCTTACAGTGAAAATTCATTCATAAGCCTTCATGATGTAGGAGCAATATGAGGAGGAACCCAACCTTTGGGGATATTGCTTTTACCTGTGGGAAGCTAAATATGTCATAAAAATAAAAAAGGTGTCCCATGTATATGTGTTCTTAAACCAAGACAAGAGTCAAGAAATCTGCCTAGGTGCCCTCCTACAACTACAGGAATTGAAAAATTTTGTTAGTCTTCCCCCTCCACATCCTGCACTGCATCTTGATCGACTGGAAACTGGTGGTAACAGTACACATCCATTTCAGGCTTGACTTAATTCTTCGTCTAATTTTTGCCTAAAGCATATGAGCTGCCATACAACCTCCGAACAGAAATACAGCTTTTTTTTATAGGCACCTTACCTTCTCAAAAGGTCCTGTAAATTTAAGTATTTACTTCTGCCTGACTGACTTTATAACTGTGCTGTGTCCTCTTAGGGACAAAAAAGAGGGAAGAAGCAGCAGGACTAGCATGACAGTTGTATTCTCAGGTGACTCAAATGTTACATGCCACAGTAGCATGTTTCTGTCATTCTAATTTCTTACAGATGAAAATAATATGAAAACTAGAGGCATTTAAAATGTCTCTTTCCAAGGTTCCTCAAACCTGTACGCAGCAAAGAAAGAAGAAAGGAATAGTTTATGATGTTCTTAATTTTCCAAGGTTAAATACACCTTTTTCAAGCTCTATTTCTTGGCAACTTTGCAATTTAGATTTTATTTTCCATAAATTTCTTCACTGTCATAGAGGTCTGGTCCATATTAGAGTTGGCTCAAGGCTTCTTAGTATTGGGGATACAAGTCTTTTCCCCTCAAGGATTTTGTCCTCATCTGTACAGGGGCAAAAAAATTCAAATTTGTTCTGGAGCAAACTCAGCATCATCGGGTAAAGGAGGACCACTACAAAAGCTCAGTAGGGTTTCTTGGAGGCCACGTTTGGGATACTCAGAGGTCACTGAGACTTCCAGGAGCACTGGGAAAAAAACAAAGGCCTGGGAAGTATCAGCAAAGGGTTTTGGACGCTGAGGTGTAGAGTGAAGGTGGGTCACCATGCAGTATCATAGGGTTGCAGAAGTGTACCAAAGAAAATTTTTGAGGCAGTTGTTGAAACAGCTTCTTTCCCCGTCACCAACTTTTCCTATATCCATGACTACATTTTGTTCCACTACTGTTACCTTGTCAAAGTTGAAATTTGAGTCATAATGAACATTACCGACATTTAAACCAAGCCATATTACTTGCCAGTTAAGACAAGTCTGAATACTTACAGGTTTTGCTGATGGACACTCAACTGTCTTTTTAAGCGCTCTGGCCAAGAGAGGGTATATATTATTTAAAGACAGAATAAGTTCATATAAATATCGAGACTCAATGTTCAATGTCCTGCACAAAGATCTAGAAGGTTTCCAGGTTAGGAAGGTTAAAGGGAGTTTCCCTAAGAAGCTGTGGTGAGGGTTGCCTAGTTTGAGAGGTAACAGAAATGCCTTTTGGAAAGGGTGTGGGATGAGGGGGGAATAGAGTTACCCCATCACTTTGTTTTAAAAGAAACAAAAAGCTATTATTAGGTGATTTTTGAATCTAGATTGTTGTACCTGTCTCTGAACTGGCCGTTAGGAAGCATAACAAGCCTACTGGGCCCTTTTCTGTCCATTTAAAGTCGTTTCAGAATGCTGCAAAGAGGTTTTAGCTCTGGAGAGCTGGAACCTAGCTCCCTATAATGAAGGTTCACTCATGCTAGCAGTTTGAGTCCATTCCTGGGACTGTACTGACCCCTAGTGACTGTAGCACTGCTTAAACCATTTGCAGACACAAATTTATTTACTTTTCTTTTAAATAAAATCTTGCTATACAAGAGAGCTTCTATCAACAAATGTCTCCACTGAGAGCAAATTGTAAAAATCCTTCTTTTTAAGCAATTCCTATGATTTCCAGGGAAATTTTGTTCTATTTTAAAACATTTTTTTCTCTCTTTGGGGTGTCCACTGCAGACAGATTTTGACATATTAATTAAACAGTTTATTTAAAATTTCAGTGCTGCGTGGATCCCAGGAGTTATTGGTTTTAATTTAGCCATATAAGTTGGTTGAGGAATAAAGCATCCTGGGAGCTTTGTGGACTTTTAATAAAATACAGGTGGTACCACTGTTAATCTGTTTACCATCTAATATGCTCCACCTACACGACATGTGTGAGACGGATGGTTTCAGAGACACCATCTGGAAAAACATTAGCATATTTTCAGATGTATCAGGTGAAAGCAACAAATCATTTCTTTCCCCGGGGCCTTTCGATTCAGCAGCAAATAACGTATATGCATGGCTAATAAAAGAATAAAAGGGCAAGCTTAACCCTTTTTTAGTAGCCCTCTGCCTCTGATCATTGGTGGGTTATTTAAGGATTTACTTGCAAGTACTACTACTTTTGAATCATTGTAGAGGATGTGACACACAGCTAGCATATGAAAACGTAGCAATCCAGTATTTAGGACTGACTGTGTGAAATCCAGAATACCCTCCATTTCCTTTGAAGTTCTTACTGGGGTCCTAATGACAGAGACAACCAGCTAGAAGAGTATTAAGTAATATAATAGGAGACGTTTTTGTGATTTGGAGAATACACATTTTTATTATTTCAGTGGATCTTAGTGTGTTTAAAGCTATGAAACAGAAATCTTCGGTATGGACTTGATCACACAGAGTACTTGATCTGTTTCCATTCCTCTGATTGCAGTCAAGAGTACTTGACTCACAGGAAGTATTAATATTACATCTGGTCCTGTATTTATCATACAGCAGTGAGGTATTTGTTAGTATCTGTGACTTCCTGTGTTGAAAAAGTGATTACCTGAAAAATGGTATTTGTGATTTCTCTATCTAGGTTTACCTTTTGTTATAGGACAGTAACTCTAGATACAGGAAGCGCTAGTGAAAACGGGCGATAGAATGTACAGAGATTGTGGTTCCACAACAATCTGGCCGCATCTTGCTATTGCCATCATGGCTGTGTCCTTCTCCTCCTGCCTTTATTCCTCTTTCCCTTGATCCAAACCTGACACTTAGCCAGATCCTTTGCTGGACTTTTTTGGCATGTTGAGATGGCAGAAAACTATTTTGACTTTGTTTTTTTCGGTGAGACAGGGGAGAAAGGGGAAAGGAAAATGCTCTGTTGATTTCAGGTGCAGAGTTTTCTGAAAATAACTCTGAAATATGAGTTCACAGAAAGGCAAATTTCTTTTCAGTTCACTGTAGTCAAAGCTCAGTATAATTTATTTTAATTTAAATAATTCCAGTCCTGTTTTAAGCAAGGGAAATAAAGTAGCTAAAGTTCAATACATAATGTATTATTAGATACATTCATTGCAAGTTTATGAACATATAAACACCAAATTAAAAAAAAAGTATTGTAATAATACCATAGAGTAGAGCACAGTCTTTGCTCCAGGTACCTCATACTAAATTCCCCTAACTTTTCACCCTTTGATCATTAACTGTTTCCACATCTAGTAAAGGAAAACAGTGCTAAGATTCATTTCTTTTCATAGCAGTTCAAAACTACAAAAAATTCACAGATTAACAGAACTCTATTGCTTTAAAGTCAGTTAGGGGAAAGGAGCAAATGGACTATATATGCTTTCAGATTTCATAATGATTTCCCAAATTTCACCACATACATTTGAATGAGAAATATATCAAATAATTCAGTTTATCTCTAGTTGACTGTTTGGTTAATAAATTTAAAGATTGGATGTTCATTTTTTCACCACTTCAAATCCAGGCTTTGTCTGCCATTACAATATTTTATTTCAAACTATTCAGTGCTCAAGACATGTATGATCAAATATAGATTCGCTAGAGAAGTTTAAGACTGTAGCATCACCTCCTTTGTCAATATATGATGCTGAAACATTCACCCACATTCAGATTTTATGTCCATCTGTTCCTTCTAGTAATTTCAAGTAGATTCCTGGCAAACAGGCTGTTAGTATTATAACAACATCTTACAATTCCACTTTTTTGCACAGTACATTGACAATCAGAACAGACAGGCTAATACCTGAACGAACAGAGAGTTATCAGCTGTACCTCTGAACTACAATAGCTAAGGCACAGTGAGATTTTTGCACTGCTACTCTCAAAATAGAATTTTTCAGATGAAAAACCTAAATGTGAAACTGCAGAAAATAAATATTTAAATCCTTTTTAAGTGAATGCAAAAAACAGACCAGCATACTAATATTTAACACTGCTCAAGTTATGGTCTTGTTGAATTTAATACTCTACATTATGGAGATATTGAACAAATAGTAAATGTGAAATTTAAATTTATTTTCCATGAAAAAAATGAGAGTGACCATCTGATCCAACCTTATATTCTAAGCAGTTACAAGCAAGCAAATGCTTCAACGAAGCAAAATATTTTTAAACTTACAGCAAATGCTTCAGTGAAGCAAAATGTTTTTATACTCACAGCTACAGATGCCCCTGAGAAAGTTACTGAATCATACTGTTCACGAGGAAGTCTGAAGGTCTTAGAAGGGCTCTCCTTCAAACTGGTTATGTTCTAAGAATGACCAAAGGTCAAGTAAATGCAAAAATGGAAAAAAAGGTCTAAGTCAAAGATATAAATTCACAAATGTGTAACAATTTAGTATTAGGTACATCAGTCAAATACACATTGGCTATTGACTGGTATCTCTTGTCCAAATCAAAATCCATTTGCCTGGGCCCCCTTTCTCTTCTTCAGGAGAGGATGCTTGAAACAGGTTTCTTTCTGCTACCTGGCCTGCAATTTTGCAGCTATGCCTGCAATACATAAAAAAATGGCAAAATCTCAAGATCAAACTCAGAGCGAGTTCCCAAACATATGGTCAAATGTTATATTATACTATATAAGAATATAGCTTTCACATCAAAATGGCTACTTTCTAGAATGCATTGCCGTTTACATTCAAAGTCCTCTGAAACTGCCAAAAGTGTGTACACATATACATATATATTTCTCTCTAATAGTATTTAAGCATATTCATAATTATGCTTTAAAGCATTTGGACAAGTAACATGGAAGCAGCTTTAAGGATTTTTTCCCTGTATGGACAAGTTTTACTATCAGTCTTGCAGTGTACAAGCCATAGACTATCAAAAACAACTTCAGCTGTCAAATTTTCACAATAGATTAAACCTAGTGAACAGACTGAAGACCTTTATATGTGCATATGCGGAACATACTTCTTTAATTTGTATTTTTATCAATTTTGAAATGTTACAGTGTACTTCCTGCATCTTATTTTCAGAATTTGCAATTTTATCATCTTTTGATCTCCAGTTGGAAAGTACTTGATAATCTCCTCCTTTTAATTTGCATATTTCTTGTAAATTGATGCATTGGTTTCACTTCTTTCTCCTGTCTGCAAATTTCTCTCCCTTTCTATTTGTTTCCATTTCTTCTTGGCTCTGTTGTCAAAATAAATATAGCAAACATTTTTTGCATAATTTATTACAGAAAAATTATATTTACTTTCAGAGACATTTAAAGAATTAAACTTTCAGCATTTACAGTAGTAACAGAGATATGAATATTTTACCCTAATGTAACTCATCCATTTTCAAAATGTTCCATGAAGGTATTTTTCTCGAAAACCTTCCCAAGGAGATATTTGAGAACCATACGGTTATTGCACAAAGAACCCAGATATTGCAGCAACACTAGTGATAGATTACAGAAGGTGGTTTTAGAGGATCTGGATCTATATGGTCGAGGGAGGCCCTGGGGAGGCCTCACCTGGAGCACTGTGTCCAATTCTGGGCTCCCCAGGACAAGAGAGACATGGCGCTACTGGAGAGAGTCCAGCAGAGGGCTACAAAGATGAGGAGGGGACTGGAGCATCTCCCACATGAAGAAAGGCTGAGGGAGCTGGGCCTGTTTAGCCTGGAGAAGAGAAGACTGAGAGGCGATCTCATCAATGCCTACAAGTATCTGAAGGGAGGGTGCAAAGAGACTCTTCTCCGTGGTGCCCAGCGACAGGACAAGAGGCAACAGACACAAACTGAAACACAGGAAGTTCTGTCTGAACATGAGGAAAAACTTCTCTACTGTGAGGGTGACTGAACACTGGAACAGGTTGCCCAGAGAGGTAGTGGAGTCTCCTTCCCTGGAGATATTCAAAACCCACGTGGATGTGATCTTTTGCAATGTGCTCTAGCTGACCCTGCTTGAGCAGGGGGGTTGGACTAGATGATCTCCAGAGGTCCCTTCCAACCTTGGCCACTCTGTGATTCTATGGTACCTCAAGAGAATTCTGCATCTCAGAGTGGGATCAAAACGGCCTAGATGCTTAGCACAGAGCTCCCCTGGATCAACTCATAGGAATTCAGGAAATGGGGCTACCGGGCGGTGTCTGAAATGCAAGATTACAAAGTTGCACTTTTCTGACCCATTCACTTGGGACCAATCCCCTAAAAGCAGGCATGTATCTTTTCAAAGACCAGAGAGGCTACTCCGAAAAAGTGGAAGGATTCACCCAGGAAAGGTTCAAACTTATCTTCTCTCCCTTTCAAGGAAGCATTTGCATAGCAAGCTAGAAGGCTACGCTTGCAAGAACTGAGGATGCTCTTCTATTTCATCTTCTGAACTGTGCAACTGCAGAGCAAACGCCATACTATGTTAGTGGAGGAGAGAGATGGGAGATAGGAAAGAAATGTCATAGAGACATTTTGCTGGTCACCTGAGAGAAGGGAGAGACAGGTTCTAATTTCTGCTTCCAAGACAGGTGTAAAACGTATTAATGATTCTTATGACATCTTCTAAATATTTTGGTAGCCTAAGTCTTCTTAAGGACCTGGGCCTAGGACATTTATCTTTCAGCTATTGCAGATATTTCATGACCAAGCAAATGAAGAGAAAGACAGACTTCTACCTGTACTCAGATAGATTTTAATCAAGCGGCTTTGTCCAGTGCTACAAGTGAAAAATCACTTCATGCAGCTCCTCACTTAAAAGGTTGGTACATACTTCATTTTCATACAGGTAATTTTGTAAAAAATCAGAAATTATGGGTTAGTTATATAGGTAAAATTATATGTCTATAAATGAAACTATTCACAATTCTTTCAGACTACTCAGCATCACTTCGAATCTTGCAGTCTCTGGTAACAGAGGTTTTAAAAGCAATTTCCCATTTTCTAGGTGGGAAGAGACATATCATCTTTAATAAGACAACTGAATTGCAAATATTTCTATAAAAGTTACCTGAATGGTTGTTTTCAGCTTAGAGAATGTTTTTGCACGTGGGTTTCTTTTCCTCCAGGTTGTTGCATTATAAGGTCCTGAAGTATTTTTGTCTGTAGAGAAATACATAAGTTGTTTTTTATTTTCAGCTAAAATTTCAGGAAAGAGCTTCTTAGCCTGATATATGAATTATAAGCAACATACACTGAAGTATCAATTGATGCATCAAGTGAATCACACATCATCTGTGAAATACAAGCTATTATTAAATACAGACTTATTTTCTCGCATGTTAAAAACAATTTGTAATCATGCAGCATTTTCATGAGGCTCATAGGACCTTCCAAGTGAGGGGATTCTTCCAAGGACGCCCTTGGTTTGACAAAATAACTGTTCTTCTGTTGAAAATCTTCCTGTGCATCAATTGCTTTTAGGTTGAACAAATCTATAATCCATGCTCCTCTTTTACTGCCACTTGTGAGCTCCTGCGCTACCCTATACAGAAAGGGTTACTTTTGCAACAGAGTATGTTCCTTAATGACTAATCATACAGTATAAAATTTGGTAAATAACTAATGTTATCAATATTCTTATTTTCTGTTAGTTCCAGATTAATTCCATTAATTCCAATTGTTAAGAATAATCCCCAAAATTTCAGTGTATATGCAATATTTAATTACTATGGCTTTCAGTTTTGGTCTAAAATGTTCCACTTGTGTCAAGCTGAATTTTGGGCTGGAGAATTTCAGAGCAAATGGCTCGGCTACTGCTGAAAAGAAAGGTAGCAAAAACTGTTTTGTTTGTTTTTGTGACAAAAATTCTGGTCACCATTTCTTTGAAATGCTTTATTCTTTTTTAACCTGGAAATCTGATAAGGTGTATTCTTCGTATTAAGAATGTTCCTTTTGTTTTCTCTATACAAACCTACCCACATTTAATCCAAACAAAAAAGAAAAAAAACTGTTTTAATGATGTAACAATTAGGAAACAAAAGGATTCAGATGGCCTCTACAACCTGAATTCGGCCACATCTGTGTATGTGTTGTAAGCTTTATTGACATGGATCACATATGACTTTTCCTCTGGGCATTTGCTTTAATCAGAATGCAGAATTCAGATTCCTTACTGAATTCAGTGTATTTTAATGTCTCATCTATTAACCTCTGCTCTCTTTCATTCTGCAGTGAACACTATTCAAACCTCATGTGAAAGACAGAGTAACTAATTCATTTTCTCATGGACTTTGCAGAAGGGTCACATGCATCTGAAAACTTCATAAACATGAATAACAATATTCAAGTAAAATCAAAAAAAAACTCTTGTAAAGTGAGGGTAGTGTTATCCCCACTGAGATGAAATTTGCTGAGCACAGAGCACAAATATCCACTGATTTTGGTAGCTTATTCTCTACGACTTAGACTCAGTTTTGCTGAGTAACTAGCACTAAGTTAGCACTCTGTACGTTCAAGGCACAGACTCCCTTGATACGATTTGCAGCAATGAGTGATCAGCACTTCTACAGATTAGCCCTTGAGACTAATCAGTGATGTTGAGATTCATTTTACCTAACTGTCTTCATCTTGAAGCAAGAGACATGTGGTCTAAAGGAGGTTCCTTTTTTTGGAAGTGAAGACAGAAGGGCACTTCAAGGTAGAGATTCAACCCAGCTTAACGTAGGTATATAAAACTGGCAAGATGAATCACTTTCTCCACTTATAATTATTTAAATTAGTTACTGCTGAATTTGTGGCTGGAATGACAGATGAGAAAACACACTTAATTATCCAATGTTACCATGGAGACGGAAGTAAAAAGATAAATAAAACCCAGATTATGGTACTACATTGTATGAAGCCGTATTAGCAAGTGAAAAATAAAGTGAAGGTTGTAAAATCAAAGCTACACCTGAAATAGACCCCCAAAAAGAAAGATACAAGACTTGGAGTCCCACCTGAAAGCTTTTTGTCAAATTTCTGACACAGAAGGTACTATCAAGAAGAGAGTATTTCAAAGATGTAAAGAAGCCAAGGAAAATGTCATCCTGAAAGGATGGCAGGAAGAAGGAATCCAGTCCTCTGTCCAACAGAAATACAATGAGGCAACTAGCCAACAGTCATCATGTAAATCACAAAAATTTACAATACATTCAAACTGATAACAGAAGTTTGAATAAATTTTAAGCTTTTGCTTATTCAAGAAGAAAAAAGTCATAACAGAACTCCCGTGAAATATTAGCTGGGGAAAAATATCACATAAAGTAAGAGCATTTCTGGATCCCCTGCTGGTAGGCAAAAAGTTGAACAACAAATGTTTCTTGAAACAAAACTGAGATTCTACTGTGAATTACTTCTACTACTATCGCTATCAATATTTAGAGTAGAATGGGAAGCTAGAGATGGATTATTACAAGGTTTCTTAAACACTTCAGAAGATTAAATCATTGAAAAGATGCTTTTCAATTACACTGTAGAGAACAGTTGACATACGTCCTTCATCTGACCTATTTAGAAATTGAACATGAAAAAAAATATAATTCTACAGTAAATTCCAGTGTATTGAACATGGGATTATATTCACATTAAGTTTCTGAACAGATGAGACAAAGAAACATGCAGCAAGAGAGGGAGGGAGGAAGGGGGAGAAGGAAAGGGGGAGAGGGAGAGAGAGAAAGGGAGTGAGAGACGGAGGGAGACAGAGAGAGATAACCAGTCATACCTTCTCCAGTGCTGTCCTTATGAAACTTCTAGAAAGCGTCAAAAGAAATGACAAAGATTTTAGTCTCTGGGCCTGATTCAGACTTACATGAAAAATTCCAGTAGAACAGCAATGTTTTTCCTAGAAAAGAGCCTATAAAATTTTAACAGATAATTCACACAGCTTTTAAATATTCGTGCGTGCTTTCACAAGCAACACTTCCTCCTCTTTGGAGAGTAGTCAAAATTCCTACTAACTGTAAAATCTGGGGATATGTTAGTGCACATCAGCATATCAACCAATGTATTCATCCCTTTTTGTTGGGCAGCAAAGTGCACTAGGCATAGAAATGGATCCCTGCTACGAAGGCTGCTAAATTACTGCTCACGAATGTTCTGTTCTACGTAATTTTTACCAAGTACAAAAAATTATTCACATTTCTCTCTATGGCTATGACACCAACCTGCTTATGAAAATTAAGCTGGATCAAATTTATTTTTGCCCCATATTTAGGTAGGAAGTTGTAGTGACAAAACTGAAAGCAGTGCTACAGAGCAAGTACCTCTGAGGCATTTTAAGAATCCTATGTGACCCTGAACTCACCCATAGATCCACTAAGCTTTGGTTCTTGGATGACTGTGACATTACGGTAGAACACATATGATGATCTTCCAGGCTCTGAAGAATTCAAATAAGTCCTTCTTCCAGTTGCTTTCACAGCAGGAATATAAGAAGCATTCTCATCCTCCTTACTTGGATCATTTCTTTGATAATTTGCTTTAATTTTTGGGTTTGAAGCATGCATTGCTAGAAATAAAAAACAAAACTTACATTATATAAGAATTTTGTGATATTACTGAAAATTTGACATACCACAATAGGCTGGAAGGCAAGATAAAAAGAAACGTTCTTTACAGATAGCAGATTGCCCATACTTGCTACTAAGAACAGAAACTAACCAGGTATTATTATATCATCTAATAGTTTAGTAAATGAAAGTGAATAATCCAACTGTTTTCTCAAAATACCTTTGCCTGTTACTGTGTTAGGTGAGTTTCTTGTCTCCTCAGAAATCCATTTCTTTTTCTTTACTCCTTTAAAATGATGTTTCTTTACCAGTTCAGTCAGGTTTGTTGCTAAGGGATTAAAATAACACAAACTTACTTTTTTCAAAAAGCACACAAAATCTATTTATCAAAAATGCTCAAGTGTTTTGAAGGACTATTCTCCCATTTCATGCACAGGTCTTAGGTAGAGAATATTCCTTTGTATGTTAATTATTCTAAAAGTATCATTCCCAAACAGGAAATCAGAAAGTTGCTATGTTTCCTCTAGTGGAGTTCGTGGTCTCAAAACCTTGACAGTAAACTCGAAACTTGGCTAAAAACACAGAGACCAACAATACTTTGAACTAATGCAATTACTTTTATCAGCTCAGAATGTTTCTCATTACGAATGAGAAAGTCTTCATTAACATTGTATTTAAGGATCATAGCTTAAAACTACAAGACATACACTTCAATCCACAGATTCATAACAACTGTGAGTCAAAAGTTACATGTAATTTATATGCATGTCACAGGGGAAACAAATCCTCCTCCCAAGTCCAAACATAACATTTAAGTCAGAATCCAGTGCAAACTGAGTCCAAAACACCAGTGGCAACTTCTGAGCTTGAATGTGTGTAGTTACAGGATACCTCAAAGTTAGCAAAAAAATACCTCTAGTCTGTTCCTGTCTTCTCGTGCTTATTTTTGATCCCGTGCGAGTGAGGTATGCTTTGTCTCGCTCTCAGTTATATCAGTTCAGCTATTTGTTGTACTGTAAACTGAACTATTAAAACTGTGTGAGATAAAAAGATATAAAAGGCTGAGTTTTACCCTCAGCAACTCCAGCAATTCAGTTTACAGCATGGGCCTACACACAGCTGTAACAGCTGAACAGGTATTGGGGACATGGGGACAAACAGCACTGTAGAAATACAAATGAATGGCTAAAGATAGGACCTTCCTAAACTAGCTTTTTACCTTTGAGGTCAACACACACAGCGACTAAGGGCATAATTATATAATAAGCACGTTAGAATGTCTCAGGAGTGGCTGTGAACACAGCTCTCAGATCTACTGTCCTCTTCTCTAAGTGTTGCCAGTGGACTACCTGTCCAGACCCATCCTGCCACTACACCACACAGGTGGCATGCAAACCTGGGGAACACGGACGCTTGGGCCTATGGAGACCAAAGCACTCTGAAGGACACCTTCTGGCTGAACTAAGATTTACTCCGACTGACTGTAGCATCTAGATACATCTCAGACTTGGGCAGTTAGCTAATATAACAAAAGACTACAAATGATACGGCTAAAATTGTAATACTACTAATTATATCACCGAGTAATAATTTGTCTACAATAATCAGTTAGATACGTTTTATACTCTTTCCAATATATTCTATGATCCTCTTGTGAAAAGAGTGGGCCTAATCCATCAGGATATTTAAGTGTAGATATTCTACTTTGTTATATCTGAGTAGATTTAAGTACATTATATAAAGTGTTATGTTCTTTTCTAGATCATATTTTTATTGGTTCCATTAAGGCTCATTTTCTGTGAGATACCACCCACCTACAAATCTCTTATTTGATGGAAGTTGAAAGTGCACAGCACTTCATACGATCAAACATGTGGGCTTCAGAAAGATTTTGGTAACTCAGGGACTGTTCATGCTCACACTGAATTTAACAGAGGATGCAAACTGATCACAAGGAGTAGTACTAGGCCGTAACATGCAACAATTGCTGTTGTTATTCAGTGAAAGAAATCATACTGTTAATGGAAGTTTTCACTTCAGATTGGTTATGCAAAGTACATAATGTCCAGTCCACTTGCCGAGGGAGGAGCAAAAAAAAAAAATTCATCTAAAAACAGAAAATATATGATAATAATTAAATACCTTTCACATTTGAATATTTTGAGATAATTGATTCTTTTTGCCTAGTTAATGCCTCACCTCCTTTTCTGTCAACAAATATGTTTCTCTGTGCCACAAAACAATCACCTCCTATAGAAAATGAGTATCACAGAATTATTTATACAGAAGAGTGCACTGAAAATTTAAATGTAAACAATGCAAGGAATGTGTTATTTTTACAATTACACTAAATTGTCACTAAAATGAATGAAAAATGTAAAAATATAATGAAACTGAGTAACCGACACAATAAAACCAATAAGAATTCTGATAAAGTCTATTTAAAAAGCTTTTAATTCGTATACTTATATACAGAGATTTAATTATATAATTGCCACTTTTTATTAACCATATTAAAGAATATCTAAAAAGAAAGATACGTATTGTACATACAGGTCAAAGGGAAAGAGGTGACATGTAAGATACATTTGTACTATGCAATACAGTTTTGGAGCTGGAAGAGGCACACCAGTTTGCTCAAAGCTGGACAAAGCACATTTAGCATGGTACTGCACTATTTTTTAGACACTAGGGAAAAAAATACAGTAATAATTCCTATTTTTTGCTACTAATAAATATTTACGAAGAAATAGCAGTAAATACTGTTAGGTAAACATCAATTCATGGAGTATGTAAGGCATTCTTCATCCTTAATGACATGATTCTATACTGAAATCAATGAGGCAAAACGCTGTATCCTCATAAACGGCAACTGTATTCGTGCAGAGAGATCAGCTCCCACAGTACAAGATGCAGGACTGGAGCTTTACTATTTCTCTGTATGGCTACTGAAAAATACAAAGCCTGTTCATCTCACCTAGGGATAGTCTCTGAAACATAACAGTTTTTAAAAACATACTAACTTGTAGGCATTTCTGCACTTAAGACTTTCTTATAACTTCATAGAGCCATTTCTTTTCCAAAATCAAGGGGAAAAAACAATTGTAATCAGCAAAGACAACATATTTTGTTTACTATAATCTTAAGAGAAGTGGAATTATAAACAGTGTTTTGATTATTATAATTAATGGTGCAGTATGAGAAACAGAATAGAGAAAATAAGGAACAAAGAATAACCAAAATATAAAATGGTGAATAACGCATGCATATTCAGTTACCTTATTCACCACAGGATATTCAGTAATAAGAAGCATAGGCTATACTTTAGTATATTACCTCCATTTTCAAATGTTCTAAGATCACTTCTGGCATTATCCTCTAATGATACTGAAGTCACTCCTTGTCTTTTTGAATTATGAAATGTTGTAGGAATTGTATCACCATCACCTGGAAAGTCAGCAGAAGGAATGTTTTAGCCACTTGTGTGGAAGCACAGTGAATGAGTGTCATTCTCTTCCTCCCACCAACCTCTATGAGTTAGTAATTAGTTTAGAGCAAATTTCCTTTAACCTCTTATATTCTTCCTTCTCTTATCACTTGGGTACTGCTTAATGTAACTCAGGCACCTGATATATAGCCTTTATGCTTCCTAGAAAATGTCACAAATACACAGGCTAAAGAAGACAATTCTCAAGAATGATGCTTATGAATCTTACCTTATCTAATTTATGGTATTTCTAACATGCATGTCCCTATAACACGTAAAACCCTAAAGAACTTAGCTGAAGAAATGTTTTAGGGAGACAAATCTCTCCCTTTTTTGAAATGTATCTAATTACGCATAAACATCTGTATTAAAATAACCGTTAGAAATATTTATATGTGACTGATTTCCTTGTCTATAGTCTAAATATTTCTAAACACTTACCAAAAAACTTTATCAAAACTATTCTGATAACATAAACATTTTATATGCAGAAATAAACCGGAAGATGAAAAACATTTTTTGTCCAAATCTATCAGAGAATTTAGGCTGGGGAAAGCTGTCAGTCAAAAAAATCATGACTTCCCATGCCTGTATTAGTCAAGATGGAGAGAATTTTTCCATTTACAGTTTTTCTTTAACACATCTGCTTGCTCAAATCTATTTTATATAAAGCAGATTTATCAAGATTTTTTCCCTGAAATTTCCACTACTGTAAAATAATGATTTTTCTTTCTTTTTATTAAAAGTAGCAGGTCATTCTTCCTCCAGCAATTTTTAATGGCTCACCTACTAATTACTCTAGTGCCTTGGAATACTGAAAACATAAACCTCTCTCAAAAGAAGAAATTATACTATTAATTATTCAATTAAAAATATAGATTTTTTCTTCAGCCATGCCACCTTGTCAAAGAAAAAGGAAAAAATAATAAGGGTGATAAATATTTATTAATTTGTATTTCTTTGACCTTAACTATGTCAGATAAGGCCTAATATTCAAAAGAAAATGTAACTTTAGTTCATAAGACACTTAAAGAGGGATTTATTTAATCTAAATTCAGTAAGCTAAAAGTTCCATGTATAGCCAAGTATAGTCATCTAGGCACCACAGACAGTCAAAAAGAGCAGTGCATCTGTGAGAAAGTGATTCAATTTATCTGTCTTTGACACTATCTTACGATACAATGAATAGTCCTATCGGAGCGCCTATCTCTCTCAATTTACAACAGGGAGAGCCTAGATGACAAGTTTAAACTACATGCCTAACTTCAGGATGGTTACTTTTAGCCTAGATAAATCTAAACTTTAAAGGAAAATTATATGAGACACCTATGTCGTGTATCTCAGGAAAGTATACACAGGATTAATGTCAGCCTATTTCTACTTTTTCCATCTACAGTCAATACCAGCGAGTCATCATACGTATGACCATATTTGTACAGGGAAAAATTAATAAAGTGCTTTCATGCACCTTTTTATATATAATCCTTTTTTTTCACTAAACTAAAAAGGGTGAGGGGGAAGGGAGTGGTAAACTATCTGATAGTCTCTCCCTATAACACTAGCTTAAAATGGGATAAACATGAAGAAGAAAAGTACTTGCCTCTCTGCAAATCTCTCTTGACAGCTTCCAAGGGTAGAAATTCATCTTCCAGAGCTGAAGATACGATTTTCATTGATTGGTGCTCCTGAAGAGACTGAATCCTGTAATACTCTCCTAACCATATCCCAAAAAGGAAAAAAAAAAAAAAAAAGTTTGCTACCTTGGCAACATTGCTGTTTAGGAAAGAGTCACTAATTTCATATTTACCAGATTTATAGCACATTTCCTTTATTGCTCTTTCCTCCTCAATGTCTGCAGCAGTCTTAGCCAACAAACAAGAAACATCTGTAGGACATATTTTAAAAAGATTATTATACCTACACAAAGACCTTCAGCATTTCTTAAAGATCAAATACCGTAATGAATTTCATTTCAGCCATGATTTTCTTCCCCACAGCAACCTCTGCTTCTGGACAGGAAAATTATTCCTTAGCGTTAGATATTTCCAAGTGCAATAAAATTTCAGTTACAACACATATTAAAAAGCTAATGTTTGCTGATTTGAAATGATTCAAAATCACCTTCAGTACTCATTTTCTAAACAATTGCTCTTTTACACTCAAAAGGAAATCTGATTAAACACAACCTCAGGGACTGCTTGTCACAATAGCTCTGCCCAAAGTTACTATCCTCTAACGTCTGCTGGCAGAGCTGCTTGTATGAGTGCTCCTCATTTGTCCCAGTTAAAGTCAATTGGATTAGCAAAGCCCTATTTTTTACACTGTCGAAATTAACATGTCTTGTTCTGATTGAACAAGGTTTAGGAAGCGTTAACAAGAGGCAGCCCCTGCTAGCCAACCGGAAGGGCAGGGGAGCGAGGCGTGAAGAGCAACTTGGGGCTGTCTGAGGACCAGCACAGTAATTTGCAGAATGCACACACGCCAGCACGTAATTCTCTCACTTTTGTTCTCTAGGGGTATACAATTCATTCAATCCCAATGAAGCTCTACTCGTTCATAAAAGGCTTGTCTAAGTGAGACAAATTCAAAGGTTTAACTACAGGTACGATTAAAAATACATTCAGTTAAACTAGTGAAGACTTTTGTACGGATTCTCTTCATTATATTTAAAAGTACCTTTTTTAAACAAAGCCCTTTGTCTACACTGGGATTTCAGCCAGATAATTTTTCAGTCAGTTGAAAAAATGATTTAAGTTGAACAGATGCAACTATCTTTTGTAAACAAACCTTAATCTGCCACTTCGTGTGCAGCCCTAATCCCTGTTCAAAATCATGTCTTCCACATGAGAAGTACCTCCTAATCTGGTAACTTGCATGGCATGACTAACCAACCCATAGCCTCAGAAGTCCCAAAGTATAGAAAATATTTGGAGCTGTACAGATCAGGAACCTTTCTTTTGGCATCAAAATGAAACAGTCCCTGAATTGCTACTGTAAAGCCCTGCTAAATATTCTCTAGTAGTAACTGATACAGCACTTGTTAAGACACACAGTATGTCCTCAGTCAACATATATTATAAACTACTGGGAATCTTGACATGAAAAAGAAGGTAATAAAAATATGTCTTCTTAAATAACAGAGAGTGAATAGCTCAGATCATCCCTCAATTTTGAGAAATTCTGAACACAATATTTGATGGTCATCTGAATTGTGGATCCTAGTTTAAACTCAAATTAGTGAAAAAGGGATGGTGAATTATGCCATAATTAAAATATATAAGCCAGACAGGAGTTAGAAAATCTTGGGTTAGGCTCATCTAGTGACTACTAGTTTCAGTAATTCGGGGACTAGCAGAAAACTATTTCTAAAGACTTGGCAATAACTCTTTGCTAAAAATGTAACGGTTATTATAATAAATCAGTTGCAAACCATATTGCAAAAGAGTTGGAAAATTCCAGTCTACTATCTTGTAAAAGAAAAAAAAAAACGTTTACAGTTCTCTTCCTCTTCATCTTCCTCCTCATCCTCTTGGTGGTTAATGTTTATAATCAATGGAGGGTGAATTGGTCTTAAAATATTCTCCTGATTTTTGAGTGACTCTTGACTACAGGCTGGATGCAAAGTCCCTTCTTGGCCATCCGACTGCAATGTGGTATCTGCAGAAAGCAGCATGACAATTATTTTGTTAAGTGAGAACTAGAACAACAAATGAAGGTTCACTCCAGCAGGTATAGTTTTGAAATTGTTATCATATTTAAAGAATCAGCAAAGAGCCAAATTGTGCCTTGCAGGAAAAATCTCCTGCAGAGGTTGCCAAAGGTAAATCTTGTAAAAATAGAAAGTATGAAAAGACGTGTACTAGTTCCCATGAATGGAAAGACAATGCATCGCAGAATAAAGCCTTATGAAAAGAGGTGCATTCTGATCATTCCATTCTATTTAAAATAGGCTGCACATCTCCTGCAGGCTGGCGGATAGATGAATTTGAGTCAGTAACCTTCTTTCCTCCAATCCCTTTGTAGGTGGTTTACCACAAAGGGAAACACGCAATTAGTAATTCCTGGGCTTGAGTGAGCAAGTGAACTTAGGAATCTATGACCCTACCTGGGAAAATATTCTAAACATGCTGAATAACAGGCAGGCCTGTACCACTCTTCATAGCACCAGTTTTGAAGACCACAGTAGTGCCAAGCACTAGATTACCCATTTTTAGCCTGTAGACTGCTTTTTCCTATCAAAATTTTCTAAATCACAACTCCCTTTGCTAAACAGAAAATACAGATTTTGAGAAAGAAGATAAAGTTTATAAAAACAATTTACACTAAATTAGAAAAAAATCAGAGAAAATCTGATTCTCCTTAGAAATCTATCTCTCTATATAATGTTAGTAGCAAAAATATTTCAGTACTGGGATAGCAGTTTCAGAGAACCAGGAAATGAAGCTGAAAATAAAAATGATGAAAAATGGTGAGTCTATTTCTATTGTTCGAGCTGACCAACGTGCAAGCATGAACAAAAAGCATTCTGTATATCATATTA
Organism: Struthio camelus; assembly: GCF_040807025.1. NCBI lineage: Eukaryota > Metazoa > Chordata > Aves > Struthioniformes > Struthionidae > Struthio > Struthio camelus. The sequence continues at coordinate 49,070,832 of NC_090942.1, forward strand.
AAAATATTGCAGTTGAACATTTTTTCCAGTTCCACAAAAATAACAGGAGGCAGGGGCATTTTCTCTTATTCCAATTGTTGTTATCCTTGTGCATTTCTTGCTTGCATATGAGCAGCACGTGTGCATGCATTTCATATTAAACCCCTTCAAGTAAATCTGATCTGCAATAGTGAAATTATCATATGCAAAGCAATATATAACTCTTTAACCTGTCAGACTTTCTCACTGTCCAGAATGAGATATTATCAGTTTTAGATAGCCAAAGACAAATCAAACTTTGGCTATCTTAATAAAATTTTTAAGTATTGAAATTAATAAATGCAGTTTTAGTATTTGCAACGTTATCATGGAGCACATGGACTTTTAAGTTGCACCTATTTCAGTAAATAAAAAACAGTTCGGTCCCATTTTCTAGTCCAGGGTGTAACTGGTAAGGCATGGCTCTTAAATAGGGTGCCGTTGTCCATAGTATATATTGGGCATAACCTCTGGCCCATGCTATACACAAAAGCATGCCCAAGAGGTGTTTACGGCAATGCTAGCTCACAGGGTCCAATGCTGCATTTTAGGAACTGCACTGAAAGCAGTATAGACTCTGATAGAAACAGTACTTAAGTTCCTGCCTTGGTCCTATGCAGTCAATTAGGCTCAACATAGCCAGATATGAGAGTCTACCTTTTCCTAAGGGAATTTCAGAAACTCAAGGTGCTTGCTTCCTAGTGGATGTCTTTACAGGCTTTTTTGTGACACCAGTCTACAGCTTTGGAGATAAAGCCAGGGGAAAAGTATGTTTTAGTCCTCCTGTTCATGTACATATTGTAAGCCATACCAACTCTTGCCCTCTTTTCTGCTTCTACTTAATTTCTGACTTGTCTTGGTTCTCTGCTCTGGACTCCTAGCCTGGCCCCTGTTCCAGTTGTCTACCAGGATTCCTCTTCCCTCCTCCATATAGATTCCATTCTAATCAGTGAGCAAGAAAGCCATTAAGATTTATCTTACATCAGATGATGCAATCCCTAAAACACAACCTTATATCATTTGAGAACACCATATGCAGTAGCTATGGCTCCAGAGACTGAGTTATTTTAACTAACTTAATTTCTATATTTGATTATTCCAAACATAAAGATGTAATTCTGGCAAAAATTTGACAAGAGTGCCTCTTAGGAAGGACTGAGGAAAAAGAAATTCTTTTAATTTTTTCTTCCTAGAAATAAGCTTATTTTCAGATATTCAAAGAGAAACTATACTACCCTAAGAGCTATGACTGTGTTTAGATAGCATGTGATCAATATTCAAGCTCAAAAGATTTATTCAAAAATCACTGAACAGGAAAACAATACTAAAAAACATATCTGCATATGCAGCATTGGAATCTTATGCTGTCTACACAAGGGATATTTCATCTGTATGTAATTTAAAACTAATAAAATACTCTACCAATATATACTGCTATTAATGGCCCTACCAACCTCCCCCCGCATTTTTCTTTCTCTTAAACAACTACTTGGGTACTGACCATTTTCAGTATTACATATAGAGAGAGTTAATCTAGTAAATAAAAAATGTGAAAAAATAAATTTCTGCAGGTGTTAGTTTTCGTGAATATTTTATTAGTGTTTCTAACTACTGACCTAACCTGGCCCTCATCTTGAATTTGTCAATAAAACTCATGATCATTGTCTCCCAAGGGCCTTTTTCAAATAAGATTACTTACTAAGTGTAGTATACAAAATCTCAAAACCATCTTTATCATTTGATTTGAATTCTCCAAGACACAAGTCAGTTGCATCTCATTTGAAATGTTCAATGAACTTTAATTCCTAGAGTTGCATATAACACCATGAAAGTTGTGCTTCACACAAAGGAGAGGTTAACTGAGTATCAGGCATTTATCGCCATAAAAGTTTCAGCATATTTTTTGTCAAAATTATCTATTGAGATACATCTAATGCTTCACTGCTTGCTTTACTGACATGAAAATTAAAATTAAAAGAAATTCCCTTTGCTGTGCGAACCCACGGCTTTTGCAAAGGCAATGGACTCTTACACTTATCTAGCTGTCTTTTTTTTCCTCTCAACAAACTAGGTGTTAGGCTTTGCGTTTTTTTTTTTTTGGGGGGGGAGGAGGGGGCAGGGTAAAAGAAGAAATATTGTTTGTCAAAATTTAATTATTTTTTAAAGCAACATGAATACCTTGACTTGTGCTGGAAAATATTTCTCATGTCCCGGTTAAAAGAGAAGTTGATACAGATCAGTCACAAACTTTAGATAACTGGTTCAACTCCCAGCTCTGCTTAATTCATACAATTTTTGAAGGAGGGTCTCTCAGATCCAAGGTGAGTGCTTTAACATATTGGTAACTAACAAATCTGTATTTGTTTCCCTAAATGAGTATGTTCATAAATTGGAACAGCTCCCATGTGAAACCTTGAGAGAGACTTACTTCATATCTCTCTGCAGGGCTGAGCACCATGCACGTGTTGGGGGATAGTTTTCTCAAGTCCAGGGCTGAACTGAATTGAGCGCTCCCTGCCTCATTTCCCAAGCTGTCAACTTCCAGAGATGATGTCTCTGGAACTACATGAAAAGCTACAAAAGTGTTCTCACGAGCACTGGAGAAGAACGGATAGAATCTTTCAACCTGCAAACGCTCATAGAAAACAAAAAATTTCTAGATAGCTTTATTTCCCTGCCTGCACAAAAAGTGAGAAAAGTAAAAAAAAAAAACAAAAAAAAACTTAATTATTTGCATTTCATAGCTACCTATCGTCAATTTACAGAGAAACATTTCCTTTCTGCATCCATTTCAGGCCAAGCATTTAGGTTATATGAATCAGAAATAGCAATTTAGATTTTCTGTAGTTGCAGGGCAGTCATCAGTTCACAGTAGTAAAGAAGAAACACTTTTGTGGTACTTTTGACATTAAGAGAATGAAATCATTTCCTCAGAGAGAATGGATAATTTCAGATATATTTTTAGAAAACTTAACTAGTTTGTCTGCATGTTTGAATGATGAAAATTTATTTCTATCTAAGGACATGAAAAGGTCAGTGGAGAAAGTATCCTGAGAGCACATATAACTAATCTATTGTGCAATTCATTTAGCAACGTTTGAGTCTGAATTTAGTACGTTTTAGGGAAGGAAAGTACTGTACTACTTGAGAGCCCAAAACACGTTCCAGCGTAAAGACTTGAAAAGACCCTACCAGTTCAGAAGCTCTAAAATAACCGAGAAAGAATAAACGTTACCAAAGCTCATATGCTAACACAAGGGTAAAAAAGTAATGATTTCTTATAGAAGAAAATCTTCAGACTAGATCTGACCCTTATATTTCTTATGTACTGCAAACAAGCATATAATACTACAAAAATACAGTGTGGATGAAAAGTTAGTGTACAATTTTACTTGATGCATCCTAGCAACCTATAATGCCATTTGTTACTTCTTTTTTCATGTATCTGGTATTTAGAAAATTCCTAACGTGACAGCTAAAGAAATTCATATGGCAACCCTACTCGAATAGCATTACAATTCTTTATTTGCCTTGATCACTACAATTCCTTAACTTGATGTGATTGATCATACCTGTCCTTTTTGCAATGTTACTTTTCTTGACCTTAATATATATTATGCAAGCAATAGAAATTTAATTACATTTCTGTGTATTTACTTTAATGACCAAATTATTGAGAAAATATTTTTACTCACTGCTACTAGGTGGCAAAAAAAGTCCATTTATATTACGAGGTTTGCTATGATGGAAGACACAACTGATCCTCACGCAGCCTAATGGCTGCGTTTCCCAGAAACATGAGATGTTGTACTTTTGCTACAGGAGAAAATGAACAGTTTTCAGATATTGTAAAAATAACAATAAAGATGGACCATACAATGACTAATATAAGTGGTACTGCTGTGAGCATATGACTAAGACTTCAAGGGATCAATTCTGTTATTTAGAACGCTCAAAGTTATCTACAGTTAAGTCAATGACGTAAAACTTGCTGGTGAGAATCAGAGTAAGGCAGTCTACTTACTGTACTGCAGACTTTTTGTGAGATGCTGGGAAGAAAAGTTCTATTATTTTTCAGGTATTCCATATACACTTAATTTCTGTATGCTTTGTTTCTTTTCCTGCATAATGGAATAATCAGACTTACTTCAGATTAAATCTGCTGTTCAAATGCAAATCTTATACTAGTACTTTCTTAATATTAAAGGGGTTTGGATTGTTGGAAAACAGGAGTTAAAACCAAAAATCAGAAAGATGATTATTATAGTCTGAAAGAGTAAAATTGTTGGGACCTGTAAACCTTGTACAGGCTTCTCAAGACTTGGTTTTCAAAAAAGGGAAAAAAAAACCTTCTCTTTTGTTCCATTTCACATTTTAAATATCAGCTCAGCAAAGGTAAGTCAATTCTGTTTTCAGACTAAAAAATGAGCTTCAGGGGACTTGCTAGTCTACCTTTACTTCTATATGTCTAAACCTGCAAATCAGATGTGAACACTTCCCCCTTTCCATAATGAGCACACAGTGTCACAGCCAAGAGCTTTTTCACTGTGACAGACCTGGAACCCTAATTAGGAAAAAGACGATTTTGGGGCTAAGTCATGCTAGATTCCCATTTATTAGTGGCTGGCTTAAATGTGCATCTCCTCCTTCAAAACTTTCTTTTTTTAATTAATGAGGGAGATGATACAGTAGTCAATGTACAACAGTATTATAGTGACAAATATTGCAAGTTACGGCAAATGTGCAGGATTTGATGTGCTGAGGCTACAGTCATTACATGACTCGCAACATCTCCTAGCAGTTTTTATATAATGACAAGTAAGGGCATAATGGGAAAGCAAGAAAATCTACATGGCGTCACTTCATGATTTTACTCCACAGTATAATCATACTGCTGCTTTCCATCTATTGATCAGTATTTTTCTAGTTCTGAAAGTCTGAGCAGTATTGCATACTTTTATTTTGACTAACACAAGTGATGCTCAAATGATTTTTCTTTCTGCTGTACCTCTGCCTTATCAGAGTTTGCCAAGTTTAGCATCATTTCTGATTATGCAATTCACTTGACCCTCCACAATACAATTTTTCACTGTAAAATATTAGTTCCTTGAGGTATCTTCTTCAGCTACACGATAAACAAACTCATAACTCTAAATAGGGAAATGCCCATGAACATGACCCAGAATATGGGAAACTCAGGTTTATACCCCAGATATGAACAGCTGAGTGTTGTAAATGCCAGGCTACCAGCCCTTTCTAAATGAGTTTTTTTTGTCTAACTTGTCACGCAAAACAAAGCTACACCTAAAAAGACCTGAACTCTCCCAAAAGTAGATGAGGATCATTTTCCACCTAGTTCCAGACATTAATAGTGGATCGAGGAGCAGCATCTCTAAACTGCAGCACTTCTGGAACGTAGTCCACACAACTGGGCCATCCACTAAAACATGCTGGCGTTTGTAGCCAAGGCTTTTCTCCCAAGCACTAAAGCCTAAGTGTCTGATGCTGAAATTGATGCATTAACAAAGATACCTACATCCACCCCTTGATTTTTACCAGGTGGGGTAGGAATATTGCTGTGAAGGAGGACATCACTTTGAATGACTTGATTTTAAGTAACTGGTTTTACAGAACTTCAGGTAGTGCAGAAATTACAAACATAGTTTGTTTATTTCGAACTACCACAATATTGATCCAATTAAAAAGATAAGTGATGAGTGATCCTTATGCAGCGTTTACAGATTTTCCACTCATGTAGTCATTTGAGTATCTGAGACCAGTTCCCAGGAGTAATGACTATCTAACCTAAGAACAATTAGCTCTTCTCATCACTTCTGCAAATCAGGTATTTGATCTACATATCCTGCCACGATCCAGAGCGACATATCAATGCCTAACTTTACACAATAAACTTCCCTTTAAATATGCGTGCATCAAAAAAATCAAGGTTGCAAACCACTCTAAAATCTACAATATTTACCTTTGTGCAGGTTGAATAAAAATAGAAATAGCGGTCATTCCCCATTTCTGCCATTTTCACCTCTCGTGCTTCTAGGCCACTCATTATAGAAGTGGAGTACACATGAAAACGTAAAAGCTATCAATATGCAGGAAAATTTTAATTTTCTCCTGAAAATAGTAGTTTTCCTTGAAAACTGGGCTTTCAGAACTTTAGCTCTGTTTCTTTTTGAAACAAAACTCCGACAGCGTATCTAAAAATTATACTTAAATCTAAGTACATTTAAACTACCGATGTGGTACCTTCTCCAGGTTTGCTGAACTGTTGAAGGCGGTTGCTAGCCAAGGCAGAACGTCAGCCTTCCGCAGTGTCCCATTGTTCCTCCAGTTCTTGTGACATCAGCATAATGACATCACGTGACCGTTCCGGCATGGACACCTTTCTGCCTTCCATTGCTCCAGAATAAGGTAGGGAAAAACCAAACTGTGGTCAAATAGTCTCCCATCCTGGTGCTTCTTTGATGTAAAAAGGAACAAACCTATTGGCAGGCCTTAGTTAACACCCAACTTCTACATAACTATTTGCTGCAGGAGTGGTAGTTTCGGAAACAAATCTTTGCTATCACAAATATAAACTATATTGTTAGACTAATTAAAAAAAAATTCTTTTGCTCATTGGTTTTCTAACCGCATCTCTTTCTCTGGATTTGCAAGAAACTTGCAGCTTCCTGTTGGTGTACTGGTGTGTCTTACATTTTTAGTGTTAACTGCTTTTTCCTGCTTCTACAATACCCACACCCAAAGCTAAAGCAGAAAGCACAATGTACACTGGAGTCATTAATTAACACCTGTGCTCTCATTCAGGTCCTCGGCTGCCTATGACCAAAAAATACATAGGGGTGAAAATACATTTTTAATCCTGGAAAATGGTAAGGCGTACTGTTAATTTACAACATGAGTGGCATCACTCACTTCAAGGTAAGCACTTCAGAGCACTGTTGGAAGAAAACTTCTGACTTTAGAAGCAAAATATTGGAGGAGCAGAAAAAGAGCAGCTAGCTCACTCAACAAGAAGGATACCATAGCTTCAAGAGTAATAAGGGTGCAGGAGATGTAGAAGAGAACTAGAAGATAGGATTCGTAGATAAAAGGCAAAAAAGAGGACGAGGGCTTCACAGTAACATCAGGAAGTGTGAGTGACTGGGTGTTCCTTGCCCCCCAAAAAACAGGCAGGCTTGTCATCAGGACGTACTCTGAGTACCACTGTCAACCTGCCAGCAACGAAAAGCAGGTGGAAGTGACCACAGGGGGATAAAGGTTACTACAAAACTGGCTTGACGGCGATTACCCCCCAGCTGGGGAAGAGGTAGGAAGAAGTTCAAACACCTGGAACTCTCCCGGTTGCTACAGGGAGATCTGAGTATCAGCTGATGGCCCATGGACTAACACTACAAAGAAAAATATGGGGATGCCTGACGTCTGCAACTTATTCACTAAGATTATTTTATACAGGATGGACTTTACCTTAGGACACAAGGAAACTGCCTTCTGGGATCAGGATGGGTATTACTGGCAAGGGCTTTAAACAGAGGAACGATATGAAAAGGCTCCAGGAGAGCTGTGTAAGCCGCACATCCCACCGCAGCACACAGGAGAGAGAAAACTGGGGAAAATTAAGGTAACGAACAATGAATTATCAGCGGGCAGAAACGAGCACAGTAAGAAAACGTTAACGTTGCCAAGGCCTATGCAAGCAGGGACTACTTGTAGCTCTGTGGCTGTCCCTAAACGAGCCACAGTTTATGGGTATGCTCAGGAAGAACTAGTTCAAACGTCGTATACAAACGCAGAAAGCTTGAGTACCAAAACGGGGGGGGGGGAGGGGAATCTGTCCTGTTTTGCAGGTAAAAATCAGACACAGAGATAAAAACTACACCTGGTGCCAGAGTATCCATGCTCAAAATCCAGGTATACGGGGCAGCCTGCAAACAATAAATAAATAAAGAACAGAACAAAAACCAGCGAGTGGCGAGGCTGCGTTACCGAGGGCTGACAGGGAAGAGCCGGGCAGCAGCACCAACGGGCACCGCGGCCAACGGCCGCCCCCGCCCCCCCTCCACCGGGCACGGCCGCAGGGGCGGCCGGGCGCCTGCGAGCGCCATGACGGCCGGGCCCCGCTCTCCCCTCACAACGCGACGGCGGCGGCGCCACCACCCTCCCGCCTGACGGAGGCGGCAGCCTGACGCTCCGCCGTAGCCGGCGGCGGCGCGGACGACGTTGGCCGCGGCGCGGCGCAGCGCAGCGCAGGCGCGGCGCGGCCCTGGGCTCGGTGGGCGGCGGGAGCGCGGTGCGGCCGCGGCCATGAGCCGCAAGGGCTCGGTGCAGCAGAAGGTGCCGTGTCTGTTCGTGACGGAGGTGAAGGAGGAGCCTTCGGCCAAGCGGGAGCGCCAGGTGGCCGGCGGGGCCCGAGCGGGGCGGCGGAGCGGGTGCGGGTGGCGGCGGGGGCCAGGGCCGTGTGGCGCGGGGGGGAGGAGGCCGCTGCAAGGTGACGGGTCTCGCGTGTAAAACCCTCCTGCAGTGTCTGCGTGAGGCAAAACAAGCGTCTCCTCCCCCTCCCCCCCTTTTTTTTTGGTGACCAAAAAGTAGTATGAGGCTTATGATAAAAGGTTAAGGTTCATTTGAGGCGGTAAGATATGAAGGGCCTACAAAGGAGAAAATAGTCGAGCCCGGTGGAAGTTGTTTGTTGCCCGGGTGTAAAGGCGGTATTTGGGAAGGCCGAGGTGGCGTTATGTCTGATTGTAGACTGCCAGCTTAGGTTTTCTGATTCTCTTCGTAACAGCACCTACTGCCGTTTATTGCCTGTATAGTGAACTTGAATCCATCCAGGTGGCTTTCTCCCACTAGTGTTTGCCTTTTGGATGGAAAGGCTAAAATGCTACCAATATGCACATAAATTAGTTGTTCAGCTCTCAGTGCCAACACCACGTTGATGATGGTCACGTAAGGGTACTTCCATCGACTGTTGTTTCTTCATACGGAAGAAGCCAGGAGGTTAGATCTGGAACTGGTATACATGATTTTTTTCGAAGTGCAAGCACATATAATACAGGAGGTTGTGACTGCTGGGGAAGAAAGGTGGAGGTGCTGGGAAAACCAATGGATTTTTTTTTCCCCTATGCTGAAAGTCCTGTCTTCATCTCTACGATGTGTTATGGTTGGAGATCTGATTACTAAAATATAAAATGGCCATGTGAAATAATGGAAAGCAGAATGAAGGTTCTCATTTCTGTGAATCCTGTTAATTGTGTTTGGAGACTTTTGCAAGAGAAGGACTTTTTTCCTGTTTTACCAGCAGAAAAAGACAGTGATTGAAAGAGCTTGTAATGCAGAATTGACCGGGGAGAGAAGGATGGATGACTTTTATGCAGGAAAATAATTGAGCCTAAACACAAATGATCATGTATTTTCATTGAAACTGAAATCCTATTAAAACTGAGTCCTATACTTCATTGAAATTTCAAATAGTTGCAGAACCTCAGGTCACTTATTTCTTTGCTCTTTTAAGGGGAAAAATGTTTAGCTGACAAACTGACATTAAGTATTTAATATTGGGATGCTTCTGCCACTGTGTATCCCACTAATCTATGTATTATTGCACTAACATGGTACTACTGAGTTTCAGCTCCAAACTAAAAGTTAGGAGCACATAGTCATTAGATACGTGATGAACTTCTATTACCATAGTAATACAGGAAGGCATATTTCAAAATATTTTAGTGTTGGACTGGAACCCTTCTAGATTATAGGCAGTATTTAAAGTGGAAGGCAAGGTCGTCTCTAAATGTTAATCAAGAATAGAAAAGGAGGAAATAGTTTGCAAGTAGATTGCCTTTGTTCTTTTGTCTCAGGACGTTTTCCAAACTAGTATTTTGAAGAAGTAATGGTGTATTTTGGTAGTATTAGCAATTCCAACGTGTAATACTGAATTTGGAAAGGCCAGCTGTAACAAGCAAGAATCCATGAGAGCAAGGCAGTAACATATAAGTGATTAAAGTTTAAAATTCCTGTCGTCTTTTCAGCCATTTAAAGTTTTGGCAACTGAAACTATAAATCAAAAGGCATTAGATGCGGATATATACAATGCAATTCCTACTGAAAAGGTGGATGGAACCTGCTGTTATGTAACTACTTATAAAGGTAATATGGAAGATCCATATGCAAATTTGTCATGTTGTCTAGTGGCCTTATGTTTTGCTTAGTTTTCACCTTTATTTCGTATTTACATGGAATTACAGCAGTTGGGAAATTCAATTTTTTAATTAAACAGCTTGACTAAAAAGTTATAGTTGCTGTAATTGCAGTATTGTAGTTGTCTATAAAGTTGTTAGGAATTTTAGTCTCCAGCATACATGAGGTTTAAATTTACATGCAAACCAAGGAACTGGGCTATTCCAGTTCAACATTTTCAGTCACTGAACCTTCCTTGCACACTAGAATTTGAGGGAGGTTTGGAAGAAGTGACAAGAGTATGGTTCCTTGCATCACTGGGGTAGCCTGTTCATGCCTTTGCCCAAAATTATAAGAAAACTTTGTATTAAGCTAAGTGAAATTCTATACATAGATTTTTAGATTCAGATTGGTAAATGATTTCAAATATTGCATATGAATAGTGTCTTTGGAGATTACATTTCTTCAGCTACAGAAGGGAATTGATATTTTACTTTTTATATAGTCAATTTCAATACTATGCAGAGTATGGTTACCTAAGTAAACTACTGGTTTTTATACCTCTGGGATCTCTAGGGCAGCCGTACCTGTGGGCCAGGTTGGATAGAAAACCCAACAAACAAGCTGAAAAAAGGTTTAAACGATTCTTGTATTCATTGGAAGATTGTAAAGGTTAGTGAAGTCCTCTTTCCTGCTTTGGTAATGTAGGTATTTCAGCTGGAAAAACACCTCTAGTCTAGTGTAGGAAATGTCAGTGATCCTACTCCCTAATCATTTTTAATGTCATTCTTAACTTTACTTCTCTTACTGTAGTTTAAATACAGTGTTGGCTATTTAGACAGTTATTTCTCAGTCTGAGTTAGTTTTGAATTTTTAAACTTCCTAAAGGTTTTTATGCTATTTTAAACCATTCTAGTTCTAGACTGCCAGAACATGCCAAGTGTTGATATTTGTACAAAGTAACTGGGACCACTGTCTTTAAAACAAAGTTTAGATCACATTATGGTGTTTTAATACTTATATTGAAAGAGGATCAAAATGTAAAATTGGCTAACAGTTTGCCAAAAACTAAATGTCACATTTATATGTTTAGAATTTGTTTGGAATGTTGAAGAGGATTTCAAGTCTGTTCCAGATTGCTGGATTCCCGCAAAGGAAATACAGTTCTCTAATGGGAATCCTTTGCCTGATGAAAATGGACATATGCCAGGTATGTATGATGCAGCACAATTAAAATGGAAATAAAACCTGTTTTTGAAATGAATTAGAATTAGTCCCTGAGTTACCCGTAGTAGTAACATATTCAGAAAACAATCTGAATATCATCTGTTCACTGTTCAGTAAGCCCTTGTTTTGATACAGTGAAAAGAAGAACCTGTGACAGTTAGCTGTACAGTCTTAGAAAACTTGGGCTGAAATCAGAGTTGTCATTTTTAAGTTCCTCTGACATTTTTTGGAGATACAGCACAGTTTTTCCTGTTACTCTTTCTGTTTATAATTAAGGTAGCTGATTTTTAATGCATGTACAGTTCTAATAAGCATTTGATAAATTTATACGTTTACTTTGGTAAAATAGAATGTTTTCCCATAGGTTGGGTGCCTGTGGAGAAAAACAGTAAGCAGTATTGCTGGCACTCATCTGTTATAAATTACGATGCTGAAATAGCGCTGGTATTGAAGCACCGTGCTGACCCTGGGCTTCTGGAAATCAGTCCGGTGCCATTATCAGACCTTTTAGAACAAACACTGGAGCTTATTGGAACTAATATTAATGCAAATCCATATGGTAAGTATGATTTGTTGCTGAATACTTTTTTATTGAGTAATATTTTGGATTGAAGAATATACACAGTTTTCTGCCTAACAAAAAAAGTTGTATATTCTAAGCTATTAATGTAACCTCTTTAGAAAGGAAAGAAAGCAATAGCTCAAAGAATGCTCACAGAATGGCACCAAAATATTTTGAAAAAGCTAAAGAGTCATTAGTCTGGTTAGGCCCATTACACCTCTTTCTACCTTCATATTTTTTGGGAGTTACTATAGAGATGCTTTGCCTTAGTCTCTCAACAAAGAGGAGTGGTGTTATTCTTGCGAAGAACAGCATAAGCTTCTATGTGAAGCCTTCTTGGTATAAAAGTGCAGGGTAAACCTCAGTTTTGCATGTGTGTCGCTAGAGGAAACCACTCATGCCATACTTAAAACTCCTATCTATCTCAGCTGCATTGACATAGAGCTGTGTCTGACATCTGACAGGAAAAACAGCTATGTTGTTCAAGAAGTAAGCTTTCTCAGTAATGAAGATGTGGTCTTGAATTAATATTTATTGTAGTTTCCAGACCTCTTAATGATTCAAAATTCACTTTTAATGAGAATTTCCCAGAAAAAAATTCTGAACAGAAAAGTTGTATTAAATATTACTATTACAATTTTTTTTAAAGATTGTCTTTTGATGTCTTTTCTTGGCATTTTTTTCTAATTGCTTTCTTGGCACTATTTTGTCCATTAAAATAGAAAGTCTTATTCAGCCATTATTTTTTGAGCTCCTGGGGTTGGTCATGAGCTGCAAGTGTTTTTAATTATGAAATATTACAAATACTATTCAAGGAAACATAGTTTAAGCTACATTGTGGTTGTGGCTTCTCCCTTTAAAAGCCATATAACAAAAAACAGCGTTTGAGCGTGAGTGAGTTCTTAGTTCTGAACTTTGCTGTTAGGATAATTTGCAAGGATGGAAAGGAAAAATGGTAGTACCTGGTCTAAGCATTTTCTTGGAAATTAAAGGAACTACAACAAAAAATTCTGCTAACTTTATTCTTAGATGAAGACTTGCTTCGAACAATCAGCCATAAGGCAATGTATTTGTTAATAGCCCATCTTAAATATTAATTGGTATTTGTAAGAAAGTATGCTAGGTTTTCAGAAACTTAAGATGTTTGTGCTGAATTATGATCTGAAGCATGAAGAATTTAGCTAGTATAATCCCTATATCATGTTAATATATTTTATATAGATTAAAAATGTTCCATGAGAAGACCACAGCTACATTTAATACTTAGATATATATTTAACTGTATACTTAAAGGTAGGACAACACTGTAGTATCTAATAAAATTAACCTTTATAGAGTACTTTTAATATAGCTGTAGTAACAGAAGTAAGGAATATCTTAGCTCAGATTATTATACATGACTAGCAGGAAGGTTTGTGTTTCTTTTAACATAGGATTAGGAAGCAAGAAACAGCCTGTACATCTTCTTGTACCACATGGAGCATTTGAAATAAAGAATCCACCTGCTTTGAAACAAAATGATATATTGTCTTGGTTTGAAGGCTGCAGCGAGGGTAAAGTTGAAGGAATTGTGTGGCACTGCAACAATGGGTGTTTAATCAAGGTAAATGTAGACTGACATGCAGAAATCAGTTTTAAAGTCCCTAACAGAAAACTCATTTAAAAAAACAACTCAGTTTAAAAAAAAAAAACAAAACTTACATATATTAAAACATTATCTACCACTGCTTGTCTAGGTGAAGAAATTACTCCTAGGTATTTTGAGACAGAAGAATTATGATGCGATTACTTCAGTTAATTCTCTTAACTCAGTGTCTTCAAAAATCATATTTGCATATAAATACTATGATGATATTCCCCATTTAAAGTATTGACGTCCAGTCACATTTAGAAAACAAATGGGCAATGGCCTACTGGATCCAGTTTTCCAGAGTATTTTTCTTTCTTTCAAGGTATGCTCTAGTGTTCTAGCACCTACTAGGGAATATGGGGATATAGTACAGGCTACTTATGTTTTGCTTTAGCAGTTGCAGTCTGTAATTTTGAAGACTTTAAGCTGGTTTTAATAACAGTTAATAAAAAATAGTAGTGCTCAGTCAGAAAGTTCTATAGTAATTTATACTAGCTGGTTGTGTCTTACCGTTCACCTTTGCCTTATTTTCCAAATTCTTTAGTAGTAAACATTGGATAACAGAATTAGTCAAGCCATTGAGTGGTAATCACTGTAATAACAAGATACTGTTTTTTTCCCATTATCTACATTATGCTAATAGTTCAGAGTAACTGAGAAAATAAAATAATGGTTATCATCTTCCTTATTTGTATAGCAATCACTCGGCATTTTAAGGCTTCTTTTATTTCAGTAGTTTGTTTCTTATAATGTTGACTTATAAAACAAGTATTGTTAATAAGAATGTGATCTTTGATTAATTGGCAAGTTAATGTAATTTCTGCAGCTGTAGAAGACACTTGGGTTCTAGTTTGCCTTCTGTGCTTGTTAATCATTAAAATGATGGGTAACACTGATGGATAGTAAGTGACTTAATGCAAAGGATCTTAGAATCATAGGGCCCCACTAGTTGGGAACTGTTGGGTTACTATATTTCAATCTCTAAATTGATATTATTTATTATTTATTTCTTTTATTTTAGCTCCATCGCCACCATCTTGGTTTACGCTGGCCAATTGCAGAGACGTACCTGAATTCTCAGCCTGTTGTCATTTCTTTTAATAGAACTAAATATGATTGTGACTTTGAACCAAAGAGTTTGTTTTACCATTTTTCAAAGCTAGATGGTCAAAGATTTGATGGACTCAAGGATATCCAGTTTGATGCTTGAAGTATTTTCTGTCTGTTAGGTTAATTGCCATGTGTGCTGCATTCCTGTTATTTTTTGTTTATCACAAGAGAACTCTTTAGAAAGAATCTTGTCATTTAGGTGACAGGCTAGCTGCACTACAATTAAAGTTTGCATAAAGGACTAATTTTATGTCACAAAAGGAAATGTGACATTCACAGCAGACAGACCTAGCTTTCAGCATGCTTAATATTCAGTTCTGAAAAATCCTTAGGTTTTAAAGCTATTTCTTGAAACGGTTACGGTTAAGTGTGAGAAGTATGTTGTCTAACACTGGCTGGTCCTAGTAGCTTATTTAATGAACGCAATGAACTGTAAAAGTTTTAGAGGTTGTACTTCTTTAAATATAATTATTACAACATTGTTACATTTAGAATTCAGATTTAGGATCTAGGCCTTTCTCATCAGTGAAAGGCATATTTCAGTTGGGACCAGAATTAGGCCTGAAATATAATTTTTTTCAGTTGCAGCAATTTTTCTTGGGTGAATATTTTTCACTGTATTATTTAACTGATAAGCTGCAGCATTATGCTAGTACTTGAAAACTTAATTAAGCTATATCTTGCAGCTATTTCCACTATTTTGGGACAACAAGTAAATAAATCAGTGTCAGCAGTAGAAAGTATATTAGTTCTATTTTGAAGTCCTTTGTAACTAGAAAGAGGCATGACGTGGCCTAATACCCCTTTTATGACTGCATCTAAATTAGGAAATTGTATATCAAGGGCAACATGTTAAGTATTTGCAAAAGATGACAAATAATAAAAGTGAGAATACACAGTGGTTTCAGTGGGCTTTACTGTTTTTGTGTTACGAAAGTATACATCCAGCTATACAAATTATACAAAAAACCTAAAAATTTTACAAAGCAATTGTACATTTATCTACAGAAATACAGTTAGTTTGGCTGAAAAACTACACACTTATTTTCACATCTTCATTCCCGGATTTTCTGAAATAGAGGTAGAAAATAACCAATGATGTCATAAGAACAGAGACAACCAGCACAGTGACCTTGAGACCACATGTGAAATAGATGCTAGCAGCAGACAGCAAGAACAAATTACATATTATTAGTGAGCTAGAATTTAGCACACTTAGCTTTTTTTAAAAGCATTTGAATTCCTAGGCTGAGTGGAATCCTTGGACTTCTAACAACAGCGTATTGCCAGAATTACTGTTCTGCATTAAAGCATAAACAAGGTGGGGGGAAGGTAAGACTGATTTTCCATTTTGACTGGCAGAGATAAATACTGACCCCAGTTCATTGATTATCTTAATCCAGTTCTGCACTTTTAGGTATGTGCCAAATTGTTGAGACCACAGTGGACTTTTATCATACCAGGCTGAAAACAGATAAATAATGAACCAGATTATGTAATTGCCCAGAATTTATTTTCTTTATTGATACTGAGGTTATTAAACATTAGCCTAATCACCAGCAACATTGACTGGAATATCCACTTGAATACCAAACTCCTCAGAAAGCTGCTTTAATCTTTCCTCTAAGATAATATTTTTTTTCACTTCTTCACTGTAGTTATATTTCAGATCCTCGATTTCTTCAAAAAAGGAAGGGTCAAAGTTGTCTAGTTCTCTACTCAGCTTTTTTATTTCTTCCTGTTAAAAAGAATGAAGCAGTACTACCTTAAAACATAAATTTCATGTACCTCTATCTAGAACTTAGGAAATAAATGTCTGCAGTACCTTTGTTGCTTCCCGCCCCTTTTTTTCCTTAAAGGGCTACATGTTTAGAACGAGAATGTTTTCACTCTACAAACAGAAAAATCTACCCAGGAACAGCAAATTCATAAAATACAAAGTAGGCTTCATAAATGACAGAGCTGATTTCTAGTAGGCACTATGTTTAACTATTAGTTTAGGTATTAAACAGATCTTTCTAGCTGACCCTAATTTTGCTCATTATCTTGCATAGGATGGCACAATCCTTACAACTCACCTTTAATTGCTGTTTTTCCAGATCTGAGGCTCTCAGTTGTGTCTGGAGATCAGCTATTTCTGTCATTAACTTGTCATTTTTATTCTTATCTACAACGTCATTATGTCCTACAAAAATGATAATTAAAGAAATTTAAGGTTACATGAATACTGTTGTTTTAAACAACTCATCATCTCCCCAAAGCTGAGACAGTTTACATATGCAAACCTAGTTTTGAACAACAACCACCCTAACAAGCTCAGGTAGTCTGGGCTTTTCTTTAGTTCTTGTAAAAAATGAGGTGGTGGTGTCTAAATCCTATGACTGAATATAGTTCTGCCCTCTGAATCAGTGGTTAGCACTTCTTAGAGCACTTCTGAGAAGTGTGACACGTACATTTTCTCTGAATTAAAGGCAAGAAATTTGGAGATAGTGCAGTTTAAGTTAGTTCTACTCATTATTTCAGAAGTGATATATAAATTTTTTTCTGTCAAATGACTAAGGTGCTACTCTATAGTGCTCTCCATGGCCTCCCATGTTTGCTCTGCTCTACTTTCTGTAGGGATATCAAAGCTTTATGCATCCTTCCAATGGAACTAATGCCTGCTTAAACTATTCCTAGAGCTAGTATCTGGAAACAGACATAAAGATGAGTTTACCTTCCGGACTCATTTAAATGTCCTTTTCTATTATTTTCTTCCTTTTGGAAAAAGCACAGCAAAATCATTCTTCCTTCTTTTTTGCTTTCCTATTGATTTCTCCCAATGTTTTAGGGCAATAATCTCACTTTTTTGCTGAGCTGGGTAGCTGATGCTGAAACTTATAGTTCCAACTGAAAACCAGGTAGGGAGTAGAGAAAAACTTATCACAGATAAAGCTGTCGCTTTTCTGGAATCTAAAGCTAACTTTAGAATGTTAAAAATGAAAATATTAATTAGGCCATTGTATATTTTTCCACTTTACATGATTCAGCAGGTAGTATTCACGTCACTTCTGGGAGATTCTCCTTTAAAGGAGCTTTTGAATGTAGCATACGAAATGCCTAGAGCTTTGCCTTCAATTCCTATTAGCAACAGAATTTTTGCTCATGTTTATTGCTACATGATTATAAAATGTACAATATACTGGACTGTAAATTCCAGGGCCCATGAGCTAGAGCTAACCAGGATTTTGAATTTCCCCCTGTGGCTCGAAATCCCTAGCAGAGGTGATGCCTATAGGTCACTCATTCTCTGGGAGCTTAGAACCCATGGCAGGAGAGTTTCAATGAATGACTGAAATCTTAAAAGCAGTGTGAGATTTATAAAGTAAACAGTACCATGAAATATGCATCCTTTCAGAAAGGAACATCTTACAAAAATTTCAGCTTCTTATTCAATTATCATCGCTCAATGGTGGAGATTTTTTACAAATATTTCTTTATAAAAATCTTATATAAGTACTTAAAAGTCCAAGACCTTATTCTGCTCCAGTTTATGCTACTTTGGCATTAACATAACTCAAATACTTTTGTAGATTTATTTTCATCTTGCACACATAAAACAAAAATGGTCTTAGGCCCAAAATACAGCAAAAATCTTTATTTTAGGTGTTGAAAATGATTACCAGCTGCAAGGCCTTCACTTGTATTTGCGTCTATTTGTAGCTTGTAAACTTCCACCTGATGAGCAAGTTCTGCTTTTTCTTTCTCCAACTGATTATTATTTAATCTGTAATACAAAATAACTTTAGAATAATTTTATATTATACAATTATTTTATAATATTTATTTTATAATATTAAATATATAACTAAAAGTTGCAGTGGCTGCTTTCTGATCATTCTTATTTCATGTATATTGGCTCAGGAATTTTTTTTTTTTTTAAACTACATTACCTTAAAAGCTGAAAATCTCTGATGAGGCCTTCCTCTGTCTTAACACCTTCAGGGAAATGTTTAAGAAGCTCGATCTTAAAAGAAAAGGTAAGAAAGCTTTACTTTGAAAATTGTATCTACAGACACTACAGTTCAGATAGAGTTATTTAATTTTATGTGGCAAGGGTTAATAAAATAAATGGGGAAAAATTATGTAACCAAGTATTGGGTTCTTGCAGAGAACACTTAACACTTAAATGGTTTAAATATGAGACTATGTATGGTTTTTGAATGCAACGACATCTTAATTTATGAACTCTCATTAAGGCTACTGTTGGTAATAGGCTTTTGTTCTATTACTACCCAAAATGGTAGGGATTTGTCCTTCTTTAACAATCACTTTCTATTTATTTGAGTTAACCTTGAATGTGTCCTTCTTCAGTATTTGAGGCACAAAAGAAACTGGAAAGTGTGTTGCTCCAGAGCGTTAATACAGACTTTTATATGTCTGCTAATTTTGCTGCTGGTAAAGATGCCATGTTAAAAATGCTGACTTTAAACAAACAAACCAACAAAGAAAGAAAGCAAAAATGAAGCAAATAATTGTTTTACAGAAACTCAAAATAATTCCAAGTTGTATTTACTGCAGCATCTTTACTTGTTTACATAATATGCATGACTTTCTATACTGACAGTTCTGTGTGTTTCAGTACCTTACCCAGAATGGCCAGTACAAGATGTTGGGAAGAAAATCAGGCATATATTAAAAATGAGAAAAAGATGAAAGCTCATCTAGCTGGACAGTCCTAGGGCTACATTTCTGGAATTCCTAAAGGCCAAAATTTGATACATCTTTTCAAAGGTGCCTGATTTTGTGATTCATCAACTCAGTGTGTGAAATATATTTACAGGATTTATTAGGGACTGCATATAAGATACAGTGATGAAAAATGGCATAATGCCTACTGGAAATTGCCTTCCTCATGTGGATCTTCATGTCTAAGACAATCTCCCCAAAAAGAAATCCAAGAAAGAGGAAAGTTCCTGCAGCAAACTCACTCTGTTGGAAAAGCTAGAAGATTTTAAGACAAATTGAAGCACCTATACCTACAAGCTTTGACATGATCAATGAAACAATAATTAATAATAAAAAAAAACCCCACTACAGAAAACATCTCACTTTTCCCTCAAGAGCTCAAGTCAAGAATATATATAGATAACATGGTAAACCTCATGAATAATGTAATAATGTGAGGTTTAAAATATGCAAATATACCATTATGGCCACTAAGTATGAAAAAACCTATAAAAACATATGCCTTAGACATGAAAAAATTACCAATATAGGCATTAAGAAGAAGTTAATTAATACTAAGCATTCTGTTCTCAGTCATCTGGCTAGATTTTACTTACTTGTTCTTTTAAATCTTGTAAGTTTTTATCAGCAATGCGTTCACGTTCTGTTGCCTCTTGAAGCAGCTGTTTAAGGTGAGTAATGCTTTGATCTTTTTTAGCAATATCAGTTTCCAGTTCCTTCATCTTAGTTTCATGCAACCTGATAATAGGAATTTTTAACAACAAAGATTAGAACAAAAGCTAACCTTTTACAGAAACAGAGACATATTTTCAGGAGGTGAAATGCCATACACCACAAAATTTTTGGGGCAGTCAGAGCCTTGAAATAATCACTGGTCCTATTCATAAGCAACGAAGCACAATGAGAAACACCTATTTATATTCTGAAAAAAGAATATAGCCTTTGCTATACCTTTGAGGATCTTACTTTGTGTCTATTCTTTACTAAAGGGGGACTGTAGTCTTTTTATGGTATTGCACATACACTCCAAACTACCTCCTGCTAAAAACATGCACATGCCTCTTATTTTACTCATTTGGATGATGCAGCGTGCATATTGTTCAGGTCTAAAAATACTTTGACAGTATTTATCTTTTATCAATTTACGGAAAATTAATATCTTGAAAAGTTTTAGTAGATAAAGTAGATTAAGTCTCTAAAGAAAAAAAATGTTCTACAAGAAATTATGTTTACTCTGGAGTAACTACAATCTGAGGAGAAGGACTGAGTTTTGCTTCAAACCATATAAGGATACAAAAAAGGTTTTTGCAGAATTACAAAAATGTTGGTTGGAAGGCACCTCTAGAGGTTATTTAGTCTAATCTCCAATCTGAAGCATGTGTTCAGATTGTTACACACTCTGCAACATCTTCCTACCTGCAAAAGAGCTTTCCCAAGTATCACTCAGATGACACTTTGTCTGCCCTATCAAGGGCCCTACTACCCCATAAATGCCACGAGGGTGCGCGGATGAGGTGCATTACGTGTTAAGGTGCCCCAATAAGCATCCCTAGGTTAGTAATGTCTTCGTGTTATTCTATTACTTTAAAAATCACATTTAACTCAAACCATGTTAAAGTAAATACAAATGAAAGTTTTTACCCACAACAGCTGAAATGGGCAAGTACAACTTAAGTACACACACACACACACGTATATATTTAGCTACATATATATTTTATCAACTAAGTACAGGTAGCACTAAACACAAATGTTTTTAAAAGAGGTGAAGAACTGAAAGAAAAACTATATTCAAACTCCTGATATGCCAGCTGCTACCTTTTTCAGTGTGTGTTTCTGTCCGCTTTCCGTGGCTAGCAGCACAGTCTTACCTTCCTTCCTTGCACGGAATATGGCTGTCACCTGACCTTGCATAAAGACATTTTAAACTCCCTAAGTAGGTTTGAGGAGGGGTTGGGGGGTGGAGAATGGCTTTCTAAAGGTTCAGTGAAGTGAAATGGCTCAGCACCATGTCAGAGAAGCACCAGAACTTCCACAAAGGAGCATATGGGACTGCAAGACTGGGAAGTGGGCAAATCACGGACATCAGCAGACAGACTGAAGTTGCACAATAACCTGACCTAAGATGAAATCAGAGAAATCTCTTGTGTCCAACTATTTTCTGTCGTAATAAGGTTGCTGTCAGAGGTTCTGGTTTTGTACATAGCTTCCAACTCTGCTTGCGACCATTAAAGGTTATTTTTCTAACACGTCAGCTTTTGCAGCTTATTTCCCCTTGAGGTCATCCAGAAGTCCAGGCAGAAGTGCAGCTGCCAGTTCATTCCCAAGAAAACTTATTTTCTTCCAGTCTTATGAACGAGATAGGTAGGCTGATTATTTCGCTCAGTAGCGTAAGCATTCTTTCAATTCCTTGTCCCTTTGTTAGATAAGTAGGTGCCAGGGATGATACCCAGTTAAAAACTTACCTCAAGACAGGGACTTTCCTTCCTCCTTCACTTCAGTGAAGCACAGGCATGTTTCATGTGAATGTATCTTATTTCAAACTTTATATTCTGTATGAAGTTGTTCATTATTAAACATCCTAGTTCACCAATATAGCGTATTTATATGTAGCTCTACTGAAAACAGGTAGTAGTAATGCTTTCTGCACTAGCAATGGTTTTGGGGTAACTGTTTCCCAAAATATTTCTATAAACAGACCACAGAACACAGTACTAAACAGCTTGTTTTTAGCAAAGAAGAGAAGTTTGGGCTCTAGAGTCAAGATCTCCAGCCTGTATAAATAAGTAGTCATAGAAAAGACATTTGAACTAATTGCAGAAGTACAAAGGAAATAATATTGCATGCCTAAGTTGCAATGGAGAAACTGGTGCCACAGAACTCTTCTCTTCAGTTTGTTCCACACTCAGTGATGATACCAAAATTTTAGTACAAGAGATCACCGCTTGATGCGGAATTGTAAAAGTCCACTATTATTACCAAAATAAAATGATTTTTGATGCTGATTTCAGAGTACGAGGAAGTGACGATTCCCACATTACTTTTTATATATTAGAAAACATGATCTAATGCTAGTTTCTTAGCCTTTCTCCCTTCTACAGATAACAGAACCAACTGGCTGACTGCAGTTAACTTTTAGGGTCTTCAGAGAGCACATGAAGGATCTTTAGCTATGTCTGCATGTTCCAAGGAGCATGGAAATCCCAGTGTACTTCCTAAACCAAACTCTGCATGTTCACGTGGCCCTAAGGAGGTACAAACACTAGGTTGCTGACATCCAGTGTTTTCTCAGATTGTCATCTTTGTAGTAAGGTAAAAAGTGAAAGAATCACTTTTTATTCTCGGCAGAAATGCTGACATTACTCCAAGAGCACAATTACAGTATATTTAAGCAGCGAGGGACAAGCTATTTAGAAGTCTACTGCTGATCTGAAGAAGGGAGAAAAAGTAACTGGCTTGACTACAGAACCGGCTAACAAGGACAATGCTTAAGGAAGCTAGGTCTCTGCTGGATTCACATCAGATACCTGTATGCTGATTCTATATAATAAAATATTCTTCAGAGACTAAAATAAGAGTGATATAAAAATGACTTCCAAAGAGGAGAGAAGAATTACGAAAATAAGTCTAATTTGTTTGCTAACATTTAAAACACAAATGAAATCTTTGCATTTATCTTCCTTGCTTCATTCTCAAGTCCTACCTTGTTACAACAACTGATTTCCAACTTTTGCTGTCAGCTCCGTTAAGCTGAGGGTCTCTGCTCTCAGCCAGATTTAGCCTCTTAACGGTTTCCTCCAGCTGCATAGTTAACTTTTCATTTAATACTTCCAAGTTATTCTTTGCTATTCGTAGCTTTTCTCCAGTGTCAACTTCCTGTTCAATAAAAACATGAAGTTATATGAAATACATAACCTCACACATAACACTGGATCATCTAAAATGGTAGTGAGAAAGGGTCAGTACTGATATAGAGGACAAAGAGTATATCCTAGATCACTAGGAGGTCTTCAAAGTTCTGTCTTGGGATATTCCTTGGAGGTCTCCTCTCCACATATAATTAGAAATTCTGTCATGTCAATATCAATTGTTAAAAAACATGCCAATTCCATATCATCCATTTGGAAAAAAATAAGATACTTACCATAAGCAGTAATTAATTCAAATAGAGAGTTGTATTACAATAATCATACCTTCTTCAGCTCTTTACGTAGCCTCTCATTTTCAGCAATTGCTTTTTCCATGCCTTTGGTTTTAGATTCATAATGCATACTCAGGTGGCCTCCCAGGTGAAGTTTCATTTTTTCCACTTCAGACTAAATATCAAAGTTGGTTAAAACAGTTCATTTATATTGCTTAGTGGAAAGTATCAAGTTTCCATTTTTAAAGCACAGCACAGTTACCTCACACATTTAACATAACATTGCATCACATATTTAAAGGTATCCTGCAGGTATACAAGGATATTTTATGCTATCGGTCGTTTCATTTTATTTTCATCATATAGTTTGAACATTCTACTATAACAGTTATTCATAAAATTATGGTCATCATACTAAAATGCATTTTTAAAAAAAAAAGTTTTGCAGGAGATGTAGTATCTCAGAGTATCATTATATAAATTACACAGTATGTTAAAATGAAGCTTTGCTTTTGTGTTACAGAAGTTTCATATTTGATATTTTAAAAACGCTTTTGTGTCAGTCAATGTCAACAATATGCTTGCTGTTCAAATTTGCCTACTAACTTGCATATAAACTGCTACTAAAGTAAATCTAGTTACTAAAGATAAATGAGTACCTTTAGCCTCTCATTTTCCTGTTCAAGACTGAGTAACTTCTCATTAGAAACCACACTTGGAGCTTTTTTCAGATCTTCATTTTCTCTTTGGACTCTCTCTACAACCTTTTTCATTAAACCAATTGTTTTTTCCAGTTCGGGGACTGTCTTTCCACTTCTACCAGACTATATAGGGGGAAAAAATGGAAGAACAAAAAAGTACAATGAAGTAAACACAAAGTTAACATTCTGAGATACTCCAAATCTTATTTTACGACTTTTTTTTTTTTTCCATTGTCTTATATTCATAATGAAGTTATTACATTTTGGTGTTGTGACTTGAATCTGGAAATTTCTTGCCTACTTAGCTCCCAAAAATGTCTAGTGGTATATTCACCCCCAAAGTCATCATATCAACTCCTTAATTTTCTTGTGTTATTTAAGCAAGCTGCAGTTAAGTCAAAATTTGCTGTAGTTTTTGAACTAAAATGAAACATTAAGAAAACAAATTACTAAATTTTTCAGTTTCATTTTCTTCTAGAGCAATTCCCTGATCCAGCTGACGATGCAACTACTTGAATGCTAATACTGTCAGAGGTAAAGGAAAGTGAACAATGGCTGGGAATTTGAGAGAGAAAGAGGACCTTTTTTTAGCAACCATAGTTCTACTGGATTAAAGTAGCACTACAGGTTAAAGCATGAATTAAGTATCTTTTCTCTTTCCTAAGGCATATACTCCCCTTGCAGAGGGATTACAAAAAGACCCAGTTCGGACAAAATATGTGATCCATTATTGTTACAACATTTAAAGATGAAAAAAAACTTGTATTTTCTCTCCCTATTTTTTTTCTTCCACTGTGTTCATTTATGAGATAAAAAAGCTGTTAGAGGATGTTCAAATGCATTTATTCTCCTCATCTTCTTTGTGGAGACTATTTTCCTCAGCAATTATGATTTAAAGATGCTGCTGTTTTCCTTTTGGGGGCTTGAAAGTATCTCCCTTTCTTTCTACAGAGGTAGAGACCACAGTACAGTGGAAAATAGAGAACCTTTTACTCCCTGGAGCCCTATGAAAACCTAGATAGTGATCAGTTTTTGGAAGTGAAAATAACTTCATTTTCACCTTAAAATTCTTCATTCAAAAACCAAAAATCTTCCATTTTCTAAAAGCACTGGGGGGCTTAGGAGGTTTGTGACTGTACGTAGCAGAGTTAAAGAAAAGCCTTCATCAAATCTTGGTGTCTGAAAAGGGTTGAAGATTCAGAATTCACTGCCTCCTCAGAACCTTTGAAGGAAGCAGTTTTAGAAACTGAATTGCCTTATCCAAAAAACAACCACTACATAAGTAGGCAGATACACAAGCAGTCTGTGCATGGTACTAGAAAAATAATGTTAAATAGACTTCAGTAGAATCTTGAATGTGGTCTCAATCAAACAGTTTTTCCCAGGAAGCAGAAGACATTCTCCTTGTATAGCGAAAGAGCCGCTAAAGCTCTTAGGAAGAGCTTTTAAGTCTGCTTACTTGAAATATCACACAAATAGTCTGACAAGTCAGTAACAAGAGAGATAGCACCACCGAAACATTTTTTTCCTGCAACTTTTGGAATACCAACCTTTCTACTAATGGATCTGAGAGTAACTAAAATAAAATTTAACTGTCATCTTACACAGAAAAGAAAAAAACTTTACTAATAAGTTGCACTTTCTAACATCTGCATCAAATCAAAACTCTACCTTTTAAATCATAAAGCTGTAACTAGCTGTAAGCATTAACATAAATAAATTAATATAATTTTCATTACTAGGGCTGTAACTCCTATTTTTGGTACACATATGTTTCTAGAGAAAATTTTTAATCCAAATGACAAAATAAGGCCAAGAGCCAGCAAATATTTAATAGTGTAGCTTTATTCCTTTGAATGGTTGTATTAGCTGAAATTTTCATTAATGTATTACAGCACTATGCAAAAAATAGACAAGAACAATTCCCAATTGCTTTTGGTTGATTCCAAACAGTTTTAGTCAAATATACATCTTTATCATATTTCAGTTTCATATAATTGTGATGAAAAATACAGTTAAAATACTCACCCCTCTAACATTGCCTAGCTTACGCTCAATTTCTGCTTTCTCTTTTTTGAGAAGTTCACACATTTCTTTTAAGTCACCCACTTGGTCCTAAAAATATTAAAGTAATAAGCAACATATTTAGGCTTTAAATTGAGGTAAAGTGTTATAAAATTACAGGTTTACCTTGAAAAACAGAAAGCAATTTCCAACTGCAATGACATCTTTCATCATTTCTACCAACCATTCAACTTCCACATCCTATGTAAACCATGAAAAGCTTACAGTATGTACAGAAAAGGCATACATTTCTTTTTAAGCCACTCCCTAAATTGTTTCACTACAGAGATGTTACCTTTAGTCTTGGCAAATCTTTATTGGCCTGCTCTAGCTGGAATCTTAGTTCAACATTTTCAGAAGATAGTCTCAAATTTTCCTTTAGAACCTCTTGTTCTCTTCGAAATTGATCATCTGATCCTATTCCTGATGTCTTGAGAAGAAAAAGGAAAAAGTAAATTGTTATTTAATGGTAAGGGATTATTCATTCTACCAGCTGTAGCTGATAAAGAGCAACAGATGCTGCTTGGTTTTAAAAAACCAAAATGTTCACAGAACAGGGCACTATCTTTTTGGAATTTCTTCCTCACTTAAATTTTGTGAAATAAAACTGATTAAAGACAGAAGTTGCGTCATCAGTTTTGATCTAACCTGCTCTGCCTTTAACTCCTTTTGTTAAATTTTCTAAACTTGCTTAATCTTTAAAGGAAACTTACAAATCCCGCAAAAATTTTTGTTAAACCAGAATTAACTCTCAAACTAAATTAAATTAGCTAGAAATAAATCTCAACGTCTAAAAGACAAAAAATAAAAGCTACAGAGTGTAGTTAGCTGTGACATTGTACCTGGGAACAGCATCTAATTTTAAGTGCAGACTCTGATTTGTTTATTAAATAATACACATGGCATAAAAAAATTCACAAATTCAAAGATTAATCACAGAGCAAGTGAAAAAGCAGTGTATAAACCTAGTTCTTAGTCAGAGTTAGTTCTTACATTTTTAAGTTTTTACCCAAGGAAGCTAGTAATTTCTATTACATAAAGAGTGCTCTGCATGCCTTATATTGCCAGTTCCAATAATAGGTATATGTTCAGTTGTTACCCCTTACTGGTAAAAGGTAGCACCTTTCAAAAATAATAACCAGCAGTTGTCATTTATGTAATATAATTCACCATATAATTCACCACTAATAATCGCAGTAATAAAGTATGTGCTTCAGTAAAACACGTTCAGTGTAAATAATACAACATCACAAGTCCCCTAAAGAGCAAAGATCATCAGTTAGCTGCATATATCATTGTGATTATTTTTAAACTTTCTGGAGCCAAACTTGAGAATTCACAATAGCTTTCTTGTGAGTGACATGCATTTATATCATGAAACTATAAGATTTGTTTTGCAGACCACTTAGTGACTGCTTCGATATCCCTGCAGACCACACTTTAGGAAGCAACTGCATTACTAAGATCAAACTATTCTAATTCTACATCATTTATACTGAAAAATGCTAGAGGACTGCTACAGTATCAAACCTGGGGCATTTCACAAAGTTCTGGGGTTGGTTGAACTCCTTCTGTACCACTTGGGTAAGTTTCATGTCTATACTCAGCAGTGTGTTGATGCATTTCATTATTCACCTTTGCATTTTCTCCCTCATAGTCATTAGCTTGATTAGAAGGTTCCCCTGAATCAGACTGATTGCAGCTAATTCTCTCAGAACAAGACTCTTCTATGCTTTCTTTTTCATCAGCATTTGATTGCTTGCATATTTCTTGTTTCCTGCCGTCACTGCCTTCTTCACATTCCTCATTAATTTTTCCCTTTTCAGGTTGAGTTATATTTTCTTCTTTATCGCTACAATTTTGTTCATCAGTTTCAGCTTTAGCTTTGCTTTTTGATCCTTCCCTAGGAATATCTAGGTCCTTGCATTTTTCACTGTCTTCAGATTGCTGTTCAGGAAACACTTCAGTGCTTGCACGTGCAGTAGCCTCATGGCCTTTATTAGGAATGTCTGCATCCTCCTCTATTTCATTGCCATCGATAACGCTAAGGTTAATCTGATGTTTGATTTTATCCCTACTTGAAATAGGTTTATTTTGAAGGTAATTCAGATGCTTGTGTGTACTGATATTGATAGGCACAGACTTAGTTTGGTCAGTCTGGTCACATGTTGTACTCTGATTGAAGTTGAAGACAGAATGAACAAGAAAGAAAAGTAGTAAAACAGTAAAACAAAACAGGAAATAAAAAAGAAACATAGAGCATACCGTTGAGTCTATTTCTTGAGGGTTTAAGATGACCTGATAATTCAATATTGTCAATACAATGAATCTTGTAAAAAATAAAGAGAACAGAAAAGAAACAATCTTATCGCAACTTAATCAAGCTCAGTATTTCCCTAAACTCTATGTATTCCAAATTCTCAATCAATATGGAAGATATAAGTGGTTTCTTGGTTGCAGACTTACATATTTGAAAATACTTAACACCTTATTTCTCCAAACATGCTTACAATATTGAGTATTTCAGTTTCTACCTGTAGAACATAGGAACTGGAAGGTTTTTTTATATTAAAATCTGAGTATTTCACATCCTGTTCTAAACTACTACTGTTGGAAACAAAACCATGTGATAGAATAATAAATTCATAATAAATATTTTAGTTAAGTAGACATGATTTTTTCAGGTAATATGGTAACATTCTTAACTTACCGAGGGACTAGAATAGGTCTCTCTTGAATATTGTCTCTGCAATGCATGAAGCTTTTCCTGAAGATATTGATTTTTTAAATGTAATTCTTCCACAACAGAATCTCGTGGGATAGCTTGCTGCGTTCTAAATTCAAAAAAGAATCAAGCAGAATCAAACAAATGGCTGTTAATGAACAGAAGCATCCCTTAATGTAAAACAAACATGGACTTCCCTTAATGTAAAACAAACATGGACTTCTGGATTACTAGACTGGATATTGTAATATTACCCAGTTAGTTATACTAAAATCAATTTTACTATATATACTATTTCAGCTAACCCCTTATGAACCCTTGGCAAAAGGCATCTGCAGTCTTGAGATGCATGAAGTTTCCGTTACTGAGGTACATAATTCACTCCCACTGGTGAAGAACACATAACTGCAGTTTCTGAATTCCAGTAACTTTCACTAACTCAAAATTGTGTTTATAATTTTACACAAAAGGAGCCAGATATTTTTCAGATTATTTAGCCTTTGAAATAATAAACCAAGATTGCATATTCTCTAAACACACAGTTGCTCCCAAGCAACTGAAGCTTGCTGCTTACAGTCTCAGGCTTTTGAAACTGTCTGTTTTCTCTATCAATTAGATACTGTCTCCTTTTACAGATTATCTCATTTAGGCTTTTCAGTTTTTATAGATTCTCTTGAAACACCTCTCACCTCATATGAGCAATTTCATTTTCTAAATCTAGATTCTGTTTTCTTAGTTCTTCCAGTTCTTTTTCAGTCTCTGAGGCTCTTACTCCAACAACACGGTCAACAGTAACACCAGTAGTTTTCAGTTTCTTCTGTAGAGTAATTTTCTCCTTTTCAGCCCTGCAACAGCCAGTAAATTTGCATTTAAAACTTTACTCACTAACTTGCTTTCTTTAAAAGAAAGGGTTTTCTTTCTTAAAGAATGCATAATTGCAATTTATTTGCTCATTAAACTCCTCCTCTTTTTTTTTTTTTTTGGAATTAAGATTACCTGACAGCCAAACCTAAAAAAGAAAAAAAATAAAAAACAAGAGCACTGGAAAAAAAAACATCAAGCCAGTATCATGCATGTCATAAATCACTTGTTAGTTTTGCTTATGTTTTATGTGAAATTCATGACAGGTTTGCTAATAATAAAAGCTATTTGAAACAGTTTCTAACTGCAGTCCAACAATATCAACAACCACTGCTACCATCTTGTTTGGATCTCCTTTCAGTGAAAACCTGCTGTTACTGTATTGAAATAAACTTAAGCCTGGAGGGTTTGTGTATGTGTTTTGTTTTGTTTTGTTTTTAATTAAAGGTTTCTATCTCAGAAAGCTATAAGTGCCAGTAATGCAGTAGCACCACAACTAACAGTAGTGCAGCATCAAGTCCTATTAATCTGATCAAATAATGCAGTATCTCATAGTGGTGAGATAAAGCCCGTCTTCATCAAGCTACTACTCCTGCAATGGGAATAATAGAATGCTACATACAATAAACATAATAAGGAACTGAAATTAGCTCTCTTCAAAAATAGTTTCTTCTATATGAGGCTGTCAACTTCTGCAAGTGACAGGATACTAGCGGAGCAGCCAGCTGCTTTAAAAATAAACTCATCCTTTAACCTTTAACAGGAATGTCAAATTCTAGGCATCAATTTTATAAATGTAATAAACGGTTATAATTATTAAATGGCCAACTTATTTGGATTTCCTTTATGCCATCATTTTGTAGCTAGATCTATTAAAATGAACTCACCTGGTATAAAGTTCCTTCAGTGTATTGAACTGTTTGGTTAAAGCATCTGTTTCTTTTTCCTTTTCTTTTAGTTTGTTCCTCATCCCTTCCATTCTGATTTGCCACTTTTTACCTTCTTCCCATCTAATTATTTCCTCCTTGGAGGCCTGTGAAGCATATGAACAAAATAAGTTTGTTTATTTATTTTCATAGAGCAAAAGAAATAAACACATTAGAAAACCATGAATGATAAATTCCTCATTTCTAAATTTTAAACGTTAAGCCATAACTATGTAATGTAAGTAGGTAACTAGGCCAACAAATTACCTAGTTGGCCCAGATGGATACCTTAAATATGGTGCAGCAACTGGGGTATAAAGCTCACATAGCCTACTGCTAGCAGGAAATTCTTCGTTGGCTTTTAATATTCATTTTACAAAAAAAAAAGAATTACACATTTTATGAAATCAGAAGTGCTTCTTCAACATATACTTTTACTTTGAATTACAGGTTGGTAAAGAAGACAAATTAAACAAGAAAGAAGTGTTTTCTATGCCAACTTATAGCAGATCTGTCTTTTCTCCTGCAGTTCACCAGGTGTTTGTATGCCTCTGCTATACAGTTGTACAATTGGTAATTTTAGTTAATTTTTTCTATAAGAAATGGAAACTCTACTTACAGTTCAGTGTAAAATACATTATCCAATTAAAAACTACCTGTATGATCATAAGCAGCTACTGAAATATCACAGCCAATGCTCCTGTGAGCAATATATGTACATATATGTATTTGTGTATTTTTTTTTAATTGGACTTTTCCTCAATAAGTCCCTGTACTTTCCCTTCTGTGTCCACTGCAGTTACTGCTACTAAGAAACAGACAGAAAACAAGTTCTTGGAAAAAAGAAAAAACATCCTAAGTTTGAAAAAGATATCTTTAAGAGTAAATTTATACTTCCTCTTAGTTTGAGACTTTTTATATATCTGTTGCTTTATGTCTAAAGTTATATTTACTATCATAAATAGCACTGAGTGTAATTATACAAATGTGCTATAAAGTTCCAGTATACCTTATGGTTACCATGACAAGCCACTAAATTGGTTACTGAAACAGCAACATAACAAACAAAACAGGTAAAACAAACACATCCCCGATCACTCAGAACCTCTCATAAGTGGAGATCACTACTGTGAAGAGTAATTGCTTATATAGACACTATCCTTTTTAGGATTCACACTTTTGCTGCAAAGCACTTTGTTTTCATCATTGTGTTTATTTCTCAGATGCACATTTGACAGCACTCACGTAATCATTTTCACTGCTACCTCTAAAATTTTATCAGTTGCCTAAAATTTCTAATGGATCTTTAAAATTGCATTAAAATTTCTAATGGATTTCTAGTGAATTGTCTTGCAAATGTCTAATGAACCCCCTACAAAAAGGGAAGGAAAACAATATACCAGTACTAAGTCTGAGGAAGGGCAACAGAGTATGGGATACGTGAACAAGTGACAGTCATGAAACTGCTTTTGAGTAAGGTGGAGGCTTTGTATGTGGCAGCTGGGGTGGGGAGGTTGGTTGTTTTGGGTTTTTTTTTTGAGGCAGGGAGAGTTGAGCTATCTAGACTCAGGCTAATCTCTTGTAAAGATTTATCACATACCTTGTCTTCTCGTACACTTTTTTTTTCCGTTTCTTCACATTTCTTCTCAAGTTCATTTTCCAGCTTTTTAACTTTTTTTTGAAGTTCATCTATCGTATTTTGCTCATCAGTTTTGCTCTGAAAAAGTACAATTAAGTTTCACAAACTTAAAAATTTAATGAGCATTATTTAAGTATTTTATCCCCTCAAAAAACAAGCACTTCCATAATTTAAAGATAGTTCACAACCTAAATGGCCTTTTAAAAATGAATTCTACCACTTAGAATTAAAGTATTAGAATGTAACTTTACATTCTGAAGTAAATAATAGTCAGCAAGTGGATGAATTCAGAAAGAAAGTTTAGACAATTCTAATGTAAATCCTTTACTTTTCTTCTGGAAGGGGAACTAAGGACATCCAGGAAGACCTCAAAATGTGAGCTAGCCATTTTTCAAAGAAGCTTTAAAAGCGGTAATTCAGCTCCTCAGAATCTTTCATACTTACACTTATTTCAAGGTGTCAGTGGTGTTTTTCAGCTGCTTCCTTATATTTGAGATGTTCTTTTAACTACAAAAGCTAGTAGCTCATACATAACCCTGCAGAAATCAGGTTGATGAGCAATGCAAGTTTTCAAATCAATAATCAGTCTCTATGCCTGTCGTAGGTACTTAATCTTTCTCCCCCAAAACAGCACATGTATGCAAGAAGTTGACCAAGATTGAATAGGTTATTTAAAAACAAAAAACACCTACCTGAATACTACTGGTTAGCCTCCTAATCCTTTTTTTCAGTTCTTCATTTTCTTTTTCCATTTCATTTTTTTCTCTCAGCATTTTAGCAAATGCCTTTTGTTTCCTCTGAAGTTCTTGGTTCAACTCATCCATTTCATTTAACAAAGAGCTCTCCCTGTTTTTACTTATTTTAAGGTTATCTTTAAATTTTGTAATCTGATTATTTAATTCCTCTACCTGTGTCTAGAAGAAGAAAAAATAAATCAGGATATCAGCAGCAAAAAGCACAATAAAAAGATAATACCTAGTACTCACTGTGAGCCCCTTTGTTTGTCTATCAACAATCTCCTGGACATTCATGTATGCCTCCTTTTGTGATGCTGCAGAAATAATCTGCTGCTCAGCATTAGCAGTCATTTCTGCTCGGAGTTCCAGAAGTGCTTTACTCAAAGCCTGAAAAAAAACATCAAATACAAGTTTTATAAGTTACTATGAACATTACAAAGTAGAAGCAGGCAATCAGTCTACTATGTTAAATGATTCAACTATATTCCACTACTGCTGTGCTATACATAGAACTCTTAAGCATTAAGCCACATTAAACACTTATTTTCATTTGTGACATAGGTATATAATTTTCGTTGACTAACTTTCTGCTGCTTCTCTTTTAAGGCTAACTGGCTCTTCAGGCGTTCCACTAGGTTTTTCAGTGTTGCTGTGGGTGCTCTATTATTTGCTTCTTTTTGGGCCTCTAATTCAGCTTTTACATTCACTAATTCCTTCTCCATCTGAGATAACATGTTCCTCAATTCATTTGCTTCATCCTTCAGGTGCTCCACATCAGCTGCATGCTTTTCCTGAAGTCTAATACAAAATAAGCATAAATAGGACACATTGCAATAATTAAGTTAGCAAACTCGAAATAAATAACACAATCTTATGTTTTTATTCTTATTAAAATGAATGACACACAGATTTGGAAATAGCAAAGACTCCTTCCACCAAGGATACCTCAGTTTAATAAGACAGATCAACAAATGAGATTAGAACATTGTTCATATTCCTCTTTTTGAATTAATAATAAAGTTATTCTAATTCCTGGCCTTCGCAGGTAAAGAAAGCGTTGTACTTTCCTTCTGTTAAACCAGGGATAAATTGTAATGAGCTGAAAATGTTAGCTTAAAGACATTTGTCATACCAAGACTCATGGAATACCTGCTTTTTCATTGAAGGGCACAAAGTTAACAACTGAAAGGCATTTTACAAGACACAGTTTTTCACTATTAGCCTTGATGAAGGATTTCAAAGTAAAATAGTTTAAAATCACCAACCATGGTAACTCTTTTGAGTTAGTTTTTTCAGCCAAGCCTTAAATTCAGCAAAAACATGCTCAGTTCAATAGAGCCCTTCAGTAACTGCAATATGTAGCTGATTTAATCCAGTCCAGTTGTGGCTTGATTACATTAACAGTCTAAAAACTTACTGGGCCTTGATACTCTCAAACTCTTTGATTTTCATCGACGTAATTTGTTTTTGTTTCTCCAAGTCAGATGATGTTTTCTTTAATTTGACAACAAGTGAAGCAAGAGAATTGTCCTGTTCTGCTACAGTTTGCTCCATTTCAGCTAGACGGAGGAAATGTTTGTCACTAGGAAGTGATAAAGAAGGCTTTTTCATTAACTCCTGTAAAACAGAACAAATGCATGTGACAAATATGTTAAAGGTTTAAATCAAATGGAATTTAGTGATGTATTTTAAACTCAATCTTGAACATAACCAAACATTAATATTTATCATTCTTCTCTATTGTGACACGACTCATGGTCTACACAGAAACATCAATCTCACTGCTTCCAAAAGGGCTCTTTAGAGATGTCACCTTATCATAAAGTGTCAAAAGAGATAAACTGAATTAGGTTGGGTTAGTTTCCTTTAGCCATAGACTTTTAACGAAAAGAACAGAAAACAAAAGACA
The DNA here is from genome assembly GCF_040807025.1 of Struthio camelus. Lineage (NCBI taxonomy): Eukaryota > Metazoa > Chordata > Aves > Struthioniformes > Struthionidae > Struthio > Struthio camelus. Next base: position 49,105,995 of record NC_090942.1, read on the forward strand.
ACCACTCTATTCTTGATGTCTCCATAAATTAGTATGATATGAAATATGCTCTTATATACTGTGGTAGTAGCTCTGTTTACATTTATTCTCAAACCCATCTCTCTCAAATTCTTTCAATTCAAGAATACAGCAATTCTGTACTGACTATCCATTTATTTTTCTTGTCATTATTTATTACTTACTTTTGACTGCAAAACTGTCTCTCAGCAACAATTTTCAAAATTTGGGAATAACCTCACTCATCCCACAAATAACATAACTCACCAAAGCAGTTTGTTTGAATTTATTAAGGGAATCGTCTGTATGCAAATCTAACTTCTGGTGTAGAACTCTCAGGTCTTCTTCATGCTTCTTGGCTGCTTCCTCTTGTTCCTGTAAGTTCAAAGTAAAGATGTAACCCTACTGTACTTGCACTGGCACATAATTTCAGAAATTAATGAAACTGCAGTTTCACATTGATTGCTCACTCCTTGAAATTATATTTTGATCCTTTTCTGATTCTTCTATTGTCCCCCAAATTTTCCTTTAATTCTGCCATTTTAAAAAATTCTTTCTTGTTTTTGCTATATTCACTGACTATACTTTTTTCTTTTTAACACCTATTGGGGAAAAAAAAAACCCACTATTGCAGTTTCAGGGTACGTTTACATTAGCAAGTAACATGGTGCAACAGAACAGGAGCTGTAAAGCAAAACAGCTGATGTTGATAATTGATATCCATACTATGCACTTTTCAAGGCTATTTACTTTGGACTAACTTTAGACTGCTCTCATAGACTGAATGTCTACTAGCAGATGGAGCATAGTAGGTTCATTCTTAGACTGCATTTTCTGGTTTAGTGTCAAAGCAATAAAGTTTGATTTCTCTCAGATGAAATAGCTATACATGTTAACAAAAATCACAGTAAGTGAAGATGATAAGAAATCTCAGAAATACACTCCTGATAAAAACACACTAATATAGACACATCCTCAGTCTTGAAGTACTTCTTAAACACAAGCTCTGCTTTTAAGAACATTTTCCATAAATGCATGTCTCTCTTATACCTCTCAAATATAGTGCAAGATGCAATCCGCAGCTCACTGTTCTAAGTACATGAAAACCCCATATAAATGAGTCCACTTCTCTTTTTGCTCCTGTCATACTAATTTAATTCCTAAAAAGACATCAGATACATAAACCTCTTGAGTGAGCAAGTCTCCCACTGTAAGAAGTTAAAAAAAAAAATCATGAACTTCCTACATGAAAATGAATAATTGTGTCTGCTCTGTTCTCTGTGAAGTCAAAAATTATAAACATTTCACTAACAATGAGATGAACAAGTAATCAACTAAAACAACTTAAAAAGAGAAGAAATTATATGCAAAAAGTTTAGCTACCTCTCTTGCTTTAGCAAGCAAATGTTGATATTTCTTTAACACTTCTTCCTTCTGATTTAATCTTGCTTGCATATTTGCAATGGTTTGATGAGCAATTTTTATGGCATGATGGTACTCTGGATCATCTTCTTTTCTGCCTAATTCCGCTATTATTTTCTCTCTTTCTGATGTTGCAGGTAATTGAAGTCTCAGTTCATTTATAACCTTGTCTCTTGATAAAACGTTTTGTTCAGCTTTCCACAGAGCAGTTTCTTTTTCTTTTAATTTCTACAACAAAGGTTATCAGAAAGATTTGTCTACATGGACTTATAATCACAAAATTTTTTGTGCCTAGGCTTGCACAGGATTATTGTAAGATGAAAAAAGTTCTGTGATACGATTAGCATGTCATTATGTACTATTGCCTGGCACAAAGCACCTACACAACCTGCTTTGTGCTACCAAAATTTTGAAGCTGGTGTTTTCAGATTTCTTGTGAACCACAAACTACCTTCTGTAACAGATTTTCAATTTAGTATAATCTAAAATCTAAAATTTAGAACAATCTAAAATGATTAAAAACTCTCCCCTATAATTTCCTCCCCTATAATTTGGAAAAAATGTTAATTTTAGTTGCGTGCTATTATTCACACTCTCCGATTTAAATACTTACTAAGGGAATGGACACATTTGAGTGACATTTACAAAAGGATATTTGCTATATTAAAAAAAATTAAAGGGCATAGAAATACAAACTTTGCCACTTATAATAAAATTTATACATTTTATTACCTCCTCTAATGATCTGCAGGTTGACCTAGTTTCCAGGATTGTTTGAACATGCTCCCGAATTTTTCTCAAAGCCAGCTCAAGTTGCTGTGGAAGGGGCAAACTAGGGTCTGGAACTGATCCTGCAGCCTCTTCAAACTGCACAGGAAGATTCATATTCATGTTATTTAACAGCTCCAAAAAATGCTTATCAGTCTATTTTTAGTTAACTCAGTGCATGTACCTTTAGAGCAGTACGACGTATTTCACTTTGTTGATGATCATATATGTCTAATTGGCGCTGCAGTTCTACTTCCCTCTGGTCCCAAGACATTTGCCTTTCTTCATGAAACTGTAACAAATGTTCATTAAAGACATCTTATTCACTGAAGGCAATGAGAATTTTATAACAGGCTTAAACAGGAAAGATATATGTGGAGATGTAAAATGCTTGAAAATGACTCAAATGGGCTACGAAAAAAAAAACAGCTATGGAACCAAAATATAAATATCTATGTTAAAAAGCTCACTAGGAAAAATACATTTTTTAAATCACTTGAAATGAAATGTGAAATTTGCTGTTTTTCTAATAGCATGCAGAAATACATACCTTGTTCTGCTGTACAATTTCTTCTTCCAGATTATTGATTGTACATTCATATTCAGAAATTATATTTTTCAAATATTTCACCTCTTCCTTTTGCTTGACTAACTCTCGATTCAGTTTAAGTTCCTGCAGATGGAGTTCTTCCATCTTCATATGCCATTCAATTACCTAATAATGAATTATACACAGTATTATAACTTACCAACCCCATAGACTGTCTAGATGCAGCTACACTCTTTGACTTTGAGGCCGGAGGGCATTTATCTCACCAATGGAAGAAAAAAGGTTGTGCCTCTTTAAGCTTTTTCACTTCCTTTGAATGAGGAGGCATGGCAAGAGTATGTAACTGCAAGAGGAATGTCTCAAAAGGGCAGCAGGTAATTGGAGAGGTAATATGTCTCCCCTACCCTGCCAAAGGGAACCCTCTCTCATGTTCCTGATACTTTTCAAATGACCTACCTGAGCTATATCCTATGCACCTGCACAGCTTGAACAAAAAAAGCGTTCAAGAAGTTTGGTTGTCTTTTCCAAAGCAGTAATAGATCTTTGAAACCAGAAAAACATTGTATACAAGAAAAAAAATATTCAATAGTGTATAGGTACTAACTGTCATAAGACATTTTTTATGTCAAAATGCTCTAGAAAATCTTTGAAAATTGATCAAAAAACCAAAATATACCAAGAGCACTTTTACCATTGCTTACACTCTAACATCTTTAATCATAAAAGCCATACTACACCCTACACAGTGATTGAGAAGAGAAGTGAGAAACTCTTGTCTAGTTGGAAGACAATATTTATAACAGCAAAATACGATTAAGGGTTATTACAAGGGAATAACAACATTTCTGCCCGAATAAAATTCCTCTGGATTTATATTAAAAGTCATGGATATGTAGCAAGGATTTCAATTCAAGTTGTCAGAACAATACTTCAGAATGTTACTGTGTGTTTAATTTCAGCTTCCACTTCCTAAGACACTTAACTGAGCACAAAGGAAAGTTAGTAAATATGACTATGCTGACTTATAAATAGCAAATAACTGATGGTTTTTCTTTTTTTTTAAAAAAAAAAAAAGAACAATAGCTGTCATATTCTAAAAGAGCACGTTCTGAAATCATGAAGATGTGCACTAAAACAGAAGTTTAGGGCACAAATTGGACTTAAATTTAATGTAAACGCACATCAAATTAGCATGGCTATTCAAAGTTGTAAAACAGCTAACCTTTTGAGCTCCTCTTGTATCCTTCAATGCACTTAGTAATTCTTCTAAACTTCTTAGCTTTAACTCCATCTCCAGTGCTCTGTTTTCTGCATTTCGACACTCTTGCTGGGCATGCTGAACTTCTTCCAGGATCTTCAGTTTGTCATTCTGCAGCTGGATCATGGTTTTCGAGAATTTTTCTTGTTGTGCTAGAGGCAGAGCACCGCTAAACTGTCGCCGCAAAGACTGAATTGTCTGACGTAGATGTTTGGCTCTATTTCTTCCTTCCAGTCGGGCAAAATATAAAGCTTGCTCTCTGTCATCAAGTTTCTGCTCTAAACGTAGATTATGGATCTCCAGTTTCTGTAGTTTCAATGCAAGTGTCTCCAACTTGTCTACAGCAATAGATTCACTAACTTGAAGGGCTATGATATGTTGATGCAGTTTTGCAATAATTGCTTTTTCATCTGACTGTGCCTAAGAAACAAAACATAGAGCGAAATTATTTTTCATTTTAATATAATAATGCAGTGTTTATATAAAATATAAATAAGCAATTACTATTTTTTTTATACACTGCATACACTTCATCCCACAGATAGGAGCAAGAACTAGCCTTTAAAAACAGCATTTTATTTTTACATTATCATTTCTACAGTCAAATTTTAAAATTATATCTTCTCAGATATTGATCTTAGAAATTGTATCTTCTCAAAATGCCAGGAAACAAGGAAGAAAAATATGTAAACCTAGCAAATACGATATACTGTAAGAACTGATAGAAGTGTTGTATTTAGGGACTCAAACCATTCTAGAGTTCTAGAATGCAGAACGTTAACATTCTGCAATGTTAACAGAGGATGTTTTAACCATACCTGATAGTCTAAAATTTGCATTCTAAGAGATTCCACTTCCTTCTCTCTGCATTGTTGGCGTGCCTCCAAAGCGCCGACTTGCGTTTTTGCAACATCAGACAGTTCCCTTAACCTTGCAGAAAAAACAACAATACTGTGCCATTTGAAACCACTGAATTATCTATTCAGCTGTTCTGCATAGAAGACGCTAAAAGAAGACGCTTAAAATTGTACTTCATATCAAGGCATTCAAAGACTCTATTCTCTTCAGCATACCTGCTTATTTTTCTCTACCACTCGGTGTCCTTCTTATGTACTGAGCAGTGCCTCTTAATTTTTTTTACAGAACGGTCTCCTACAAATTATACACATTGTTTGCTAGCAATTACCCACTCCAGGAAAACAACACGATGGTCTTTACCTAATCTAAGCATCTCCCTCCTTCTCTACTTCTCTCCCAATTCAAAACATAAATACTCAACAAATTCCATTCCCTATTCCTCCTCTGCTTTGCCAAGTCCAATCCCTCATTTTTAGCACCAAAATCACTGCAAATATCCCCCCATATGCTTTGCTGTTTTAGGAATATAACAGGATTGCATTGCTTACTCAAATACAAATGCCCATGATAACAATCACATCAACATATCTGAAAAGGTCAATATTTGAATTTATGCGTACGAAGTCAATATCTTTAAATAAAAGAAAAAAAGAGTCACTATAGCTTAAATCTGATTTTCAGTATATCTTTGATTCTTTGGGGAAAAAAATTGCTTTCTGATTCCTTTTATGAGATTTTCATAAATCTATTGGAGGCTGTCGCACAGAAATAAAATAAACTTTTAATTAAATTTGCTTAAAAAACACAAAGCATCGAAGCACACACTTACTCATGCCTATCTAGGGCAGCACTTAATTTCCTGTTCAAATCACAGTGAACTGAAAGATTTTCTTTATAGTGCCTGTACGAAATGCTTCATTTTCAATTCTAAATTTGGCATATATAAATCCAAAAAAATTGAGCACTGAAAATACCAGCAAGTAATACACAAACAGTATATGCCTATACAGCCTACATTTTTGAATGCTTCCAAACATACTGCATTTTGAATTTGTTACCTCAATACCTACTTGGATACTTCAATCTTTAGTTCCATCGCACTCTTCTCCAGATCCATAATTTGTCGTCTGTCTGCATCACTTACTGCCTTACTTATACTATTTGACAGTTCATCTCTTAATTCTTGTTCCACTTTCTGTGCCTCAAGGTTGATTTTGGTGAGCTTAAAAAAAATTGAAAACAAGCCTCAGGAATGAGTTTACCAAACACAGTTGTGGCAGATAATCTGATTCCACTTGTTAAGAAAATAACTGACTTCCTTAAAAAAAAAAGTGGTATATCTTATCATCTGGACCTCAAATATTTGAGGCAGTACTATTTAGAAAATTAGCAAACCAGTGAAATAGAGGTTCTTGTGAAAACTGTAAAACGGGTAAGAAAAGGAGGAGTCATGCTAAAGTAGATTTATGAGTTTGGAAGGAGATGCCTAGCAGACTTCCTCTAATTATCAATTCTTAAACTGAACTGGCTTAAAATTTTCATTAATTACCCTAGCATAGTGTTACCATCTAGAAGAAAAGAATTGATGCTAGACTAAGAGGCACTGTCAACAGGTGCGTATAAAACAGAAAATGCATGTCCAGAAGTTATAGGGATAAAATGAGGTGCACAGAGACACTAATAAGAAAAAAAATCTGATATTAGTTAGGAGTTCATCAACTGAAAATGAAGAAAGACTAGTATCACGGGACAGAGGACAATATATGTAAAAGTGAAAAAGGGAAACGTCATCTAGGGTGCGTTCCCTGAGGTATTTATTAACGGAAAAAAGGAGTAATGCCATCATGAAAGGCTTTAACAATGCTGCCTCTGAAAAGCTTTACGTACTTTCAGTGATTCCATGTCCAAAATGAATGTGTAACAAATATCACTAAAATGACAAAGAAATGGAAAGTGTAGAGTAATCTAAAATAGCTAGGCTATAATCTAGCAAAACACCAGAAGGGGGAATGACTACTGTCTATCAACATTCCTATCAATGTAAACACACAGCAAGATAAATTATAGTCAAGCTGTAAGCCAGCTGTGACACAAGAACAAACCTGAACAACTACCTATAAATAGAGTCAGACTGGAAGTTAGAATAAAGTTCCATAAATTCATTACTTCAATAGTAGGAAACAAACTTCAAATAGGAGTAATGAGATTAAAAAAAAAAAAAAGTAACAGGATTAAGACTGATATATTTACAACAGGAATTAAGAGAGTCATCTGCAATAGCAGGGGATCAAATTCGATTGCACAAAATTTCTCTTCTATTCCTGTATTATAATTTATGCTTGACACATGACAAAAGGACAGTGACAGCCTGTAACATAACAGAATTAGGACAGTATTGCTCACAAAAGGGAAGCAAAGCTCTAATACTTTTGGAAGCATTAGTACTTATGGAAAAGTTAGCAGAAAAGGGATCATGTGAATTAAGACACAAGATACAAGTAAGACAAGAAGAGACTTCTACTTGGAGCCTGTTGAATAACTAGCTAGCTATTTGTCAAGGTGCTCACCGTATATTTTATAGAGAATAACTAATCTTTGAAATAAAGTTAATTAGTTGTATTTTGAATAAATGTCCTGTCCATACGAAATTGCAGCTCGTACAGGCAACATCATAAATTTTGCATCATAAACCTATTGTCAAAAAGTCATAATGCTATATGATCAGTCACAATTTTCTGAAAAGCTCAAAAATATGCTTTTAAGATGCGTCAAATTGCAGTCTTAAATCTCAACAGATTTACCTCAGCAAATTTTGTTTCCAATTCAAAATTACGTTCTTCTACTTGCTTTAAAGTATTCCTTAAATGTTCATACATTCGTTGTGAATGTTCTGCTCTCTGTCTTTCATTTAATTCCTTCATTTCCAACATAGTGATTTTCTTAGAAATGGACAATATTTCACTGTTGGTTATTGCTTTTGTGGCTTTGTCTGTTGCACTGTCATCCCCTATATTAAAAAATATTTAAATTAGGGAATACACAAGCTGATTCAAATAGTAAAATTATTCACCCCATGAAATAGAACGTGAGTTTTCCTCACATGACAAACCTTATTGAAACATCTAGATTATTTCTTAAACTGGAGGCATGGATATTTAAATAGTCTTGCCTTATTACAAGCTTTAAAAAAAATCTATTTTGAATAGAATATCATAATTAGTTATCGATGGCTATCGCTGTAACCACAATTATTGAGACTGATAACTGCTTTTAATGTAGTCTTCCACTTTATGCTTATTCAGCTGGTGAATCTTCAGAAAATTTAATTTAAAAATCTAGAGAAGAAAGATGTAGATAAGTTCTTGAATAACAGTAGTGTAAACTGCATACAAAGAACTCCCCCCCCCACCCCCCCCAGTTATCAGGAAAAAAAAAGATTATGTTACACAGTATGAAACTAGGAAAAAAGAAATCATTTTCCTGACAACCTGTGAAATACTTTGAGTGACAGCCTAGCCAAAATGTATTGCATCTTATTTAAAAAAAACAGGAGACCTAGCCTTGCAAGTCCCCGCTTTTAAACCTTGACCAAAAACCTATGAAAAGTCAACGTGGAACACTTTCCTCAGGAAAGTGCCAAACTGTTTTGATCAAATAGCTAAGAGAAAGAAAAAGGGGGGAGGAGGGGAAGAATGGATACAAATGGATACAAAATAGTGTTTTGGGTTTGTTGCTGTTGTTGTTGTTCCCCCCCATACATCAATTGTAAAATGTAAAAAGTTATTTGTATACAGGACATACCATTTGCTTTTTAATGTTGCAATATAACTTTCATACTTGCCCAGTTTGGTCATTTGTTCCCAAGCCTGCTCTACGGCGTGAAGTTTTTCTTTTGTAATCTCCAGTTCCTTATTCAATGAACTTATCTGTGCTTTCAAGGATTCATTCTCCTTCTGTATAACAGAAAAGTTACAATGTAACAACAACCTAAAGTTACAATGTAACAACAAACTAACTGTAGCAGATTTGATGTTTATTATCTATAAAAACTTTTAAAGTAAACAGATTTTACCTATGCGTAATCCACTAACCTACAAATATGAAAACAGAATACCATAGGTCACCTTTTAAGAGTCAAGGACGTTCATCTCTGCTCTCTGGATGTATGCATCTGACAATTAGTATTAACATGAATATTTATGACAGCAGTTACTGTGATTCCTAGAGTGTCTAGAATTAGATAAAGAAATCTAAGCTTGTCATACTCAACACTTCATTACTGGTGGAAAGGAAGAAGTACTTCTGGGGGATATTTCATCTTACATATAAGCACATGTCTAAGATCATCTACTTCTTTTAGATATTTTAAGCATCAAATCAAGATTCCAAACACTGACAAAGTACCAGGTAAGAAAATTAAAATACTGATAGCAACACTAAGATCCAGCTACGTTGTGATTTCTTCTTATTTTGTACATAACATCCTCAACAGGCCTACATCAAAAACAGCTGCTGGTTAAAACTAGACAGCCAAATTCCTGCTTAAATTTAACCTCCAGGTTGTTAGACCAGCTCGCTCTCTGTATATTTCAACTTGCTCCCACATCTCCTACCCACTACAGAACCATTATTATTAATACCAGCAGTTCTAGCACTGGGATTCCCATTCTCTCTATTAATTGAGGATGAGAAATAACGCAGAATGAATGCAAAATGACATTTTTCGTCCTTAAGGCTCGAGCATAACACAAACATTACCTCCATGTGTTCCATATTTGATGTCCGTTGGACGAGCAAGTTATCTTTTTGTAACATATCTCTATATTTAGCAGTTAAGGCATTATACTGCTTATTAGCCAGTTCTAGCTCAGACAGTGGCACACAACCATCCAATACTTTTTGCAGAGCTGCAATCTTAAAGCTAGCCATTTCCTATGAAAGTAATCGATACACTGGGTTACTGAGGTCTACTAAATATTTAGAGTGAAATATTAAAATTACTCCATAGAAAAAAAAAAGATTATCAGTTAATATAATGTTTTAAAACATGATACTGAGTTATTTTACTAAATTAATATTTATCAACTGCCTGCAATTAACAGTCGCAAAATTTCTGTAGTATTCCAGTTGTCTTAGTAATTTTAATCAATAGCTGCCTCTAGATCACAATGCGTTAGTCAAAAGCATATTTTATGGAGATGAGTTAATACAGGCCTTACATACCTGAAAGGCCAAAAGGTGAGATTTGGTTTCACACGACACTTTGAATTAAAAAAAAAAAAAAAATGTTGAAGCAGCTTCAGAGGGGGACAACTAACAAGCTGTTATGATACTGATTTACATATCATAGAATGCTTTGACAACATTCACAACAGAATTTAACGGGCATTTAGTTAAGGCATTAACAAACCAGTACCGTCTCCTGTTAAAAACTGTAACAATGTGTTATTGCTAAACAGGTTGTAAAAACAAAAATGCATTCTATTACTACTAACTATACCTTGAATCGTTGCAGATGTCCAATTTTCCTCGTAACTGTAGTCTCCATATGTGTTATTTCACCCTTCAGCTTCTCATTTTCTTTTCTAAGATGCCGTTCCATTTCAAGTAAAGTGGTACACTGTCTTGTTAGTGATCTTTCATTAACTCGTAAGACAGTTATTTTTCTATTATTTTCTGCAAGTAATTTTTTTGTTTCATCGGGATCCATCTGAAGTGCATTGAGTAAATTCTGTAAAATAAAAATGTTTTTACAGGAGCCTTATACAGAAATACAGTAAAACTCAACTACACAGACAAGCTTTCCTTGTTAAAATACATTTTCTAATCTAATTTTAAAAATTGTTAATCTGTTTGAAGATGTTTCTTTCTGTTAATAAAATAGACACATGCACAACATATATACAGATATAAATGTGCTATTAGAAAAGAGTACATTTTTTTAATCTTCAAAAATCATGAGTTTCTGAGGAGCAGAAACTAAATACATCTGATTAACTACTACAAATTTTTGGTAAGGCTGACATTCTCAGAATTTAGAACAAAAAATAATTCTCCCTATATATATCATTATTTTTCTCCCTTTTACTAGTCCTACCTAGCTTTTAGACTCAAAACAAATGTATTTTAATCATTTTCTAAAACAAACAGAACTCCTGTGGTTTCAGACCATACACCAATAATCTCCTAGTTGAGGTTCCAACCAGTATTTGTAAAGTAACCACACATCTCCTCCTGTGGAAGTGCTTGTGCATGCATGTGTGCCTATCTGCACTTACACGTGTACCTGTAAATCCTAGGAGGAAAACAAAAACTTACAGTGACAGAGGATGAGTCAGCTTAAAAATCTGTATAAAAGCATGAAAATTTATAACACCGTGAGAGAAAAAGTCACAGAGCAGCAGTCACAACCCCTGCAACAAGAGATGTGTGCAAGTAGGGGAACCAGCATTTTTAGGAATGGATATTTGCGCTTGTAACCCGAAGGGGTGGAGGCGGGGGGGTGTGACTATAACTGTGAGAATGTGGGCGTGCAGGGTGAGGATGACTTCACATTAGTCATAGAAGAGTGTTTAGAAATCTATAGGTGCATATTAACCTTTTCTAAGTATCTAGTATTGCAGTTCATCTTTAGTATTGTTGCTATTATTTCTGAATGAATAGTTCACTGATTGCTGGTTAATTACGTGTTATGAATAAATCAGTAAAACACATCCTTTCTGATTTATTTGTATTGAGTAATTTTTTCCCTGTAATGTTTTCCCCTTTTTAACAGATAATACCACAGTACTAAAACCTCTATTGTATGTCTGTATCAAAACCTTTAAAAAAACGTGAAAGCAAAAAAATTACTCACAGAGTATTCCTTTATTTTTGTAGCATCTAGTTCTTTTTGTTCTTCTAGCTTCTTCTTTTCATCTTTCATTTCTTCAGATACTTTCTGCCAGCTTTCCTTTTCACTATATTCATTAAATATTTTCATTTAGAATGATGAAATACTTGATAATTTTCAAAACTGTAACTACAACAGTAACCCCTAAAATACTGCAGATCAAGATATTTATTGTTCTCAATAATGGAATTAGAAAATGACTTTATAAACTGTAGATGGATAACTGAAAAATTATCTCTTTTTTTTTTAGTCTGCAGCTGGTTTAATGATGAACATACACTAATTCTTAAAAGAAAGTTCAAGTCACAGTACTCAGGAAAGCTAAGGTCAATCAAAAAGATAGGAAATAAGGGTGTACAAGCTAAATGCCTTCTCTCTCCTTCAGGAGCGCACTGTACGCCAGGAAGAGACAGTGATGCCTCACTCCAAAGAATATCCACGTAACAAATTTAATATGCCTTAAATTATATACTTTGGATTTCAGACAAATTGCTTTCTTATGTATCTCTTTGTAAAAATAGCTAAAGTTTAAATCTTTCCAAAAAAAAAAAAAAAAAAAAAAAAAAAAGACTTTCAGTACCTCTCTAGAAACTTCAGGTCTCTCTTCCATAAGAAAGTAAAAGAAAATAAGACTGAAGAATCCATAATACTATATTCTAATAAAATATGGGATATCAGTTTCAGAAAGCACAATGCGACTCTTGTTTTAAAGTATGCACCAGGAAAGAAGTCTGACATCTTTACAGGAACAAAGAAAATTCATGGAGGCCATATCCAGGAGCAGTGGCATTTAGGACACTAACTAAAGAACCAGTTCAACATACTAGTGAATCTCACGTTCGTTCAAAATTATTAAACATCTAGATATTCAAGCTTTCATTATACAGAAAAGGCAACAATACCTGTGATATTCTTTATACAGTAAGCCTTGCTGATGACGAATTACTGCAAATTTTCGCTTATAGTCCTCTACTGCTTCTTCAAATTGTTTAAGTAACTGTTCTTTATTTTCTAGTTCCTAAAGATCATTTTCAGAATAAAGAATATTGAAATGATTAATACAGGTTTCAAACATGAAACTTTCATCAAAAGTGCAGTTTTCCTGTGTGGTTTTCCATGAGCTACTTGTGCCATTTAGGTCTGTGAACTGCAGACATGAAATGTCTTGCTGTAGAAGCAATACATCAGGAAAAGTCCAATAAATGTAAGCACTCATATTAGTAAGTCCAAAATAGCGCAAAACTGCTTTGTGAATTACAGCCCAAAAAGTTGAAAACACCATGACATGCTAGCCCACATATTTAGTCCACAAAGAACACTAATCGAACATCTAACTAGAAAGTGGTATTTTCTTCTCACAATCCCAAATACTCTTATAATCCATATATAATTGAAAAATATTCTCTAATAAACACAAGTAAAGTGATCAGAAACACAGAATAAAAATAAAAATGCTTAGTAGGTAAGTTCTTTTTACTCCATTTCTCAAAGAATCATTTGTTCTTTACTTTGCTTCTTCCCCAAGCTTCCCATGGGAATCACCAGCTTCAGTTTCAAAGCATTTATTCCTTTCCTTAAAAATGCTGACATATCTTTGATACCTAATGGAGTGGAAATTCACATGATAAATAAAGATCTTTGCTGTGTAAGAAACTCAGCCGTTTTAGGATTTGCACATGCAGACCCAGGTATAAAATCTAGACAGTAATAAACGAGAATTTCTCACAGAAAGAGTGTAATTTGAGGAACAGATGAAAAGGGGGCCAGATCTGTAGATCAAAACTCAGGTTAAAAAAAGCTGCTCCAAAGTGTTATCAAAAATGTAATTTTTAAGTGTTAGCTTCCAATTTTACAACTTAGCAAAGAAATTACAGCTTTAAAAAAAATATATCTTACTGCCAAAGAAGTTAAAAATATCAGAGTTTTATAATAGAAAAGTTTTGGAGAGCTCTCCCATGTCCATTCACGGTATGGTACTAGATTTTGGAAGAATTTGTTATATATATTTGTATATATACAAATAGTCTTGATATCTAGGTGTAAATGAGTTACCTGTAGAAGATGTATTAAATATTCATTCAGTGAATTAATTATACTAACACTGGAAGAAACCATTCCTTCTGGAAGATTTACTGTTCTGAAGACAACATTGGCACCTTCCGATTGACGTAATAAGCAAACTTCATTTTTAAGTTGTGCAATCTAAAGCAAAAACAAAAAAAAAGTAGAAAGAAGTTGCTCTTGTTATGCAATAAGAAAACACTAATGGAAAATATACTGGCTTCTCATGCTATATCAGTTATAATTAACAATCTAATTCACTTCCATTTATATCCTAAAGCACTCAAATACGCCTTAAAGTAACCTTTTTAATACTGTGATTCCACAAAGAACTAAATACATAATATCTTGAGTCAAACTGATCAAATGACTCAAGCAAACAGGGCAGCTTCAAATACCTGAAGATTCATCCTGTTTCATTCCACATTCCTTAAAACAGAGTGCTTCTCTATTTCTTTTAAAGATAACAAGCTTTGGATAGAACTATTCCAACAGTTGTTTAATGGCTTATTTTTTGTCTTTTCATGCTAAGCTCTTAAAAGCTCTTTAGGCTTCTACTCTAAAAGCATATAAAATAATATTGTACAATATTAGTTACTGGCAAATCTTTTTGCATTGCCAAAGCTGTTACAAAGGGCAAACTTAAACATGGCTTCTTATGAAACAATATTTTCATTTCTCATTCCTGTTCTGCAGTAAGCATTCCAAAGAATCCAAAGCAAAACTTAAAATGAGATGCAGGATTTTAGATACCCATGCATCATTTAAGAACAACTAATCCCTATCAATTTATCCATTTATGAATAAGAAAGCAAGATGAAGAAATTTAAATCTTTTTTGGCACAGTGATCCCCAAAAGATGGCCGTGTTTAGTATTCAATATGATAGCAAAGCAAGTATAATATTTTTATATGGATAAAACAACATTAGGAAGAGCAAGATTTTAATTTAAAATGGACAAGTCTGTAGATGAAAAATACGAATTAAGATTTGTACAGGTATACCTCTCATATAAGAAAAATCCAGTATCTCATGTGTTATGTTTTTGTTTTAACTGTCATTGCAGCCACTTTTCAAATACAAAATAAATTCTATACCTTTTCATTTGCGTTTGCCAACTGATTGGAGAAATCTGTTGCCTCTTTCCGAGCCTGTTTCAGTTCTTGCCTTAATTCTTCATTTCGTCCTGTAAGCTGGTCAACCTGAGCTTTCAAGTGCACGCTAGCATCAAAGATTCCCTCTGCATTTTTTGATTCAATTGCCTAACACAGTAAATATTTAATTAATAAAACAGAAAAAAAATGCAGAAAAGCTGTGTTTTTTTCATAATAGACTGGCGGTCTCCAGCTTAACCTACATGAAGTTTGAGTTTCATGTAAAATGTATAAAATTTGTTTTACTCTACTTACAAGTCTGCTGACAATATGTTTGCCAGAGATTGTGATTTAAGTAATTAAATTCTCCTGTAAATATACATTTTTTTCCAGTAAGATTTTTGAATAAGGTATTTTTATTAAATATTTCCTGCAGGTCCAAAACAGATACAAGCAACGTAGACTACCTTTTCCCTAAACTTTAAGTCTGGAACATTAACTTGCCTAAGACAGTTTATATTATCCAGTTAGAGAATATATATATATATATTTTTTTTTTTCTTTGTTGATGATCTCTTTTTTTGGTGCTGCAGTATATTTGTGTTTGCATTTTGAAAGTGGTGTCAAAGGACGCACTCCCACCCATGTAAATAGGAAAGTATATACCAGCTACTATTAAATTACAGAGTAACTCAGTATTTGAAGACAAAAGAAAAAAAAAAATCTAAAAATCCTATAAAGCCGAATAACACATGAAAGGGCAAGCTTACATTAACCAAACGATCCAGACTAGGGATTACTAAGGCTGTTTCTCCTCCCTTCGTACTGGGATCCTTCTGTATATCTTTGATAGCTTGTAATATTTCTTTCATTCCTTGTTCAAGTTGTTTATTCTCTTCTGATAATTCTTTCACTGTAATAAAAATTGTGTATGTGTCTAAAAAACACTAAAAAATGAGTTAAGGTTTCCTCAGATATTTTAACATAATACCTTTTGATTTGATATATAAAAAGAGAATTGCTTATATTATATAGAGAGATGTCCAACTAGGAAGTTAAAAGCAGAGCTGCTAGGAACTTCCACAGAGAGTATTTTGCTGGAGAAAGACCAATTCAACAATACTGAAATGGTTCATGGAAACACACTGACTTTATTGAACCTTCCAACTTTCAGTGTTTTCTGCCACTTTGTTCATTTCAGTAGCCTGTATGGTCAGCTATCATGAATGTGGCTATCTTGGAAAGGTGGGTGTAACAATGAGGTAACACAGGGATGCATTTATCTCTTGCAGCAGAATGGGAGGAAAGACTATTTAAATTCTTTGACTGTAACGAGGGTTCTCGAGGCATATAATTTTCCTGCCATCATTAATCTCTGAGTGGAATTTTAGCGTTTCCAACACAGAACAAGAAGTCTGGAAACTTTAAAAAACTTTCAGGAGCTGTCCTGAAGACCCAAATGAACTGCAAAATTTTAGGCGGTTTGAACAGCTTCACCAAGTCTATTTAGAAAAGTTAAAATGATTTTTTAGAATCCGTATTTTCCAGGAAACATAGAGATTCTGTCTAGAGAAATTAATATTATTTTTATTTCAGAATTTGCAAGCAGTGCACCTCAGCTAACGCATGTATATACGTAAGCAGCAAATAGGTCTGCTTCCTGAACACCTCCCTGAAGCCAGCAAAGTACAAGAATTGAGCAAGCAAATTGTATGATTGTTATAATTGGGTTCACTCACAGACTCCTGGCCTTTCTTAGGTCTGATATAGGAAGAAAAATTATGAAAGAAATTGTAGTTTAGTGTTTTTAGAATGAATAAAGTATGTTTCACATACTATCACTAATTTCGTTAAAAGTAAAATTAGCAACATTAGATATATGTATACACACATACACAAAGATACACACTAACAAAGTGTGCGCGCGCGTGTGCATGCGCAAGATACATGGCATTAAAGAAAATTTAAAGAAATGCCAGAATTTGATAAATGCAGTTTACAGTCGTTGTTTAGTAATCACTGTGTTCTTATCTGGACTAATTCACAACCATAATTTCACAGTTTACAAGTATACCAGAATAACTGTATAACCACCTTCTATGTACACAGCAAATTCAATCAACGTAGAAGAAATCAAAGTAAACACCATTTAAAACAGAGATTGCATATAAAGACAGAGGATTGTGGCCACAATCACAAAAAAAGGACAAATAAATAAACTATTTACAGGTACATGATAACATCCCCTACTTTAAAAAAAAAAAGTTCCAACTTACATTTAGACTGAAATTTGACTATTATGGTCCTGTTTTTTTCCAAATCTCTCTCTCTCTCACTTAATTCATTTGTAAGATACTCATTCTAAGGAAAAGAAAAGAAAAAAAGAATAAAAGTTAAAAACTAATTTAGGAATATTAGTATTAGAATTCACATTAAGACTATATGGTTTAGAATATTTTTTTTAAATAAGACAAAATGTTTGAAAATATTATTTATCCATATATAGTCAGCATATATAGTGAAATTATGTAGTATTTGAACCAATATGAGAACCAATTACGAAGCAGTATGAACCAATATAGAAGACAACAATAAGCAGTCTCATCTTCACAGGTTTGAAATCATCAGGAAAAAAAAAGTATTAAAAGTCATGAATAAACTTTATATAAACATTTATCCTATCTCCATAAACTTATTTTAAAACCTTGCACTACCTGCACTGCCTGCCTTCTGCATCTTTCAAGCTTTAATTCTGTACATCTACTTAGCATGTTCTTGGCCAAATCTCTGGATATCTGCTCATTCTGAAGAAACAGTAAAATATTAGTATATGATTCTATCTCCATTTATTTATACAAAGTTGTATTTCCAAGATTTATCTTCTGTAAGAAGTTTAAAAAAAATGCATTTTTTTCTACTGAAAACCCAATTAATTAATAGGCACTATTCATTCTGTAGCTTGGTTAGCACAGTATTTTAAAAGGAACCACTGCAGAAAAGCACACTCCCATAGCATGAAAAAACTGACACATGGTTGGGAAAAAAAAAAAAAAAAAAGAGCCACACAGTCGAATACCTTCCTTTGATCAACTATATAGCTCAACTGGAGGAACAGCTTTGAAAATTCAATCACAGTTCTAAGACATTTCATTTAAAGATGGGAAACATGATGGTTACAGGAATGAAGATGATAACCAGAAAGTATTTCTTATCGCATTCTTAACTGGTTTCTTCCACACAAATGATACATGGATTCTCTAGCTCCCTTCAAAGTATTATTTTAGCCATCTAATATTCCAGTCCTACTTTTTCAGGAGATTGGAGCATGCCCTCACGAAAACTTTCCAACCTACATATGATTTTCCTACCTGAAATACAACAGCATGAGAGATGGATTTACTGGAATAATTACAAAAGGTGGGTCCCATGTAACAATGTCTGGTGAAGTATGTATTCGTATCTCATGTTGCAGTTGCAACAACAGTTTGGGACCATGGTTGCACAGACTTTGGGAATATTCAAGAGGCTGGCTTGATCCAAGCCCTAAATATATCTCTAGCAACCAAAACAGTGTCCTGCACGATACAGAAAATTGGAACAGTATCCCAAAGTACCAGTTTAGGAAACTAACAGTGAATAATTTTTTGGTATGATTTACCACATGAATAAAGGAAAACACTGCAAATCATCCTGAAACATCCTGAAATCAACCTTTTTTTTTAAATGATCGTTAGAAATACTGTTCAGAAAACCTTCTAAGAATTTAACAGATCTCGTCATTAGCAATCTTGCTAAATAACAATTTTTCACTAGAACTTTTTTTTTCCTGAGAACAAATACACATTATCAGTTGGCAGGGAAATCTTCCACCTTTCATGTCAAAGGACTGATTCAATATCTATTTCATTCAATCAGCTACTGTAAGCTACCATTGTAATATGTCTCTGTGTATTTAAAATAATTAAAAAAAATTTCCTCAAACTGTGTTCCTGTTTAAAATACCATTGTGATAACTGAATTTGTATGAAATGCAAGGCTGCACATACTAACAAGAAAAGTGATGAGGAGGAAAACAAGTATTTTGTTCATGTAGACAGCTATAAGATCATAGAATAAAAACTGTTCTATTTTCTTAGCCATCTGTGTGTGTGCAGATATATGTATTGCACAAATTTTTTCACAGACAAAATGAAGATGCATGCATACATACATTTTTCAATGCTCCATTGACAAATAAACTGCAAATTAGTGACTTGAAGACATTTTTGTTCTAATAATACAATGTGCCATTTCTATTAGAAGCATCCTATAACTTTGATTAACCAAGTTGAAACTAAAACACATTTTTATAAAAATATCTGTTCTGAGCACATCTTCTAAATAATCACAATGGATAAATGCACACATATTACAAAGGTGTCTCACCTGTGATCTAAGAAAGGCTAATTCCCTCCTCAATTGCTCTATGAGATTCTCAATAGGATCTACCTGACCTGAGCGCTCTGTCTGCCCATTTTCAAGTTCACTTTCCATTTTTACCTGCAATAATTCCGTTAGGTATTTCTCTTCTTCTCGACCTTCTTGAAAGTCAGTTTGGAAATCAGAAAACTTTACTTGAGAACAGTCCTGTTTATCCTTCCACATCATTATTTGTGATTTATACTGTGTTTCTGGCTTTGCAAGAACAGATTCACAAAAAATTGAAAATTTTTTGCTAAGAGACAGTCCTACACAAAAATCTTCTGGACTTGTCTGGTCTGAATTAGAAGTTATGAATACTTGATTCTGAAAAGATGCTGTGTTTCCATAATTTTCGTTAATTGCCTCTGAGGTCTGCTCCACTTTCTGAGAAACACAAAATGCACCTGGGTAGTCTGATTTTAAGTTTTCTGATGTCTCTCTGTTGACTATATAATCTGTTCTACCTGACGCCTGTGTAAATTGTAGTTCTGGTGATATAAAAATCTCTTTTATACTAACAGCTTCAGAATTACAGTTGTCATCTACTGGTTGCAATTCTGTCACACTTTTTGAATCTAACTGAAGTAAAGATGTATTTCTAGTGTATTCCAAGGGATCAAAATTCTGAAGTATTCCAGAAGTTCTTATAGATAGATTTCCCAAAGCCTTACTGTTTTCAGATATATCCTTCTCTGACTTCAAAAGGTTAACTGATGCTCCTCTATCTGCAAATGTGTTTCTCCTTTCCATATTATATGAGCTGCTAGCCTGTACTCACAGAAAAATAAACAGTTAACATTTGAATGTAAACATTCAAAGAAATATCTGAGAAAATATTTCCCAACCAGTATTATTTTTGAGACAGAAATACAATAAATGCTTATGTACTTGCTTTATGAACCTACCTGTGCTTTTACTTCAGCAACATTATCTGTGTTTAAGAAATCAAACTTCCTTTTATTTGCCCCCTTTTCTTCAGAACAGGTGTCAGTCATTTGCATATCACCAGCATCCAAACCTAATTACAAATAAACGCACAAGTAATAATGAATTTTTTAACTGGTCTCCAAAGAAGGGAATATATTCCAAGTCATGGATCTGAGTTTTAGTTTTCTACTTGTAGGGTAAGGAGTTGTAAACCTGCCCATCTGAGCAGGTGATGTTTCCCCAGGTGGCACAAAATTGAAATTCCAAGCTTTTTGGCACATCTCCATTATACAGATTTACCGTAAATCCTGGCTAGATCATCCATTACTTAAGAACTGCAAGCCAGTGGTACAACTCTTAGTGATTAGCCATCACAAGCCAAAAAGCTAACGGGTTGTAAGACTATGGAAATACAAAGGCACTCATCGCTTCCTGCGGACTCAGTGAAAAGTATTTAGCCTTGTAATTTAAAATATTGGTAAATGCACATAGTTAAACTAATAAACCTAGACAGAATGGTTTTGAAAAAAAAAAAAAAAAACAGCCTTTATAATGAAAAAATATCCTACCTAATGCTGCAGCTCTTTTCCATTTCTCCTGAGCCAAATTACGAATCTGTTTTTTCAGTTCAATTCTTTCCTCTTCCAATCTTTCAATCTGTATATTATTATTCACAGATCAGTATTTTTGTTCAAATACATTTTTTAAAACTCTTACACAAAAATAGGATTCAACACTTGCCTCTTTCAAAAGAATTTGGTTTTCAGCTCTATACTGCTGCTGTTTTAGTGTTTTGCTGTTTCTGAATTCATTTAAATCAATCATTGTCTTGGGTTCAAGACCTGAAACACAGTATATGCTATATAGTTATTCATTAAAGAGGAACATTAATTATAATGTTAGTGGTTATTAGTATGTAACACATTTAAATGAAAATACAATTAGTCAAGTAAAATAAAAAGCATGTTGACAGTGGAATATGCATATTTTATATACACATATAATGTATATACATACAACGTTATGCTGTACATAATAGCATCATAAAAAGCATACTTTTACTTTAATTACTCAAATACCAAAATACTATAAAATGCTACATAAAATTAAGTATATTTTTCCATAGAAGAACCTAAACACAAATGAGCCCTTCCAAACTTTCCTCCATGTTATTTGATCTAGCATCAACAAGTTGTGGTTTCAAATTACTATATTATGAAGTGAATTAAGCAGTTACAGCCAAAGAGGAATCAAAAACAAAAGCACTGTAAACCCTATTCTCCTGCTCTCCTCAGTCAAAACAGTGTGTTAACCAACTTTAGTTAAGTGCAGTCATGCAGTTTGTCCTAACTAAATAAAACTACTTGCAAATACTAGCAGAACGTACAAAATTATTCTCAAGTAGTTAAGCTGGTAAAATAAAATACTTCCACCAATGTTATTTCCATTTTTACACAATGAATAATTGTAAACTTAATGGATACAGCATACCTAAACGCTCTCTAAGTTCTTCATTTTCATCAAGAAAATCATTTATTTTAAGTTCAAGTTTATTGACTTCCTTAATTAATGTTTCAATCTCATGATCTCGTATTTTGATTTGCTTTTTTAAATCTTTTATTTCGCCAAGAGCTTCTTCTAAACCATATATTCCCTGTAAAAATCCAAATGGGAATTAAAAAGAAAATGACAAATGTAATATGTAAGAAAATGAATTGCAAATCTATGTTTCATCATTACTGATGACAATAACTGAAAATAAAATAACAAGTTTAGTAAGCAACTGCTACGATTCAACATTTATGCTAATGAAAATAGAAGATCTGTGATATACAGAAAGACAGTAGTCAAGTGAAGAGATTCTTTCAGAAGACTGTTAGGATTAAAATTAGTTCACTCTCTTGATGTGCCTGATTCAATGTCCACTAAAGCAAAGTATATTAATTTTTCTGTTCATGGTATTTGGTACTTTCTAACTATAATGTCTATCTTTGCATGTATACAAAGTTTTCAAGAAAATATACTATAGCTATCTGTGCTTTTTCATACTTGCGTTAAACAACGCCAAGACATTCAATCTTACTGAATTCCAGAATGCCTTTGTCACATATCAGGAACACACATTTTAGCAATAATGCAATTTTTTTGTATGCCATTTAACTATCCACACAAGTTTGAGGAATATGATTACAGTTTAAAGAATCTATTTTTATATCAACAAATTGTTAAATCTTTCTTTAACAACAAAAATGTTTTTCAAGCCATATCACTATTCTGCAGTGTTTAGTGTGAAAGTTACTGAATAAATGCAGATCCTACAAAACCGTCTTCTCTCTTCAGAGTGAGTACTGATCATACTCAGTACTTTATAGTTGACTTAAAATATGGTTACTGAAAAATTCTATTCTTCCAAGAAACATACTAAATAGCAATACAAGTGAAATGCAACTTTTTTTTTTTTTTAATACACAAATAGTATATTATGTAGACATTAATCATACAATGAGCTTTGCAAAGATGAACTTGTGCATAGGATCAGGGCATAAATTTGCAGAATATTTTAACTTGTTAAACATATGTTAGTAGCAATTACTAACATGTTTAACACAATATAAGTATTATACCTTATATCTTAATAATATATTATATATAACAACACTGTAGTTGTTTTACATTCTCTCTCATTTCTTTGATAAAAGATAATTACATTATTTTGTACCTAAGTACAAATGTATTTTCTTTTTAACTGATTTTTTCTGCATATTTCAAAATGGAGTCCTCTTATGTTACATGACAATCCTTCAATGGATCCTCATCTTGACTGTACAACTAATATTAATACACAAATCCATATGAATACTAAAGTTAAAATATGAATATTAAGTTAAAACTGACAATTGCAGAAGTTGGTAAGTATGGCTAACAAGCTGCATGTAATGAAAGACCGTTAAAGGCATTATCAGAGAAAAAAACAGCACCAGAAGTCATTCATTTGATTTCTAATTAGAAAATAGTCTACAAAAAAAAAAAGCAAGGACAAAATGATCTGCTAAAAATATGATGAAATACCCTGTATACTCTGGCAAATTATTTACCAGTTCATAGTCTCTCATTCGCTTCAGAGCCTCAATAAGTTCTTTGTCCTTTTCTCTGGCATCTGCTTCTGCTAATTCTGCTGATTTCTCAGCCTCCTTAGTTCTCTCTTCTAGCAGTTTTAACTTTTCTTGCATTTCTCCAATACGATTCTGCTGAGCAAGGGATGAGAGGCCTGGAAAGAAAAACCTTGATCTGTTTATATTCAGGACAAGAAACTTGCCATCAGCAATTGAGCCTGAAATGTTTTTTCATAGGATGTTATAAGGAGGTCTTCATTTTCTGCTGTTTTAATCAGGTAACTACAGAAGACTTCAGGTAAGAGCTTTATTTATTATTCATGTAAACAACCTTTATAAGAAGTAAGTACACATAACAGACATCACAATTTATTTTGAATTAGATACCACTACTCATATGCAAGCCTTTACAGTGATGAGACCTTATATTTTATGCTATAACCCTGTAAAGAACAGGAATAGGTTTGTCATTAGGCACTGCACGATGCCTAAAGCCAACTGAAGAATTGTGAACAAATTTAAACCATTTTCTGATGTTTGATAAATAGAAATGGACAAAAAATTTAGATTCATATTACTCAACTACTCCAAATATTTTCAGTATTTCTAAAAAATAAAGAATAGACACAGTAAATTGGTGGTTTTTTAGTTTTCCTTTTCATGTACTTTAAAATAAAATGGTCAAGTTACCTTTATCTTTTTGGAGTTCGTTTTTCAAGTCCTCAATAATCATCACATTTTTTTCCATTTCTTTGGTATATTGTTCAACTTGCTCAGTAAGCAATCTTATCTGAGCATCTCGCTCTTGCACACCCTACCAAAAAAAAAAAACAAATCAAAACAAACAAAAAAAACCTCAACTGAAGAAATTCTTTACTGACAAGCAAACTACCAACACAGAACAATGCACTTCTTCAAAGGTAAATGAAGAAATGAAAAACAGCTAATACATACAAATTTTAGGAAAAAAGCAAATATACTGTACTTACAACATAGAGTTCAGATATTATCTAGAAATTGGGTATATAAAGGCAAAGCAGCAAAAATAAAAGAAAAAAGTAAGAATAAAACTTTAAAAAATAGGCAGTATTTTTTTTTAGTGTATCGATTTTACATGGAACAGTTCTCTAAGGCAGAGTTAAACAAACGCATGATGGACAATTTCAGAAGTTTATAGACTTCTTAGGGCTTCCTCATGAACAATTGTTGGTGGGAACTGAGATGCATAAATTCAAGATTGGAAAGACTAATGATCGTCACACGTGACATCTCTTATGTCTGTATTGCAGGACAGTCTTTCAGCAAGTTATATAACTTTTAGATACTTGTACCACATCTCACACTGCATGCGTACACACGTATAAATGCATACGGACTGTGAAAATGACTTCTATTGATATGACACCATTTCTGAGGTTGTATATGAACTTTGGAAATATTACAGGGAGCTTAACATTATTTTTCTGTAATAAATGAAACAGTATAGAAAAAAGAGACTTGGAAAAAAGCTACAGAAAATAATAGTAACGTAAAAATCTAAAGACCTGCTGACACTGCTTTACAACATTTTTCCTAAAAACAAAAGCTTAGGATTTCTTGGAGGACAAATATAATCACATTACAAATCTAAAGGTAAAAAGGTTAAAATACTGTAAGGAGGTAAAACAACCCTTTAGAATGCAAACGTAAACTAAACTTCAACAACCTTCAGTTCATTTTGAATATACAATGCAGTAACGTGATTTATTTTTTAAATATCTGGTTTTAAAATGTGCTTATTTCCACAACAGTAAGCAGCATGTTAATGACCATCACCCAAAAAAGTATCTAGTCAGCCATCTAGTCAGCTAACAATGGACTCTATGACCACTTGTAAGAGATGATTTTCAGCTGCTTTCCTCTTCTGATCATCAGAGCTTGTTTTGTACTTCTTTTTTTTTCCTCCTGAAAACCTACCAGTTCCTAGTTTTGGAATACTGCATATATTTATCTCACCATACTGCTCAGTCTACAAACACTCTAATATGTCATCATGACATATTTATTCAAAAAACAGTAAGTGAGGTAGGAAGTCATCCTGGAACCATGAAATTATGCTTTCCATAAATAAAGAGAAGAAAACCTTTCAAACATGAAAGCGGGAAAATAAAATTTTAAACAACTGTGGTAACTCTGAATTAAATTAAGAGACACTTAAATTCATCTAGCTCTATAATGGGCTGAATCACAAACTTAGTAATTTGTCACAGATGGAACAAAGAAACGCAGCAGGTTAACTGCTAGTTAAGAGTTACAACTAACAAATATTTAAAAGCCAGAAACTAAGCTATAATTTAACAACATTAAATACTGTATACTTAGACATTAAAACAATGACTCTGCTATTGATTACACAAGATAAATATTAAAGTAACAAAACTAGTCAACAACAATTCAGTTCATATCTACAAAGAAAGAAGTTTTCTCTATAGCCTGTATAACAAATTAACCTTGTAGTAGAATAAGTCAATCAGTCTCACAATTCTCAAAATGAATAACACGTATAGTCAGATATTTGCAAAACACAAAATCTGAATAACTGGCTGCGCCGCTGGTGTTGGCAACAGGGCTTTGGTTTCTATGACCATGGGACCCTGTTTGGAGATCAACAGCTGATGGGAAGAGATGGGATCCACCTCACCAAGCAGGGCACGCGCGTCTTTGCCAACAGATTGGCCAGCCTGGTAAGGAGGGCTTCAAACTAGGCAAGATGGGGGAAGGGGAGTGGTATAGTGGCAGGGGAGTCAGTAAAACACCGCTCAAGTCAGGATGCCTCCAGCGGGTGCATACAGCCAGGGGAGACAGCATGGAACATGGCTATGGAGGATCCTCTTGCACCTCTCCTGGGAAGCTTGCATGCTTGACTGGCTCTCTGGAATGCCTGTATACCAATGCACGCAGCATGGGGAATAAACAGGAAGAGTTAGAGATCTGTGTGCGGTCGCAGGGCCGTGATCTCATTGCAGTTACAGAGGCATGGTGGGATAGTTCACATGACTGGGATGCTGTCATGGATGGCTATGTGCTTTTTAGGAAAGGCAGGCCAGGAAGGCGAGGTGGTGGAGTTGCTCTTTATGGGAGGGAGCAACTAGAATGTATGGAGCTCTGCCTCAGGGTGGATGAAGAGCCAGTTGAGAGCCTATGGGTAAGGATTAAAGGGCAGGGTAACATGGGTGACACTGTTGTAGGGTTTTACTGCAGGCCACCTGACCAGGAGGAAGTCATCGATGAGGCCTTCTACAGACAGCTGGAAGCAGCCTCACGATCACAGGCCCTGGTCCTCATGGGAGACTTCAACCACCCTGACATCTGCTGGGAAGACAGCACAGCTAGGCACAAACAGTCAAAGAGGTTCCTGCAGAGGATTGATGATAATTTCTTGACTTGGGTGGTGAAGACGCCAACGAGGAGAGGTGCAATGCTAGACCTTGTACTAACGAACAAAGAAGGTCTAGTTGGAGATGTGAAGGTTGGGGGCAGCCTTGGCTGCAGTGACCGTGAGATGGTGGAGTTCAGGATCCTACAAGGAGGGAGCAGGGCAATGAGTAGGATTGCAACCCTGGACTTCAGGAGAGCTAACTTTGGCCTCTTGAGGGACCTACTTAGGGGAATCTCCTGGGGTAGGGCCCTAGAAGGAAGAGGGGTCCAAGAAAGCTGGTTAATATTCAAGCATCACCTCCTCCAGGCTCAAGATCAGTGCATCCCTCTGAGGAAGAAGTCGAGCAAAGCAGGCAGGAGACCTCCATGGATGAGCAAGGAACTCCTGACAAAGCTCCAGCAGAAGAAGGAAGTCCACAGAATGTGGAAAAGGGGACAGGCCACTTGGGAGGAATACAGGGACGTTGTCAGAGCGTGCAGGGATGCGACAAGGAAGGCTAAGGCCCAGCTGGAATTAAATCTGGCAAGGAATGTCAAGGAGAGCAAGAAGGGCTTCTTCAAACACATCAGTAGCAACAGGAAGACTAGGGAAAACGTGGGCCTGCTGCTGAATGGGGTGGGTGCCCTGGTAACAAAGGATATAGAGAAGGCAGAGTTACTGAATGCCACCTGAAGTGAATGCTTCAGTCTTCACTGCTAAGGCCAGCTCTCAGGAATTCCAGACCCTGGGGACAAGAGAGGAAGGCTGGAGAAAGGAAGACTCTCCCTTGGTGGAGGAGGATCAGGTTAGAGATCTTTTGTCCAAACTTGACATCCATAAATCCATGGGCCCTGATGGGATGCACCCACGAGTGCTGAGAGAGCTGGCGGATGTTATCGCTAGGCCACTCTCCATCATCTTTGAAAGGTCCTGGAGATCAGGAGAGGTGCCTGAGGACTGGAAGAAAGCCAATGTCACCCCAGTCTTCCAAAAGGGCAAGAAGGAGGAGCCAGGAAACTACAGGCCTGTCAGCCTCCCCTCCCTCCCTGGAAAGGTGATGGAACCGCTCCTCCTGGAGGTCCTCACTAAGCATGCGGAGGACAAGAAGGTGATCAGCATGGATTCCGCATAGATTCACCAAAGGGAAATCATGCTTGAGCAATCTGATAGCCTTCTAGGATGGGAAGACTGGCTGGGTAGATGAGGGCAGAGCAGTGGATGTTGTCTCCCTGGGCTTCAGCAAGGCTCTTGACACTCTCTCCCATCACATCCTTGTAGGTAAACTCAGGAAGTGTGGGCTAGATGAGTGGACGGTGAGGTGGACTGAGAACTGGCTGGATGGCCGAACTCAGAGGGTTGTGGTCAGTGGTGCAGAGTCTAGTTGGAGGCCTGTGGCTAGTGGTGTCCCCCAGGGGTCAGTCCTGGGTCCAGTCTTGTTCAATGTACTCATCAGTGACCTGGACGAAGGGACAGAGTGCACCCTCAGCAAGTTGGCTGATGATACTAAACTGGGGGGAGAGGCTAACACACCAGAAGACTGTGCTGCCATTCAGAGGGACCTGGACAGGCTGGAGAGCTGGGCGGAGAGGAACCTCCTGAAGTTCAACAAAGGCAAGTGCAAGGTCCTGCACCTAAGTAGAAATAACCCCTGCACCAGGACAGGCTGGGGGTTGACCTGCTGGAAAGTAGCTCTGCCGAGAAGGACCTGGGAGTGCTGGTGGACAACAAGTTAAACATGAGGCAGCAGTGTGCCCTTGTGGCCAAGAAGGCCAATGGTCTCCTAGGGTGCATTAGGCAGAGTGTTGCCAGCAGGTGGAGGGAGGTGATCCTGCCCCTCTCCTCAGCCCTGGGGAGGCCTCACCTGGAGCACTGTGTCCAGTTCTGGGCTCCCCAGGACAAGAGAGACATGGCACTACTGGAGAGAGTCCAGCGAAGGGCTACAAAGATGATTAGAGGGCTGGAGCACCTCTCCTATGAAGAAAGACTGCAAGAGCTGGGCCTGTTCAGCCTGGAGAAGAGAAGACTGAGAGGCGATCTCATCAATGTGTCCAGGTATCTGAAGGGGGAGTGTCAAGAGGATGAGGCCAGACTCTTCTCCGTGGTGCCCAGCAACAGGACAAGAGGCAATGGGCACAAACTGAACCACAGGAAGTTCCATCTGAACCTGAGAAAAAACTTCTTTTCTGTGAGGGTGGCTGAGCCCTGTAACAGGTTGCCCAGAGAGGTAGTAGAGTCTCCTTCCCTGGAGATAT
Source organism: Struthio camelus (assembly GCF_040807025.1). NCBI lineage: Eukaryota > Metazoa > Chordata > Aves > Struthioniformes > Struthionidae > Struthio > Struthio camelus. Next base: position 49,135,045 of record NC_090942.1, read on the forward strand.
TCAAAACCCATCTGGATGTGATCCTGGGCAATATGCTCTAGGTGACCCTGCTTGAGCAGGGAGGTTGGACTAGATGATCTCCAGAGGTCCCTTCCAACCTAAACGATTCTGTGATTCTGTGATATTTGCAAAACACAAAATCTGAATAATGTATTCGGTCAGCAGCATACTTTGCGAATGACATTTTATATACATGTGAGCGTGTGGGTGTGGGTGTGCACGTGTGTGTATGTGAACGTGCTAACGCAGACAATACCTGCTGAAGGGCCATTACGTTGTTTCTATCAACGTCAAGTTGGGCTATCTTCATTTTCTCTTTCAAATTAAACAACATTTGCTGATACTCTAAAAGTTCATTATCTTTTGAAGCCAAGATTTCCTGCAAAGAAAATAAAATACCATCTGAACATTTGAAATAATTTGAAAAGAATCAAAAATGTATTAAAAAGTAATCAAATTTATCACAAAGTACCTTCCACTCTTCAACTTTTGCATTTACAGCTGCCATGAGTGGATCATCTTCCTCATTCTTTGCCTTCAGCTGGTCTGAAAGCTCCTGAACCTATAAATGCCATTTGGATCAACAACTTATCATAAAAATGTTTTGTTTAACCACTGCACGTGCATAAACACATCACATCTAGTACATACAATTCAACAATTAGCATTGCAGGAACAAGATTATGACTCTAAGAACAGTATGACTAACATTTCGCATGCAAGTATATTGTAATCTGAAATCAGGTTCTTAACATTTGCATCAAGTTTAAAGATCATGTTTTTTTTCAATAGAGCATTTTTTTAACTAAATATGTTCAACATTTCTGCATTAAAGCTAAATAATGACAATAAAATATTATCCTACAAAATTATAACATCTCTCAATAATACAGAAGTCAACTCTTACTTGAAATTTATACTGTTCTTTCTCTTTTCTTAACTGGTCCATAACAATATCAGATTGTTGTACAATCAGTTTCATTTTGTTATATTCATCAGTCATCTTCTCCATTTCTTGCACTGATTCCTCAAGATTCTTCCTCATTTCTTGGTTTTGAATGTCTAACTTCTCATTAGTTTCAGTCAAGTTCTATAAAATCAAAGCAAAAGCTGCTTTTAAAAATATGCACTTAATACCTGAATAACCAGCAATTGATAGCTACATTAAATGTAAGACTTGCAAATATGAAGAAATTAGCACTACAGAGTTTTGCACCTCTGGATCATCAATTTAAACGAGTCCTAACAGCCATGTATTAAAAGCTTATGCTAAAAGACACATTTCTCATTGCCTAAGTCAATGACTTTGTTCCCTCAGCTTCACAGATGCAGAGTTCATGCATCACACAAGCCACTAGCATTATCAATTCCATTACTCCATGGAACTTAACCTGTAAACTGACACAGCTTTGTGAAATATGCTGTGGCCAGTAATAGTCTAACAAATACGCAATAATATAAATAGATTTTACCTGAATTTCATCCAAATACTGGACAAGTTCAAAGTTCTTTTTGGACAACTGAGATCTGTAATCAGAATCATCTCTTCTTGACAGAATTGTTTCTTTCTGAGAATCTATTTGTCTCTGATAGTCAATTATATCCTGACGCAATTGTTCATTCTGCATAGAAAGCAATCAAAAAATAAATCTATTTTAAAGAGTGGAAAATAGGCTGTTTTTTCTAGTAAGCTAGCACAAAGAGCTAAGATGGTCAAAGCCCGTTCAAATTCCTACAGTCTGCTTTTAAATACTTAGAAGTCTCACCTTTTTCTTTACTCTTTTTTTCTTCGGATTAAAAAGGAGAGAACAAGATCAAGAGAAGAAAGCATGAAAAGTATTAGAAGTTATCTCCGCTTTAGGAAGACTGAAAAGGATTCAAGGTAAAGGCAAAATAAAATAGAACTTTCTATATACCTGTGTGTGTGCATACACATACACACATACATTAGATGGATAAAAGGGCATATTCGAGGAATGCTTTTTCCTGGTTTACCCCAGGGCAATAATTTCAACTTCTGCTGCCAGAGGCCAAGAAGATTACAAATGTTAAAGGGTTAAAAGACAGCTAGAAAAATGTTTTAAGAGAATGATTTTTTTTTAATCTAGTAACAAAGAATGTTAGCTCTTATCTTTTCATTTTTTCTTATATAAACTTCTGACTTTTCATAATAATTTTATTTTGACCCATCAGACAATCTAGGCAAAAGCAGCAAGCGTAAACCAGGTCTTACTAATATCAATCAAATCTATCTGTCAAATAGAAAAATACTAAAAACACATAAATAAAAAAAGCCCACGTAAAATTAACACACAGTATCTTATGACTATGTAACTTTAAGTGTAGACAGCTCCTGACCTCAGCTGGCTAAGTTTCACCAGAGAGAAGTACTATATATTTGCAAAATCTGATTAAAGCTTCATATTGTCTTGTGCCAGTACCTAGAAAACAGTAACTAAGACAGAATTAAACATCATGCCACCCCAAAAATTATAAACATAGCAGGCTAAAAATACATTTATAAATATAAAATGTTAAGAATATAGTAAGCATATCAGCCCACAGATTGAGCAGCTAATGTGTATAATACTTCACTAACCTCTCTCCTTAATTTGATGTTTTCATTTTCTGCGTCTTCAGTTCGAAGAGCAAGCTAGAATAATATGAATAAACTTTTTATATAAACTGCTAATATCACAAGCTATAAAACAAAGAGCTTCAGAAACAAACCAGAAAATGAATGCACTGTGGTCCTATTTCATCAGTTTTCCACTTCAGAGGCTCTTCTCAGAATATCAGCCTTTCAAAGGACCTTCACAGCTTTAGAGATGTTAGACTGAACTCTTTCTTACCTGTTCATTCACTTTCTTCTCTTTTTCCAATTCTTTTTCCATATCTGTTAACTCCCTCTCTTTTTGTTCCAATTGTTTTTCCAGCTGGCGGATCTCATCACGCAAAAAACGAGTATCACGACCACCAGCAGATCTTAGTGCCATCTTAAGAGCATTAAAACAGAGAATTATAAATATAGTACAGTTCTTCAAAACAGAAAGAAATAAGAAACTAGGTAGATGCTAAGACCAATGCTCAGGAAAAGCAAAGGCAAAGGCATGAGTAAACTAGGGCACACTAGCTTTGTCACCAATGAAAACAACAACAAAAAAAAAATCACTGAAAATAAATGCAATATATTTAAGTAAAAAAAAAATTGTACACACAGCTCTTTGCAAACTTGAGGCTGGTAAATAGTCAAAAGCCAATAAAAAGAATTAACTATATGGCTATTATGTATCTTTAATAGAAGCGAATTGTCTTCCAAAAGAAAAAGTGAGAAACAAGGGTCTGATTCAAAATCTAAGCTTTTGATCAATCTATACTTCAGCTGCCTGACTGAAATGTGAATATCTGTCAAGTATGGGGATTATTTATCCGTTCATAAAAGCCTTTACACTTCAGTTTTAATAAAATGTTGTATTAAAATACAAGTGTAAAGAACCTCATTAAAACAAAAGAACAGACATCAGCACTCTAGAAAATAATAAAATTTTAAAACATACCTCTAATTCATTTTCAAGTTTCATCACCTTTGTTTTAAATTGGTTTTCTGTTAAAATAAATAAGAAATACTAAATTACTTGATAAGGTAAAAAGTAGCTAAAATGACAACAGTTAATGACCTGGAGGAAGGGACAGAGAGCATTCTCAACAAGTTTGATGATGAGACAAAACTGGGAGGAGGGGCTGACACACCAGAAGACTGTGCTGCCCTTCAGAGCTGGACAGGCTGGAGAGCTGGGCGGAGAGGAACCTCCTGAAGTTCAACAAAGGCAAGTGCAGGGTCCTGCACCTAAGTAGAAATAACCCCTGCACCAGGACAGGCTGGGGGCTGACCTGCTGGAAAGCAGCTCTGCCGAGAAGGACCTGGGAGTCCTGACGGACAACAAGGTGACCATGAGCCACCAATGCGGCCTTGTGGCCAAGAAGGCCAATGGGATCCTGGGGTGCATTAGGCAGAGTGTTGCCAGCAGGTCGAGGGAGGTGATCCTGCCCCTCTCCTCAGCCCTGGGGAGGCCCCACCTGGAGTCCTGTGTCCAGTTCTGGGCTCCCCAGTACAAGAGAGACGTGGTGCTCCTGGAGAGAGTCCAACGGAGGGCTACAAAGATGATTAAGGGGCAGGAGTATCTCTCATATAAGCACAGGCTGAGAGAGCTTGGGACTGCATGCCTGGAGAAGAGAAATCTCAGGGGAGATCTGATCTATGCGTACAAGTATCTGAAGGGAGGGTGTCAAGAGGATGGGGCCAGACTCTTCATTCGTGCCCAGCAGTAAGATGAGAGGCAACGGGCACAAACTGAAACACAGGAAGTTCTGTCTGAACACAAGGAAAAACTTCTTTATTGTGAGGGTGACAGAGCACTGGAACAGGTAGCCCAGAGAGGTTGCGCAGTCTCCATTCTTGGAGATATTCAAAAGCCGACGGAACATAATCCTGGGCAACATGCTCTAGGCAACCCTGCTTGAGCAGCGGGTTGGACTAGACGATCTCCAGAGGTCCTTTCCAACCTCAATTGTTCTGTGAACTTAATAAACACTTTGCCTCACTGAAACCAATTCAATGATTAGCAATTAACTTCAGTGGGGCTGGTATTTCATTCAGTTCCTCACACTTAAAAAAAAACTACCAAATGCACTTAGCAAGTCATTTATAAACGACATTAAAGATAAAAGGTCTATTAAAAAAAGGCTTGCTTACCACATTTGGCTTGCTCTTCCCCAGCTTTTTCAACTTCTTCTAATGCCAGCTCTACCTCCTGAGCTTTCATCTGGAAAAAAAATAGTAAGTAAGAAAAGAAAAAAGGTTTACTATTAGCATAAGTTAACAGACGGTTCCACATACCTCGTGTTCAGAATTTTGAAAACATTTACCAAAAAAAAAAAAATAATAATTTTCTCTCTTCAAACAAATATAACCACTTACATATTTTCACTTCGCTGATGGACACATGACAGTTAGGAACTTTATGTTGTTGAAATATCACCTTTATTCTATTTACCTATCTAAACAATCCAAGGCTATGGTTAAGAAAAATGACTCAAAAAAGCCTCTCTAAAAGCTATGTGCTAACCTCTGCGGCTTTAATTCCTTGCTTCCAGTATATTTATGAGTGAATACAAGACAGCATGATAGATTTACAAAAATAGTTTTAGGATAGATGTGTTTCTTCCATTAACGGTGACATTTATGCAATTTAGGTTATTCCAAAACATCAGACTGCCACAAAAATTTTTAATAAAGTTAAAATCATTACCAATAATTTACAACACCTTACCTATTTCTGAGGTATTTGCTTGCATTTTCTACCTATAAAACTAAGCTTCCTTAACTATACAACTGCTTTAGTTCTATTCTCTTCAGTTCCCACTGGTACATGCTACAGTCCTAACAGCTGTAAGCAGGAATTCAGGTGCATGCACACATTTAGCATATAACTGCTCTAAGGAGTAAGCAGTGTGTCCAATGCAGTAAAAAAAAAAAAAAAAAAAAAAGAGTGACCATGCTTTCACTTACATAAAATAAATAAACTACAGAAGTGTAGAAAGTAAAACAAACCTTCATTAGGGACTGTGTAATTTTAAAAAGATGTATCAATTGTTCAGAAGCTTCGTTTTTTAAGTCTTTTCCATCAACCTAAGGAAACAGACAACAGTATTTTTGTATTAACGTCAATAGAATTTAAAAAATAAATCATTTATTTATGTGAAGGACCAGAGAGAGTTGAGGGAAGAAAGTAAAACAAAACCCTTCTGTTCACTGTTTTCCCCTTGAGTACCTTGGACATAGTCTCCAGCAATCTATCTGCTAGTTCCTCTTGATGAGGAAGAGCATCTGGATCAATTTTCATAAGCTTCTTCCAATCTAAAATGGGTGCCATGTTGAGTTTATAATATTTTTCCTGGAACAAAAATAAAAGTAACAATTATAAGATGTTATCACTGTCAATAAATCATTCATCGAATGATTTAACAGCGGCAGGCCAGTGAACCACATAAGATGATACTAAATAGCTGTATGGATTTTGTAACACAGATTAACACCCTGTTCACATTTCGGTCTACTGTAACCAAGAGGTCTATAATAAAACCTTTTTTTAAGCTAAAAATTAGACCAGACACAATCAAAGAATTCGTGCCACAAATACTGAAGATGACCCATGTGAAACCTTCATTTTAACTCTTATTTTTTTTTTGTCCTTCACAATTTTCTAATGCAGCGCCCCTATGTTAATGTATAAACACTTGTTCTTGCAGCTAGATGCTCTTTTTTAGAACTAGCATTTGCAGCTGCTGTAGGACAGAAATCTCCTTATAGTGACAAAATCATTATTTCTTATGTTTAAAGCACAGCACTTGCTTTAGTTTGATACTATTCATATCCATTTGTTGAAATTCATTTGTAAGACATTGAATTCTTGTATTAAATATCCTTTCCTTCTGATTAGAGTACCTGAACCACAAAAGTACAGTGAACCATCTGGAAACTGATGAAAATCTAATCTGGAAGCGGTGCAAAGTTTTGTTTTACAGTTTACCTGATAGTTGCTGCGGGTCACAGTGACTTCCCATAGGCCTGGAGTACCTGAAAAAGGCAAAAGAGAATGGAAGTCTTGGATTACTACATTCTCCAGAGCTGTTCCTACCGCCATATCAGCAATATGTCGAAAGCTGAATTCTGCCAAGTTTAAAAGGAATATTTTTAGTCTACTTACATATTGCCCTAAATTAAAAATCCGTCTTTTAACGGTTCAGAAAGTTAAGAGAGACATAAAATTAACAAGAATGTTTAGTTCATTAATACTAAGTAAACTAATAACACAAGTGGGATAGGTATTTTATGATGGGGGGGGGGGACTTCTCTCAGAACTACAGCAAAGCTGTAGATTGAGTATAGTATTTTGATATCTGTTCATCATTCACCCTGTTCACATTCAGCAGTTTGAAGACTCAACAACTGAAAGTTCCTTCCTTAATGAAAGTGATACTATTTTCCCAGGAAATATGCCTATGTAATCTGAAAGAACTGGAAAACTCTGAACTCCTAGTGTACACATAAGTGAGGATAAAAATCAAACTCTTCTCATCTGCTTTGATGCATGCTACTTGACAGCTCTCTCTGTATTTATTGTTTCTTTAGTTTTTACTAAATGTTTTAGAAAACATGCATTCTATATAATCCATGGCTTCCTAACAATATCATATACAAATTTTGCTTTTCTGATTTTCCTAGAGGACAAAGGAAAATACCAGAAAATCACATGCAGGAGACATTCAAAATGTCAGTTCAGCAGATGCAATGAAGAGAAGACATATTCATAAGGATAAAACGTTATTAGAGCAGACAGAAGAAATGACCATATCATACCACAAATATAAAAAGACTGAAAAAGACTAAAGGGCAGAGAGCACAAAAGAGCTAACAGCATCATAAGGATATGGACCATAGTCAGTGAATGAGAAATATTTAACTTAAAATAGTAATTAATACTTAAATTCTGAGTTCATCTCTTCAAACATAATGGAAGGCTTTCAATAACAAATATGTACCCAAAAATCTGAGAACAAAATCATCTTCTAATAGTCTTTCATTTAAAAAATATAATAATAGAGAAAGAGCATACTGATCTTGGCACACCTACTTCTTCAGTTAACTGAAGGCTACTTAATTTCAAGATCCTCACTAACTTACTTGTTTTTTTTTTTCCTTTTAAACACTTTTTTTAAAACAATTGAGAGGCAGAAGTTATGAATATGAAATGCCTGACAGTCAAAATTATTCTGAGAGCATTATTACAACCTTATTACTGACACTGTTATCCAATCTTCCCTCTTTAAAATCTTTTTATTTATTTACTAAATAATGTCTTTAAGAAAACAATCTGAAATTGTATTGAAAGAGATAGATATATATCTATCTATAATATATGTAAACAAAATCCAACTTGTTGGGGGACAACTAGAGTAAGCTCTTGGGGGCACAACCTAAACGTACAGTACATTCCACACTATGTATATACTTGAGGACAACAAAATAAAGATAAGTTATTCAATTGAAAAGTGTTCCGTCCTAAAATTTAGCTGACGCCTTCCCCTCACTACAGTGTGTGCCTTTTAGCTGACAGATCTGGGTGGGGAGAGGAGATCACGGTTCTGTAAAAGCAGTTAAATATACATGAGTTTGACTTTAGTTAACACAAGATTTTCTTGGCTTAGCTAGGGAACCAAGCATATATAAAACATTCTGATGTTAGAGAGTTCTGTAAGGCAGATAAAAAGGGAAGTGTGGCGGGCAAGTTCAAGTTATAACACCCAGTGCTGCCTACAATAAGCCACATGAAGAGAAGACAGCTAAACTACCATGCCGATACACTATCTTCATCACAGTGAATTAAGCAGCATTAGGAGGAGCCATTCCTCTTCCATAAAGGCACACGTAACATGCAATACAGAGCCACGTACACTTGAGCAAGACTAAATACTAAAAAGCAGCACAGTCGTGCAGGAGACACACTCTGCTAAATCCTTAGTTATTTACTCTAGGAGGATTATCCCAGCTTAGATCTACAGACTAGGTTATCCAGAACGAGCTCTCCTATACTAGCAGCACACAGGGCTGCACCGCACCACGAAGCCACACCCGAAACGGGATCCCGTGCAGGCTTCCCGTTTCTTTCAAATCTGTATATCGCGGCCCCGGGAGTGACAGCGAGACACACACCGCGACTCCTCCGCGATGCTGCCGAGATACAATTCCGCCTCCACTTCGCCCGCCTCCTCCGGAGCGGCAAACCACCTTATTTCGTGTCCGCCTTCAGGCGGGGGCGGAGGTGACGCGCAGCTGTAAGCGGAGGCAGCAGGGCGCAAACGCGCACCGCCCCGCAGCGACCCCCGCACGCGCCGCGTTTGTAACGGCGCTAACGGCCGCCGCCGCCCCGCACAGGTGAGCCGCGGCCCGGCTCCCCGCTGACCACGGCGCCCCCGGGGCAGAGCCGGCAGTCCCGCGCGGCGACAGGACGGAGCCCCGGGACCTCGGCCCCTTCCCGCAGCGCAGCGTCGCCTCCCACTCACGACCTCACCGCTCCCCGAGGGCCACGATGGCGGCAGAGGCCGCTGCTAGGCGACGCCATCAAACACTCCCGCCGGCTCCGCTCCCGGCGACCCGGATCCTCGTGGACTCGGGGGCGGGCCAGGCCTCCCGCGGTACTACAAGCCCCACAATGCAAGCTGAGCACCACCGATGCTCAGCATCGCGGAGCGGCGCGACCCCCGCGGGTGCGGAAACGGGGGCAGGGCGGGAAAGCGGGACGGGGTGGGGAGCCATCCCGCCCGGACACGCGATTCACCACGGCGGCAGGCGGCAACCTCCCGCTGCTGATGGCGGACTACGTGTCCCAGCATGCCGTGCGCCTCCGCCGGGACTACAGATCCCGGCACACCTTGAGGACGTCCAGCCACTGACTGAGCGGTTTCCCGACAGCCCTTGCGGGGCAGGGGTTGCCGCCGGCCGTCGCGGGGCGGTGTGCGCGTGCGCAGTGCGGCGGGGCGTCTGTGGCGGTGGCGGCGGCGGCGGCGGAGGGCGGGCGGATGCGCACCGGGGTGTGGGCGGTGGCGAGGGCGCTTCGTCCGCGGCCTCAGGTAAGGTGGGGAGCGGCGGCGTGGGGGGCCCTCCTTCCGCAGGGGGCACCGGGGAGGGGTCCGACGGAGCTGATGCTGCCCGCGGTCGTCCTCCGCGGTGGGGGTAGGTGTCCTCTCTGCCCTGGCCGGGCGGCACGGGCCTCATCCGCGCCCACTCCGCACCCGGCCGCGGAGGCCCGGGCTCCGGTGCCGCCTCGGGGCCTCGGTCGCGCAGCCGGCTCCGGGGGCGGGCAGTGGGCCCCGCGCTGCGGCTCAGCCCGCTTCTTTCCTCACGGAGGCACCGGCGCCTTCGTGCCCAGCGGCGGCCGTTTGCCCTGCCCCCCCTCCCCCAGGCCCCTACCCCCGGCCTCCCCCTGTTGCTGCAGGCAGTGTGGGCCTTCCCGCAGGGGTGGCTGGCTGCGGGGCTGCGGCACTGCCCAAGTCCCTCTATCTGTGTATATGTGTATAAATAAGCAGGGGCTGCGGCACTCTCCAAGTCTCTCTATCTGTGTATATGTGTGTGAGTAAGTATATAACAATCTCTCCTCAAAGGATAGTTTGCAGAGCAATACGGGAAGGATCGCACCTATAGACTGGTTAGGTCTCTTGACTCTGCCGGTGGTCTGCAAGGCCCCGTGAGCGTTGGTAGTGTCGGATGGCCCCAAAGGTTTGGGATCCTGCGTTTTAGCTAACTGGGCACGAACGTACGTTTTCAAATAAAAAGGGGGAAAACAGCAACCATTGGAATTGTGTTTATGTCTTTGTATTCATTCAGCAGGAGTGCTGAAAGCTCAAGATCTTTTTGTTGGCTCTCTGTACTGATGGAGAGGGGTGATCCTAATGTAGTTTTCTGACTTTCTTGATATTAGGCTTTCTCTAGCTTCATGATTTCTTTTTCTTTGCTATCTCTTAATCAGTGTTTATATTTAATGAAGGCTGACACAACTCAAGACGCTTGGCACTCCTTACAGTTATGTAACTTGTTCCAGTAACATTTTAACTCTAATTCTTGAATGAAGGTAAAGGCTTTTATACCTTTGACAGAGGCTGGTTACTTATAGCTCTGTAGTGGGGAAGAAAAGGAAACTTTGTAATTAGGGCAGGAAAAGAGAGACAGGACTATATTTCATGAATAGGTAATGTGACTAAAAACAAAATTCATCGTTATTAAGTGTAAATCAATGATTTCTTTAGTTGGAGGAGCTTTATAGGTGGAGGTGATCCAAAGAGAATAAGTTTGGCACAGAGTTATGTGGACTTGCTGCAGGATGAGGTTTAGCATTTATGTTTGTGTTGTCGTGTTACAGAATCAAAAAAACAAAAAAGCTACTACATGTACTTGTAGTGCAACCACATCTAGTTCACAATTGTGTAGTATAGATAGTCAAGAGGATTGCTGTAGAGCTAAAGGGGATTTTTGAAGTAGGCATGATAACTTTAAAAAATGAAAATAGAATGGAAAGAATGGAAGTAGTAATCCTACATTAAAAGGGGAAATATACAAAATACAGAATGGCTTTGAGAAAGTGGATTTTTTTTTTTGTTATGCCTCACACTTAATCATGTGGTAAGAGTTTTATAAGTGCATCTTCTTTTGGTGAGAATGCATGCTTGTAGATCTGGAGCCAGAACACATTTAAGTTGTATCATAGGCAGCTTGACCTACCCTGATACAGGAGTTGGGCATCTGTATTAAACCACAGTTTTGATATAGTATGCTGTTTCAAAAAGCTAATACAAAAACTGCAGTATTACAGATCTAATAAAATGTTATTTACGGAAGAGGCACATGTGGTCCAAGCATACTAAATAAGGACATGCATAGCAGAGTCTAAAGGCTGCCTTTTCAGCCTATGCTACCCATGTAGCATACTCTGATCTATGGAGTTAATGAACATGCAGTTAATAGTATTGTATTTCTGAAGCATTGAGGGTGTTGATCTGTTTGATTAGCATTATTTTAGAGATGTGATATTTTGCATCTGTGTCTTAGGAGGAAACATTGCATTATATTCTTGCAGTTATTCTGAATATAGAAGGTATTCTTTTGTTACTTTTTAAATGTATAGCTTAGTAGCAAAAAAAATTTAAAGGCAGACCTAATGAGTTATTAAGTCCTGTAAGAGTTAATTATTTTAAGATATGTATTATTCTTGTGTAGTTTGTATTTCAGCTGATTGTTACATCAAGTGTATTGAACAAATTGAAACTAAACAATGCAGTATCTTCTTATTATCCATTTTTACACTGTATATGTTTTGATACTTGTTTATACCAGGGTACCTAAAATGTCTGAGTTCTGGTTCAGCTGGCTGATTGCCAGCAAACTTCACAGTCATCCCCACTCTGAAACTTCTCCTCCTTCCTGCACCACATGTTCTGACTCCGAGTCAGAATTGGCGTTCCTTAACTAGTTGATACTTAATAAACTGTGCAAAGAGAAAGCTGGAGGCTTTGAGAGTGTAATGTATCCCCCTTATGGGGATTAGAAAATTATGCAGATTAGTCCCACTTCCCCTTGATCCTGTGGTATTTGCAGAAGGAGGTTGCTCCATTAAAACTTCTGTTAATTTTTTTCTAGTCTAGGGTCCCAGCCAGAGGAAGGGGAGTACAGGCATGTTTTGTGTTCTTCCTCCTTCTGTCTTCCCAAATACTGCCTGCCATATGCTATTCTAACCCAATCATTTAAACCTCAACTGTGGATCTAAAGTGCTTCAAACTGAAGTTGAGCCTTGGGACAGCATTTTTAGGAGAAGATAAGTTTAAAGGCTGTTTTGAAAAGGGACAACAGAACAAACAGAAATACAGTATATGATCTCTTTCTATCATTAAACAGTGATACTAAGTCAGCAGACAGAATATTTGGTTTAACAAAAATGAAATAATTATAGAAAGGGGACCAAGAAGGCAAGACAAGTGAGGCTACAGCTTCAGGTGCTGGATTAAAATAACTTTTTAAAGTGACTAAACTGCTAGCTTTGGCAACCTATCGTATATGTCTGGTATTCACCAATTCAGCCTTCTTTGTTCCCCCCCCCCCACACACACCTTTCATAGTTTGAGTCACTTTTCTGTGTGAGCTGTAAATACATTTCAATTAGTTAGGGAGCCTCAGTTATTATCAAAGTACATGTCTCCAGAGTAACTGAGATGCAAGTCCAGTTCTGCAGATCTCTTCCATGTATGTCTGTGTCTTATGCTGGCTTAGAACTCCAAGCGAGAGAGTGGGGAATCCACATGTTATGATTAGGTATGTACACAAATGATCATTATTATGTTTACAAAGGTTTTTGAGAGGCTACCTGATCCCTGTGCAAATTGCTTGTTTTTTCATTGCCAGCTGCCTCATTAATATAACACAGAATTAGGCTCCTTGAGATAATAATTATGCTTCACATTGCACATGCAAGGCACTCTTCATCAAAGTGAGCCTATGGAGTTTTGCAGACTGGCCACACTATTGCTTACATTGTCTATAGAGAACAGTTGCAGTTTGATTGTGGTTGAAAATGCTGTTGTCTTGTAATGAAGCTTTGGTATGACTGAAAGTGTAAGGCATTTTTTTAATATCTGTGAATATTTAATAAAATTGAGAATGAGAATATTTTCAGTGTATGAGAATGATAAAGTTAAGTCTTTAGAATGCAGTAAGATTCTGTTGTGGACAATGAATAAGTTGAATCATTTTCTAAGTTTCAGTTTTCTGATGGCTTGTTACTTTTGTTGGTTTGAACTGAATTTTAAATTGGAAGCCAGAGATATCAATAAGATGTCAGTTATGCTGAGTGTCTTCTGAAGTAGTAAGTCCTCTCATCCAAAAGCTGTAACAGTTTTAAAGTTTGAGATGAATTTTAATGATCTTGTCATTAGATAAGATCTAATGATCTCTAGAAATCTTGAATGGGATTAAGTGTATGAGCTTTTTTCCCATACAGAAGTATTTCCTTTTTTTTCTCCCCAATTCTCTATTACTGCTGCTACCCGTATCTTTCTGAAGAAGAAAAGGATGAGTTGCCTAGAGCATTTTCTTTCAAGCAGGGTTCACTGAAACGTAAACTATTCTTCATGCCAGCGGTGCGGGGGAGGGGGGGTGTAAAAAAGGTAAGTGCCATTAACCAGTACAGTAAAATTTTTAAATATGTTTTCAAGCTTCTAAAAGTAGGTCTTAAGTTATATCTAATCAACACAAATGTATTATTTGTTATTTCCTTCTGCAAGGATTTATTGTAAATGTAAGGTGGCAGATAGCATATTTATTAGCTGATAGTTAACTATGGAATGGTAAATTGCTGTTTTATGTTTAGGGATTGCAGCTGTATTCCTGCCCAAATTTATACTTTCTAATTTCTCCTAAATCCATATGGGTAGAAAGTGGCTTCCCACTTCCCAAATCTCCCAACTGAGGATACCATTGGAGTGTCACTATGTGTTCGTTTGTGCATGTATTTGTGTTGAACTTTCTGTGTAGACAACTATACTTTGTAGTGTGCTGTCCTCACCTGTCTATGGTATCATGGAGTTGATAGTGATTGTTAAGAAACTTTTTGTTATTTTGCTACTTTTCTAGAAGTGTTTTGGCTTTTATGTCATATCCCGTTCTTGTCTATAGTTCTTGAAGAAGAAAACTAGATGTACTGGCAGAGGGTTCTCAACAAATTGGAAGAAGAATACTATCTTACAGGCCAAACCTACTGGAGAGCTCTGGATCATGAACGCCTACTCATCTGTCTTTCCTGCTTAATGGCTCTGTACAGGCATGAAAATAGTGCAATGCAAACTGTAGATTTCCATGCAAGCAGCTTGACAAAATTAGACTAACAATCAAGTATTTTGCACAGCTGGGGCATTCTGTTTTTTCACAAGCAGCTCTTGAAATCTTGCAGCTTCCATCTCACAAGGTGTATCTTGCTGCTTGTTGTTTTAAGCTGTATATTCTTCATGAGGCGTTCAGGTATCATTGTAAATTAAAACAGCAGTCTTGGAAGTAAAGCATATGTCTGTCCTCACTTCCTCCAGTCAAACAGCGACTTTGTGGCAGTTCTGTAGATTGTGAGTGGATAGTCACGCTGCCCGAGGGGTGATTTGATGTGCAGTCTTGCAAGCTGTGAAAGTAAAGGTAACTAAAGTCAAAATATAACTTGACTTACCATCAACCTGTTGATCTGTGTAGGGCCAGTCAGTGATATGGTTCTCCCTCCCAGAAAGCCTGTGTTAGCAAGACAGGTTGTTAGGCAGCATGTTTTAGAGGTGTTTATCAGTATATCCATCACTGGGAGTGGTGAAGGAGTGGCACCGTACTTGGGTTGATACCAAATTTCAACATGTCTCTTTGGCAAGGATGATATCCACTCACCTTGACTCATTTGAGGACCCCTGTGCATACCAAGGCTTCTCTTGCACATCTATGATCTGTGAGGTTCTTAGTCTTGCATACTACGTATATGACTTCTTACTTACCAAAATCAAACTGATGACAGCTTTGTTGGCGTGAAGGAAGTGTTGGCTGCCAAATATCATTTGCTATTTTTTTGAGATGAATGGCAGATAGATTTTTTTTTTGCCTACCTTACTAAATCCAGGGGAGCTTTTACTGGCCTCCTTCCTATTTTGTTTTACATTCTCAACTTGTTGTTCCAAGTTTGAAGCTTAACTACTTTGACTGGTGAAGAGTCTGGTTGTAAACAGCTGTGGAAGCAAACAGGAAGTGGTAGCTCTTACGCCGAGTCTTGCTCAAAATCCACTTTGCCATGCTAATAATATAAAGGACTGAAAAAATCTTTTCCACATTTATGCTTTAATTCAGCAAGAACTTTAAATTATCCTGTCATTAGACTGGTGAGAAAGGAATATTCCTAGCTTTATCTGTAGTATATATTTATATATTACATATATTTAGCATATATTTCAGGGGAATACCTTGGAATGCCAAGATATAAGTCGGGAAGGAGAAAAATATCTGCTGTATTGTGAAAAAGACAGATTATATGTAGTCTTACACTTCCTCAATTTTGTTTTGTGCTTGTCTTGGAAGCATGTTACTGGAAAATTGGGAGCACTTTTAGGTCTCGGCTATGACTTCCTGTTGCCAAGACCTACTAGTGCTTTTGCACACTGCAGCAGTTTGAGGGGGATATGGTGTATTTTGAGTATACCAAGCTTGAGATAGCTCAAGTGTTGTTATTGTATGACTTCCAGCTAAAACCAAAATAATGCCTTTCCTTGTTTACATCTCACAGTAAATTTAGTAAAGTCTTCAGGATTGTCTGTGAATGTTTGTGCTTAAATACTTATCTCAGAAGCCCAAGTTACATCAGGTGTTTGCATGCAGTGACATTTCTGTGACATGAGATGTGCATGTCGGGGGAGGGCGAACTTCAATTACAAAAATTATCATGTCAAAGTTAAAGGTTTTTCTTAAGTTCTAAAAACAGTTTTCTCCAATGGTGCACTAGTCACCGAAAACAGACTTTTTGGATGTGGTTAAAATCTTTATATCTTTGTGTCTGAGTTCCCTTTTAGTAAAACAAAAATAGCAGTATTTTCCCTACTATAGTTGACATGTAGGTGAATATAGCATTGAAAAAAATAGTTATAGAGAAAAGAAGTATAAGAAATTCAGAGCAAAAATGGGGCTTGTGAAAGCATCCAATTTGTCTAGAGTTAGGGGGTAAGTAATGTGGCTATCTTGACTCTTCCCCACACAGAATATATTTCGAGATTCGCAATAAGTAGATGAAGAGTTAGCAACTAAAGTTGACTTTCTGCAAAAAAAACTACTAAACTTGATCAAGGACAGGCTTGAGTGAAACAGACTTTTCAGACTGTAAGCTGTGGTTAAACACTTTGGCTAGGAAGCTACTCTTACAAACTTCCCCTCCTCAGTTACACAGTAGTAGCTTCTTCTGAACTATGGTTGGTTAAGAATTACTTCAGTTAAACTCTCTGAGTGAAAGGAGTATCTGCAAGGACTTGCTGCTCCAACCAAAACAGTAAACTGATGTTGTTAATAAAGAAGTCTCAAGACACCAAAAACCTCACAGGGTTGTGGGGATTTTATGCTTTATTTTAAGGGTGAATTTATTTAAACCTTGAGATCGTTTCTGCATGACAGTGTTATCTTGTCCCCTCAATTTTTGGAAGACTTTATTTCAGAAAAGTAGATTTGTATGTTAGGAAATCATTGCATTTTCCGTGTAGGTCCTTTTCAGATGTCACTGCTTTTCAGGATAACTAGTCTTGAAAAGTAGGAAGTGTACTTTTCAGAAGCTGTTGCAGGCAGCAACAGATATTCTGTACTCTTTCTAACAGGGTGAGAGATAGCGGCTTCTTCTCCTCCCCATTCTTAATGAAATACCTTTAACTTTGGTAACTTGATGTTCAAACGGGCTGTATTTTCATATATTCCTGCAGAATGCTTTGGTTTTGCTTTTTAATAAGGCTTCTCTGTCTGCCAGGAAAAACCATAAATATGTTCAGACCTAATCTTGGCTTTGTGTTTTAAAGTACCCTGATCCAGGCGGGTAGAAGCATCCTTTGACACTTTGCTGATGAGGCGGCCTCTTTATTAACTCTCTTTTATTCTGATTTTTAATTACATTTCACGGTTATTTTTAAAACGTTTTTTCTCCTATGTTAATGCTTTTTTTTATTATTATTATTAATACAAAGGCAGTGGTAACTTTGAAGAAAGGCTCTTTCTTGGCTGAAGAAGCTTCAACAGCCGGTCCTTCAAGTACTGAAACAGAAAAACTTCACGGCCGTTATGTGAGTAACACTGAATGAATTGAATTTGATTTCTTCAAAATGGTCCTTGTCATGGTTATTAGTTTAACTGAACCTGCATCTTTTGAGCCTGTATTCCTTCCCATACTACCGCTTAGATCTTACTGTAAAACAACTGTTTCTGATAGGTGATTCTGATGCTTTCAGTTCTGGGCTGCAATTCACAGAGATCAAGTGAGATTACCTGCGTGAATGAGATACCTTTATATCCTGTTTTTAGAGGATAGTATACCTAAAACCTGCACACTATTTTTAAAAAGATAAACAACAAAAGGCATTTCAGGTCTTAGGAGAAAAGAATAGACTTCACAGCTCCTAAGTAGCTAGTCAACTTTAATGTGTGAACACTGGTAGATACAACACTAATGTTTTTATATATTTATAGATCCACATCATCTGGCTAATATTAGCTGTTCTGTGTCCTCACAGATGGTTTCCCTCTCTAGTTTCAGGGGAAATGCTATATGATTTTATTCAGTAGTTCTTTTTTTTTTTTTTTTTTTTTTCCTTCTCAGAACCAACTCATTGTTCAACTGTCTATAGCTTTTGATATTTTTAGGTCTCAACACCTGGCATTAAGCCATGTAACATCTACCAGTAGTCAGAAAGAATGCCTTTATCCTGTAATTACATTCTTGCTTACTCTTCTAAAGCAAAACAATATATTCATACAGGCTAATCTTATAACCCAGTACCTAGTATTTTCACCTTTTTGGCCACCTATATATAATTATGAATATAATAATTATTATAATATAGTATAATCATTAAAATTGCTATTTAATAATTTCTAGGGCTTAAGAAGTTTATGGAAAATGGGAGAAAATAATGTAAGATATAGTCCATTTGTAGTGTTTTCTTTGCATGCTATTTTTCTTTAGAGGGGACTTCCATAAACATTCATTGATATCAAAACGCTTGGGAGAGTTAGGGAAAAAATGAATTCATGAACTTCTGCAAAGGATGAAAGTGAACAAGGTGTGAGCTTCAATGGTAAGTTAAATTTTTAAATATAACAGATGGTGTTCTTTACCCTTATGAAACTTTTTTTTCCTGTTTGTTCTTTGGAATGTTTTTTTCTGAATCGTCTTTTAAACGCTTTGTTTGTGAGAAACACACTTAAACCTAAAAACATGAATAAGTAACCTTCTGTCTGCCACTTCGATAACTTCCTATCCTGTGAGTGTCAGCATGTTAATTTACTCCGTGTGTTAGAGCAGTGAATTTGAGTTCTCAAATTTGTAGCATTCACTCGAACTGCACTGCTATCTGATGCAAATTGGATCACAGGTTATCTTCAGTTTTACTACTTTTCTGGTAAAACATGAAATGCAGCTGGGAGACTGTATCTAGCTTGGTTGTGAGGGGATTTTTTTTTTGGGGGGGGGATTAGAATCTTTAATGACAGTATGCTAAATTGTTAATGAGACTTGAGGACGCTTTTAGATCTTAATTTTTAGAAATGAGTGTCATTAGCTTTTAAAATATTGACTGTCTTAATGTGACTTTATTTATTAAGCTTACTTTTTCATTCAATAAAACTAAGTTTCTGTCCATATATTTCAGCTTATGTCCACAAAAGCTCTTAGAGAAGATGGCTGATGTAAGCCTGAAGGAAGCAGCATTAATACTTGGTGTGGTGGCAGCTTGCTACTGGAACAGTCTCTTTTGTGGCTTTGTTTTTGATGATGTTTCAGCAATTTTGGACAATAAAGATTTGCATCCTTCTACTCCTTTAAAAAATTTGTTTCAGAATGACTTCTGGGGGACTCCGATGTCTGAGGTAAACTGTCTATGAAACACTTAGAAACACTTTGGAAATAGAGCCGTGAAATAAGCTTGCAGAAGGTTTTTACACTTTTTTTTTTTCCTAGTGTGATTTTAACAGAATAGTTTGCATCGCCTGGAATTTGGTGGTTGGTAGTTTGGACTATCAAATTGGGAACAGATATGACTTATATTCTCCCTCTTTGCTAAACAAAAGTACTTGTAAAAAATGTGGAGTGTCCTGTATCACACATCAGTTCTTTGTAGTATTTAATTCCATTATAGAAATTAGACAAGGCTGGCCATTTTCCCTTTCTCCTGCGCAAGCTAGGCAATAGTATTTATTTCTAATTTTAATCTGGAAGGAAAGTTATACAGTTAAACAACAAGATATAGAGATTAGGAATTGAACACATCAAATTTATTTGAGCAAATATCTTTATCTGAATTGAGAACTTTTGGTTTGCAGCCCATTTTGAATTTGTTTGAAAAGATGCATTGACATTAAAGCTATTAATAAAAGAAATTAGGTAGCAGTGATTTAAGATGAAGTTTACATAAAGTTCAGAAAGATACATGTAGTGCCATTAAGGAGCAAAAAACCCTAACCTGCCAGCCATAGATGTTTTACCTATCAAGACATTCCACCTTGTTATCATAACTTTTTCTTATGCCCTTAATTATGGGATTAGCAAGGGGATTAGCACAATGTGAAATGCTAATTGCGAGCTCGACAAAATAGACTTTAATACTTAATTTTCAAAGCCTATAATGAAAGCTTTCAAAGTGTTTTTCAGATATCATCTAGTCCTGGAGTCTAGTAGCTTCAAATAGTGTTTTTCGACAAGTTTTTACACCAAAGACCACCTAACCTTGAGGAGAGGGGGGAAAAGCCATCTCATCTAGTGTTGATTTTGCACTTATAAACAAATGAAAGTCAGATTAAATTTAGTGAAATGAAAGTCAGGTTAATCTTAATGTTCATGGCCTTTTAAATATTTTCTATCTTTCTATTTTCTATCTTGTGTTTCTCTTGTTTGCATGTACGTATAATTCTTCTCACCCTTATTTTCTTCCTCTACTTTGTGGGTGTAGTCATCAAAGGTCAATAGGCTGTAGGTTGGCAAATGCATTTTTGAAGAGGAAGGTGATGTTAAGTATAGTTTTTAAAAGGGATTGTGGGGGGAGTGTCTAAGAACCCACACGTAAGCTCTGCTTATTGATTATACTGACAGATATACTAAACCTATTTAGATAATGCATTTAGCTGAGTATACTAAAATTTTACTTTCTGTAATATTGATCTACGGCATGAAATGGCAGATTGATCAAAACACTTGAAAAATGCGTCAAAACGGTTTACAGGTTGGAAAATGGTCAGCGTTAACTTCTCAATTTAACAGTTTAATTTTAAATAATCCATCTTTTACTTTACTAGATGTTGTTGTTGTTAGTATTACTGATTTTCAAGTCTTTATTTTGAAGGTATATGACTGAATAGTGGGGAATTAC
The DNA here is from genome assembly GCF_040807025.1 of Struthio camelus. Classification (NCBI taxonomy): domain Eukaryota; kingdom Metazoa; phylum Chordata; class Aves; order Struthioniformes; family Struthionidae; genus Struthio; species Struthio camelus. The sequence goes on from NC_090942.1 coordinate 49,155,775, forward strand.
ATGTATGTACAGATTTTTTTTAAAAGGTGTTTTGGAGTGAAGGGCGCTTTATAAGTTGATGTTGACTTATTTATTTCCTTCTTTTTTAGGAGAGGAGTCATAAATCTTACCGTCCCCTCACAGTCCTCACATTTCGCTTAAACTACTTGTTCAGCGAGTTAAATGCAGTTTCCTACCACTTCCTAAATCTGGTCTTTCATGCGGTGGTTTGTATAGTCTTCCTCAAGGTCTGTAAGCTTTTTCTGGACAGCAGGAGCAGTGTAGTTGCGTCCTTGCTCTTTGCAGTGCACCCAATACATACTGAAGCGGTAGGTAAAGCTTCAATGTGTCTAATCTGCTGTTAAATTTAAGCTGTATTTATTAACCTTAAATTTTGTGTTTTATGTGTGTTTATATATAGTATTTCCAAAAGTATGTGTTTGTATTTGGACTTGGACTTGTTTTTGTACTCTGCCCTTTGCAAAGAAGAGTGATGGAGGTGACCAGCTTCTCATGACTCCTTTGTGCTCTGAGTTATTGGTATTCCATGCAGCTACTGAAAAATAATTAAAGAAACATACATTTAGTTACCAAATAATTGGAGTTTCTACCATGAATGTTCACTTTTATGATGACAGCTACTTCAGTTTATGTAGATATTTGTGCATTCTGTAATGATCTATCTAGCATTGTATCTTGCAAGTGCTATGAACAGCTCTTAATTCATTTTCAGAATTCATATGCATTCTCTTAGCTACTCGCTGAGACTGTTCTATTCACTTTTTTTAATGCCTATGTATCTATCCCAGCAAGACTCTTCCTAGAAATGTTGTATTTGCTGTCCTAGATCCAACTTTAGGACTTTGTTTCAACATCCTATATTTGACTGTGTTCAGTATAAGAACGATGAAACGCATTTCTTGCCTCTTTCATGCTTACCTTTGTTTTGATCCTAAATAAGCGTTTCGCTTCCACCAAGAGCAGCGTTTATAAAAGCCATCTGATTTGTACACTTTTTAACGCTCAACCAGGCTTGTAGCTTGGAGACTAGTGTCAGAAGTTTTGAATTTTTTTTCTTTTTTCTTCTTTTTTGAATGGAGTATTGTGATTGTTTTTTGTTATGACTTGCTTCTATCAGAGACGTTGATAAAGCAGATCTATGTAATTCTCTGCTGCTGTTTCTGCATCATGTAGCTTGGCTTTCTGCACAGAGATTCACATTGGTTGGAAAGCCCGTTCCCAATTTTTTTTTTCCTATTATCTTAGCTGATTTGCAATTCTCTATGTTACACTGAAACTTTCCAAAAACGTTTTAATCTTTTTTTTTGCATATTATCCTGTGAAGTTTTTGTATTATGAATTTTGAAGAGAAAGGACTGCTGTTATTTCATCTTATATTATATTTTTGTCCTGGGCAAATAGTGCTCACCTCGAATTCTTCTAAAGACAGAAATCCCTCTCAGCAATTCAACAGTCCTTATCTGTGTATTTTGAGTAAGTCTTTGTACAAAAAAATTTCATGCATGTTTCTTTTTTTTATTGGCTGCTGTTTGTGCATCTGTGCGCAACAGGACAGTTGCAAACAATGCAAAAGAAGTCCTTTTGAGAGGAGGTTAGTGGCGTTCTTCAAAACTGCCAAAATTTAAAGCCTACATATTATCTTTTTCTTGCTTTTGTGCTTGGAAACGCAAAACCCCATGTGATTAACCTAGGAAAAATTATGAGTAAAACACAATTGTTTTTTCTTTAAAGAACATGTATGCTTTAAGTTTCAGGGTTTGGCTTTGCCTCTCGAACAAATATGATAGCATCTTAGGAGGAGCTTCAGAAAGTTACTAGTGACTTACGTTAGTGATTCATTGCTTAGATCATCCTACATAAAGAATCATCATATCAGGAATGAAAGAAGTGATCAGTTTATCATGCTTGTTTATAAACTGTCAAATTCCATATGAGATTCCAGTAACACACTTAGTTGTTTTTAATGTTGTGCAATAGAGTTATGGAAAAAGTCATGTAGTGCCTTTAAAACATTTTGTCTATGTAGTGAAAGATCATTGAATTGGGTAGTGTGTGTGTGTGTGTGTTTGTTTTTTAAAGCTACTAATTACAGATTCAAAGCCAAGTAATTTGGTAATAAGTGTGTAATCACTGATATTTGCCACATGAGGGCGCTTTAGGACTGTAATTATTAGAAATCGCTGCTGTACTTAAATCTCAGATTCCATAACAGTTTAAGTGCAGTTTTGATTGAATTCCCTTGCTGCTGTATTTAAGTACTCAAGAATCTGTTAAGGGGTTTCCTTCCCCTCTCCCAACTCCTTTCAATTTAATTTAAGCTTTCTCCTTTTCAGAAATACGCTGTGTTTTATTCTAATTCCACCTAAGATGCATGTAATCAAGAAAGGATTCTTAGAGTTGACAGTTGTGATTTGTGCATGTGTATAAAAGGCAAAGCAATTGGGACTCTAAGTTTCTTTCCATAGACAGAGATTAAGTAATAACTAGCTGTGTTTTAGACTTTGGATTTGGGTGCTAACTAACTGTTCTCCAAACTTTAATGAAACCTCCAAAGCAGGACTCATTCCTAGTTTTTATTCCTTTTGCTGGTATAAAACGTATCTGAAATGAATTCCTTCAATTTAGTCTCCTAATATTATCCCCCTGCACAGGAGTTTCAAATAGCAGATGCAATACATGCAAGTTTCAAACCTTTACTTACCTTGTGATAAATTAATTTTCCCTGAAAAATTAGCAGAGCAGGCTAAATAGAGAAGAGTTGTGCTTGACTTCAAAGAGAAGTGGGCTCTTGAGATGGTGATATATATTACTTTTTGAGGTAAAATTTTTGAAGAAACTAGTTGAATAATAGCATCATAGTGTCCAAGATTGTAAAGTCACATTTGACATTGTCTCTGGAATTCCAGTTTATTCTACCTAGCAAGCCGCTCTTCTGGTCAAGAGCGTGCTGATCCATTTACAGCTGTGGGATGTCAACTAACCTTGGGGAGTCTGAAATTTTGTCTCATAAATCACTGTTGTATCCAGAAATGGAATCTCTCTTCTCTTGTTGCCTTGTCTGGGGACTGTAGAGGCACACCAGCACAGTTACTCTACTAATGATCTCCAGACTTAGCTCTCCTTAATACCTATCTCAGTGCTGAACAATGTTGTGATCCAGACAAGGAATCTTTGAAGCGTCTTAAGACGTTTTGGAAATGAACACCTATATACTATCCAAAATGTGACAAAAACTTTGATGTTCTGTCAGTTTTGAAATATACTTTGTCCATGCATGATTCAGCAAGTCCTTTAGCAAAATTAAGCTGTTCCCAAAAGAAGCATCAGACAGTGATTTCAATATTCAGATTTGAATACTTTTCTTTGCACTCTGACCTTGGATCCTGAGTTACTTTCTGTTTATGCTGTGCTGGATAAATTATATTTTACCAAGAATGCACCTAGCAATAAAAATGTCAAGCTGTGATTGGATGGCTGAAAGTCATGCTTAAGCATCATCATAATTAAATGGTGACATATGAGGTTTTCTTAGCCAAATAAGACTTTCTACCTCAGGGTAGCATGCCATTTTTTCAAGCAGCGTATTTGCAAAAATGTAAATGTAATCAACGACATTACAAAAGAGGGCCAATTAGAAGTAAAGGCAGCCCTACAGGGTATTTTGGTCAGATCAGTGGCTATTGCAGTAACTATTAACATAGTAGTCTGTCTTTGGCTGTTGGTCACAACTTAGCTTCATTCATGAAATGTATCTTGTACACAGAAAACAAAGCCTGTATTGCATTAGAGATTCTGAAATAACCTTCTGCCGTATGGATTTTAGCACTTCTCCATAAAATAATCATAAAATCTGTTATTCTCTGTCTCGCTACCAAGGGGAGCAGTATATGCAATAGTTTAAGGCTGCCAGCCAGATTATCACACAAAAGATTACCAAACCTGTAGTGAAGCCTTAGCCTTTAACTGTGTTGCACAGAGCCTGCTATCGACGTATTGATAACTCTTGACTGTTCAGATAAGAACTGCAATAGCACCAGTCAAGTGAGCACTTCTTTCAGACCCATGCAGTCACTCATACAAGATATGAACAAAATTGACTATGGTAGTTTCTATATGCCATTGTCTGCAGTGATGTGTTGCAAGGATGTATATGTAAGACAGTCCTTGCCACACTTTACTTACAGCTCTTACAGATGAAAGCTAGCTTCTTCCAGGTTTTACGACGATAGCAATCGTAATGCTGCCCAATTTGCCTCAACTGATATTTGCAGCTGATGTTACTGAAGATATATTTTAAAAAAAAGAAAAAAAAGCAGAATTTCTCAATTGCCTCATTAATGGTAGTTATGGGCACAACAGGGTGATTGGTGACCACTTGTTATCAGTGTTCCTGAATTCAGCACTGGTTGAACTGAAAGCATTCATACTATTGTTATCCTTTTCTGCTTGGTTTCCAGGTCTTGATTCTTGATAACGTATCAGTCATGCGTTATTCAGTACTTAGAGAGCCAGGCAGAACAGCTTATTGTGTTTTAGTATTTTAATGAAGCAACTAAAAAAAATGGGAATTGCAGAAGAGCAGAAAAACAGTCCCTTTTTTTTTTTTTTTTTACTGATCAGCTGTGACTTTTTAACCATGGGTCCAGGACCAGTAATTGTCAGAGTAATTGAATAACTACATACACAATGAAGAAAGAATGTTTAGTAACCTGTCACTGTAGTATTCCAAAACACTAGCTATTTTGGAACCCTCCCTGCACACAGCCACGCTGTGATTCCTCCTTCGCACCTCAGAGGTATAGGGTGCAAGCATGACCTTCTTGGAGAAGAATAACTAAAATAAGAATAAAGATGTAGGATCTCTTCTTAAGATCCATATTAACTAGCGAAATAATCTTTGTTTTTCTTCCTCTTCTTAGGTAACTGGAGTTGTGGGCAGAGCAGAACTTTTATCATCTATCTTTTTTCTGGCTGCTTTTTTGTCATACACTAAATCCAAAGGGCCAGATAATACCATAGGTAAGTGACTAACAAATATATATGTAGCTTCATGTCTCTATCAGTGGTAATAGAGCTCTTAAAATAGTAACGTGGATGTAGGTATTGGTTAGTAAGCAAGCACGTACATAAAAAAAATCTTCAGCCCTGAGACACTCGTGTAATATTACAAATAATGTTTTGCATCATAAATTACCTTTTTTCAAGATAAAGAACCTTTTTATGTTGCTTTGTAAAACGTAGAATTCTCTAAATGAGTAGGCAATTCTTGCACTGATTTTTTTATTAGTGCAAGTAGTGAAAATACACTGGGATGCATCAAACTGTCCTAAGTAAGCCACAGAATTGCAATGGAGATATAGGAGTCTTGCCTATTTTCTGAAGTGACTTTGAAAATTCGTGACTGCCTTTAAATATTTAAATTGAAAAGGTATTTTGGCGAGTTAGGAAAGCTTGTTTGTTTTGTTTTTTCTTTCTTTCTTACCAGAATGTCTTATATTGGTCTTCTGCCTTTTATTCAATTCTTAAATTTTAAGGGAGGCAATTGTAAAACTGATAGGTATATATTATCTTTTTGCAAAGTAAGACTGAGAATCTCCCCTTTGTTACCATATGACATTGAATAAGTTTCTAGATTTTATTCAAAGATAAAGAGTCTAATTTCAGCTTTAAGTTAATTTGGTTTATTAAGTGGTTGTTTGTGCTGTAAGATGGAACATTTTCAGTCATGTCTTTTTGATTTGCAGTGTGGACTCCAATTGCAGTGACGGTGTTTCTAGTAGCTGTTGCAACGTTGTGCAAAGAACAAGGAATAACAGTAGTGGGAATATGCTGTGTATATGAAGTATTTATTGCTCAAGGGGTAAGATGTGGTTGAAAGATCAGATTTCTTCTCAGGAATTGTGTATTGAGGCATTAAATATTCAGAAGCTTCATATTTCATCACTAATTTTTAGCAGTTTAGGCTAATTCTATAGTTGTTTTGCACTTTTCAGAAGTTCCTTTGACTCGACTGATATTTAAAACGCATGGATCGTGGGGAGAGAATCAAATGCTTTCTAAGTTGCTTTTTATATGTCATGCAGAGATATTACCAAATATATTTGATAAAGATTTGGCATATCTTAACTAAAACCTGAGGTTTTATTTGACTGAGTTTTGCAAAGACCAGCATGTAATAGAGTTGATTAAAGTCTGAGGTGCGTAAATATAGAGGCATTGTCCATTTTTAATTATTTTAGCAAAAATAGAGAACGTATTTTTTGCAAATGACTTCCATCACATGCTAATGAACAACCAGATGTTCTGGAACAGTCTTATTTGAATCGGTAATATTTTTATGAAATTTGCACTCTAAAAATGCCTTTAAATTTAATTTCTGATTTCAAAAGTTTCTTCTTGAGTATTAGTATTTCAGTAAGTTGATACTAGCTTTTCTGTTGGCTAGAAAACAAATGATATTCTTACAATGAAATAAGTTTTGGCTTTTTAATAGTAAAACCATATACAATTTTAAAATGTGAAAACACATATTGTAAGAATATCTTTTTAGTTTACCATTCCTTAATTATTTTAAGGAATATTTTGCAAAAACTGCAACAGTAAAAGCCAAAAGGTTATCTGTCTTTGTGATATATAATAAGGCTAAAATGTCAAAATCACATTTTTGTGTTTGTAGAAATGTGTTTTGAGTAGTGGCTTTGCATATCCAATGTATAAGCACACAGTTTTCAAAGGGGATTTCTAAGGAAATCACCTGTATGTGACCATACTTTTCAAACCACTCCTCCTCTCTTGTAACTTTTGATCTAGTTATCAGTTTCATTAGTTTAACAAATTTGTGTAGGTCAATTAAGTAGAAAAGATAAAATGCAAACTCGTGCTTCTGCTGAGGCTGTAAGTCTTTGGCCGGTTCTCAAAACTTGTCAATATCTGTATTTCAGCCAGTGTATATGAAGCAGTACACCCCAGCACAAGACATGAAGACATAGGGAAGGAAGTGTGCACACAGCGAAGAAATTAGGGTACATAATGGGGAACTGTGGAAGAGCATAATGTTCATGAGGCAGGGACAGATGGGATTACTGCAGCAGAGAAATAAAACAGAAATCCAGAGCTAAGCAGGTAATAGTATTTCCACAGTCCCTATAATACTTTGTTTAGGACAAATTTTCAAAGGGGCAAATAATTTTGAAAATAGTGATCTCTCTCTTTCAAAATTTATTCCATGGTCAAATTTTATATAGGTTAAATGTGTAACACATCAGTGCAAAATATGGGGTTACAAGAAAATGTTTTGAGTTCAGCTCTGATAATGTTAGCAAAAAGTACTCGAACAGAGTTTTTTGTTTAGGTGGATTTCTTTTGAGAGGAGGAGTCGTATGAGTGAAGCTGAATTAAGTTTAACTGTTTGGAGCAGGCTCTTACAGAAACCCAAGGGAAAAAGATCAGAGAACTGAAATTCACACGAAGGATTAGCGAGTACACTGTTTGATAACAAAATATTTTTCCTTTGCAGTACACCTTGCCCGTGCTGTTGGACACAGCTGTACAGATTCTTCGAGGGAAGGGCAGTATCCCTTTCGCTATGCTCCAAACACTGCTAAAGCTCATTGTCCTAATGTTCAGTACGCTGCTTCTTGTTGTAGTCAGAGTCCAGGTTATTCAGTCTCAACTTCCAGTGTTTACAAGGTAATAGGGAAGTGTCCCTTATTGACAGATACTGTTAAATAAGGTGTGGCTTAACGAGATCTGAATAAAATGCTGAAAATTACTTCACCTAAAATGCCTAGTAACTTACTTTAATATTGTTAGGTAATGACTGTACAGTATTATTTCTGTGAAATCAATAACTAGTGTATTTCAGTAACTGCTGACAAGAACATCCAAAATACTGAGGTATCCTGAGCAGGCATTAATTTTTAAACAGTTTTGATTCTTAGTCAATTCTAATATTCCAGAGATTAAATATTTTATTAATGAAGTTTTTTGTTGGTCATATGTTTGAACCTTGGATAAGTACTTCAAAACTTCTAAAAAGTTTTTTTCATTTACGTATGAAATATTTTTGTTTTTCAAATGCCTGCTATGTAGAAAGTATAGTTAACCTCAGATACAGTGCTTGAAGATGAGTATATAAGAATAAGGTTAGAACTGAAAAACTGTAATTTATCTTAAAAATAATCTTTATGAGATATGTAAAAATGCAAGAATCTAATATTTTCCCTGAAAAGTTAGGCCTTTTTTTCCCTCCTCCAAAGCAAGGACCACTGATCCCAACTTTAGCAAAAGTGATGTAGTCATTCTCTGTTTATTGAAACTTAAGCTGTTTATATCCCAAACCTATTTCTTGAAGAAACATAGAGAAGCCTCCGTCCCATGCTGAGATAAATCATCATCTCTGGTTCCTGAGCTACAGACTTGACAAACGCAGGAAGATCAGTATATTGTACATGGCTGTAACTGGCAATTCTAGCTATGAATTTAGAGTTTGTTGTTGCCTGGGCACAAACTCAAATCCATAATTTTTTTTTTTCCTCTTTCTCCTTTCTCTCACTTTAGGTTTGATAACCCAGCTGCTGTAAGTCCATCTCCAGCAAGGCAGCTGACTTTCAACTACCTCCTGCCTGTAAATGCTTGGCTGCTTCTCAACCCCTCAGAATTATGCTGTGACTGGACAATGGGAACTATTCCTCTTGTGGAGTCTTTGTTAGATGTCAGAAATGTTGCCACTCTTACATTCTTTTGCTTTCTGGGATCTTTAATTGTCTTCAGTCTCCGATATCCTGGGGATTCCTCCAAGACTGTACTGATGGTATGAACGATGCATGGTTTTTTTTTATACTCTAACGAGAGTATAGCTGACTCTGGATGTTTAGTCACATGCCTAAGTAACCCAGTGATTTTGATACATCTAGTTGTGTGCTAGAATGAACACACAAGAAAAGAGGAAAACAATTTTAACAATAATACTGTTAACTCACAATTAAGTATTCACTCTATCAGGAATGAGCTCGAGAAACACAGGCAAGAGATGAGAATAAATATGTCCAGTGTTGTGTACTTGCAAACAGTACTGTGGCCTTTACGTATTCAGAAGTGAGCTAACAAACTTGGGGTGTCGGTAGAGTCTAGGTACATTTTAAGGATCAGAATGCATTCTGATCCTGTGACATGTCTGCATTATTTAAATGTCCACAGTTATTCTGCATATTTACCAAGTGACTCAATTATTTTTCCTTATTTTTGAAAAAGCCATACTTTGGCATTTAAGGGTATAAATTTTCCTCTTGTGTTGATGTTCTCTGAATCAAGACACTCTTCTGTAGCCTTTTCCATATTTTAAGGGAAAACTAATTTCTTCAACCTAGAAAGGTTTTTCACTAGTATACCACCTTAAAACTGAAATGGATTCACAGGAAAGAATGTTTTGGAGGAAGTGGAAAGAAGCAAATGAGACAGCTAGTACTTTTTTTGGTCTGAAAACACTCACCCTTTTTTGGTTGCTGACTTTTCAAAATTTCACAAGATTATTGATCAACTGAGATAATGTTTCTTCTTATTAAATCAGGGATGTAATAATGTCTACAACAAATACACCCATGCCAGCATGCCTGAATCTTAGTTTGCCTCAGTAACACTGTGATTTTTTTTTTGTTGTTTAAATATGTAACTTCAGCCAAGAGTTGCATGTGGGTGGGAATATTTACGCACAATTTAAGGCTCAGTACTTTTTTTTGCTAATCAGCTGACAAATTTGATTCACTTCAAAGAGACCTAGCATATAGTTATAGCTCTGACTAATATGATTATTCTTGCCTTGCTGTGGAAGTGAAGTGAATTATTTCACTGGAAAATCAGTTTTCAAATTCAGGATAAGAGGCTTCATCAGCAATACTACAGCTCATTTTTACTACGTAAGAACAAGGGACCTAGGTATATTGATATACTAAATGTGCAAAATGACTTACCTAGAAAATCACAATTTAAAAATATAACCTTGGGCAGTGTATATTTAAATGGATAATTAACTGGTGTCTTTGAGAAATGTTAATGTTTTGCAGCACTTAAGTGAAGTGGTAGCTTAATTACCTCTTGCTTAGATACAGTGAAACTATTTTCCTTCAGCGCACTGAAATGTGTGTGTGTTTGGGGAGGGGTGTCACCTTTTTCAGAGGATGTTTTTTTAAACTTTGAGACTCCGTATTTCCTGTTTTTCTCTTTGGTCCCTCCTCAGTGAAGTTCATAAAAGGGAAGAGTTAATGGAATTTTCAACACATGCAGTAGTAAGTCAGTGTTCACTCTAGTTGTATGAAATACATATTTTTATTATTCCAAGTGGTTTTTGTAGAAAGGGACTTCTAAGATCATTCTGTCCAACCTGCCGGCTACAATGCGGCTTAACACAATATAATCTTTGTTTAATGAAAGTTATTCTCCATAGCTTAGTTATATAAATATATTATGTATATAACCTGTATGACTGATTTTCTTCCCCCCTGCCCCGGCATAGTATCTGAATGCCTGGAATTCCTAATTTCTTAGGAAATGATAATGCAGTATCATAAGTTAAAAATTAATTGTTATGTGCTATAACGTGCAACAGCGCTGTAGATAGAAACGTATTTCTGCCTTCCAGTAAGCTGTTAATGGCCTTGTGTAGGTAGCTCTTCTACCTTCCCATGGCAGTTAACTCTTTCTTCTGTGTGGCTTCTTAGTCTGACTTCTTAAAAGAAATTCTAGAACTATCTTTTAAAGTGAACAACCTGAACCTTTGTTCAGTAAGACCAACTTATGAAGTTTATGGCAATTTTGTAGGTAATTATGTTGGATTACTATTTTTAAAATTTGTTGTTTTGATACTCGGTTCTACCAATAAAAGCCTGAATTTCTGCTAGTCAAAGCAAGCTGTTAGCCTGGCAGTAAATTCTGTGTGCCATCTGCATAGATGCCACATTAGTTGTATCAGTATAAAGGTGGCTTTAGCACAATACATTTGGTACTATGACTGTCTGCACTGTTTGATATTTTAAACTGTAATGGTCTTGAAAAGGAGTGACTAGGAGTCTTTAAAAATCTTTAGCATGTTTTCAAAGCCTCGTCTGTCAGCCCGATGTTAGGAATGAACATTCCACTGCTATCTTACTGCACAGATGTATCATCAAAAAAAAAAAAAAAAGCCCTTTAAGACAGATCAGGCAGGTCTCATGCCGAAGCCTGATATAAGAGGAAGGTCTCAAATTGCTTTACTTTATGAGGTCAGCAAAAGTATGACTTTAGATCTGCTGCAGAAATGAAGTTGTTTATTTGGACTTTGCCAAGGAAATGCAAAGGAAAAGGGATCTAGAATGCAAAAGAGAAAGGCCACAAGTATGTCTGAGTAAGTCCATGCTTGCTGATACGGATATAGAGTTGGGTGCTGTATTGCATATGGGGGACAAGGACAAGATAGAAGAAAGGATTCCTCCTGCCACATCTACAAGTGACAGTGGACCTTCCACACAGCTCCAGAAGTAGTCTCACTCGCTAATGAGAGATACAAAAGATGAAGGACCCATTTTCAGTCAGCCTCTCTTTGATACCAATCACCTCTGGAGGAAAAAGACTTAGGTAAGTGGATGCATTTGTTTCGTTTTGTTTTACTTTAATTTTTTGTCATGGGTTTTGAAATTTCCTTTTCAAAATAACAGCTAGAACTGGGAAAGCATAAAACAGATAAACTGCTTCAAAAGAGCAATTCATTTTACCAGCTGACAATATTAAACTAACGAAAAATGGGATTATATATTATAATTCAAACCACAATGCTTTGACATGTTGATGTCATTATGTTGCTTGAAATAATTATTTTGGCAGTAGAAAAGGACATGCCCTGGAAACAATGCATGAGCAATTAAATTCTCTTATTTTCTGTTTACTTTATCCCTATGAACAATCAGATCACTTAATCTGACAGTCAAGTTACCTTTATAAATAGATTACAATGTAAATATTGAAAATGTTGAATACTAGCAGTAGTACAGATCTCGAATTACTTTGGTGACTTTGCAATTCGTTTCAGAATTAAGCAGCAATCATGGCCCTTTTCTGTTTGAGGAATTTGTTGAGTATAGGCATTCTTTTGTTGCTGTCAAAATTTTAACTTTTCATTATCTTTTTTGATGTTTTTTAAGTGTCTAAAACAAGTGTTGCTTTACTCACGCCTAACACTCCCTTTCCCTCCCTACCCTCCAGCCCTTGTGATGGGAGAGCTCTACATATTACTTGGCCATAAACTTTGGTAGATTATTATTGTACAAATGTCAGGGATAGATAGGTATCCTAAGTTTTCCTGGACAGAGCATTTGACGCTTTAAAGTGATATATCTGCCAAGATGTCAATATTTCTAAATTTATCAGTATATATTTCTACAATGTCTATGCTGACAGCTCAAGCTTTGAAATATTTCCTTGTATGTAAGGCCAGGAGCTTTTGAATGGTCCCGTAGCAGTTCAGATGCACTTCAAACTTTTCCGTGGTATTTTAGAGTGTTGTCATATCCTTTTTTTTTTTTTTTTTTTTTTTTTCCCTCCTGACTGCATACTTTAATGGTTTCTGTTTTGTTTTTTCTTAATCAGTTGCCTTGGCTGGGATATTCTTCAAAGGAGCTTCTGCACCTGCTGAAAGACTTTGATAAAGAGAAAGACTAAATGAACAGAAGAGAATGCATTTATCTGCAGTAGCTTTGAGGCTACTGCATAGGAAATTGGAGTTGAAGGACAGCGTGCTACAGAGGCCGAAGGACGGGAAGAGAGGTTCAGCAAAACATGCAATCATTCTAACAACAAATATTGTTACAGAGTTATGGAACAAAAAAATCTGAAAGCCTTTGAAACGTGGGCAGTCCTTTTCAGTAGGTGCCTCGACTGAAAGCACCCAGCACTGACAAAGCTTGTGTATTATAAGCTGCAGGATCTGTTCTACTTCAACCTACTAGACCTACTAGGAAACAGTGGCTTCCACTGTACATAGTTTGACCTCATGGGGTTGTGGAACCTACATCCCTACTTGAAGAAGGAAGTTTTAAAAAAAAAAAAAAAAAGACTTGGAAAAAAAATGTTAAGCAATAATGTAAAACCACTAATTTGGTAAAATCATAAGAGCTAACTTCAAATTAGTAACCCAGCAGGTTTCACAAGATGAGTTGACCCATTTATCCATTTAAGCTTATGTACATGCTTTATATGCACTTTAAAGTTAAAAACAGATAATTCACAGTTCAATAAAAGCATATGCAAAACAGCGCGCTGTCTGTCAAAGCATGCTTACAATGCACTTTTTGTACTATCGCAGTTGTTTGGCTGCTCAAAACAGAATGACACGTAGAATGACACTAACTTAGTTCCCATAGTTGCCTCCAAGAAAGTGTAAAGGCGTTTTGTATAATTAAATGAAAAAGTGATGCGGAAGACTGACTTTGGTGGTAGCATGAAGGAACCTTGCCGTTTCAAAGTAGATTAAAACATCTCTTCAGAGTTCTGTGTTGTGGCTTTTACTTCTTGAGAAGATAGATTGGTAGCTAAAACTATGCTTGTTTCTAGATAGAAAATAACAACCAATTGTATTGAAAATTTCTACAAAATTCTTAATTCTTTCTTCAAAGAAATGTTCCGTGTCTTTTGTTTTTCTTACTTGGAGGCCAAATATTTAGAAATAATCATGTAAGTTCCTTCTTGGTCTCTGAAATTATAAAACAGTTAATTAACAGTAAGACACTGAGGCCTTAAAGCAAGTGGTGATGTCTGTTTTCCTTGCAGCAGACAGATTTCTCCATCTTTGACTGTTTTTCTCCTATACACATACATGTTGTCAAGGTATCTGTCAACAACCTAAGAGTTGCAACTAAGGCAGTTTTTGATTGTAGGTATCTCAAGGTGCCGGCAGTGCAGTATCTAATCACAGATGTTAATTCAGTGATTGATTCTGATCTTTATGCAATTTCTTCACAATCTTAACAGAAACCAGAAAGGCACTTCATTCTATTGTAAAGTTAACTGCTTTTCTTATTGTATAGGTTGCTATTCACTTTAATTGTTCTAAAGTACAGTTCTGCTTTGCATATGAAGCTGTCATTAGTGTGCAATTGAGTATCATTTTTCACAGCATGTAAGAAAAATAATTGCACAACTGAAAATATTTTCAGAAGACAGTTGCAATTTTTGTTTTCCATTCCTGACCCAAATGATCTGTTTAGTACTTGAAAATACTGTGCCCATTTTCTTGTCTTTGCAAAATAAGTTTACCTTTCAGTAAAGGATTCCAGTGACAAAGACTAGGACTCTGTGGTAGTGGACTGTAAATAAAGGACCATGAAGAAAAGTTTATCTATAACTAATTTTTGTTTACTTACTCTTATATAGATACTGTAGTCAGTCACATCTGTCCTTCAAGTTTGAGGTTAAAATATTGTATGTGTTATTTTACAGTTTTGCTATTTCCAGTCTTCGCTCTTCTTTTTGCCTTGGAACAAATTTTAAAATTATAGAAAGTGGGGTCATCCACTTAGGCTTAGTCTTTCCTGTAGTTTTAGGGTAACTGTGTCCACTCTTTCAGGCTACGTTGCCCTTACTGTTTTTTATACAATGAAACTGACTTTCTGGACTTTGCATATATGTAATTTAATTTCTCTATATAATTTGTTAACTAGAGCTGCTCTGTTGTAAAATCAAGAGGGTCGTGCCTTATTTCAAATTCTTACTAAATAATGCTAAGCAAAAGCTATGACAGTTAATGCATGTTGTTGCTTTTTGAGTTTCAAATATTATATGTAAATGTAAATAGTTCTCAAATATTATACACTGATAGAGGATAGAAAAATCAATGTTTAAAATTCACTTTATTGAGAAGCCTGAATTGTGCTATAAAATACAGTGATCAAGGTTCTAGGACTGTCATGGTTGTTATATGTGGAATTCTTAATTTTAAAAAAAGAGTTTTTCTGTTTTCAGTTCATTATTGTTGTTCATTCTTTTTATTTTTTATCTTAGTGGTTTTTCTTGCAGCTGCTGTTTCTGTAGTGTAGAAAACCGAATAGACTGGTAGTCTGTTAAATGAGAAAGGAAACCAGCTGCAGTTTAAAACTTGCCGTGTTCAGTGGTCTCAGTATGAAACAGAAGTCTTGATTTTTGTTATTTTTGTTCTAATTAAGGTCTATTATTTATATTTTATTATTTTCCTATTTTTCATCATTGCGTCTTAATTTGTGTGTTAGGTACAGTTTGTAACTACCTAATCCTGGTTACTAATTTATTTGCTTTTCTTTTCTAGGCACTGTGCTTAATAGTGTTACCATTCATTCCTGCATCAAACCTTTTTTTTCCTGTTGGGTTTGTAGTGGCAGAACGAGTGTTGTATGTTCCTAGCATGGGATTCTGCATTTTAGTAGCACATGGATGGAAGAAATTATCCAATAAAAGGTATCTTAGTAGTATCTGTAACTAATTTAACTCATCTGTCTTTATTTCATGGCAAATAAATAAGTATACTTAAATTGTAAGGCCTTTCCAGTAGAGCTTTTACCAGTGCGCGCTTACCATGTTATAGTTCTTGTTCTGTTTTGAGTTCTTTCTGAACACAGAGTAACAATCCAGATGAGCTGTTTGGTAGTCATGTGGTGTGAACAAATGATAACAAGGAATATCTTAGGAGACCTTTGGGTGTTTTCATTTATGACGAAATTTTTTAAAGCATAATCAGTAGCATTGATTTAAAAATGTGATACGTTTGCTCGCCTTGCCACTGAAAGAGTTACAGTGCTGCTTTAGGAGACAGACACTTATTAGGCAATTTATTAGGAAATAAATATTTGTAGCGTAGCAAATATTTGTGATTAAACTAGTCTGTGTGGGTATGTTGGGTGCAGTTAGAAAGACCTTCTGACATATTGAGCTAGTCTTCAGATACAGTACTGATACCTTTTTAAAAATTAATTGCGATTGAGTTCATTGCTGCAAGTGAGAAGGTACCTTAGAAGTTAATTTTTGCTGTTCTGTGTGCAAAGTAAATTCCATAGTATTGTAAAAAAGAATATCTTCAGAGTCTTCTCAGCCTTGTGCCACTGTCTTTTGAAGGCACAATTGTGTACAGGTTGTAAGCTGAAAGGCATTTAAATCTGATTCAATTGCACAATCTAGTATTTCAGGTTAAAGTCTTGAACTGTCTTGCTGAAGATCAGTACATATGATGTGAATTGTATTGTTTTCTGTGAGTGAGTAAGGCCAGGAAATTTCACCTATATTTCTAGTAGTATATCCAATCTCTGTAATGTAAAGAAATATGTGTATTTCCTGTTTAAAGTCTAGGTTTTTTTAAGGATTATACAAAAAAAATTCTCGCTCAGATTTGATGTGTTCATTATTCAAAAGTAGTTACTGACTAGAGTTTACATAATGCATATGTATCAATTTGCAGGATATTCAAAAATCTTCGTTACTGCTACAATTTTCAGAGATGCAGTGCTAAGAATGAACATCAGAGCAATTTGGTACTTGTTTCAATAAAAAATGTTTTGGATAAGAATTTCTCGTTAGGAAATTCTGCTCAAAAAGCACCTTTTGCAGCTTTGGGGCTTCAGTAGCATCAGTTCTTATATCCTATAAATGAACCTTAGATTTTATGCTGTCGTCTTCACAGATCTGTACATGCTTCCCCTGACCTGGATGCTTTACCCTTGTTAGCCTAGAGGCATCCTGGTGCTAGTTCAGACAAACTCTAAGGTAGTAATTCTCAATTGATTATGTCTGCTGTCAGCAGAGGTGAAGTCGTGCATGATAATCTGTGCTAAACTGTTGCTGCCAAAGCTGACAGGACTGAGTAAGGAGAAATCAGCTGTGATTTCTTGTGCGAGTGAGGAGAAGGCATCATCACGAATACGAATAGAAGTGATGTGAAATAAAAAGATCAGAGGAGAGGGTGGACAGGGAAGAAAATTAGGCAACAGGGTGACTTATAAAAAGGTGCTCTGGAAAGTCTTATGAGGTGGAGAAGGCTCTTTAGGAATATGTGCAGCAATAGCAGTTTTTCATTGAAAAAACCTTTTTTTAATAAGCACAGTCTTCTAAGTTTGCGCAAAATTTTGTACATTTTAAAAATGGGGAAAAAAAACCCCTTCTGTTTTCTGTCACACACCTGTGAAGTACAGAGCAGTGTGTGAAGAGCTATAGTATAACTCAAGGTACAAGAAATAGCTGGCAGTGATGAACAGCCGCATCTGCTTGAGTGAAACTTTTAAAGGTTTTTAAAAACAAAATAATGTTCATAATTGTAGGAAAGCTACTGAGTATTCAGTGGGCTTTTTTCCATAATTACATCAGAATTCAGAGACCTAATGATCAGCTTGCTGAAGCATGTGTTTTAGTAATGCTTACACTCTGGAAAAGTAAAGTGCATAAACTCTAGAAGAACACTGTTGCTGAGAAGCTGGTCAGGGAGTGATTTCTGCCCCTGACTTGCAGCTTTTAAAG
Organism: Struthio camelus; assembly: GCF_040807025.1. Classification (NCBI taxonomy): domain Eukaryota; kingdom Metazoa; phylum Chordata; class Aves; order Struthioniformes; family Struthionidae; genus Struthio; species Struthio camelus. The sequence continues at coordinate 49,173,274 of NC_090942.1, forward strand.
CAAAATGCAAATTGCAAAAGAGACACTAGCACTTGCTGTAATTTAGGTATTACAGTAGCATTAGGATTTTATTTGATTATGGAAGCTTGGATAGTCTCGATAGCAGACATCTCTGTTCAGATGCGTTCTCCAGTGTGGGAAAGGTACTGGTAATGTGCACACTCAAGAATTTGTGTGGAATGATCTGGCATTAAACAAAAGGATGGGATGATGCTTTTAGTCCTTTACGTTTTGTAATGTTTTAAGTTTTATAAAGTGTTTTGAAGAACCGCAGTGTTCGACATCATGATCACACTCATTGCCTTAAATTATAGGTAAGCTCTGAATATTAAAAATACACTTTTCCTATACTTTTGGTTTTAATATGTGTAATATTAAAGCCTTCACTTTTGTTAAGTGGATTGCATAGTGATATGAAAAATATTGAATATGAAATATTTAATGCAGTATGAATTTGAGTTGTGTGCTTCTGACAATTTTTTTTTTTTTTTAATAGTGTGCTAAGAAAGATTTCTTGGGTGTGTTTGGCAGTGGTACTATTCACTCACGCCTTAAAAACACTGCACAGAAACTGGGATTGGGAGTCAGAGTACACATTGTTTATGTCAGCTTTAAAGGTACTGTATTTCATTTCAAATAATTAAGGGAAACTTTTTTTGTTATTCCTCTCAAAATGCTGTGTACAGTAGAGCATGATAAAAACAAAGAGAAATTACTTGTTTTGCTAAATTTATTTCTACATTGATAGTATTCATATCTAATTAGTCTCTTTTGGAAATACTTTAAAAGTAGTGTAGGGACGTTGCATGAGAATTCACGTGTAAGAAACGGAAGACTATTTTCTGTAAATAGAAAATTATTTGTAGAAGGAGGTAATTTTTGTCTTGATTGTGTTACAATAGTTAAATATATTCTTTTATCTGGACAAAAGCATAGTATGTTCTCTTGAGCACAAAAATCTACAACAAATTTGAGGCATAAAATAATATCTTTAAGGTTCACATGGCATGATAGGATAGTTTGAACTACCAGTTATTCATTTTCCCTTAACAATTACAATGAACTTTGGAACCTTTAGGATTTTTACGCACAATATTTGACTAATAGCTAAAATGAACTTGTTCCTCACCATTCATTTATTGTTCTAATTGTATGCAATGTTTTGTTATTCTTTACATAGAGTAGCCTGATGAAATCTGTGTCATTGCTATGTGTTTTCACATGTCTATCATGTAGTTGCAAGAAAATCGTGTTGTATAACTGCAGCTTAATATCCTGTATATTTGTATTTTTTTTTCCTATTTTTAGGTAAATAAGAACAATGCAAAACTATGGAATAATGTGGGGCATGCATTAGAAAATGAGAAGAATTTTGAAAGAGCTTTGCAATTCTTCATACAAGCCACCCAAGTGCAACCAGGTATAACCTTTGATTGGTTGCCATTGAATGCATTCAGTGGCTTATTGTTCTCTCCTCCCCACCTGTAGTATTTTAGTACTCCTAGCTTACTTTAAAATCTTTTGATTTAGCTGTTTTTCCCCAACCAAACATCAAACTATAGTCTTTGAGTGTGAGAAAATAATTCTTTAAAAAATAAAAATAAAACTGCAAAAAGATACCTGGGAAAAGCTTTTGTATCTACACAGAAATACAAAGACTTCACATTTAAAACCGTTATTTAAATTCATTTAGAAGGAATGCAATCCAAACTCTTAATTCTGTACATAATGTAATTAATTATTAATATTTAATTTTCTTATTTCAAACTAGGAAGATCTCTTAAAAAAAAACAGATAAATTTAGGCAATATCAAAGAGTGTTTCCTGAATTGTAGGTATTGTTGCAAAGGAAGTTCTAGGTAGTACTTGACAATTGTTACTGTTTCGTTTTAGAAACCTAAGAAATTACTTCATGTATAGTGCATTTGTGGCATATTACGTTCACACATAATAAGGCAAAATCTGCTTGCCTTTTTATATTTTAGAGTGTGGTAGTTATTTCCTAACTTCAGAGAAGTTCTTGTTATTCAGGATACTTAATGTGTTTTAAATCTGACGTTAGCACCGTTGTCTTTCACTTTAACAATTCTATCATAAAAATTGTGTCAATTAGGTGCTTCTACTATAACAAGAAGGTAAAAATAGATACTTAGGAAGTATGACCTCAAATTTTTGACCGTTTCATAAGAAACTTTATAATATATCCTTGTCTCGTGCTTAATTTAATAACTTCGTAATTAAGATGAAAAATAATTTAGAATTGCTTTTTTTTAATGAACTTTATATTGTAGCTCTACTTAGTGCTACTCACAAGGTGTAGTCATTTACTTGTATGGTACTCAGTACATGGAAGTATTTGATTATTTATTCTTGTTTTATTAAGATGATATTGGTGCCCACATGAATGTAGGAAGAACTTACAAAAATTTAAACAAAACTAAAGAAGCTGAAGAATCATATATGATTGCCAAATCATTGATGCCACAGGTAATTACTGATTTTATTTTATCTGCTGCCATAGGAGATCTTTCAAACCTTTATTCATGATACAAATGTTTCTTATTTTTGCATAAAGCTCTGTGTTGCTATATGGTTAAAGAGCTTTTTTTTTATCTATCTTTTTTTATGAGAGCAGGTTATGTGCAGTCTTAGCAATTTAAGAAATGCTAATTTGGAACTTTTTTGTTCAAACTATTTTGTTAATTTTATACTGTTGTTTTCAGTTTTGCTCAAGTTGAGGATACAAAAGAAAGCCACAGTTAAATATACGCGTACAGTTTCTAATCACGCAGGGTTTGTTCTCCCTTCTAGCTAATACACTGATGATTGAATTTCCAAACCTACGAGAGAAGGCTTAAACGCAGTGTTGGAGCGGGGAGAAGAGAGATAGCAGCGACAATAAAATCTTTGCTTGAACATATTTTTAAAAACATATGCTTTGTTGCCCTTACCCTATTTGAAATTATATGTATGTGTAGGTAATATTACTTATTTTAGTTGTTTAGGAGAAAAGGAGGGTAATTTATTGGCGTGCATATGAAAGTAACAAAAGTTAAGGATAAAAGGAGACTGCCAATAAAAATCAGCAAACCACTACAGCATTAAAAAGTTTCTGTGCTGTGAGACAGCATGAAGATTCTAGACTGATAAAGTATAAGCAGCACAACAATTGTGATGTTGTACCAGATGAAAATCTTGCATCTGCTGTAACAGTGACTGGTAAAATCTTATTCACACCTCAGGAAGGACAGTCAAAAAAGGAATTAAATTTTCTGATAGAACGTGGATTAGGCTTTAGCAAATATTCTTGGTCTGAATGGGAAAAGTAAGCAAGGGCTTGGTTAGTTGTTGATGATCATATGCCCAGTTAAGCAGCAGAGCTTAATAAACTGATATTTCAAATATGCTATAAAAGTTATCAGTACCTCCATAGAATTAAAAAAGAATTACTCTTTGTGATTATTAAGAGCCTGCAGACTGATGTCCAGTGGTGCCCAACACAAATATGGCAGAGTGAAGAGCAGATCTATACTGATTGTCTTTCAGATTTTATTGAAATTTTTAGTGGTCTATATTTGGTACATATATTCTTTTTGACAGATTATTCCAGGTAAAAAGTATGCAGCAAGAGTTGCTCCTAACCATCTGAATGTTTATATCAATCTTGCAAACTTAATTCGAGCAAACGAATCTCGCCTTGAAGAAGCAGATCAGTTATATCGACAAGCAATTAGTATGAGGCCAGATTTCAAGCAGGCTTATATCAGCAGGTATCTCTCTCTTCTAATTTTAGAGCTGGATATGCTTGAATGTGCACTTGTTTATTTGCAGAATTAATAAGCAGTATTTATTTCATACAATTAAATTAGCTACTGGAATTAGTTTAATGATTATTTTGAAATTAGAAGGTGCAGTTTTGGGGGCATTAGTCAAATTATTCATTCTTAGAATCCCTTTTAATTCTTTTAAATTCCTGCTAAAATAGTGTATTTTCATATGTGCATATTGAAACATTGTATAGCAAGACACTTCCATTTGATTTTTTTTCATGATTTTCAAACTCATGTTTCCCATCTTCTAGTTTAATCTTTAACTAAAAAGGTTTTGGTTAGTCTGGATAATGGAGCTTTCTCTACCTTTTTTTGTTGAAGTTGATCCAGAAAATGCAAGACTTGCATGACTAGAAAGCCCATAAATGGGAGCCTGAATGGATAAGAGTAATGTGCCCACGGGCAGTGAGGCTTCAGTTCACTAATTATCAGTTATGATTCCCACTGGGATTTAGGCAGGTGCCAAGATGCTACACTGTAGCTGCTGCAGTGTGATTACAGGGTAGCTATCAGGAGTCCTTGATGACTCTGCTGCTCCCCCGACCCTCCCACCCTTTGCATATACACTTCTATATAGATTTTTGAGAGCGGATAGGTCTGGGGAATGGTATAGAAACAAAGTCCTGTGTCCTTTTGCGTTTAAAACAAAAAGAAAAACTTTATTTCACTGCATCTCCTGCTTTTAGGAAGACACACTCTTAAAAGCCTGTCAGTTATTTTTATATCTTTATGGAAGTTGTTGAAAGTAAAATTTGATTCTTCAACAGGGGAGAATTACTTCTAAAAATGAACAAACCTCTGAAAGCTAAGGAAGCTTATCTTAGAGCTCTAGAATTAGATAGAAGCAATGCAGACCTGTGGTACAACCTGGCAATTGTTTTCATTGAGCTAAAAGATCCGACAGAAGCTCTGAAGAATTTCAACCGAGCACTGGAACTGAACCCAATTCATAAACTGGCATTGTTCAACTCAGCACTACTAATGCAGGAATCTGGTATGTTAGTTGTCCCTAATATCAGCATTTGCATTCATAGGACGTGTGTGGGTTTGTTTGTTTTTTTTAAGGTTTGGCTTATTTTTCAAAACAGAAGTTCATAGCATGGTTCTCAAATTGTGTTAAGGAGAGACACCAAAGAAGAAAGTCTTTATTGTAATAGTCATCTTTATTGAGACTGTATGAAATTTGTACATGTACTCTAACTGATAAGCACTTTTAGAACAATTTAGTGTAAGACTCTATCCTTTATAAGATTATATTACAAAATGTAATTTATTTTTCAAAATTGTTCATCTCTATTATCAAAAAAAGATATTTAGTAAAATACATATAACACTGTTTTACATTTGTATTGATATAATCCATTCCTTGCTGACTAAAGTGTCAGACTGACTTCTGTGGACTTTAAATCTAGCAAAAATTGCTTTGTAATATTGCTAATTAGTATGAATCAAGTCCAGTTTTCATGTATCTAATTTTATTCATATATATAACTTCTAGCTGTATGGATAAATGAAACCCTTTCGTGAATACAGGCTGTTGCAAAGAATACTTGGCAAGTGAATAGTAAGGGCTTTTGTTTCCTCTTGTTGGAATGGTAAGCTACCCCTAAGAAAGGGATTCTATAGGTTTGATTGGAGCTGGGATGCAACTGTATTGCTATTCATCTCTTCTCTTCATGTTATAAATTACGTAATACAAGAAACCCCTTGATCAGAGGCTTCAGACAAGCAGAAGTGTTAGCTATCTAGTATTCAGTTATTCATAGTGGAGGGTGCAGCACTGTTTCAGGATGTGAAAGCAGAAGGTGCAAGTCAGCTCCCTGCTCCCCTATTCTTCAGTAAGGCTTTGCCTGGAATTTCTTACAAAGATTGTTCACTGTGTATTTATACAAGGTAGCACAGACTACGAGCTGGAACTCCTGCCATGATCAGATATGGTTACTTTTCAGTATGGTGGTGGTGGGTGTTTGGGGAGCTTGCTTGTTTGTTTGTTTGTTGAGACAAAATAAAATAAGACAGTTGTGTGAATTTATTGTGTTTGATTTTTAGAAAAGATTTAGCCTGGCTAAATCTGAAGTTATCCTGTGTGATCTTTGACTTTAAAATCTATCAATCCATCTTTAACAAAATGAGGTCTTCCACTCCAATTTTGTCTCTGTGAGAGCTGATTTGCCAGAACTGATGTCTTCTCTCCATTCTAGTTGCTTAATCATATGTGAAAAAAATCTCCCTTAAGCTTGTGGAGACAGCTTTATTTGTATTGTGTGCAAAAACTAAATTCAATGCAAGAAGAAATAGGGTAATGATGCTGACTTTGGCTGCAAGTCAACAATAAGTAGTTTTGCTCTGTAAAGAAGGTAAGTGTCTTTATAAAATGCTGTTACCTGACAAAAAGAAAAAGTAACATTTTTAAACCTTTTCCTTTTACAGCTGTACTAAGTATGTTTCATTTTAATTTGTATAAACCTTAGCATTTAACAGACCTGGTCTAAAAACTCTACAGAAATAAATCTGTAATTTCCTGTCATCTAGGTGATGCTCGGCTTAGACCTGAAGCTAAACAAAGACTGTTAAATTATGTGAAAGAAGAACCACAGGATGCCAATGGCTATTTCAATTTGGGCATGCTGGCAATGGATGACAAAAAAGATACGGAAGCAGAGGCTTGGATGAAGAAAGCGATAAGGTTACAGCCAAACTTCCGAAGTGCGTTGTTCAATTTGGCACTGCTTTATTCTCAGACAGCAAAAGAACTGATGGCATTGCCCATCCTGGAAGACCTACTGAAATATTATCCTGATCATACCAAAGGTCTGATTTTAAAAGGAGATATTTTAATGAACCAAAAGAAAGATATAAGTGGAGCAAAAATGTGTTTTGAAAAAATTCTGGAACTGGATCCTAACAATGTACAAGGGAAACATAATCTTTGTGTGGTTTACTTTGAAGAACGAGACTTAATGAAAGCAGAAAAATGTTTGGTTGAAACTCTAGCACTGGCACCTCATGAGGAATATATTCAACGTCATCTAAACATAGTCAGAAGTAAAATTGCGTCTCTCAGTGCTGCGGAACAGTCATCACTTCCAGCAGATGGGATTGCAGCTGTAGAAGAAAAAAAAAAATCATTTGAAAATTTGAAAGAAGTAAAAAACGAGAAGAAAGCCACCCAAACAACAGTTAATAAAGGGCAGTTAAAAAATAAGAAGCGAACAGAGAGAAACAACATGGACAAAGAGACTCCCAAAAAATCTGCAAAGGAAATCAAAGACATTGAGAAAAAGAGAGTCGCTGCTTTGAAAAGACTAGAAGAGATTGAACGTATATTAAATGGTGAATAGCCTTTATCATGTCACAACAGAATAGGGAGAGTGTTCTATTTTTTGTTATTGTTTAATATGTGATCCAGCTAGAAAGTGGACTCTGTGCTTTGAAAGCAGAAATAATGTCAACTGCATATCAGTTAAGCAGCAAAAGGCAGTTCTACAATGCTTTATGTGAGAAAACGGCAACTTTTAAGTGTGGGAGATGGTTAGGGATAGAAGGATAAAGGGTTGAGAATAACATAACTGCAGAAACTTCTAATAGTGAGCATGTGGCACTCCAATATTAAAATTATTGATAGCAAGGGGTATTCAGTAACAATCGGTGAAAGAGCTGAATGGAGAGTTAATGGTTTAAACCAGACATTACTTCTTTCCCCACATAAGCCTGTTTGCATTTTCTCCATTTCAGTTTGCACATGAGCGGTTTAAATCTTTCTAGACCTCTGCTATACATGAAAAGCATTTTCTTTGCATTATTTGTTTCCAGAGCTTAGCAAAAGGACAATAAATACCACTGGTGGTTGTATGTGTGTGTTAGGCCATAGGATGATGCAACAGCACACTAAAATTCTTTCAGTTGTGTTCTGAATACGGGATGGTATAATAACCTTTTAATTGCTCTTTACTTACAATGCTAATGGTTTATACTGTTTTATCTGATAGAGATCTTATGGTGCTCTTAAAATCTTTAGACTATGCTGTACTATTTTTAAAAGAAGTATGTGTTTTTCTTCAACTGTTGATCATCTGGTTGTTTTTAAAAATTACTTTAAAAAAGGGGGGTGGGGGTAGTTTTTCCACTTTTTCCTCAGTTCATTGGATGCTGAAAAATGCACTTTTGATTCAGTAACCAGTATGCTATGCAGCAGTCCTTGTTGACTTTGTATTGATGACTGTGGATTGACTCCCTGGTGTAGTAAAATTATTCCTTGTGTATAGTAAACTGGCTTTACTATTTCAGTCATTGGAACAGTATTTTTAGTCTCTTGACTTTTCACACAACTAATTTGAATAATGATTAGCCATTGCTTAGGGCAATGTGGAAAATAACTAAGCCATTGAATTTAGCAGTTTAGCACAAGGAAATGTGGATAATATGCTTCCAAATGCCAAGTTCTGTTGTTTTTATGTTTTGTTGTGGGTGTTTGTTTTTTATTAAATATTTATTTTGACTACTAAAATATTCCCATTTACACTTTTCCACTAATGCATCATTTTAACTTCTTACATGAAATTAATTTTTTTTAAAATCTGTGTTGCTTTTATCCTTGTGCAATGCATGTATTTGTTAAAAATATATTACTTATTAGTAAGTCTGTTGTCCTCATTAACTGTGAGGAAGAAAAGAAATATAAGAGTTGGGTTGAATAATAATTTAATTAATCCTTAAATCTAACTATTTCTCTCCTATGTTTTGTCTTATTTCAAGATTCAGAAGCATTCCTTAGCAACCCTACTACCGTGACCCTTTCTGTAACTGCTCAGTTTTCTGCTTCAGGCTGTAATCTAGCTGTAAGACGTAATATTTATCTTTGTGGGAGGGAATCTTAAATGTTTGAAGGTCTTGCAGGGACCTCTTCTTTATTACATGTAATTTGTAATGTTACCACAACAATTGCTTATATGGTAATAACAAAGGGAAAAGTGTTTCAGAGGTATTGTTTTTGATTTTTAAACATAGTTTGAAAGCTACAGACAAGAACAGGTACCTGGTGTCCAGCAGTTTCTGTTCATAAGTGCTCTGTAACACCCTTATTGACCACACCATGAAAATCACTGCTTCATCTTGGCTGTGAGTAACTGTCAGATACTTCTAGCTGAAATAGTGTTATAGAAACACGAACTTGCGTATTCCATCTATCCCCTGACCTTTGCTTTACAAATGAATGAGTCATCATCCTGGGTGACAGAAAGGAACAGTCACTTGAAAGTGGGAGGAACTAAGTAGTAAGAAAAGGTACTTGCTCTCTGACTAAGCCAGCCAGAATTCTACTTTCCTTTATAAGCTGAAGAGCTTCTAAAATCTAGTTGCCATACCACTTTTATTTTACTGAGTCAGTGTAGTCAAGAGTGGTTTTTTTGTTGGTTTTTTTTTTTAAAAAGGCATGCTTGCAACTTGTGCAATTGTGCCAGGGCAGGTAAGAGTACTTTAAAAAAATAAATACTGTTGCTCTGCTCTCATCTTGACCTTCCAAGTAGCTCTTCTTGAAGAACTAGCAAGAAGTATTTAGATTTCTTGACGCTTAAGAGGTGCCACCAGTTTTAACTAACATCCTCGATCAATGTAAACTGAACTGTGCTAAAAGTATGTCTTTCAGGCCATCTGCAGGTACTGTGCAGTGTGGGTTTTTTGTTTTTTGTTTTTTTAAGAAGTTTTAGTATTTTGACTGATGTCAGTGTGCTGATTTATATTTAACCTGTTGTGATGTGTCAACAATTTTTAAATTACACTCCCACAGGAAAAATAGTATAGTAAATTTAAGTGGTATCACTTCTGAAAAAATAATCAAGGCTATTGCCTTTTCTCATGGAAAACTGTGATGGAAAATATAACTTTGGCTTCATTTACTTGCAGATAAAATGGAGAGAGAACAATTGACAGGCATTTTTCCCTTTCAACACAGTCTGTTCTCTTTACTCCTCCTCCCACCATCCGCATGTACAAGGACACTATAAGTCTTTTCAGAACCCCTATTTTTGCTAATATTTGAGAATTTGGGATTTCCAGGAATAGGATAAGCATACTAAAATAACTTACAGCCCTATTCTCAAATACAGTTGCTGTGGTTGCTGGAGAAGCCTGAAGAAATGCCTTCTGTCAACTTTGCATAAGGAAATTGTTCAAACTTACGTGTACTGCTGCAATAAACATACTAAACTTTATGCACATTTTATTTCTTCCTGTAATTTCAGTACAAAACCATGCACTCATCTCAGTTTCATTGTTGAATCTTTGGCAGCTGAGTGTATGCCTAATAATTACAGGTGAACATGCATAAGCATTAATTACATAGGCACATATACAGTTGAGACAACTGGGTGACTAATGAGTAGTGTAGCTGTGAAAGGATAATGTGGACTGTAGGCTAATCCTTGAGTATAGATTGGGGGGCTATTTTGCAGATGAAATAGCTTGAGACTTCATTTTGTAATTTTTTTTAAGTATTCTTTGTGTTCTAAGTGTTACTCTTTGTATTGCAACCAGCTAAAACTATTATGTATTCATTCAAATATGGGTTTTTTTTCCAATCGGTTTTAGCAGCTCTGGCAGGAGAAATAGTAAAGGTGGGTATTAGAAAGAATAGAAGCCTTTTCCAACTAACATTCAAGTACAAACTATCAGAGATTTGAGTCATAAAGGAGGGAAATTCTTTCCAATTTGCGGTGCGGTGTACACCGTGAGCAGAGACTACTGGAACAGCTAGAGTTAAGATACAGGTAAATGTATGAGAACAATTTGCTGTGGGTGAAGGGTAACGTATGAGGAAAATACAGTATGCATACGCTATCAGAGCGTAATTGAAGGAAAGAGGAAGCTTGATTTCTGCTCAGTTGCAAGGTTAAAATTAAGTTATTGACCTGTGCCTTGTTTTGGAACATAAAGTGCAATTTCAATATATTTAAAAGGAGGATGACATGCTGAAATCTTAAGGAAGTGGGTCTTAGCTTCCAACTCTGACATGATGCCTGTGGGGCTGGAGAACCTACAGGTGCTTCTCAGCCAGCCTCTGCCTCCCCCTGGCTCTCAGGCATGAAGCAGGCAGGCTCAGAAAATCTACCTAAAAAGGAGATGGGACGAGTTTGTTCTAGGGGTCTGTCCTATGAGATGCAAAAAGTGCACTCATTCTTTGTTCATTTTCCTGGAGTTATGACAGTATTGTGACTGGGTCCCTCTGTTTCCTGACAAAAGCATGATTTATTGCTCAGCTTTTGTTCGTTCTCCACAACTCCGTGAACCACAGGCTTGTGGGATTCTGAGGCAACCTAACGCTTAGTGGGGCTTCGGATAAGCACTGAACTGCAAGATACATCACCTCTCTGACAGAACAAATTGTCAGTTGCATAAAGTAAACACTCTCCTTTCTCCTCAAACAAAAGATGCTGAAACATTTTTTGGCACTGTGCATTTAGCTTCTGCAGTGTTACATCTCAACAGGTTCCCCCCTTCCTTACAGCTGCAGAGCACTCCAGTGCTAAGAGGCACTGAGGGCAGCTTTTCAGGCTCAGTAGTCAAGTTTGCTGCCAGATGAGGTTTTGCGAGATCAAGCTGTGTAATTGTAAAGCTGCTCAAGTTCCTGCTTTCTGGGTATGGAGCTTTGCAGGGGCCATGCAGGGTTGTGGCGCTTGTTTCTTCCTGAAGTTTCATATGGAAAGACCTTATGGAGATCACAACAACCCTGGGAAGCTAGCAGCTGCCCCAGGGTAACTCTTGCAAGCTTTGAATCTCGCGAAGGTACAAGGAAGAGCACCGGTTTGAGAGAGAGAGTATGTTACTGGGGCTCTTCCCTCCAGAGGCTCTGTAATCCAGCTCTGCCTTGCAAAATGTGTGGCACTGCAGCAGAACCTGTTAGTCCTGTAAAGACCTGCTTCAGCACTGCCATATGATCAGAATTATGATTCTCTGACTTTCAGGAATCCTGCTCCACTTAGAAAGTTTGAGAATGGAAAGGCTGGAAGACACCTCTCCTTCTACCCCTCCTTCACATCGCAGTTTTTCTCCATACAAAACTGATACCACCCTTCAGGTGGTGTTTCAATCGAGCAAGAAGAATCTGTGTCCCCCAAACCTGCAACATACTCAGCTTAATGAAGAGGTAAGAGTTTCCTATCTGTGGTCAAAGTAACACATCTAGGCTTATTTTAAGTAAGCCAAATACCATATTATGTGTATATCACTTCAGTAAGTGTTAGTGTAGCTGGTATTTTTTCAAAACTAGAAACTTCTTTCTGCATTTTATATATTTTATTAGTATCTTTCTACGGATCAATGGTCCTACATGCAGAATGTCTCCTTTGCAAAGTGCCAGAAGAAATTCGATACACCTCTCTCTCCCTCCCTCCCTCTCCCTCTTTGAAACAAACAAAAAACACATACACACTTCTGCATAACTGTCCTGAGTTAGGAAATACTTCCAGGAAAATATATTTAATCTTCCCAGAGAAGTATCTTCACTTCAAGGATTACAAGAAATAAAACTTGTCTTTATAGGTATCACATACTCTGAAATAAGGAATTCTGTTTAAAACAAAATAATAATATTTTGATAGACTTCAGTATAATGAAAAAGCTGTTATTGCCTATATCTTTACCAGTATGAGAAATATGCCAACAAAAAAAAAATGTAGAAAAAAAGTTCAGCTTGTGTCTTCAACTGTGCTTAGAAAATTGGAAATAGTTTTGTTAAACATCCATACTGATAGTCTTTACAGTGAGGTTAGAGATTACAAACTGGTTTGGGTGAGCTTAGTCTTTTACTGGCTCTTGACTGAAGCAGAGATAGAAATGAAATACTCCCTTGATTTGGGTGGGGGGGGAGGGCCTTGCACGATACTGTGTCTTTCTACATTGTAGAAAGTGTTATATATGCTAATGGGTGAAATAGCTATTCTTGCAAAAATTTTAGTTCCTGATAGGTAGGTCAAAAGTGCAAGTAAATTGGTGTATTGGATATGATTTTGGGGAGTGATATGGTTATACAAATTACAAGCTTCGTCTGATGTTATAAATTCTGTGTCTTTTCTAAGCTGCAACTCTGTTATGAATGTGAAGCCTGAAGGATTCCAGATAGAATAAAAGGTGACCATTAAAATAAAGCAAATTTTTCATATTTCCTACACCTATTCAACATATGTTTGCTCCTTGTGTGTAGTTGTTAGGTTATTGTCTTTTTAAATACACGTAATAAGGTATTTTTAATTATATGTGTATTCATCCACACACAATGAGAGTAGGTGGGGGAGGAAAATACAACAATTACAGGATGTTTTACCAAAAGTAGAAGTAATAAATTTTGATTTTTAAAATACCATCTTGAGCATGTTCTCACCTTTATTTCGGTTGCAATTGTTAACCCAGACCTTTATTTTGGTTGTACGTGATTGTATTCAAAGCGCTATGCTGTAGTGCTAACTTATCAATACTAAGAACTTCAATGGTATCGTTATAACTGATGATGGCATTATAACTGATCCTTACAGAACGGGATTAGTTGTTATCCCTCCTCAGCCTTAAGTTGAGTAATGGAGGCTGCTTGTTTGTTCAACGGTGGTTGTGCATCGGGTTTTCCACTATTTTACATTGTTACGGAGTGAACTTACTCTTTTCATCTACAGGAGTGTCCCAAGTCATGTCTGACTATATCATTTTGCAAGGCTTAACAATTTCTCTTGCAGATGTTAAAATGTGTGTCTTCTCATTAGCAATCAAAGATGGCATGATTGTCTTGTGCACATGAGAGAGTTGTAGAAGGTGGTAGACGTGAAGGAAGCCAAATTGTATGAAATGTGTCAGTATTACTGAAATCCAGTGAGATAAAAGGCGTATAATAGCACGGAAGTAATAACTGCTGTGCTTAGAAGCGTGCAAAAATGCGGTAAGTCTTACTCAGTCAGCAAACCAAAGAAAGCAGTTAATAAAATAAGTTTAAAAGGAGCTGCTGAACACTGTTTCTGTCCTCCTGAAAAATTTTTAAACAAGGCTAAAAAATTTGTTTTCCTTCAGTTCTATACATAAGCATTTAACACGTTTCCGGAATAAATGATTACGAACAAACAGAGACAATCAAATCTATGTGAAAGCTTAATACTGAAGAAATTCATATGCTGTGCTGAAGCATAGAAGAAGCTGAATGGAACAGTATTTCTTTAGATGTGTTTATATGAGTTGATTCGTATGAAGTCAAGCTGTATCGACAAGGATGATCTGGATGAGTCATACTATATTTCTGCCTCTTACTCGGATGAATATAGCCAGTCGAGTTTATAGTGCAAATATTTGTGCTTAAATTTATCTTTCCTTCAGCTGTTTCTATAGGCATTGCAAAAGAACTAATTTATTAGAACATTCATGAAAAGCAAAAATAAGCATAAATAAGTTTTGGAATAATTTCATTCTGATCAATCTATACGAAATAAAATGTATAAGTGTTTTCTAATTTTATTTGCACTGGTTTATCTTATGAGGAAATTACAAAAGGAACCCTCTTTCCATTGACTTCCTTCACCCTTTGATTATCTTTGACTTTCCCCTCATTTTTTTCTTCCTCTTTACCTGTCTGAAAGTCCTTTTCCCGTAAATAACAGCTTTTTTTTTTAAGCATAAAGATAAAATTCGCAAACAATCCTTCGGCTGTGAATACTGAAAACAAACTTGATCTGACTGTAGCAAAAGAAAAAACATAAAGCACACAAAGCAACTGAAATGCAAGACGACATCTAGATTTTTATATTAAAAATTAATAGCAAAGCAACAAGTAAACCTTGTTATTTCAGGCTAGGATCCTAGATTCTTAAGATCCTTCTGACGGATAAGAAAATACAGCAAACTTTAATTAATCAGTTACTGACAACCTCAACTTCAGAGTTTAATAATCATTTCAGATGATTGTTTTTACTAGTATGCCCTTCTTCAGTTCTAAGGGAGCTGGTATAAAGAGCTTGAAAGTTAGACTGAATTTGAGTAACGCAGACTGTTTATTTCTTGAATATTTTTAAATTCGCTTTCTTTGTTTACTTGGGTTCTTTTGTTCCTATGGCACTGGCGTTTTCCCACACTTCCATTGTTTTAATACAGAAGGCTTTAAAGAGGAAAAAGAAAAGGACTAACTGAAGGGTTTTAAGTCTGTATATGCATTACTAAGAAGCATCTTCACTGTTCTGCTTTTTGTGTCTCTGTTTAAATCTCTGTCTGTCTGTCTATCTAAATGATATATATGTTATATATGTAAGTCTTTGCTTAAGGTAATGAAGAACTTTGCAGCCTCAGACTAGGAACTGGAATACAATTATTTCAACATTCCCTAGGAAGAGCACTCATTTCACTTTATTATTACAAACGATTATTGCTCTTCGGACCAGCAGTACAGCAAAACTACCTACAGGCTTCAATGACTGATTTACTTTTTCAGGTTATTACATACTCTGGAACAGTTGCATAAATCACACAGTGGATCAGCTAAGTGCGCAGACTTACATAAGTAAGTCCATAGGGTTGTTTAATGTTTAGAGCATAATTATGTATAACTGATTTTTGCTACGTTATATCATATAATTGGGTTTGTTTATCACTTGAGGTCTGGCAGCATTTTGAGAAGGCAGTGGTGCCTGCTTCCAGGTGTAGCAACTGTTCTCACTGTTATTCATCAGCAGTCCTGTTATTGCTTCAGAGATGGAGGCTGGGATCTTTGTACTTGACCTCTTTGTAAGTGCCTAGTTAAAAGGAGCTGCTGAGGTATAGTCATGCAAGCTAAACTAGGACAAGATTTCAGGATGACCATGATTATATCAAAAGCAGATAATATACAGACAAGGGTGGAATTAGCTAGTGTTGTCCTGTATTTCTGTCCTGCATTTAGCGATTTGCAGTTAATTTTCCTTTAAGTGCTAGTAGCAACTTTGCTACAGTGTAGACCAGTAACATTATAAATCTTAAACAGCACTTTCAACTGATGTTCTCTATGTGACAAGATAAATTGAAATGCTCTAAATAATACCACTAGAAAATACAACCTCTGACCTGAGAAGCTTATCATCATAGAAGTATGTGATGATCTAAACCACACACACACACACACACACACACACAAAAAAAGGTGTTTCCATTATATATCAGGGACAAGGGAATAGAAATAATACATCTAGGTTCTTACAGGGCTCCTTGATGCTACAGAAATACTAAGTTCTTCAGGATATTGCTTGTTAGCATCCCTCCTTGTATATAGTTTTCCTCCTAAGAATTGGTTATATAATATAAATATAAAATTCATAAATAATGTGGTCGTAATATAAATAAATAATGAAGAATTTGTTATATCGTCAGAAGGAAAATACTTATTTGTTTTTAAATGTCACTGTCAAATCCCACTCTTACAAATCTTTGCTTTTAAGGTGGCGTTGCTGTACATACATTCTGCAAAGTCTATATGGAATCGCACCAAAGTGAAAGTGCTGTGAAGGTGACATTAGAATATTGCAGATACTACATGACTGGAAACGTTTAAGGAGAAGAATCATCCTAAACTCTTAAACACAAAGATACAACCAGTGAGTCAAGAAGTGTTTGCCCTGCAGATTTCTGGGACTTTGGAGTACACACTAGAGAAGTATCAAGAACAACTTGCTTTTCACTTTTCCTCTTTTTCTAAACTTTCACTTTTGGAGACTGAAATTGGGTTAAATGGACTTTGGTCTAATCCAGTATGGGAATTCTAATGTGTGTCCAAGCTGATCAGGGGCTGTAGCATACGATGTGTGAACAGAGACTGAAGGAGCTGGGTTTATTAGGAAGAGCAGACTACGGGGACGTTTTACTACAGTCTCCAACTCTCTGTAGATGGTTGCAGTGAAGGTGGAGCCAGATTTTTCTCAGAGATGCGCAGTGAACAGATGAGAAGTGATGGACACAAGCTGCAACAAGGGAAATTCTAATAAAATATAAGAAAAAAAATTCTTCACGGTTAAGAGAGTCAACTATTAAAATAGATTGCCTAGGTGGGTTGTGGGATATCCATCCTCTGGAGAATTCACAACTTGCTTGGATATAGTCCTAACAGTGTGGTCTAACTTTGAAGTTAGCCCTAATTTGAGTAGGCAGTCAGGCCGGTTGAACTCCAAAGGTCCCTTCCAGCACTCATTACTCTAATTCTATTCTGTAATTCTGTTTGCATTACCCCATGTAGATTCATGCATCTTACCATTATTTCATGTATTGGATTCCAGAAACCTGGGCTTCTCATCTCATCGCTATTCACTTTTCTTGCATGCTTCTACATGTGACTGTTTTTCTCAGGGTTCGCATTTGTGAATGATCAGTGTAATTTCTGAGAAGTTTTGAAAGGGTAATGTACAATCTAAAATGTTTGTTTATGAAACTAGAAACATGTGAGAACATAACTTTTATTGGAAATGATAAAATAAGCAAGCAGATCTGGAACACAGATGTTGAAGAAACGTAGTTTAGAAAGGATAGTTGTTAGGGGAACACCATTTTTTGTGTGCTGATGGATAAAAACAAATTAGGAGGAACAGCAGAAGTAAAGAGAACTTATCTGAGTCAAAATCTGTAAAGTTTATTAAATAAGTCCCGTAAAGTACCAAATTATTGTGAAATAGAAAGGACGATCTTATTATAAGTTAGTAACTGTTTAAAAAAATAGAGAACACAGAATAAAAATAAATAGGCAGCTTTCATTGGAAATGCTTCCGGTGAAGTCCCACTGGGATCTTTGCTGATCTCTTAAACATGTTCACAAACAACCAGGAAAAGAGTGTGCCTTATGAAGTGCTGCTAAGACTGAATAGTGTTTGGTGAAGATATTTAAAACTGACTGCGAAGAGTTACAGAAAGATCTCATGATATTGAATGAATTTGAGATAAAATATCAGATTGAACTAACTATCAAGAAATGCAAAGCAGTATTGACAGAGAGAAAAAGCCTTCTTTGTAAATGTGGAGTTATGGGTTCTAAATCAGCTGTTGCCACTCAGGAAATACATCTTGCAATTTAGTGCTGTATTTCTATGAAAAAAATAGGCTCAGTGTGCAGCCTCAGTCAAAACGGCAAATAAAATTGTAGAAGTTATGAGTAAAAAGAGTTAAAAAGCTATAATTCATTATATCACTGTATAAATCAGTATACCAGAGTTTGTTTAGAAATTTAATCTCTTTATTTCAAAAAAATATGTATAGCAGGATTCAGAAAGGTACTGTGAAGGACAACAGCAATGATCAACTGCACAGAAAGCTGTTAGGAAGAGTGTACGTTATTTAAGAAAAGGTTTTTCAGTCTGGAAGAGAAATAGGGAAGAACCACAAAATATATAAAGTGAATAGGAAATGACTTTTCTACATTTCTCTTATTACCTGGCTAGGGGACACTAATGAAGACTGTTTTGATAAAAAGAACTTTTTCACACAATACACAATTAAATTGTATAGCTTGTGGCAAGATATTGTGGTTGCTAAAGAATAAAAGATCCCAAGGACCAATCAGCTACATTAACGAAAGAGATCTACGAAATAACATTAAATACAGATAAATAGATGCAATCTCTGGTTTAGGAAGTTTCCTGGCTGCAAACTGCCAAAATCCAGTATCTCAATACTGAGAGAAAAACCACTGTGTACTTGCCCTATTCCTAAACTTATTTCTAAACTTTTCCCTAAAGCATTTGGCATTAGACATGGTCAGAGGCAGCATACTAAGATAAATGGACTTTTGGTCTGACCCATACCATAAGAAATATTTGTCTTAACTTCCGAATCATTAGAAGAAAAAAGTAGAAGAAGCTTTGACTGGAATAATGTAGAATAAGTAAGAACCTACTGTAACCTCAGTCTCTAATTTAAATACAAATGAAAATCTTTTCTTAAGGCTTCTGGACAGCTAAATGCTATGGGATCTTCAGCTTTGCAGATACAAACTGCAGAACAAATACTAATAATATAGTAAGGCCAGGATGTCTATGTATATGCTAGGCAGGAAATTATTAATTAAATAGGCTGCAAACATGCAAAAGGCATGACATTAATTAAGATTACTTTTGATCTGTAATAGGGTATTTGAGAGGATCTGGCTGTGGAAAATAGCTTAAAAAAACGGATTTATTTTAAATTAAACGGAAAGAAAAAGTAGGACTATTACTGGGGTCTGGTTTTGCACAGGGCAGATTTTGATAGAAGGCATAGATGTGCTAAGACAATTAAAAGAATAAATATAGAGATAGATGGAAATAAAATGTAACAAAGTTATCTAAAGGTATGTCGAGACTATTTTATAGTATTTTGTGTATTTTATATGTAACACATGAAGAAAACACTTGACACCACCTTCCTGAAATCTAGCTGTGAATAAGCTATTATTTAAGCTAAGGATGACAAGAATTAAGAGAGTTATTGGATGGCGGGTGAAAAGCTATCCAAAAGGGAAACAACAACAGGTAGCACTGGAATATCAGATGACACAGCAGTTACTAGTTACACTCCTAAAAGAACCTGAAGCCTTGGCACTGAGTTTATTTAATCTTATCATTAACGGCCATAGCAGAAATATGAAAATGTTTGTATTTTTTTTGGTAATGTAACGTTTTGTTCGGAATGCAGAAATTTCATGTTTAAAGCTAACCTCTTGATTTGAGACTGCCCCGCACTGCACAGGGCTATATTTTATGGTATGCTTCTCATATTCTCCTCTTGAGAATATTATTTAAGAACAATAGAAACTTAGTTTAGCTCTTAGCTGAGATCCAAGTTGTTATGAGTCAGTTGACCTCCCCTAACACTGGCCCTGTTCAGATTACACAAGAATCTGAGAGCTTGGATCATCTTTCACACTGCTTTATTTCATTTTTTTAATGATATTGCTGTTGTTTCTGTCTAGTTCTTTTCTATATTCAAAGAAGAGAACTTGTTTATGTGGAACATTCTTTTTTTACTGGCTAGACCAAACAAAAAACACAAAATCCAAAAAACATGAAAGTTCTGACCTAAGTAAGAGCTTAGTGATTCTATCTTGAACTCAGACCCCAGATATTTCTCTCATGAGAAAAGTATCTTGATTAGATTTTTGCCAAGTGTGGAACAGATGAGGGAAGTGTGGAATACTTTCAAATAAATGCTCATTAGTTGGTTCTTAATGTAGAAGACATAAATACTTAAACAATTAATCCAGGAACAGATTTCTTTAATTTAGGAAAAAGATCTTTAATGTATATGAGATAGATTGTAAATGTAAAGCCATGGTCATGAAAGATATTTTATTAAGGTGTTAGCAAGAATATAACTTGAAAGTACTAAAATATATTTTAGAGTAGATATTATGCAAGACATAATTTTGAGTAAATGGAATTTTGTGCTGCTAATGTAGATTTAAATATTTTACTGTGTTCTCTATTCAACTGACATTTCCAAAAAAAGCATGACTTAGGCCATAATCATGGCTATTCTCACAGCTATCTCATCTTTTACTATGTAAACAAATCCAAAACATTCTAAGTAGAAATTGCTTTTATACTAATACTATGGCTGATTTTCTTTTCCTCTTGAATAATTAGATTTGGAAATAAAATCATTAAAAAAAAAAAGCAGTTAGAATTCAGCTTTAAAAAAAAAAAGAGAAATATTTGGCAAATTTTTTTTTTTTGGTAAATCTTCCTGTTATTTGTGATGTTTGCCACTCTTTGAACAGAAGAAGATATTTTCATATATATTTTCAGGTAACTTGCATAATCACATAACCGTAAAATATATAGAAACGTGAAAGTCATGCAGGAAACAGATTGTGTGGGATCTGGATCAAGAACACTTGAAACAAGAGGAAGGAAACCCCTTTTTCATAACTTTCACATGCATATAAACTGTACTACTGTTAAATCACAGTGTTTGAATTTTTTAATCTTTAATGAATGAAAACACATTATTCTCAGAGAAGTTCATATGAGTTTATAACAATCTGACTATGCAAATACTGGCAATTTGGAGTCAGCAGTGTATTCACAAATTTAGCATAAGATTTTAGAAATAATTATTTTTTCTAATATATATGTTGAAGATATGGAATTTTTTTCTTTTTTTTAAAGGAGCCATACAGTAAGGAAGGTGATATAATTTTGATGAGCCTAATTACAAATTCTTCTGTCTAAGATGTAACTGTTAGAGGGTGTGATCTTTGATGTCAATATTAAAAGGAAAATTTTTGTAAAAACTCTTGTTCTATTATAAGTAGTTTTCTGTGTAACTATAGGTACATTTGCTTTCACTACCTGGAAATGACAGGGATTCTTCCATTAGAAGGAGAATCTCAGAAGTACTTTCCAAAATATCCAAGAAATGTTTTTCGAACTGACCTGAAAGATGACTGCTGAAAATATGTTTTTTTTAACAGTTTGTTATAGATAGCTTGTTAATGATTAATGCTGCTAACACTATATATTTCAGAATAGTAAGTAAAAAGTTAAACTTCTCAGAGTATCTTTCTAATCCCTATGCTTATTTGAGTTTATTTTAGATTCAACTTTTACCTTCCTTTTCTGGAGGCCAGCAATTCATTAGAACAATGGGTTATCAGTTCACTTTTATAGGAGGTCTATAAGATTTCAGGCTATTAAAATAAACAGTCGACATTGTTTAGATTAATACAAGCAAACACTGAAGATGCAATCTTTGCTTTTCCTCCTTTTTGCTCTTTTATATGACCAAAATAAAAATTCTCTAGTGTTTAATGTCAAATATGTTAAAAGGTTAGTGTGAAATACTTCATTCCATGGAAATCCTGGTGGAATCTTTGCCAGCAGACATATTCTTATCCCTGCTAAGCTGTCTAGCGAACTGAATGAAACTGAGTGAAATTATTATCTCTTTATGCTGAGCAATACTGAATTCCATTTATGTACGGTATTTGTAACTTATGTTGCAGACTTTAATACTTGACCAAAAAAAGAAGTTATTATAAAGTTGCTTCTGTGTTCAATGAATTTTTCAGTGATAGAATATTTCTAGTCACAAGGGACTTTAAAAGCAGTTTACAAAATTCTGAAGTAGCCTCTACTTTTTATCTATTGGTGTCAGGAACCATGGGGCAAATGATAACTTCTAAGCCTTCAAATATTTTGGCTATGTTCATGCACCTTTTTTTTTTTTCTTGTATCTCCCCAGACTCTGGAATTCTTTTATGTCAAGTTTCGAAAAAGATGTATATTCTTGACTACTCATAGACAAGAGATCTAATGTGCTCGTAATATCTTAGTGCCTGCTAGTATTACTTTAGACAGCCTAACAAGCAATGGTTATCTCATTTGTCACTCCCTTTTCATGACAAGCAACACAACTGAGAAGCTTGCTTTGAAAGTATCGCTGTTCATTTTCAATGTCAAATATTACGATGTGTTTAAAAAAAAAAAAAACTAACAGAAATGTGATTGTATAAGAGAATCTTGACTTCAGTTGAACTCCTGCCTCCTAGAGGAATTTACCCCAGGATTTCAGGTCAGCTGATAGCTCTGTTCCTTATATCCTTTATTTGTGAAGATTTTTGAGAACCTGTCTTGCCTTATGACTGTTCCGTTTTGCCATAAGAGCAGAGTTTGTCTTGGATGTTAGGCAGTCTTTAGCGGTTCTGCCCCAGGCCATAGCAAAAGAATGATGAACACTTGAACGTTGCTGACCATTTTTAATGGGAACCTAGTACAGAAGGTAGATGGTACATGTGTTCTGTATTAGGCTGGACCTGGACGCATCAGTGTTAGACTGGTGAGAGGTATCTAAGCAATTAAATTTTCTAGTCTAACTGTATCAGATTGGTGTAGTCCCTATGAGAAGTAATCAAAGCCTGAAGAGTCCACCTGGATGTGGAAGAATTTGGTGGCTAAGCATTGTTGTGAGTGACTCTGCTTGAGACTTAGTGCCAACAACAGCCTATACTTCTCTCTAAGAGCGGTCTTTGGCAAGGCCATGAGTACAAGATACTCTCCCATCTGCCTGTTTTTCCCCCAACTTTCGGTACAGAATGCTTATGTACACCTGTACACAGCTGCTAGGTTTGTAACCTGTGCAGCCATGCTGTGAGGTATATGCCAGTTGGACACATCCAGGCACAAGTGCCTTCATGCACCAAGGGCATGCTCAAATCTGAGCTTGCATGTGCATTTTGCTTTTGGTGTGGACCTGTCCGATTTGTGAGAAGGTGTGGTGCTACACTTCGTATGCACGTTTGACTTTCCCAAGGAAAACTCTTGCAGTGCTTTTACACTGTGGGGAAAACTGGATGCTTATGGGACTGCAGTGGTAGATGATACAGTTACAGCAAGCGCAGAAAACTAATCAATCTTCTCGGTTGTAAGAAATTACCCACTTGTACAAAAAAAAAAAATTGCCTTCAGAAAATTTATGTTCAAAAGATAGCTAATTATATAAAAGGAAGTAGTGAAATTATTTATGGTGGTCCTAAGAGTCAAATTTGGACTGATTTGACAGTAGAATGGGTAATATTCTTAAGTAAGGCATTGCTGAAAAAAACAATTTATAGTGCTTATTGCATTTTGTTCAGATGAACCTTTTTTTGGTTCAGTTTACTTTAGGAGTTGTCAGCACAAAATTCGCACTGGAATAGAGAAAATCTTCCAAGATTTTTGGTGGACGTGCAGCATGTTGAGAAAAAACATGTTGCTGGAAGCAGTGTGGCTGCCAATCTTGTAATGATTTTGTAACGACTCTGTGAATTACTCAATAAATGCGATCTTCTAAGGGGATTTGCTAATTCTCTTAGCAATGAAGCAGCCAAGAACCTCCAATGAGGACATTCAAGGTCAAAAAGCTCTAAGTTACTGGAAGGTACTTCAAAAGAGTAAAAAAAATTCTGTCAAATCAGAAGCCTGATTTTCATTCAGATGGGATTTTGTCTCTTTAATAGAAATCCTGTGTGTGAATGGACCTCTTTATCTTTTATCTTCATAGATACACTTTAGTTATAAATTAGAATTCTAAAGGTGCTTTACTGAAGCATAATTTAAGGGCACACACCCTGGGTTCTCAATGCTATTCAGTAAAACTCTTATGATTGCAATATTTCACAAGATATATTGATAATGTCAAGCCCATCTTCTTGCAGGGGAAAATTTTTGTTATGTTTGTAATATGCTCACTAGTTTGGATGGCATTCTTCTAAAGAAGTCCGAGGTAGTCTATTACTCCTGAAAACAACCAAAAGTGGAAAGCTGGAGTTTTTAAGTTACACTGGTTGGAGCTGTTGGCTAGATTGAGTTTTACTTAATAATAAAATAATTTTAAATATACTAGAAAAATACAGTGATGCATCAAAATACGGTGATGCATCATGATGCAAGTCTAAGGAAAATATAAAGCAGTCAGTTGGGTAATCTGTAAAATTTAAGAAATATTGGGAAAAAGACCATGTAAAATATACTATAATTTATAGAAAAGTATGTTTTAAGAGGCAGTTCTTTGGAGGGTTCTGCAGAATCACGGTTATTAAAATTTTAACATTTACCAAGTATGGTTAAATGGATAAACAAGGTCCTATCTGTGAATAAAGGTAAAAGACTTTATGTTCTGTTCTGTGACTATTCTGTTTTGCTTTTAGTAGTCATGTGAAATCATGGCTCTGTTTCTTTGGAGGTAAACCCATGATATCCTATAATATTTTCAAAACAGTGAGTCAGAGAGGAACGTAGTGGCCTTACCAGTATTTAGTTATTCCTCCCTTCTCTGAAAATCAGTGTTACTCCTGGATTTATTTACAAAACTTTTAAACATATGCATTTGTAATACTGGCCTGATACTACTCCTATGTGAAAGTTAGTGTTTAATGTGCAAATATAGGAAGGTCGTTTGATACTGTAATTGATTAACACTAAAGAAATCAAAGAACACTGAAAGATTTTCTAATTTTTTTATATAAATACTGGGATCCGGTTCAAGCAAAGTTTTAATTACTAATATGTCCTAGCAGGATTAGAAGAATACCTCAGTAAATTAGCTGAAAGAAACAACAATAGCTAAAACAGTAATGTTAAAGATGATTTATTAATTTCTCCTGCAAGAGACAAAACAATATTTTCTGCACC
This sequence comes from Struthio camelus, assembly GCF_040807025.1. NCBI lineage: Eukaryota > Metazoa > Chordata > Aves > Struthioniformes > Struthionidae > Struthio > Struthio camelus. The sequence goes on from NC_090942.1 coordinate 49,198,226, forward strand.
AGAGGGTTTTCTGTCAAAAAACTGCAGATGCTGTCAAGATTATTCTCATTACAGAGCTGAAATGATGAAATATATTGGTAGTTATTTTCTGTGTTTAACTAAGTCCCAGAAAGACCTTCCATCTTCCTTGATACCATGGGAAAAGAAGAGTAATGAATCTCTCTGTTTTGGCTTTCTGATTTCTAATTTACTGTACTGCATAATTTTTGCTCATGTACTTTCAGCACTGAGGCCAGTCTTCATCAGAAAGCTATAACCAGTAGCAAAACAACCAAACGGAAGAAAGAAGCCATGCTACAGCATCAAAAAGCAACCTTTAGTTTAATGGACCATCTAGAATATAATAACTTTACTGAGTCTTACTTATCGTTAGTGAGATGGAGCTTGAATAAGCACTATTAAGGACATATAATTTTAATTTTTCTATTAATAATTTTTAAAAGATATTGCAGTTAACTTAAGACAGCAAGTAGTTTCTCCTCTAAGTTCTAAACCAGTTGAGGTAAAGTTTTACAGTTTCCTAGATTTTCTACACAAAATTCTTTTTCTGTTAAAAAAAATTGTTACACTGAGGCAAGACCTGCGGTAGGTTATGGACAAATAAACCTTGGTCTCGTCTTATTTGCTGCAGAATGGGTTCATTTTAGTGTGACTTTCTTAAACAGTAATCTCTATTGGAAGATCTCCATGGTTGGGACATCCACAAAATGTCACAGAAGTAGTAATTAAGGCTTTGCTTTTTTCATGTTCAATTTTATCTAGATTTTGTAAAGGCTTTTTTTTTTTTTTTTAATAATAAAGTGGCTGTTCTTAAGAAATGTGTCGCATTAGCTTATCTTTGTGTGGCATCTCTCGCAACTGCAAAGATGAGGAGGGAATGCTCCATGCCCCATTCCCAATAGTCCCAACTCCCAAACTGTTTTTAGGAATTTTGTGGAAGACTAGCTGGATCTCGCTAAAATGGAGCCCGGCGCTTTTCTGAGAACGTGGTAGTGTGAATGTTTGTCTTCTGCTCCCTGCCAGTGTTGCTTGGCACTGTTTAATTTTTTCATATAGACCCAGGCCCTGAGGCATGGAACATTGTCCACTTTCTCAAGTGAGACACAAGAAGGTTTAAATGACTTCTCTGAGGCATTGCCAGAGCTCATACGACTAAAATTGTGGGAGTCACTTTCTGAATATAGTTTATTAGTTAAGAGTTGGCCTACTGTTTTTTGTTTCTTTGCACTATACATTTGTACTAATTTGGAGGATAAAATTGCCTTGTGATTACTATTTTAAAATGCTTTTTTCATTGTCACAGTCTGATAATATCCATAAACGCAGGGTCTACCCATACATGATGCACATAGACAACTTTTGTAAGACAGGACCTAGCTCACACTGCACTGTTTCAGGAAACATTGCATGATACAACTTGTTTTGGTTCAGTTCCCAGCAGATGCGAAATTCTGAGTTTGCTCTTTGAGTAGAAATTCAGGAATGATAAAACATTATTTTTATTCTTCAAAAGACTTTCCTATATAAGTTTCAAAAATATTTGTTTCTTTGACTGCTCTTACCCTATTTAAAGTTTTGGATAGAATTTTAACTATAATTTTATTACATTTTTAGTAACTGGATCCGAATCTCACCTAAGCAAGTATCTCATATTGTTTTCAAATGTTTTTTTTTCCCTCACAATTCTGCAAGTGGTGTTTCATTTAGTTCTGCCTCTGCCTTAAGTGTTTCAGGTTGATTTTTCTTCTGGAAGTACTTTTCAAAACGTCCAAACTCTTATTTATTGAGTGTATATGTTGGGCACTGAAGAAATAAAGCACATCAAATATAGGAAGTCATCAAGCTGGATTTCTACTGTATTCTTTGTATTTTGTTACAGTTGTAAAATCTTTTGCATCATATCTAAAGTGTTTGGATTATTGTTCACTCAAGTTAAGCAATTTCCCTTTACAACAGACAATGCAGATAGAGGTTGAACAACTTTTTCAATGTCATCTGCTGTCTATGTAGTCTGGATAGAACTCTAAATAGTCTCATTTCTCCTGATGTTGCTCCATGATGCTTTTAACTATGAAAAGTACTCTACATAAGGTAATTATTTTCCTTAGGAAATTGAAAGACATTAATATTTATAAAAGCTTAATTATTGAAAAGTTATTATTAGAGGGCATATATAAAAATATATGAGGGATAATTTTCTGATAGTGGAAGATACTATCCAAAAAAAGAAGTTGCAATATGTCAAAGGATTCAGTGCTCTACATTCATTTGGTGTGAGGCATACAAAGACAAATCGATAGTGATGTATCAAATGATATTTAATAACTCTTAGGACACTAACTGTGTGGTCTGGTTCCAAGGGTTATTTCTGTCTACAAGGCACAAACAGATGCAGAACTCTAATTTCTCCCGTCTCGGCTGAGTACAGAGCCAGGCTCCTTTGATTACTTGCTCTCCTCTAGTGCCGTGGTGATGATGGTGGGAATTCTTACTCAGGCTATTCTCTAACCTGTAATGGCCATTTTCCCTTTAATGAACAAACTCTTAAATTTCAGTCCTGCCAGGTGTAAAGCATTAGGACATGGGGGCAGATGGAAAATAAACGAAAGGAACAACTATCTATCTTTCTTGCTAGCATTGTTCTACTTGTCCTGCAAGAAAATACTTACTGCATCATGGTACGTCAGCTGGTTAGGACATTCACATGAAATGGACCAATGTTTACTACCAGTGAACGCTGGTAGTTGTACCAAGCAATCATTGGTTCAGAGATTAGAAGTCACATCTGACTCATTCCTCTTAATGAGGAATCTATTAATGCAGTGCATTAATACCAAGTTGTGTTAACCCTATCAGAATAAATTGACTTCTAAGAACTTTCAAGGGAAAAGGGTCTTATAAATAACATCTAGTTTGTTTATATTTTATATTCCAAGGATTTAGGACTTTATTAGAGCAGTCATTGGGGAGCGTGTATCCTAATGAAGAATGAATTAGGCCTGCAATAAACAAAAGAATATGAGTCTGCAAATAGTTTTAATGACAGCTACTTCTTGTAGGCTAAAGTTTAATCTGATATGTGGGAAGTTAGGTACACTCATTGTCCTATGAGTCCAGTAACTGATTTAAAAAAAAATTTGCTGGAACTCTTCTTTCGATGTGACTTCTCAAATTAACAAGAGGTTTTCAGGCATATTTAAACAGCCTTGTACTAAATCATTACGGACATATGGATTAAATTAAGTCATAGAAAATATTATCTAAGCACTCTTGAGAAGACAGCTAGTATAATTATTTTTTCTAAGGCAGGACCAGCTACTGTTGATAGAGCTTTGTCCAATCTGAGCTTAAAAATTGCCAGTAATTGGGTTTGTACAACCTCCTTTGATTATCCGCGTTAGTACTTAATTGCTTTTACAGATAGGTTAATCAAAAGGAAAGCTTTCTATATCTTTTGCAGCAGTTTAAGCTTACTGCTCCATTTCAGAGTAATCTGGAGTAGACATAGAGAACAGTTTAGTCTCCTCCTCTTCATTGCTTCAGAAGGAAAGAGGAAGGGTACTTCCTAGTGGAAAATGCAGCGACTGCTGCAGGTACGTCTGTGAGAGTTTGGAGGCGAGGAGCTGAACCTTGGGATTGCTGGCTATTCTATAATGCTGAGCACCAATCCCAGCTGTGTTTTTAAATGACAGCTGGTGCTGTTGCTGCATGTGGATCTCGGCTCCTATTGTCTTTGGAGATATAGCCACAAGGCTTAGCTGTTTGCATAAGCAGGCAGTGTTGTATAAAACATGTAGACCATGTAGACCAACGACCGCCAACATGACAGTGTGCTGATATTTCAGATTAACATATTCTTTTATTAAGTAAATTTGAGGACTTCAGTACTTCTAGTATGTTGACTATCTAAATTCTGATCAGAGACTGCATTGTCCTTGCATTAAAGACCTTTCAGAGATGAAAAAATTGACAACAGAGCTGAGACTGGTTTTTGCATTGTATTTAAATTATGTGGTACATGGTGGGGTTGTTTTTTTAAGAAATGAAAGATAAATTTTGCTTTCGCAGGTTTTAAGATATAACTGGATTCCGAATTCCTGATCTTAAAAGCTATACTTTGCTAAATAAACATATAAAAAAATCTTATTTTCAGGTGTTGGGACTTTATTTCTTTCCTTTTTTGTGTGTATGTATTTCACCACTTTCTTACTTGCTACTCATTTTTGTAAATGTTAACCAACTTGGTGTGCTGGGGAAAGAAAAAAGCACATTAAAGACAACGGATTTCATTGGATTTGTATTTGAAGTAGTTCAAGAAAAAATTCCTGTATTGGAAGACAATACTTTTTAAAAGCTGAAAAGATATATTTTTCTGGATAATATTTTAATTTAGTTTAAAATGATAGAATTGCTTATTGCAAGGGCTCCATTCTCTTGGACAGATAAGCAATGTGCGATGCTTGTCAGGAGAAGAGCTGCATTCTGACACAATCATTTTTAATTAGCAAAATGGCACAAAAGGCATCATAGATGCCAGCGTAGATGAAGGGAAGAGGAAGACTTTAAATCATCTTTTCCCATTCACGTGCTGGCTTATTGAGTATTACAAGAACAGAATAAAAGAACGTGGGAAGGAAAAAATACGAAGAAAATTCATTTCCTCAATTCTTTCCATGATTTTGGCTAATAATTACCAAAATCAAATCTTTTAAAAGTGCTTTACTTATTATTGGTTCGTTTTGTAAGGAAAGGTATTAATAATTATTCTTGACATGGATAAGTTCTGATCTCATGGCACCTACTGGTCTTTTTTAAGCTTACTTCTTTTGGAAAAATATGAAATGTTTCATTTAGAATAATGGTTCTTTCTTGAAAGTTTAAAATGGAGAACAAACATTGCATTCAAAAAAGTAGATCAAAGAAAAATTAATTAAGATTTTAAAAAGGAACTTAAGGATTAGTAAAGATCAAAGGCAATATGATTACAGGAAAAAAAGAGTTCTTAAGTTGAAAGATTCTTTGTGTTTTTTTGGGTGTTAGGCTATGTGAGAGGCTATCTGGAGGACTAGACGATTGGAGCCATCTAGCCAGTCTTCAGTTTGAAAGGTAGATTGCAAAACATTGTCTGTTTCTACGCTAAAGAATGCTTTGTCTTTTATCTTTCACAAGTATTTCATTTTTTAATGATGATTACCTAAATATTACAATTTGAGTCTCTTCTAACAAAACTTATTGGTTTTAGTTTACTTTTGATTTCTGAATGTTATAATTTTAACTAAATTCAATTAATACTTAAATAAGTATTGAATAATGTAATTAATTTTTATTAACTTATAGTTATTATATCAGTTTATAGTTTATTTTTTTAGTCTGGCTATAAATGAAACTAAGGCTCTGTTCCACTCAGAAAAACTCAATAATTCAACTGTAAAGGCATTTTTGAATATAGTAATATTAGCAATAAGTAGTAGTAGTAGTATTTTAAAAACAATAATAATTTTCTGTCAAAAAGTTGTTTAGAAGCTATGTTAACATGGTCCTGTTATTGTCAATGTGAGACAACGCCTTTTTTTAGTGAATGGAGGATAGAGTCATTGCAGAAATTGAAGATCCTCAGATGCTTTTGCCTTTAAAGAGCGAATCTCTTCATACAAGACAACACAGAGAATGTAGTGGGAGTAGATGGAGAACTAAAATGAAAGTAGAGCTTTCATGTGGAAACCTAATCCAAATCATTTAGATGGTATGACTTATGCTTTGAAAATATATACAGACATGCCACGGCTATACTGCTTATGCAAAAATTAGGTTACACAGACAAGTGTATGTATGTGAATATATTTGTGAAGGGTAGTAGCATGTTAAAAGGCAAATTAGAAATGCCTAGATGAAATACAGGTTTCATTATTTGCAGAAGTTAATTAAAATCTTGGCAAGATTTATTTCTTTGAAGTTCTATACCTAATTGTTCTTAAAAATGGATACTTTTGATAAACTTCCTAGAATTGTGTCTGACATCTTTAAGGATGCAGTCAGTTTAGTCAGTACCTTGTCCTCTGTTCTAAAAATTAACAGCAGCTTTGTTGTATAGACACAAAGCATGTCCCTCTTGTCACTTCCAAGTTCTGTTTCAGATGGTCAATGAATTAAAATATTTGAATGCTAGGATAAATAGGCCTTTTGAGTCTGAATTCATGGAAGGCTATCGTCTTTATCCTCTGTTTTATCCATCTATACACACCTCTGCTCATGTTTCAATATTAGGTTGCAAAAGGATGTTCTTAGAAGTTAGGTAATATCATAATTAAACTTGCCTCTGCAATATTATGCCAGCCCCGTTGTGCACTTTTAAATTTTCAGTTATATCTTTAGACCTTTATTCCAAGGATTTGGTTGCAAATAGATAGTGCAATAGAACATGCAACTGCTTGAGTTAGAATTGGCTGTGATATTCAAGTTAACTCATTTTATACTTTAACCACGGGAAAATGTATTCTTCCAGGAAATTATTCCATTTCTAATCAGCCTGAGGCTAAACAAGGCCTAATTCAAGAAAGAGAACCTTAGCGTATATTTAATATTCTTAAGCATGAGCTTTATGAACCTTAGTCCAATTTATATATATATATATATATATATATAAATCTATATTAAAAATACACACACACACACACACACACACACACATACACATGTGTATATGTGTGTGCATATGTGAACTACTAAAATAAACATAGACATTTCTTAAGAAAAAATGGGGAGGGCAGTAGCCTTTTTGAATCACGACACACTAAGACCTAACTTAAAGACTGGCACTGATTTTATTGGAAGTTAGCTGGCCAACTGATTGTGACTGGCCAATTAAAAGGAAAAAGTCAGCCTGATTTTTGACTGTAATATATCTGAAAACACTGAGTTCACAAATTTTCAACTAACTCAGGCAGAATAGGCTAGTTACAAAACTATATGAAAGAATTTGAAGGGGTACTACAACCTATATAAAAATAAAATGTGAAAAAGTTGTTTTTAAAAGAAGGATACTACAAGAAAGTGATAGAATGGAATGGATCCAGCAAATATAAGAGGTACTGACTAAGACTCACAAGAGACAAAGTCTTGACCAGGTACAGGCATTTTCAAGGTAGAAACTTCTATGAATTAGCAGGGCATAAGCTAGCCTAAATCTGATGTAACTCTCTAGACATGTTGGCACTGGATTATGCCCAAGCTTATACCCAGTCTCCATCAGAGAGGCTTCCTTTCTCCTACTTTTGTCACTGTTGACACCTGGCACTGTAAACAAATTTAGAGAGGAATTACTGGAAGATCTGGAATTAACCCCCGGAAAGAAAATTAGAAATTGTCAAACCATGGAAATTATAATGAATGAATACAGTATAGACATCAATTTGATCTACTAACGTGTTAAAAAATTCAGAACAAAAGAAGCTGGAAGGAGCAAATTCTCCCCAAAGAAGCACGTGAAATAAGTGCGCTGGTGAATAGCAAATGTAAATGATCTATTAGTAATGCAAAGGAAAAGAGCTGGTGTTACTGGACTGGCCATGCACCAAGGTTTGTACTATTGTCAGGAGGATATCCTTGTTGAAGGCTTAGAGGTCTAGAACAATTGAGGAGTTTAAAAAAGCCTCCCAGAGAATAGGGAGGCTCGTAATAGAGAACAAAAGGGAGTTGGAAGACATTAACACAGGACATGTATACGCAGATCACAGTACAGCTGAGATCACCACTGACATGTCTTCCCCAACTGGCGAAGAGAGAGAGAGAGAGTTTCCATGGAATGACAGACTATACTTGGAAGTTCCTGTCCAGTTTTGCTGCGTAACGTAGCATCCTGAGAATGCTATTGTGCAATGTGTCCCTGTGGATATGCAATGCAAATAAAGACTCTGAGAAGGTGAAAACATTCATCCTAAGACGTTAATGTTCTCAGATACCTGCACTGTAGATGGCTATGTCTGTGCTGGACAACCTGGACTGTAGGTAAATGGAGAAAAATAGTCTTGATTCATCTGCACGTTTTTTGTGTTTGTTACGATACATCTGTAGCATTTGATCGAATTACTCCCATTCTGTTTCAGCACCCTCAGATACATCAAGATGTATACAATCAGTTTGACCAGGTATCATGATGGATCTAAGTTTCATTTCTTCAAAATAGGCTGAAACTGACCATAACCACTTGCTGTAACTGTTTAAAAAGGGCTATAACACCCTTCATTTACTTTACAAAAGTTAGAATGACTTCTTTCTCAGTTATGATTTTTTTTTTCAAATTCAATAAACTCAGGAAAGGTACGAAGTTTGCAGACACAATCTTTTGAAAATTTGTGAAAAGTGCAGTTAAATAAAGTATAAAGTTAATTTTTACAGCAACATATTTTAACCCAAAACAAAGAAGATAGCCAATGTCAGATGAAATATGCATGCTAACTGCCAAATCTACTGCTCAACTTAAAATACTCCAGAGAATAATTGAAGTTATCAGAGCAGGTTAAATGGCAAGCTCCCAGTCCCTACCATGAAATAATCACTGAATCACAGAAGGTATGAAGTTGGGAAGAACCTCTGCAGATCATCTAGACTGATCACCCTGCTCAAACAAGAATGAGCTACAGCATATTGCTCAGGGCCGTGTCCTGCCAGATTTTGAATGCCTCTGCAAATGGAAAATTCACAACCTCTCTGGGCAATCTGTTCCAGTGTTTGACCATCTTCAAAGTGAAAAAAGTTTCTTCTTCTGTTTAAGTGGAATTTCCTGTATTTCAGCTTGTTCCCCTTCATTGAGCACCACTGAGGAGAGTATGGCTCCATCATCTTCCCCCTCCCCCAGGTCCCAATCATCTATTCATACAAATTGATAAGATTCCCCTAAGCCTTCCCTTCTTCAGGCTGAACAGTCCCAGCTCTCTCAGCCTTTCACCATATGACAGACGTTTCAGTCCCTTAATCAACTTAGAAATCCTTCGCTGGACTTGCTCCAGTACATCCAAATCTGTTGTACTGGAGAGCCCAGAACTGAACACTGTACTCCAGGTGTGGCCTCACCAGGACTGAGTAGAGGGTAAGGACTGCCTCCCTCGATCTGCTGGCAACACTCTGTAATGCAGCCCAGGATGCTACTGACCTCCTTTGCCACGAGGGCATGTCGCCAGCTTGTATTCATCTTGTCCGCCAGGATCACCACATCCTTCTCTGCAGAGCTGCTCTCCAGCCAGTTGGATGCCAGCATGTACTTGTGCATGGGGTTATTTCTACACAGCTGTGGGACTTTGTATTTCCCTTAACTGCACTACATGAGGTTCTTGTCAAGCCCCTTTCTCCAGCCTTTTGGAGGAAATCCTTCTGAACAGCAGCACAGCCATCAGCCACTACTCCCAGTTTTATATTGTCCGTAAACCTGTGGAGGATGCACTCCGTCCCATCATCCAGGTCATTATTGAAGTGGTTAAATAGTGTTGGCCTCACTAGTGATACAACTAGTGACTGACCTCCAGCTAGACTTTGTGGCACTGAACATTATACTTTGAGCCTAGCAGTTCAGCCAGTTTTCAGTCCACCTGTCTAGCCCTCAGCTTGTCTATGAAGACGCTACGGCAGACAGTGTCAAAAGCTTTACTGAAGTTAAAATGAACAACATCTACTGCTCTTACGTCATCTGCTGAGACAGTTACCTCATCGTAGAACGCTATTGGATTGGTCGGGCATGATTGCTTCTTCATAAATCTATGCTGACTACTCCCAATCACACTCTTGACCCTCATTTTTCTCCTTGGAAAAGTTTTCCAGGAGGATGTATGTCTATTACCTACCCCAGCAGGGATCAAGGTGAGGCTGACCAGCTGTAGTTCTCCACATACTCCTTCTTGCCCTTCCTGAAGACTGGAGTGACATTTGCTTTACTCCAGTCCTCAGGGACCTCCCCTAATCCCCATGATCTTTCAAAGATGATCAAGAGTGACTTCACAATGACGTGGGCCAACTCTCTCAGCACTCATGGGTGTATCCTGTCAGGTACCATGGACTTATGTACGTCCAGTTTGTTTAAATATTACCCAGTTTGATTTTCCTCTGCCAACAGTCCTCTTTGCTCCGGACTTTCCCACTGGTCTCAGGAAACTAGGACTGCTGAATGCAAGTCTAACCAGTAAAACTCGAGGCAGAGAAGGGATTGAGCACCTCAGCCTTTTCAATGTGCTTTGTTATCAGGCCCCTGCCCCATTTAGCAGGAGGCTCATCATCTCCCTTTTGCTGCTATATATCTGCAGAAGCCCATTTTGTTGCCCTTTGTGTCCTTCACCAGTTCCAACTCCAGATGGGCTTTCCAAACCGTCCCTGCATGCTTCAATAATGTCCTTATATTATTTCCGGGTGACCTGTCCCTGTTCCACTTCCTGTGTACTTCCTTTTTATGTTTGGGTTTCGTGAGGAGCTCCTTTTCCAACCTCAGAGACCTCCTGAGGTCCTTGCTTGATTTCCTGTTCATCAGCCAGCTCTCCTGCTCTCCTCTGCAAAATGGTATTCCATGGGGTTCTTCCAAGAATATCCCTGCGCAGGCCAAAATAATGTGAGACTGTTCCAGCAAATCTGTAGATCGCTCAATAGCCTTGAGATAGTAATTCCTAAATTATTTCAGAAAAATTTGCCTTCCCTGCACCCCAGTTAATGCCATACACTAACCGTTCTTTGTCATGTGGGAGAGATAAATAGCAGTCTCATACAGTCTCTCTTCACGCCGTGTTCCTGTCCGCATTCCCCCACTCTCAGTACTATATCTATCCCTAAAAACAGCAGTGTTGAGGAAACTGTCATGCTTTTGTATATACCCAAAATTGTGATTAAATCATGCAGTTGAGCTCAAGCTGATGGCATAAAATAAATAAATAAATAAAGTTTAGGCAACATGTGTATCAACAGGTTTACATTTGCCAGACATTATTTATTTGTACTGGATTATTTTCCTTCTCTTGGATAAATGGTAGGTAATGCATATCAGTCCTTCTTTTTTTCCAGACGTGGTATGAACGAGGGTCCATTTGACAATGGTGCAGAGATCTGTGAGCATGATTTAGGCAGTGTACAGTGAAATAAAGATTTAGATATGCAACTATTAGTACTTACTACCCATAGATACAGGCTGGTGGAAAAAAAGTCAGACTAGTAAAATGCATACTGTGAAAAAGAATGCAATCAGACACTGATCCATGTTTAGCATGGTTGCTATGGAATAGCGCAGATTAACACACTTTCATCCGCTGACATTTTATTCAAGAAGAGTTGGGGATTTGAGGAAGTATAAATGGACAGATAAGACTTAAATAAAAATAATAATAATAAAGCCTCCACATAAGTATTGCTTAATCTTTCAGAAGAATGATGCGACTTATACCTATGATAGGAGTCAATAGTTGCTGAACACTGGAGCCTTAAGGGGTTCTCATACAGACAGTCCAGCTAGATACACAATGGAAAGGAGTCATTGACATGTTTTATGTGTGTGCAGTTGATGAGGATAAGGGACATTTATTCTGCTCTTTTTCCTAGGAAGGAACATCAGTTTAAGATATGTAACCCTCAGGGCACGGTCCTGTCAGAACAAATGACCTTGCCATCTCTTGGCAACAGTTATAACAGAAGGAGTTTTGCAAGTCCGAATGGCAGAACAAGGTATATCAGAGGCTCACTGAACAACGTTGGAAGTACTTAAAGGTCTGTATTATATAAATCCTCATCACTGTTAGTGCTATGCTAGCCTGGCAAGCGAAGTTATGCTATTGGAAACTGTCTTTTAGCAGCTTAGCTTTGGAGACAGGATGTCTGGGACCGTGTTGCAGATGCTGGTGTTTTGTTAAGGAGTTGCAGTTGTCAGAGAGGAGATGAAGAAAGCAAAGTTTTCTAACTTAGCTAAGCCAGGCAGCTCCTGCTTACCCTGTGATAGATCCGTTGCAGGTGTTTTACAGTGGGCCAAGCCTGCCATCCGAACGACTGGTCCCAGCACCAAGAGATCTTCTCAGCGATGTGTTTTTGTGGACAAATACACACTTAGATAGTGTCTGTGCTAAAACTGAACTATGAAAATTTAATGATGTGCGTTGTAATATGCATGAGGAGAATGACTTGCCTGGCAATCATTTCTTTTTAAGTAGATGATACATAATGTAATGAAAATGTCAAGAATATAATGACAGCGCTATCTGAGCATAGGTTGTTTGGCCTGTTGTTCATACGCTGCTTGTTGGTCATATGTTGCCTGTTACTTGTAAAATTCAAGTAAGTAGTATTTTACATGATTACTTGGAGAGACAAGACTGGCTTTTATACTGTGTTAGATAAAGATCTATATGATCTAAAGATCTATATGATATTCTTTTCTCTTTTGGTTTAAATTATATATGTACTTCATGCATAAACCAGAAATATTTTAAAACTTTGGACATCATGGACACTTCACTAAAGCTTACATATTAGAAATGTAATGATGTCCTCCCTTCTCCTACCTCTCCTCCAGGAAGCTGCTTAGACTGAGTCACCTGAATTGGTCAAGGACAGCAAAGAGGAGTGCTTTTATAAATGTTCATTGCAACCTGGTTTTGATACGATGCTGCCTCTCTTACTCTCTCTTATCTCTTCTCTTACACAGAAGCAGGAAAAGAGTCCTAGTATATTCAGATCAGGAAACAATGGATAAAGGAAATGTTCATTAACAAAGGTTTATTTTAGGTCAGAAAAGTCATCCATAGCTATACAGGTGTATGAGACCCCAGAAAGTACTTTTAACTACACAAGATGATTTTTCTTTCAGTGCGTGCCATTGGGAATCAGCTGTCAGAGTGACTTTTCACTTCAGCTTACTTTTTAGGCAGAAATAACCATCTTTATTGTCCTTAATAATATTTTCTGTCCGCATGAACTCTTCTCCTGCTACAGTACAGATCATATGAATAAATTGTAGAAAAGGAATCTGAGATGTGAAAATGACTAATTAAGTAGCTACTTCGAAGTAACGGACTCTAGAATTCAATCAAAAAGTCTTGTGACAAACATTTTGAAGTAGCTAATAGAAAATATTGCAAAGAAAGAAGACACTGATTCTGATAGTTGAAAGATTAATTCATTGTATAAAGCTTAAATTAATAATTTTTGGTGTTCCCTTTGAATTTGTTTGAATTTCTGTGAAATAGCATAATTTTTTTTGGATAAACACTCTTGTTAAACAGGATATAAGTGAAAGTGTTATACTGATAACAGAGTTTTTGGTCAGCCTAGGTTGTCAGAGCTCTACATAGACACCTTCTTGTCAAACTTTGGATCTACTCTCTCCGAAAACCCCAAGGTCTTGTATCAGCATAGATGCCCGACTAGACAAGCAAGGAAAAAGACATGTAAATGTATTTACATTTACTGCTGTAAATACAGCTATTGTCCGTGTTTTAGACTCATGGAAAAGTCTATGGATAAACAAGGTAACATCATTTCTAGTCTGGAATTCAGTACTTTGCACTCCAGCATATATTTCTGAGTGTAAACGACAGGAGCACAGCGACTTAGGCAGCCTATTTGGTATATTTGGTTCTATACCATGTCAGCACTTTACATGACGGTGTATCTGCTTATTTTTGCTATAAATGTTTTATGTTCTCCCAGCATTCTGTGTATGTTTTGAAAGTAGTAACTGAGGAAAGTCTTACTCTGTCCTGCATACTAATTAGACAGAGGGGTATAATAGAAAGGCAAGAGAATATATTTAGAGGGTACCAGATCAGCTAACAGATTTGAAAGAGCAGTAGAGAAAACTGACAGACGGACTGGTTTACCTGCCAGACTTTACAAACACAATGAACAAGCTACTGGGCATTTTCATCTTGTCTAAAACAAAACAGAACAAAACAAAACAAACAATAAACAAAAATCCAACAATGCATGGACTATGTTTGCTGCTTTAGTTAATATCAAATGCTTATAGCAATTTTATTCAATTCTGCGTCCAACAATGAATAGAATATATTTTTTAAATGTCGTGGTTACTTTAAGCTAGAAGAAGTATATTTAGCAATTTTCATAGAAAAAAGAATAGGAAAAGGAGAAAGGAGAAAGGGCAGAGGCCGAACGAGAGTTGGATATCATTTTCCTCAGGTTTGTTGCATCACTGCTCCTCTACCCAAGGAGGCAGGCTCCAGTTTGAGATTCCCATTTCCAACGAGTTGAGCACATCACACCCATCTATGCATGCTCTCAACTTGCATTTCACAGTTATGTCATTCTTTTGGCTCATGATCGTCTGTGTTTGACCCATACACCCAGTTCTCTGCCACTTCCTGTGGTAAGTCCCCAATTTATAAGAAAAGACTTTTTTTCATTAGCTCCTGAATGAATGCTTTTGTACTGTGTATTGCCAAATATCATGTTATCTTTGATTTGGTCTACAATTTGCTAAGAACTGGCCGGACCTATTTGATAGGATACCTCAAAATACACCTACGTGTCCAGGCTGTGTCTTCACTGCACATCAAGGCATATACCATTGCTTTCCCCAGCAACATTGCCTTCTTTTGTTCCACACATTTCTTTGATTAATGACATTATGGAAATTTTTTTTTATAATATAAAAGGTTCTAAAATATTAAGCAAAAGAGATTTTGTTTAATGCTGATGTAGTTTTCTCTATTTAGATATTTATCTTTTTGGTAAGAGATCTAAGCTCGAGTGTATTTTTCTGAGTTCAGAGTAAAATCTGTTTTTCTAGGGAAAAAAACTAATATTTGGGTTACTTTTTTCATTTTATCTATCTTATTTATTCTTCACAAAATCTTTATCAATGGTGTAACAATGAGATCAAACAATGTTATTTTAAATACAAATGCTTAAATGAGAAATTCCTCTGAAATATCTGTGGTGAATTCATATCATTTCAAGTTAGATATGTGTGCTAATTATCCCAGTCAATTCTTTTAGCCAGTGGAGCAAGCATTTCTTGTGTGAAATTAAAGCTGATCTGTCTTCATTAGGGTGGGATAAACTGGCACCAAGAAAGAGCTATTTTCCTTCTATGAACATGTGTCTTCTCTGGCATATTTCTCTTATCCCTTATCTCCTTGATTATTACATTTTCCAGAAAACTTTAAAAAGTTACAGTGTTAACAGCAATTATTATAGGGTTTCTCAAAAGCAGCTGAGGAGATCCAAGCCAATTGGGTCAGATATAAAGTGAGTGATCACCATCACGCGTGTTCTCTACCAAGGGCCAGTAAAGAGCTGCATGGCTTAATCCCGTTCACATATATGCATGCAGGATATTTTTTGTATTAGATGCTGAAATAAATAATAGTTTTCAATGGCTGAAGGCATTTTATGCTGAACTGTAAATGTTTATAAAATAATGGGAGAAATTTTGCTCCTGGCTTAAGGAACTGTTAATAGGCCGGTCAAGTACAGGCATATTTGAATCTTCATATAGGTAATGATGTGGTTCATTGTTTAAGGGAAAAATGACTTCCAGAATGACCTCCAAGTCATACTGGTGATTGGCCTTTGAGGGAAGTAGTTAAATGTGAATGGGATCCTTAGAAGGGAATCAGATTATTCCTAAAAAGTTACCACGGTTTACCAGAGAAAAGCTTTTTGATGGGTAGTGTCTGAGAGATGAATCAGTTGAGCATGCATAGGAAGTCAGCTGTGTTTAAGAAGGAGCAAAGAAACCATGTTTATTTTTATGTGAACAGATTGAATATGACATTATTCCTCATATCTACATGGGTTTTTTATAAATATTTGTAACTGTCTTCTTTATTTTGAATATTACAAAAACAGAATAAAAATTCAAAACATGACAGCATTCTCTTCATTTGTACTCAGTTATCTTCATTTGTTCTCAGTTACTCAGTTTTCTTTTCTCTTTGATGTATCTAAGCTGGTTTAACAAGATTTTGCTCCTGTAGTGACCACTGATTGACCACTGTGATTTGTGTTTAGTCTGGGATCTCTGGTATCATCCTGTGTTTACACTCTAACAAGCCACTTTTTATTTTAGGATCATAGATCATTCACTCTACACAGAATAACTACTTGTTCTCGCTATAAACTACAGCTAATCTACACCAAACCTGACAAGCTAAATAAGCTTAGACCATATGCAGTCCTAAACAGGTCCAGAGATACTGCACTGTCAGGTTAACACCAAAACTGTGACCTTTTAGTAGTAACAGCAAAATGTCATGTCTACTGGACTACAGCAGCTCTGCCTCTCTCCCATCCTCTCCCCTAGGTCTGGCCGGCCCCTTATTGCCTGGGTCTGAAACCACTCAGGATGCTCCCATAGCCTGCAGTGCACATCTCCAGGCTCTTGGCCTCAGGAAGACATTGTTAATGGCCTCGCAGGGACTGGATGATTGGCCACTGTGCTAGGACTTCAACTCCTGAAATGTCCATAGCATTCATCTGTCCCAGCACTCAGAGAACACCAACAGGAACCATATCAGGACTTGGGCAGGCACGGCAGAGCTTCAGAGACTATGAGCAGGTGTCACGCTGATATTTTACCTTCTCCCTCAATTCTTCTCTGCCAGCACAATTCTACCTGTCAGATCTTTTTAAATTAGAGACGGCCAAGTCCTCCCAGCAGCCTCAAGCTGCCTCCAGCTGCAAGTGTTATCAATCCTGTTAAGCAGCTGCTGGAACATTGCATAAAACTTTTGGTTCATGGGCATAACTAACTGGAGTTATTAATTCTGCTGTGGATGTAGAAAGTAAGAATTACTGTCTAATTCATGCTTTTATTTGCCAAGGTCTTTTTTTTTTCCACCCGCAAAAGCTTAAGCATGTCAAGACCTCTTGGCCCAGTGGCAGTTCCAGGACGGTAGTATATTCGCAAAGTCGCGTCTAACCAAACCTAATGTCCATAGTAGTCATCTTCCTTTGATTCTGCAGTTCCTCTGTTGAAAGAGCAATGGAAGGGACTTCTGCTCAAGTGAGGGGTGACCATCCAGCGTGTACTCAGGGACCACAACCAAAACTTGAACACTTCTGTTTTTCCTATCATATTTACCCACAGTATGATTTCAAGGGATTGACATATGGCTTCTGTACATCAAAGAGTAAACCTGTTCTCATTGACTAGTCAATTGTATCACTGTGTGCAGTGCAGTTTCAGTTCAGGAAAACTGAGAACAAAACCAGAGAAAATGCTGCTGGGTTTTCAGGACTGAGTTCACGTAAAGCTCAGAACTTGCAACAGCCTCTGTATTCCATCTTGGGCAGTTAATAATTTATTCTTGTTATGAGAAGAACAAATGAATAATAGAAGAAGCATCACTGTAAGTGATGAGTGGAAAGTGGTTATTCACCATTAAGTAATTTGACATACCTTCTCCAGGTTGTAGGAGAAAGATATTTTAATGTGCAAAAGGGAAGCTAAGATTTGCCAGTAGTTACTCACACAGCTACTCCTCCCTTTGCTGAAAGAGAAACAAAGTGCAAGTCTGTTCTACATTTTCCTTCTTGGTGGATCTACGAAAGCCTTGTGAAAATTAGTATGACACATGACTTGTAGATGTGGCTCACGACATTTAAAATAGTCATTTAATTTTGAGAAGGTTATCAAGAAGCAAAATTCAAAGAAATATTGACTTTGCTGTATGTAATGCCTTCAGTACCCAGCTCTGCTAGATTTCTAAGAGATAGTCAGATAGTCAGACAGCAGAAAAGGATACTATTGTTTGTACTAGGGTGGCATCCTAGGGCCATCCAAGAACAGAGCTCCATTGTGCTAAGTACTGTAGAAATGGAGTAACTGACTTCATCTGCCCTGACGGGGATGCCAGGAATTCCTTGGAGCCTGCGGTTCAGTGGGGACAGCCAGAGCTCTGCATGGCTCAGTGCAGCACTCAAGCGTTAGACCTGAAAGCTCGCTCCAGGCCAGCAAGCCTCTTAATAAAGTCCTCTTAATAAAGGCAGACACTATGCAGAACTACCAGCTCAAACCTTGGAAGTGGGAGGCCTGGGTCTGTGGATAGGTGGATTCCATAGGGGAAAAATCTGAATCTTGATCTGTGGCTCAGGGTCAAAAATTGCATCAAGCTCTATAGTTTTGACAGCAGAACTTAAAGCAAAGATTCTTGGTTTATGAAATAACATTAAGATTAAATATTAAAAAGATGTAGGAAAAGTTACTATAGATCCCATTAAAATGCTTTTTAATACAGCAACAAGGGAACCAAGTCAGTCCATCCCAATAGACTTCCCTGGGCTAAGGAGAAAATTCCATTTTCTCCGGAGCCTTTCCTTGAAGCTCTATTTTTATGAATCACAGTACCTTGTTCTTGCCAAGTCCTGCCCCTCGTGTTCTTCAGCTCAAGCATATAGTTAACCACCCTTTCAGCTGTCTCAAAGTAAGGAACATTTGCTGAAGCAATGTGCCAGCTTTGCCAGGGATTTGCTCTCAAACTGAATTTTTTTAAGCGCTACCTTAGCAAACATATTGTGCTAGGCAGCGTTATGTAAAAAAGTACATATGTACAGGTGTACAGATCTTGCTGTAATAAGTAATTCAGCTGTCTTTTATTTTGGAAAAAATTGAGAAAGTAGACTCCTCTGAGTGAATATTCTTGAAAAAAAAAAATCATATGCTTTTTACAAACATCTCTAACAATAAGTAGTAAATAGTTAAAAGGTATACTGCCTGTTACTTACTCTGTGGGAGGTATATTTGGTATTTCATCTCTCTTTTTTAATCTTGCTAATATTGGTTAATCAATTAGGCTTCCTAATACAAATTTTTAAAAACTGATTTTTTTTTTTCCACAGCATAATTGTTTTCTACCAATGTATTCACTTTAAGCAAATATAATTTCAACTAAAATTCATTAAAAAGAAGTAATTAGAAAGCCAAAGGTACCATCATTGGGCTAAAAATAATGAGGCCTGTGTATTTAGCCCTTAGTCACACTTTTTCAATGGCTCTTGAACTTACGGCGTGCTTGAAACCAAATTTGTCAAAGGGACAGAGGTATCAAAATGATCCCACGTTCCTGTAAGCTTTGTGAAGAAAATGAAGTTGAGTGGGCTTATTTTTCTCTCCTTTTTAGTTTCTGAAGGAAAGCTGAGGGAAGAGGTTTACTGTGAGCTCTGGAACATCAGACAGAAGAGATAATTGTAGCGTGCCTGTTCCCATAGAGCAACCAGCCTAACTGGATACATGCCAGCAGCCAAACTGTGTGCTAATGCAAGACATGGGGAAGGAGCTGGAGATCCTGCAGATTTATTCAGGTGTAGAGCTGGTTACTTTGTAGTAGGGGGAACTCTGCCATGTACATCATAAATCACACAGGAATAAGGCTTTGTGGGTTCCTGTGCTTGTAGAGCTCTTGTTTACAAATCTTAGTTTCTTGCTTCAGTTCCTCATTTCTATATCTGTTAATGTAAGATAATCATAGAAGGGCATATTTACTACTATTACTAAATTCTTTCCCTACAGAAAGCAGTATAGCAATTCTAGCAATGCTTTATTGAGTTCGGAAGTGGTAATACTGCTTAACTGCAGAAAAATCTAAAGCTCTGCCACTACTGTAACAAGTGGATCCTACTATTTGACTTGCCTGTATTCTCTTTTATTAAAACCATATGATCAGTTCATATTGGAAGAAACTTTTAATCATTGCCTATAGCTGTCAAATATTTACATTTAACCCTGAAGTCGTACATTTCAGTGATGCTTACTTTCCTTTTTAGATTTAAGTCAAACTTGTAACAAAGGGGCTAAGAGAAAAAAGTCTCACAACGTTCTTGAATCTAGGATGAGGACTGAGCCTTTTTTTTATTTTAATTGGCTTTAGTGTTGGCTGTATAGCACTGAACTGAAAATGTTATGAACTCAGCTATTTTCAACCAAGGGATTTACAGAAAAGTTGTTTTCCTCTATTTTTAACTAGCAAACAGCTAATTTTCTCTCACCTTTTTCTCCTAGAATTTCTCATGATGCATTTAATAGGTTACCTGCCTTTCATTCCAGTTAATTGCCATTCATTCTGCTGAGGTGGAATTATTTTGAATAAATACTTTACACATAGATGTATTACTTATTTCTGTAATTTTCGCATGTGTTCTTTTTATTACAGTTTCTGCAAATTGTACTTTTGTTCCTGTACTTTTGTCTTGGATGGTAGAAAAACATTCAACCTGTACTTTATAAACTCTTACTACAAGTTAAAGAGCCGGTTTTCTCAGACCATCATGTTTGCTACCATGGCGCTTCTAAATTAATTAACCTTGTGAAAGATCAGAAAGTTAAAAAAATAATCTTTTCCTTCAGATAAGTAAGATACAGCCATCCTTGAAGCCTCTGGAAAAAAAGACAGAATTTACAGCAGGGTCTGAAGCCATTACTTCAAAATTATTTCAGGATAAGATAAGAGAATTCATATTCTTTAATTTGAAGGTCTCCATTGTTAACAACCTTTTCAAAGACCTGTTATTTGGAGGACCTATTATGAAAAATCTCTGCTGATTATAGCCGTTATAGGATTGAGTAAAGAAAGCGAAATCAAATTGTATCCTATTTTTTCTATTCTTTTTAAAAAGTTACCTTTTTTTGTCTTTTGTACAATTTTAGTCATTAGTTTATGTGAAGTTTTGCTTACGATGTGGTAGGTTTTGCGTTGTTAGTTATAGTCTGCATTTCTTAGCAATAGCTCTTTGCAAATAGGCTTAAAAATATCACAAGCCGTTCCGTCTCTCATCAGAAAATATTCTAGTACTTCAAACTCAAAGAAAACACTTCGATTTCGTGTTTATTATATAATAGTCTATTGTTTCCACCTGCATGAAAATGAGGAAGCGCGGGCTTTAATAAATGTTGTATCTGAGACAGAATAATTTAACTGTGTGGAGTCTCCTTCTGTGATATTTGCATAAAATGATGGCATTAAGCTCCCAGTGGTGTTCCTCCCATCATACACCAGATCAAAGAGCTATTATGCTTGGAGTCTGTCTGCAGCTGTTAGACACATTCAAGGGCTGTTTTCTCTCTCTCTCTATGCTTTTCAAGGGTATTTGCTGCAAGTAAGTATCAGGGTTTCCACTGTGCTGGAGCTGTAATTTCCCCAAAAAGCCGTTGTGTTCAGGGGACCGCCATAATGTTTAATTTCTTAGGATTCAGCAGCTGAGTTATATAACCCATAGCATACCATGGCCATGAAAATTGTGGTCTCTTGTCCGCATGCTCTGGAGCTCTTCAGGGAGCTGCTGTCCATCTCCTACTGACTCACTGGTATAAACGTGGCTTGCTAGCGCCTTCCTGCCCATGGGAGTAATGACATAGGCAGCTGGAGCAGGGAGGAAACCAAGGACAAAGACCAGCTTGTGTACGTGTGTGTGCGTGTCCATGCATGTATATTTAAGGGAGAAGAACAAGGGTAAGGGAGCGGCACAAAGATAAGACTTAACCTTTCAAGCTTCTTCAGACTTATCTTATGTTACAGGAAACTGAACCCTCCACAAAAAGGTAGTTATGCATTATAACACCGCACAGGCAGTAGAGAGGTCTGCTAGGGCATGGCACGGACTTTGGTGGCTCATGGCAGGCCCTGGTGGGAGGTGCTACACAAAGTGGCTTGGCCATCAGTTAGGTACTCAGCATTGCTGATCCTCATACGTCACTTAATAAGCAATGCTGGTAGGTTTTGTCTCCACCGTACCTGGAAGGTGCGTAAAACCTAAGACTGGTTTGGGAGGGTAAAGAAAGAAAAATGTAGTTGCATAGGTATAGAAAATAGAGACTTGAATAAAATAGGATTTTATATATATACATATTATATATATATATAAAATAATATATATAATATAATAATATGTATTGTATATTATTTATTTATTTTTAATGCCTTACAGAATCAGCTTCCTGGTAATACTGAGCAGCTGCTCACTTTGAACAAAACAGGCTGTAACTTAAATGAAGGTAAGTTGCTACAGGGCATGTTGCCAGAAAAAAAAAATCTGTGGAACTCGTGTCCTTTGATCTCTCTCAGCTGACCACCTCCTTCCACCTGCTGCAGCATCTATTTGGCCTTTGCCTGAAGGGAGTGAGTGGGTGTCGGGTGTTCTTCCCTTCTGCCTGGTTGCTGATGGCAGAAACCATGTAATATCCCCAGCAACTTATACTAGAGTCTCACTATGCTCATCATTCCAAGACTTTAAGCTTAAGATTTTCTTGCAGCAAAATTTAAGCCCTTTAACATCTATCTTAAGATGTGTATATTGCAAGAGGGTTTTGCAGCATTTTTATGACTGTGAACATAATGATAGCTAAATAGCCTGGGACTGGTGAGGCCCACAAGAAGGGACTGTTTGCTGATATGCTATAACTAGCATTTATGTTGTAATGAATGATGATTTTTTTCTTGTTAATCAGTATCTGAAATATTGGAAAATAATGTGTATCCTTTACTTTCTGTAATCACGTCTCATCAAATAAAGAAGCATTTCATCTTATGTTTTCTAGAAGATGAACACTATTTTTTGCCTCCACAAGATTAGTATCAACAAAGAGGAAAATAGGAAAGTATGTCAGAATTTTTCGTAATATAGATATTCACTAGAAATTAAACTAGCACTGTCAATTGAAATAGATGGAGAAGAATCACTTAGTCATTACTTACATATATAAAGGCAGTAGTTCTCTTTTTTTATTATTGTTTTTTGCAAGTCGCTGTTAGTAGTAGCTTCCAACTTTTTCAAAACATCTTGTTATTCAGATATATTATTGGGCTGCAGAAGCTATTCACACAAAATAAACTGGTAATCCTTGCTTTGAAGAATTCAAAGGTAATGTCTGTAATATCTTTTCTTAGTTTTTGCAAGAATAACTGTTATTGGAAGTAAAGATTCCTTTCTTGTATTTTTATACTGACCAAAGCTTAAAACGGAGATTTATGTAGCCATTCAGTGATTCCACCGGAATTGCTCATTGACTAGAAAATAAAGTAATATGTAAGTTAGGGTTAAATACTAAAAATCTAGACAAAAACTGGTCTTAATTGACAGTAGGCAGGAGAAAGGAGAGGTAACAAGAAGGGCAGAAAGCTCCAGACATTAACGTTTACCACCTGCAACAAGAGATCGAGGTTTGCTCCTTGGGTCTTCTTAATTAGATTTAACATCTTCCTGCCTAGTAACAGCTGACTTCTTAAAACACATCTAAATCACTTGTGACTTCTGACTATTCACAGCTGGTTTCTTTAATTTGGAAAATATTTATATAAAATTACTGTTGTTAAGCCAAAGCCATTGGAACTGTAACTTGCTTTTGTAAATATCTTTACAAGATTTATTTTAAACTCACTTTCTGACACAAAAAGTTTGGGTACTGCAGAATCAAATCCACTCTAACACTAGAGAGCAGGTCGAGTAAGGACTGTCACTCCCTATTCAGAGAGTAACAATAAGATTACTAATGACTCAAAAGCAGTCAGTCTAAGAGAACTGTAATTTTTCTGTTAGCCCAATACTCCATTTCAGGAGGAATTTTATTGTGACATCTATGTTGCAGAGTTATCCGGGCCTGCTAAAAAAAAAAAAACCTTGCTGACAAGAGCTTAATTTTTCTATGTGACTGTTTTGAAGTTAATAGATCAAGGCCTTCCTTATCATATTAATATTTCCTTGGCTTTATTTTTATCATGTAAGGCCTTCTGCCAGGCTTTGTTTCACAGGAACAAGAGCTGGGTTGATATTTTAGGGTCACCAATAAACAATCTCTCAAGCCTTATCTAGTGCTCTGGGAAAATGAAAAGAGGTGGCCTAAGGTAAATTAACTTGCCCCACTCAGGAGTACAAATTGGCTTAATAGACAGCACTTTATTCAAGTGGAAAAGGACAATAGAAGGTAAATAGATGGCTTCCCACAGCATAACTATCTGTGGACCTCTGGTGTCTTGGTGAGGCAATTGCTCATCTTACAGGCATTAGACACCAGGTTTGGAATTTTCATAATCCATCACACAAAATTAGGCTGATTAAACACACAAATCATAATCTCCAGTGAAACCCCTCACTTCTCAGGTAGCTGATTACTCTTAAGAGTTACAGATCAATTATCAAAGAAATTATTTGCTGATAAATGGCTAGCATAGTTACTATAGGGGTACCTTAAACAAATTATAACAAATCTTACATGGTATTTTGGGATGTGTTTAAGGCTGAAACCTCTCGTACAATTGCAAAGTAATCCCAGAGGGCTTCTCATGGACAACTGTTGAAGTAGGTTCCTGTTACACAAACAGCAGTTTTGTCTGGGCAGATTTGCAAGTGATATATAGTAGAGTTGCATAATAAACATAAATGAGCACCACGTATCCATGCGAACACTTGCAGCTGTAGGCTTATTTTGTGATACACCTGTGAAGCAATCATCAGCTCATCCCCTCTTGTAGACCTATAATAAAAACACCACTGGACAATCACCTGTTAAAGTTTTAGTCAAACATGGTGGCAGTAGCTGAGGGTATACGTGGGTATGTGAGAGAAAACTGTGCTGTAAGCTCCAGCTGATGCCTGTATGCCAGAGTGTTTCATTTTTTTCACAATTCTGCCTAAACCACTGAAGTATTTTTTTAAATATAGCTATAGGTATGCCAAACTCTTGTAGCTCTAATTTATAGGAGTCAAAAACATTCCACTAAAGGGGAATGGACTGCATGTCCAGTCCTGGCACTGGCTGGATCTGTCAGAAATGCTGTGACTTTTTTTAATCTCTAGTTTTTATTCCAAATAGACTGACAAAATTCCTCACAAATGCTAGTGTCAAAATCAGTGAAACTGTTTTTGAAAACACTTTTCCCTGGTCTTTAGCTGGCCCACAATCTGGAAACTTTAATTTCCCCATCTGGTTTAACTGCATGGCAGAGTTATCCTTCCAGAGGAGTGAATCCCTTAGGAACTGACCAAAGAACCTTCCTTTAGGAATAATTCTCTGCAGCCGGCACCTAACATCCTAGGGCCATTCTGGGAGCCTTCGCTCGAAAACAGTGCTACCAACAGTTCACTCATAGCTACATTTATACTAGTAAATAAAATATGCTGGGGCCTTTTCTTTGGCCCAGAGGATAAATGTCGTGAAAGAGTTAATATCCATAAATATTCAGCTCTTTCCTCCTGTAAAATAGTTTATCCTCATCCATACTGACAACTGAGAACAGTCCCTGAACCATGCTGTACTAGTTAGCATGGCACAAAAAATGCACCAGGAGATGTGCCATATGGATGATATCTGCCTGGGTGTGAGCCCATAGTTCAGTGCTGTTCAGTTTTGTGATACAGATGTAGTCTAAGAGCCTCTGCTGCCAGGAGCCAGGAGTCAAAGACTCCTTTAGATCCGACATACAGTTTCTTGGCTCAATGACAGTAAGGACGACTTAAATTATCTTGGAGTGGAAACAGCAAGTTAATCTCAAGTTTTTCTCCCATTATGACAGTCTTGGTTATAAACATGATAGTATTGTTTGTCCTGGTAAACATAGCCTCAAACCCGCTACTTTTGGCAGCATCATGGGTGATACTGACATCTGGGGTGTCAGAGTATGTAGATATCCCCGTTATGATCTTTCTCAATGAAGATTTCTACACTGGTGTAGTTATGTTGGTAGTAGGAGTATCTCCAACAATGATACAGAGATTTGTAAACTTTCAAGTCGTTGTAAGACAGTGAGATCTTTTTGTGTCTATAATACAAGAAGAGGTTGGCTTCTCCTCTGCCTCATGTTACGTCTAAGTGAAAACTTAGGAAAGTCTCTATGTATTCAACCTGACCACAGTTCTATGACCTTTTCCACTAAAAATCAAAACTGCAGTTTAGGTACAAAAGACACAGTGAATAGGAAATGACTTATTGCTTTCTTATCGCTCACAGACTTCTGGAATGGGCTGCCATTCCACTAATTTTTTGGTCCTTTTCCATAGAGACATTATAACATACCTCATGTGAAGAAATACGGTTCCCTCCGCCAATCAGAGTAACAGCAGCTTCAGATTGGAAGGAATATAACAGCAACTTTTCTGTACAGAAAATATGTAGTCACAAATGCCAGTAGAGGTGCAGCACTTCTCATTTGTGTCCTCTGCATAAATCTTCATCACTAGATAAATCCTTTTGATCATTGCCTTCTGCTGAACACAGAAGTCTACAAGGCTATTTAGTAGGATGCTGTGCAGGATAGTTCAATAGGTTGTTAGGCTTGTGTGATTTCTTTAGAAAATGTCTTTGGAAGAAAAGTCAGGTGATACTGGGTTCTACCTGCAAGAATCGAGGGAACTTCTGCTCAAGTTTAGAACACCTCTATGTACATATCCAAAAGTATACTAGTCTTCTAAATTCCCATTACAGTTACTGGAGAGCTTGACATACAGACAACAGAGCCTATACAGTGAATCAGCTGACAGTTACTTAGTGTCTCCTTTGGAGTCAGTTGCTCTGCGCTGGCGATAAGGGGGCTCAGATCACTAGAATGCTAGAGTCATGCAAGCATGCAAGCACCTAAATTTAGATACCCTTTAACATCTCCACATGTACCTCCAGTAACTGTGCTCCCTGGACCCAGAGGACACAGTGGTGCCTGGGGTCTGGGGTCTGCACTGAAGCCTTCACTCCACTTGCCTTTCCCAGCAGTGGGGCAGTATACCTAGCACAGATCCAGGAGCTCCAAAGCAGCAGTAAGGAACAGTATGGCTTAGCCTAGTTCATACACAACCCACCCAGTGACTTATGGGAAGGGGTTAACTCATGGCTTCCTCTTGTTGGGGTGCTGGCATTGGGAACATTTTAAGGACAGCCTCAGCATTTGGGCTTGTCTGAGCAGAACTAAGGCCAGTGCTGTGCCAGAAAGAGAAAACCAAGGCAAGGAAAAGAGAGAAGAACCAGGAGGACAACACTTCCTCTAACCCTTTGTAGTAAATCCAGGTCCACCCAACCGAAAAGCCAGCTTGGTTTCTAGCCAGCCCTGCACTCACAGGTTGTTTAATTCTGTCGTTCTCACTGTGGAGTGGCATGTTTGCTTCTGCCTTGGTCCACCTGAACTCATGGCAAGTCTATAGAGGAGAGGGGAAGGTTGAGGTACACCTTGCAGCTCTAGTCCCTTTGTGTCTGGCAGAATGGGAGCCACGGCATGCTCTAAGATGAGCCCCTCGCATCAGTACTGAGGGTGCACCCTGAGGCACAGAGGTTTCACGGTGTGGGCACTCTTCACAAAACCCCAGGCTGAGGACTACCTTTCTACTTACTAGTAACAGCCTACTGTCATGGAATAATCATTCCCTATTATTGTTAACACACACTTTTCATGAATTTACAGTTGGGATGATCAAGTGCAAATGGATCAGGTCCCCTGGATGCTGCAGCCAGTGTGTTCTCCCTGCCTTCTGCTATCATTGCTCTCAGAATGATTGCAGACAATTACGTTTCATCCATTCCCTTACCGGCTGCTACCATCCAAGGATCAATATGGGGCTTGAAGAGAAGATTTGAATCTTTTCTACACGGACTGTTTGCTTCAGACTGCCTGTTTTCTTTTAAAGGGCACCAGAAATACTTTTCACACTCCCACTTTTAGAATACATCTGTTGCATGAAGCAAGTTGTAGTGACTTTGGCTGTTGAAAGCTATAGCCCTTGTTTCCAGCTCCATCCCAGCTACCTCCTTTCAGGAGGAGAATTAGCATTTTTATTCAGCTATGTTACGCTTAAATCTTGAAGCCCAGTGTCCCTGGATGTAGCCTACTTGGAGGCACTTCCCAGACAAACGATTACACCTGCCAAGCTCAGACAGACAGACAGACTGACCAGGATTAGTTTGGTACAAGCTGGATAATTTCTTTCTTTCTTTTTTTTTTTCTCAAGAGGTTAACATTTCTGGTAGAGTAGTACTCAGTAGCCAGAGTAGCACCAAAATTATTAGTCTCTCACTCTACCATTCTATCTTTTAGAGGTGTTCAAATGCTTGAGAAGCAGAGAAACACTTACTGGAGCTATATAAGCCCTTGAAAATCTAACATTCACTGAAATTGTATGGAGGTACTTCTGAAAAATTCTGTTAGATGTTATTTGGCATCTCCTGGCAGCTAGGTACAAGGTAAAGGTACCCACAGATGAAGTTTATAATGAACAATAGGTGCCTAGGAACTTCTATAAACTATACTAGGTATTTATCTGCATTGTACATGTGACGATACTTCTGTAACCTAGATCCTATACCTCTGTTTTCTATAAAGGAATTCCAGTTTAGAAGTATTTCAAGAGAACAAGTTCAATTGTATTTAAAGTACTTGAAAGTTACCCAATTTTAGGATTAAAAAGAGAATTTGCCTCTAGCTATCCAAAAGATTTTATCCCTGTCTTGATTCCTCTTTATTCATAGTTAAGCTATGAAAATGAAATAGATCAGCATTGTGAATGGTTGATATATGTTTCTTTTTTGTTCTGTCTTAATTAGCAACAAAAATCTTGGATAAGTCCAGCTTACTTTTCACATAAATTGAAGCAATTTCCTCCCAAAACCCAGTCAAATCTTTTCATATTCCAGTAAGTTTTAATAGACTCCATTGTTATTTGAGAAATTCAGTCTCTAGAGAGAACTTTTGGTCATGCAGAGAATACAAAACTAGTGTTTGATTCCCTGATACTATAAAATAATTTGAACTCATAGCATGCACCCTAAGTCTTATCCCTTCAATGACTTGCTCTATCAAATGTTCCAATATGTCCTCAGGTAGGTGGAATCTTTGCGCAAATCATGGGTAGAGCTCGTAGATGAAAAAATGTAAGCAGAATTGTTAAATAATCTTGGAATAGGTAATGCTCTGCAGCTTCACTCTCTAAAGAACTGCTACGAACGTAGTTTTATCTCCTTCTGTTTTATATATACAGTAATGTAAGATATTTTGGACTGTGAGTAGTGCCTTTCTACCTCTGTTGCTACTAAAAATATTCTTCCGGAAAAAAAAAAAAGTCCTCTCCCTTCTCTGTTATTTCACTGTGTCTGCATATCAATCTCATTTCTGGAGACATTTCAAGTCATGAGGATGTTGTTTTGTAGTCATGGCTGCTCTTATACTTTGATCTCTCCTTTCTGTGATTTATTTAGCTTCTTAGTATATTGAATTATCAGCTACTGTAAGAATAATAAAAAATAATTGTTCCTTTGAAATAGCAACGTGAAGTCCATAAAAAGTTATCAATAAAACTTTTTTTTTTATTATTCTGTACTTGCTTCCTCATCATATCTCGGGCAATTTAAGGTTCATTAGCTGACATCTATTCTCGAAGTTTAAGAATTACAGATTCAGGAGGAAAGTCACCTTGAATTTTTAAATTTCTTCTGTTGTTATATCTAAGAAATAGGACTAGGTCAATTATATTTTAGAGATACTCTTTGGACACCTTATCCTAACTAATATCTGATTAAGATGATGTGCAGCTAACTTATAACTTCAATGTAACAAAAGTAATGATACACTGGTTCTTCTAATTCAGGAATAAAAAGTTCTTATAGGATCATAGGATAATTCAGGTTGGAAGGGACCTCAGGTGGTCTCTAGTCCGTGACCTGCTCAAAGCAGTGCCAGATCAAGTTTACCCACAGCTTTATCCGGTCTGGTTTGAAAACCTCCAAGGAAGACTGCACCTATTGCTCTCTGAGCAACCTATTCCACTGCTTGATTGTCCTCCTGGTGAAGGCTTTGTCCTTATATCCAGTCACACCCTCTCTTGTTACAACTTACATTTGATAAAAACATGATCTTGCCCTTTGAATAGATGGTAGCCTTACACATAACCTGTTACACTGGTATCTTAATCATGCTTAGGGACTGTAAGGCACTACTTCAACATGAGTAATCAAGCCATGACAGATGTCATCAAGTTTTGCTATAAAATGTGGGTTTCCAGTTCTAAATTGAATAACTTAGCAGAAACAACAGCTTCCAAAAATCTGTAAGTAGCTAAAAGCAGAGCCTACAGTACTGCTGAGCACATCTGCCATATAAACCTGCCAAAAATTCAGGAAATCAACAGACCTGTCAAAAATGGAGAACTGTTTTTCAAATTCTTTATTTATAACCAAATTCAGCATTTGCCCACAGACTCCTCTTTGCTAGGATCTTCTGTCAGAAGAAAAAGGCAAGCATCAGACCTTTAATAACCCTCTGTTTGATGAAAAGATGAAATTATGACTGGGTGATGAGTTATCAGAGCTGTCCAATGAAAAATGTTTGAGCTGAGGGAAGTCTGTGTTTTTTGAGAGCTAGCACAGAATAGAATGAGGAATTTTCATCTGAGATGCAGATTCATTATGCTATTCCATCAAACATTTTTTCCCACTTAACAATAAAGATAGATACTGTCAAATATTTTGTTTCAGAATATTTTGCAGAACTATCAGACAAATCTTCCCTAAGTCACTACGCAGCCAGATTGAAATATAGAAGTTTGAAGATTTAGAAGCTCTCTGTTATTCTGGAATACAGCATTTTGGAATTCTCACAACTAAAGGTCGGACTGGCTGCCCTATTTGATCTAAGTACATTACTTGCAGCAAAGATCAGCACTGCTGAACCCCACTTACTTTTGCCAACTCATTTAGCCTGAGAGAAACTATGGGAACATCGATGCAAAAGTGACCTTTTTCATTCTAACAACGTAAGGAGAAAAGGATATGGTATAGATTGTAAATTACTTTGTCTACTTTTCCCTAGTTAAGAGGTGGATTTCAGCCGCCCCTGAAGGATCCTTTGAACATCCTTTAACTATCTATAAGGAACAGTGAAGTCCACCTGTGATCTAGTCATTTCAAAACTTCTCATGGGAAATAAAGAAAGTAGAAGAGACCTAGCTGAAGATGAAGTGAGGATACAGGTAAATAGTAAGTGAATAATTTACTAAGTGAATAACTCACCAAGTGAATAACATACAAACAAAATTAAAATAAATGAAAAGACAGTCATCCAAATATCTCACAAGTTTCTAATGTAACTAGAAGTCTGGAAAATGGCTGAAGACGTGGCTACACGTCCATGGTCTCTGATGGTTCCTTTTGCCGCCTGAAAAAATTAATGTGTCAACGTGTTATCAACACCCTTGCAAAACATTGTTATGCATCATCTTTTACAGCATCCAAGTCAGAAAACCTCCAGCTGAAGAAGCAGCAAAATTTAGCTCTAGAAAGGTTTGTAAAAACAATCATTTACTATTCATGCCTAATGTAAGAGTCATAATTGTATAAGGCTGAAGTAAAATTAATTGGTTTGACCTGAAGATAGGGATTGAACAACATTACATAATATGACCAGACTGGTTTCATTTATTACCTAGAAAACATCACAAGGACCAGCACTGGTAGAAACATATGGGATGGTATTTGCATAGGGAGAATCAAAAAAAAGAGAGCTATACTTTGAGGTATTGAGTGCGTTTGATTATTGCAATAAGATGTGGAAAACTTGAGAAAGAGCAGGAAGAAGAGAAAGAAACTACATCTAAAGCCACCACACAATGTCACAAAGCCAATTCTGACATCTAAAATACTGAATCATTTTTTTCCCATTTCTGTCCTAGTCCAAAAAGACACTAAACTAAGAATTCAAATCAATGAGTAAAAAGATTATAAGGGATACTACATTTAATTTAGCAATCTGATAACGTAGTTAGACTTCCTAATAGAGTAAAAGACCACCAAAAGACCACTGAAGCACCCACTTCAGTTTCATGTTACATGTTTTACTGCTTGGATGCGATGGTTATTAAAAAATTGGTTATTAAAAAATTGCTTGGATGTGATGGTTATTAAAAAAACGAGGTATTAAGAAGCCGTTGCTTTCACACTGAAATATTGTGACAGACTACTGCATGTTGGCTATATCTTCTGTATGACTAATGAGAAAAAAATTGCCTACATTTGTCATAGCACTAGATAAGCCTGATAATATCAGATCAGACAACGAAAACTAGAGTTTGTGGAGCTTGTGGGTCAGATGAGGCAGATTGTGAAGAAAAGATGTGCAGGGAATGATGCCCAGTACCAGAGATTAGGGAACATGTGGTAACTGTGGTTTAATAACCACATACAATTATCAGGGTGTGGTGCGTGCCTTTTCCCAGGCTCTGCAAGAACTGTAAAAAGTGCAAGAAGATTGGTAGCTTGCAGTTTTCTTGAGTTGTGTTCATCATTCATTGTGATATGATTCGAGACTACTTCCAGTGCTGGATAGTTTAAGTAATGAAATATATTTTTTGTTATATACATATTTATGTATATATATGTATACACACAAACATTATTTTGTAATTAGAGACTGTGTGTGTTCACTAATGTTTTCATTTATTTTCTTTAGTAGGATAAGAGACTCGTTTAGAAGCCTGATATCTGACCTACCTTTTAAAGATTTCATCATAAATCTGCTTTTTGTATTTGCTAAGACGGATGGATATTTCCTAAAGCTGCATTAGAAAAAGTAATATTAGTTAACCTTTTGCCCAGTGTAACGGGTCCAACTTTGGGATGACAAGTTTTTGTGGATATATCCATCCTTGTTTAACAGCTACTGTATACAGATATTAAACAGATATATACTACAGTGACGAGCATTAAATTACAGCACCTTATGTAATATGTTCCCCATAAGCATTTACACT